>NC_083698.1:7735000-8335000 GCF_033118175.1 Dama dama
CCCAGTGAAAATGAATTATCTTCTGTTATAGAGTTTACTAGGAAACAGCTAGGGCTTCCCCGGTAGCTCAGCTGGTAAAGAATCCCCCTGCAGTGCAGGAGACCCCAGTTCAATTCCTGGGTCGGGAGGATCTGCTGGAGAAGGGATAGGCTACCCACTCCAGCATTCTTGGGCTTCCCTTGTGGCTCAGCTGGTAAAGAATCTGCCTGCAATGTGGGAGACCTGGGTTCAATCCCTGAGGTGGGACGATCCCCTCGAGAAAGGAAAGGCTACCCACTCCAGTATTCTTGCCTGGAGAATCCCATGGACTGTATAGTCCATGGGATCTCAAAGAGTCAGACACGAATGAGCATCTTTCAAAAAAAAATGCATATATATGGAATCTAGAAGAATAGTACTGATGAGCCTATTTACTGGGAAGAAATGGAGAGGCCGACTTAGAGAATGGACTTGTGGACAGTGTGGGGGAAGGAGAGGGTGGGATGAATGGAGAAAGTAGCGTTGACGCATATACACTATCATGTGTAAAATAGATGACTAGTGGGGAGCTGCTCTGTAATGCAGGGAACCCACCTTGGTACTCTGTGATGACCCAGAGAGGTGGGATGGAAGGAGGGGAGGGAGACTTCAAAGGGAGGAGTTGTCTATATATATATTATACAATATATATATATATGTGTATGTATGTATGTATAGTGATGGCTGATTCAAGTTATTGTACGGCAGAAACCAACACAGCATTGTAAAGCAGCTTTCCTCTATTAAAAAAAGTTAAAAAAGCAAAAAATAGAAAGAAATGAAGTCTTCTAGTTAAAGTTGACATCATCGATTTTGAAGGTTTCCTCATTCCGGGAAGGCAGAGGGCGAGTAGGAGCACTCTCTGTGAGCTGAACTGGTCTTCTCTACCCACTTGGGAGAAGGAGAGGGACATCCTCTAAGGTTGCACCAAAGAACTTCTGAAGCCATATTTTGTTGCAGTTGGTTTTTGACAAATAGCTTTAATCACAACGCGCTATTTGTTTGATGAGATAAAATAACCCGTTAGAAGTGAAACAGTCATTGTATAAGTTATGGAGCCGAGAAGCTGTCTGTAAATGGCAGTTGACAGATTGTACTTTTATGACTGCCCAGTGGAGAAGCAGTCAGAGAAGAAGCTGTCTCTCAGAGGAAGAAATGTCCTTTGCCCTTCCCGAGTCCTCCCAACCCCTGCTCAACTCTGCTTGAACCATCTTTTAAGACCTTGTTAAAGTCCTGTCTGTTTCTTGAAACCCTTTCGACTTTCACAGAAATAATCTCTTTTCCTTTTTGCCTCCTTTGGCTTGCTCTGCTTCTGTTGCTATTCTTTGTACACGTATCTTTTAGCACATACTGCATTGTACTTTATGATGTGGTTAGTTGTGTTCCGTTGTAAACTAACTGATGACCTCCGGGCCTTTACATTCTGAGGACTGTGGTATGAAGCCCGCATTGACTAGTCATGTCCCACCTCTTTCTCTGCTGCCATCAGAATGAAACTAATCAAGAATCCAGTTAGTGTTTGAATGGCATTTAAACAGTACTGAAAATGACCGTAGTAGTTTTGGGATTAAAAGGAAAGCAATCTCTGGTGTGGACATGGACAAAATGAGATTTGGGCTGAGCTTAAATCATAGGATCATGGCTTGGGCTGCTATAACAAAATCCAGAGACCGGCAGCTCATCAACAGCAGAAATGTATGGCTCACGTTTCTGGAGGCTGGAAGTCTGAGATCAGAGGGACAGGATGTTAGAGTGAAGGTCCTCTCCCAGGTCAGAGACTTCTCCTTGTGTCCTCATGTGCTGGAATTGGCTAGAGATCCCCGGGGCAGCTCTTTTTAAAGAACATTAATCCTAATTCCCTGCCCGTCTGGTGGTTAGGACTCTGGGATTCTCCTGTAGAGGGGATGGATTTGATCCCCGATTGGGAAACTAAGATGCCACACAGCACACACGGCGGGGCCAAAAAAAAACAAAACAAAGAGGACTTCTCTGTGGCTCAGTGGTGGGGAGTCAGCCTGCCAGTGCGGGAGACTCGGGTCCGATCCCTGATCTGAGAAGAGCCCACATGCGCTCCAACTGGAAGCCTGTGTTCAGAGCTGGGGATAACTACTGCACCTACTTGTGCTGAAACTGCCGAGGTCTGTGTACTCGGGACCCCGGGCTCCATCCACAGCCAGAGAAGCCACCGCAGGGAGATGCCTGTTCGCCACAGCCAGAGAAAGCCTGGGCACAGCAGCCCGGCACAGCCAAAAATAAATAAATAAAATGATTTTAAAAGTGAAATAACGTTAATCCCACTCATGAGGGCAACACCCTCATGAGCTAATCACCCCCCAAAGGCCCCACCTGCTATTATCATCACCTTTGGAAATTAGGATTACAACATATGAATTTGTGGGAAGTGGACAAGGCACAAACATTCAGACCATAGCTGATAGGTAGGATTCATATAAGGAGAAATGAAGAGAAAAATAAAGAAAACTGAGTGCCGAAGAATTGATGCTTTTGAACTGTGGTGTTGCAGAAGACTCTTGAGAGTCCCTTGGACTGCAAGGAGATCCATCCAGTCCATCCTAAAGGAAATCAACCCTTAATATTCATTGGAAGGACTGATGCTGAAGCTGAAACTCCAATACTTCGGCCACCTGATGCGAAGAGCCAGCTCATTGGAAAAGACCCTAATGCTGAGAAAGATTGAAGGCAGGAGGAAAAGGGGACGACAGAGGATGAGATGGTTGCATGACATCACTGACTCCCTGGACATGAGTTTGAGCAAGCTCCAAGAGTTAGTGATGGACAGGGAAGCCTGGCATGCAGCAGTCAATGGGGTTGCAAAGAATCAGACACTGCTGAGCAACTGAACTAAATTGAACTGAAGAGAAGAAAGCATGCCCTTTAGAGTAGTTATCTAAAGTAGGGTGTATCGCTTTCTCATCTCCACCTCAATCCCATCACCAGTTTGACAGCCATTGAGGAAGTAAATATCTTGGCAGTGGTGTATGTGAGTTGTTCCTAAATGTTTTCTGATGAAAACTGTACCTGTTCTTGTGTTCATTGATAGTCTACTAAAAAGATAATTTCGGTATTTTTCTGTGCAAAGATTTTGTTTCTAGGGCTTTTTTGTAAATTGTTATTTTTTTCATTTGTTTTGTCACTCCAGTGTTTGTTACTGTGTGTTTCGTGGTTGAGCCCAGATCATTAAAGTGGCCAGGACTTGTGGGATAATTGATGAGGAGAAAACCAAGAGACCCAGGGATCTGTAAGGGAATGCCACGGAACCTGAGAAAGGGGAAAGGAAGAACATGCCCAGTTGAGGCGGATTGATAAGGAGCTCAGGACAATTTGAGCATCCTGGGCAAGAATTGAGTTTGAGGTTGACAAAACCTACATTTATAGAAACTGGAAGCATGCATGCATGCTCAGTCACTTCAGCTGTGTCCAACCCTTTGCAACCCTATGGACTGTACCCCACCAGGCTCTTCTGTCCGTGGGATTATCCAGGCAAGAATAGTAGAGTGGGTTGTCAGGCCCTCCTCCAGGGGAATCTTCCTGATCCAGGGATTGAACCCTCGTCTCTTAGGTCTCCTGCATTGGCAGACAGGTTCTTTACCACTAATGCCACCTGAGGAGCCCCAGAAGCCAGAGGTAGCAGCATTTTATAGTCAGAGGAGTTAAATAGATGTTACATGTACTGAAGTTGAGGTGAGAGCCATTTATATGAATTAGAAATCACCTAATCATAGGGATTTTAGAGCTGAGACGATCTTTAGTGAGTCTGTCATCTGGTTCCTTCACTTTGCAAAAGAACAAGCTGAGTCCTGGAGAGTTCAGTAGACAGTTTATAACTATCAAGATCAGGTCAGTTAGGCCTGGAGTGAAAGTCAGTTTGAGTCATTATTGTAGAGAAGATGCTCAGAGATCTTGGCAGTGAATCCCTACTTGAAAATGCAGCTCTCACCACAGATTATAACTGATCTTGGTGGGGAGTGCCAAAAAGATACGTCATTTCAATTTTTGTCTATTTCTCATTTTCTTCTGACATTTTGGAATGTGGTGGAAGCCTTCAGAAGACCGATCAAATAATTTCGATTTTGCTTCTTTAAAAAGAAAATGAATCCCATATGTGGAGAAGATGTATCAGTTTGTTGTGGGAAAAGTTTAGAAGTAGAGAGTTCAAGGAAATTTTAGTGTAGGACATTTGTATGTTTTGGATACATGCCATCCCAGTCAAGTCCCTGAGTATACTCAGAAGAATTGATTTGATAATAGCACTTTTTAAAAGCGTGAACAATTTGAATAGAGCCCAAGAAAAAGAATTAAAGGAAATAATAAGCATGAACTTGGCAGTGGTTCTGTCATCTGCGGGCTGATAGTTCTTCCTTCTGTCCTGAAGTTTAGGGCTAGGGTAGGCAGGATCCCACAGTAGGGCTCAGTTTTAATGACAATGACTTGGTTTCACAGAACTACTTATGATAGTAAAATTTTCTTGTTGAAAGACCAGGATTAATTTTTCTGCAGGGACATTTTTTGTTTTTTCCCCAGAGATTTGAGAAAGTATCTGTGATGAGCAGCAGATTGGTTGGGTTTATTTATTGAAGATGACCTGGTTAGTAATTTAAATATTCTAAATGCATTATAAGCATTCAATAAACAGTTATCTATTACATTGCTTTCTAAGTGCCTTTAAATGTATTTAAAAAATTGTGAGCCTGTGGGAAACAGTTAAACATTTCCTTTTTTTTAAAATTATTTTTGGCTGCATTGGGTCTTCGTTGCTGCGTGCAGGGTGTCTCTAATTGTGGTGCATGGGCTTCTCGTTGCGGTGGCCTCTGTTGTTGCAGCGCATGTGCTCTAGAGCGCAGGCTCAGTAGTTATGTTCCACAGGCCTAATGGCCCCATGGCAGGTGGGATCTTATTTCCTGAACCAGGGACTGAACTTGTGTCCCCTGCATTGGCGGGTAGATTGGTAACCACTGGACCTCCAGGGAGGTTCCACAGTTAAACATTTCTACTTTCTCTTTGACTTCCAGGGTTGATTTGGCTCCAGAGTATGTCCTTCCCTCTGGTCCTGTTATATTAATACATTTGGACTATTATAGGTGGTTGATGGTGTTGTAGGGAACCAGTAACTCCCACCGCCTACCCATTCTAACCAGCAGATTGTAAACCCACAGAATTGACTACCCGATGAATTTGAACACAGGTCCATCTGACTCTGTAGCACAGCTATTAACATGAGAATGTACCACTTCCTAGAGGCAGGATCATAGAGATTAAGACTTAACCCCTCAGTGATTTGTACTTGATTGGCCCAGAGCCACAGATCAGTTCCCCAGTTCCTGTTCCAACTTCCCTGTCTTAGCCTAATACATGCCGTCTTCTCTAGTAGAATCATGAATGTGTTAGAACAGAATTGAAACTTGCCTGGCAGGATTCACCCATAACCAATTAACTGTTGGAACATAGATTAACCAAATAATAGATATCTTGCTAATTTTAAGGTGATTAATATTGCAGAACTTATTGATACTGCCCTTAGTAGAATAATTAGTGCAAAAGAAAATATTTTTAAAAGTGTGATTTAGCTCCATCCAGGGAGCTAAATCAAACTGAAAATGGAAAAACATGAAAACACAGCTGTTTACCATACAATTTTGATTTCAGACACATACTTGAAAGTTTTTAGAATTGGGGATTGCTGGTAGCTTATCTACTGCTTGAAAAACTGGACTTCCAGATACTTCTTATATTTCCAGAAGAGTTTTACCCCAGTAGTAGATTATTGAAAATACTTGACCGACAAGCCTATGCTGTTATCATTTAAGCTTTATATAAACCATTAAAAGTAAAGTCATAAAAATATTCTGAGCAAACTAGCAATCTTAAACTTGGTTCATTAAGATTGTCAACTTTGAATTTTGTGTATGAGATAGAAAAATTACTGGTATTAAGCACTGCAGTGTTTAGCTGGAAGTTCCTGCCTTCTTTAAGTAAAAACTCCATCAACCTATAATATTTTTTAAATTAATTAATTAATTAATTTTTGGCCATGCCAGGTCTTCGTCCTAGGCGCGGGCTTTCTCTAATTGCAGTAAGTGGGAGCTAACTCCAGTTGTGGTGCTGGGGCTTCTCATTGCTGTGGCTCCCCGTGCCCTGGAGGGTGGGCTTTAGGCACGTGGGCCTCCCTGGTTGCATTATGGACTAGAGTTGCAGCACAAAGGCTTACTAGTTGTGGCAGGTGGGCCTAGTTGCCCCACAGCTTGTGGAATCTTCCCACACCAGGGATCGAACCCACGTACCCTGCATTGCCAGGTGGATTCTAAACCACTGGGTTACCAGGAAACTCCTATACTGTTTGGGTAAAGAACAATCTTAAAACTTACAAAGAACAAATGGCCATGTGTGTGTGTGTGTGTGTGTGTGTGTGTATACATATAATTTATTACCCCAATTCTTTATTTGCTGCTTTGTTATTATACATTTTGCTGTACTTGGAGCAGAAAATATGACCAGAGAAATATATGGTTATGTTATTTCGATGATTTGATAAACCCATGTTTTGCTTTTGGGCTTCATAAAGCATCTAGGCAAATCCTTAAGTATGGTGATAGATTACCCTGGTCTCTGAATGTAGTTGTTAGTGGAAGCTTTATGTGTCATTGGAGGGCAGTACATGGCCTTTTATATTTCAGGGATGAAGTATAATGCAAAAGCTAAATTGAGATGTCAGTCAAGAATTGAGATTTTCAAACCTGTGGACTTTTCTTAAGGAGAATGTTTGCTTTTCTTTGTTTATAAGGAAGTAACTGAAATGATTTGTTATGCATATATGGCCTAGGGGATATCTAGGAAGGTTTCTTCAATGCTAATATTTCCTAGCTACAACCCTTTCTGTTATATATGCACATGAATATACACATCTACACATTTCTGCAAATTAAAAGCCTATTTTAGATATATCATGTTTAATAAGTGCAGTTCATGTTTTCCATTTCCCTGGGAGGGGTGTGTGTGTGTGTGTGTGTGTGTGTGTGTGTGTGTTTTAATTTCATAGACATAAACATATAAGGAGCTGTCTTCCTTTTAATTGCTGTGGGCCCCCGGAGTTCCTGGTATGACTCTAAGCAATTTGTAGCCTTTAAGAAGAGCGAGAAGACACCTTTTAAAGGTTTTAAATGGTCATTTAAAGCGCATATATTAATGTAGAAAACCAGTCTTTTGAGAAACTTCCATATTTTTGAGGAATCTTAACCTTCCCCTAGTTGGAAGAGGAGGATTTCTAATGCTGAGCATTTTTCCCTGGAGAAGGGATAAAATGCCCTGCTTCCCCCCTCCCCCAACCCCAAACAACTTTTGTAAAAGAATAATTTAACCAGAAATCAAAATGTTAAGAAAGCACACATGGTCATTCAAAACATAGGAATCAGTCTTTTATAGTATTTTTCAAATAAAAACTAGAATGTTTTCCCTTAAAGGTTACCAGTGACTTCCACTTAGCAAAAACTCATGACCTTTTCAAATTCTTGGTCATCCGTAACACCATTTTATTATTTGACACTATTTGCTGCTGCCACAGAAGAATTGTATGTCCCTTGCATTTCACTGGGTATGCTTGTTGTAGTTTTATTAGCTAAAGCTGGCCTCTCGAAAAACCCTTTCTTTTCTGCAGAGACCTTCTCTTTTGGCTTCTTAGGGGCATCCTGCAAATCCACAGTGTTGACTCTCCTCACTCGCTCACGGGAGATCATGACCCTGTGGTACCAGCTGTCACCTCTCTGGGCTGATGCCCCAAACCACATCTCTAGCCTTGACGTGTATGCCTCCACGTTCAGATAACCTAGTATAACTCATTAAAGGTACTGTTACTCTCTCCAACTCAACCCAACCCAACCCAACAGCTTTAGATGCTTTGGGACCAATGTGTTTCAGGCATAACATTATTTTCTTTGACTGAAAGACATCGGGTTATCAATGCTGGGGTCGTGTTCTATTAGACTCCCCTCTTCCCTCGTAAGTAATCTGTCTCCACTGCAGGGTTTTCCTCACCATGGCTCCACTCTCATCCTCTTCCTTTTCATCTTCCTCGCTGTTTTCCTATCCAGATATAAAGTCGTGAAGGTCCGTGAAGTGGTTTCCTCTCCGGGCCCCTCTGCTTCATGGGGCCATCCTTTCAATTTCTTTCATTTTCTGCTGCTCGATTCATCCTCTTGAAGCACAGTCTTCAGCTGGGTCCCCTGGAAACAGACTCAGAGGCCAGGTTACATGGAGGTTAATGGGACGTGAAGGTGCTCTCACCTGCAAGGAAGTGAGAAGACAGGTTGAACGGAGAGAAATTCAGCTGCAGTGAATTTGTAGCTGACCCCACGGAGCGCTCACAAACGGAAGCAAAGGACCAGACCCTTCAACAGCCTTAGCCCTACTGAGAGGACCCTGCCGTGGTTCATTTCCCAGGCTCTCGCTTCCGCCTCTCTATGGCTCTGTTGGCTTTGCCGTGGCTGTTGTTTCTTAGTCACTCAGCCGTGTCTGACCCTTTGCGACCCCATGGACTAGATCCCACCAGGCTCCTCTCTCATGGGGGTTCTCCAGACAAGAATCCTAGAGTGGGTTGCCATGCCCTCCTCCAGGGGATCTTCCCAACCCAGGGACTGAACCACGGTCTCCTGCCTGGAGACAGATTCCACTCAGATTCCACTGAGCCCCCAGGGAGGAGTTTTGCTCTGTCCCCTTCCTGCCTCCTCGTGTGCCTGGCTCTACGCCAGTTACCCCCAGTGAGCAGAGGCATGAACGAGCACGTCGGCTGCTGCAGCCAGGGGCTCCTCGTGATAAGCTGCAGACAGTGGAGCAGCCTCTGACAGATGAGCATGCTGGTGTGGAGAGGGCTGTGAGCCCAGCCCCCCGAGACGCACTGCAGCCGCGCTGAGCATCGCTCTTTGCTCTGTAGGAGCCTCTGTTGCTCCTTCCTGTCTTCTTCAGGTCAGTGTCTCAGCCTGAGTCCTCCTGAGTCCTCCTGAGTCCTCCTGCCCCCTCCTGCCCCCAATCCCTCCCAGCATCAGGGTCTTTTCCAATGAGTCAACTCTTCGCATGAGGTGGCCAAAGTACTGGAGTTTCAGCTTCAGCATCAGTCCTTCCAATGAACACCCAGGACTGATCTCCTTTAGGATTCACTGGTTGGATCTCCTTGCAGTCCAAGGGACTCTCAAGAGTCTTCTCCAACACCACAGTTCAGAAGCATCAATTCTTCGGCGCTCAGCTTTCTTCACTGTCCAACTCTCACATCCATACATGACCACTGGAGAAACCATAGCCTTGACCAGACAGATCTTTGTTGGCAAAGTAATGTCTCTGCTTTTTAATATGCTGTCTAGGTTGGTCATAACTATCCTTCCAAGGAGTAAGCGTCTTTTAATTTCATGGCTGCAGTCACCATCCACAGTGATTTTGGAGCCCCGAAAAATAAAGCCTGACACTGTTTCCACTGTCTCCCCATCTATTTCCCATGAGGTGATGGGACCAGGTGCCATGATCTTAGTTTTCTGAATGTTGCGCTTTAAGCCCACTTTTCCACTCTCCCCTTTCACTCTGGGAGTCAGTAATTCACTTCTTTGCTTTTCGTGGTGCGGCATCTTCGTTGCTGCGCGCGGGCTTTCTCTAGCTGCGGTGCTCGGGCCTCGTAGTTGCGGCACACAAGCTTAGCGGTTGCGGCCGTGGGCTCGGCAGTTGTGCCTTGTGGGCTCTGGAGTGCGGGCTCAGTAGTGGTGGTGTGTGGGCTTAGTTGCTCTGTGGCGTGCGGGGTCTTCCCAGGACAGAGATCAAAACCCTGTCCCCTGCATTGGCAGGTATCTTCCTAACCCCTGGACTACTAGGGAAATCCCGATGAAACAGTAGCTGATAAAAAAAGGTTAGCATGTTTCCATGGAAAGGATGTGGAGAGAGAACTGGTTTCAAGCCCTTGCCACTCGATAGCTTTTCTGTAGTCTTGGATAAGGTGCTTAACAAAACCGGGTTATCTATTTCTTTTAAATATCTTTAAAGTGTGTTAATGGGCTTTGCTGGTGGCTCAGATGGTAAAGAATCTGCCTGCAATGCAGGAGACCTGGGTTCAGTCCCTGTGTTGGGTAGATCCCCTGGAGAAGGGAGTGGCAACCTACTCCAGTATTCTTGTCTGGAGGATCCCATGGACAGAGGAGCCCGGTGGGCTTCATTCAGTCCATGGGGCTACAAAGAGTCAGACATGACTTTCAAAGAGGATTGAGAAATAATGTCCTTTGCCGTTTTGTTCAATGGGACTACTGTAACCAAATTCTTGGGTTTATGAATTGTCAAGTGCCACAAAAGAACTTATTTTTGTTAACAGTGTAAAGTAATACACATTGGTGATGCTAATAATTATATGTTGATGATGCTGTAATAACAATCACAATCATAATGATTTAAAATAGTGATAGCTTTGCATCAGATGGCCACAGAGATTGAATTTCCCTTTGCTGGCAATATTTCGAATATTTGTTGATTAAGTTGTTTTGGTAGCTTTTCAGCTTATGCCCTTCTTGGCTCAAACAAGCAATTAAATTCTCCTCAGGAAATTGTGAAAGGTTACCTTTAGTTGTACAGTCTATGCTTCTGAATTTTGGCTTCAGTTCACAATTCATGGCCAAATTAACATCTGAATCACTTGAGACCCATTCATAAAGAATGGGATTATGTACGTAACTTGTAGTACTTAGCTGTTAAGAAGCTTGAGTTTCACAGTGCAGCCAGGAGGGAGAGAATGTACTTCTGTACTTTGTACTCTGACCCACGGGCTGAACTGGGGCCATATGAGCCTGTGTTTATATGTAAGTGAGCATCCCACTGGGGTCGGAACTTGCCAGTTTAATGGAGGATGCCTCCAATTTAGCATTTGAGATTTGTAAAGGATCCCTAGGGCCTTCCAGGGAAATTTTTGTGTAAATGAAAGATAATAGCAACATTTTAGTCATTTGCAAATCATCCTTTTTAAGTAAAATGCCTTATGGAAACCAATAAGGCCATATAATTCTTTTCTAAAAATAAAATTCAAATACTCTTAGAGGGAATTCTTCAGAGCTAGAAAACACTTCCTTTGTATTTTTGTATTGGTTGCCCATGCTTTTCTTTGTTGCTGTGGTATAAAGTAATGGAGACATGTTTAAAAGCTGGGAAGTTGGAAGTGATTATTTTTGGATCAAACAATTGGGGGATGACTTTTTTTTAAAAATAGCTTTGTGTGTGTCTGTGCTGTCACTTTAGTGGTGTCCATCTCTGCGACCCTATGCACTGTAGCCCTCCAGGCTCCTCTGTCCATAGAATTCTCCAGGCAAGAATATTGGAGTGGGTTGTCATACCCTCCTCCAGGGGAATCTTCCTAACCCAGGGATTAAACCAGTGTCTCCTGGGTCTCCTGCATTACAGGCAAATTCTTTATCTCTGAGACACTGAGGAAGCCCTTTAATAACTCTATATGCAGTTTATAGCAAATACAGTCCTTATGGAATTTTTCACATAGTATGAACTTTAACATTAAGGACTTGGAAAATGTGTGAATTATTTTTCATGAATTATTTTACTAATAAGACTAATTCTATTTGACTAGATTTCTATATCATAAATGTATTCATCATTGTTTAAAAATTTAATTACTCATGTTTTGGAAAGGACTCTTTAAAGGTAAATTCACATCAGAATGACCACAGAGTGTGGTAGGTATGCATCTGTTAGTCAAAACTCCTAGCAGTTTGATCTTTTTAAATTAAAGACCTGATCAGTTATCTAGATAGAAATTTTAAGAAACTGATTTTGCAATTATAGCTATCATAGAAGAATTCCTTCCAGAGAAATTGAGCAAGAATGGCAATTAATTCCAGCTGCTGGAGTGAACTGTATGAAAATGTCTGAGTTCAAGCTCTAGTAACTTGGGGGGAAGCTCCTCAATCCTATGATTTAGCAGCCGTTAAACTCTGTAGACAATTGTCCACTCATTTCACTGAGTTCTTAAGTGAAGCCTTGATTTCCTCATTTTCTTTTTCCATGAGTTCAGTATCCCTGACACTACTGACCATTTCTGTGGAGGGCAAAGAGAAGAAGAAAGAAAGGGAGGCTTAATTTTTAAAATTGCTACGATTTTTAAATTCTCTTTTTCTCTAAAAAGTTGCTTATGTGTGCTTTTTAAAAAATGAATATACTTTTTTTTTTTTTTTTTAAGAATAGTGTTAGGCCTACAGAAAAGTTGAACATAAAATGCAGAGATTTCCTGTACACCCTTCTCCCCAGGCCCTGTTATGCCCGATGTCCGAATCCCCGAGCGGGAAGAGAGAGAAGGCTTCCAAGACAATGCAACTCGCAAAAAAAGGGAAGTTTATTACTGTCTCGAGCCAGGGCCTTCTGCCACCAACATCACGATGGTGCAGGGTCAGAAAGCGCCGAGCTCAAGCTTGTTACACAAATTTATGAGATATGCAAAAGCGGTTAGTAACTGGCTTAAGCGGATTGGTTACATGTTTGCAAAGCAATTCTATCCGTACAGACTTTCGCGGGCTTTTCAGCTCTCCCTTTGTTCTTGTTGGGCGCATATTGATTGGCTGGCTCCAGGTTACTTGATGGGGGTAGGGAATCTTACCATTTCGGGGGAAGCTAAAACTTAGGTCCAGGCCGCCTGTCATGGTATTAACCCTGGCAGCCTCACATTCCCCCCTGTCTTCTTGTTCCTGTAGAGGAATCTTTCTCTTCATCCTGGGCTACCATCTGATATTGCTGCCTCAATACCATAATCTGAATGGTATTTAGACGTTCTCTAATAAATGACATTAGCCGGTTTAAAATACAAGGGCCAAATGTAAGTGTTAATAATAGCACTATAAGCGGGCCCAGGAGGGTGGAAACTAAGGTGGTCAGCCAGGGGGAGCGTTGAAACCAAGACTCAAACCATCCCTGTTGGGCCTCCCGTTCCCTCTTTCGTTGCGCCAGCCCGTCTCTTACTTTTGCCATAGATTCTCTTACCACTCCTGTATGGTCTGCATAGAAACAACATTCTTCTCCCAGAGCCGCGCAGACCCCACCCTGTTGGAGAAAAATCAAGTCTAATCCTCTCCTATTCTGCAAGACCACCTCAGACAAGGAAGTCAGAGACTTCTCTAAGTGGCTGATTGATTCTTCTATGCGAGTTATATCTTCATCTATGGCGGCTCGTAGGGAAGAAAACCCTTGGCCTTGCAGAGATAGTGAAGCTATTCCTGTCCCTGCTCCTGCTAGCCCAAGACTGAACAAGGCTGCCATGGTGATCGCACTGATTGGCTCTCTCTTTTGTCTTAGCAATTCTCGGTCCCAATGTGAGTACATAACCTCTTCAGAGTGGTATAAGATTTTTGGCATTACAGCAACCAGGACACAGAATTCTTGACTCTGGTTAAAAACCTTCACATTTAAACATGGGGTTAGCCCAGTATGTGAACAAATCCACCAGCCCCCAACCTCTGGCACAATCCAATTTTTGCCATATAAGCGTAGGTTACTAATAGTCCGGGCACAGAGGGAAGTTTTATCACGTGGCACTGTGCCCAAACAGAGTCCCTGTCCCCAAACTTCATTCATTGTGAGGCCAACCTTGCGTTCTTCCCATCGGCATGGGGGTGGGTCCTGGCCTGAAGATAAGTGGTAAGAGACATTGAGGCCTATGGCCTCATAGAAGGGGGGGTGAAGATTATAACAAAGCCAACAGGACTGGGTTGCATTAGGGTTGGTATGGTTTATGACCGTAAAGGCTGCATTCACTAAGGCCCATAGGGGGTCCTGAATTGCTGAGCTAATGGTAACAGCCAGAGGGCCAGGGGTTTCTGTCAGTTTGCCTCTGAGGCTCGGGGTAGAAGAGATGTTAAATGTTCCTGGCAAGCTTGGTCTGAAGGGGGTTGGCTTGGGGGTCGCCTTGTGCCCCTGTAATGCTTTGACCAGATTGGGACCTAAACTATGTACCTGCACCGGCTCAATAACCTGTTTAATGATTAAAAGCTCGCCTGGGTAGGGGCCGGGCCAATTTACGTGAAGTTGAAAACCCCAAGTCAGTCCTGAGGTCCAGCGGTTTTCTTTTTTCGCCCGTTCCTGGTTAAATCGTACTCGTACCTGAGGCCCCTGGTGTCTACGGTCCTTGAAGGTGAAGCTAACTAGATCTCTGTTTCCGACATCCCACCTCTGGGGTCCATCACAAGAGGTCACACAACTCCAGCTCCTGCAATAATAGCTTTCTATGCCACCACAGGTTTTCCAGTTATTTTTTACATAGCCCGGGCAAGCCCAAAACCCCAACCTATGGTTTTTTATCCCATCTCTATAGTACTTATCATAGAGACCATCCTGCTTTGCGAAGAGGCTTGAGAGGTCGAAGTTCAGGTCTGGCCACCAGGTGTTTGGAGGGTGGATTCCTGAGGTCTCATTGAGCAGCTCATGAGTTTGCCCGTCGTTGAGTTTCCATGTGATCTTAGCAGGTTGATGGGGGTTATGACTGGTCGCTCCTGGGTCGATGAGAGCTGCTATCAGCAGGAGAATTAGGAGGCCTCCCAGCGGACGAGTTTCAGTTTCAAAGGATTTGACGGGTGAGGACTCGCCTTCCATTCTGCTCGCGCTTTTTCCTGTTCTTCCGATGTAGCTTGCCGCACGTGATTGCAGTGAACCCAGGGTCCAATCCCGTCGACCTTGACAGCGGTAGGAGTGGTAAGGAGAACAACATAAGGGCCTTTCCATCTAGGTTCTAATACTTTAGATTGGTGTCGTTTTACCCAAACCCAATCACCTGGGCCAATATTATGTGAGGGGAGGGCCCTCTTGTTTTGGCCCTCATGCATCTCTCGAATCAATTTCCAAACATGGTTATGCACCTTACTTAATGCTATCAGAGTTTGCTGGAATTGTCCCAAAGTAGGGGGTGGCAGACATTTTCCTTCGAAAATAGGATACACAGGAGGGGGTCTTCCATACAGAATCTCAAAAGGAGTAAGATTCAGCTTATAAGGGGTGTTACGTGCCCGAAAGAGTGCAAAGGGGAGGAGGGTCACCCAGTCCCCGCCAGTCTCTATTGCCAACTTTGTCAAAGTTTCTTTTAGGGTCCGATTCATTCTCTCAACCTGTCCTGAGCTCTGGGGATTATATTCGCAATGTAACTTCCATTTCGTCCCCAGAGCTTGGGCCAGCCCTTGTACAATCTGGCTCACAAAGGCAGGTCCATTATCAGAGCCCATAGTCACTGGCAGCCCATACCTAGGCACTATCTCCTCTAAGATCTTTTTAGCAACCACTATTGCTGTCTCTCCCTTAGTGGGGAAAGCTTCTACCCACCCTGAGAAGGTATCTACCAGTACCAACAGATAGCGGTACCCATACTTGCCTGGCCTTACCTCGGTGAAATCTATCTCCCAATGTTGCCCTGGCTTTTCCCCTCGGTACCTCGTTCCCGAGTGCTGCTTCTTCTCTGCCCTCATCAGCTGGCACGCTTCGCAGGCTTGAATTATCTCTCGTACAGTTGCATTTTGTCGAGGGAACCTCAGGCAGGCCATCTGGAGAAGTGTTAGGGTCTTTTTTTCTCCCAAGTGCGTAGTTGTGTGCAGGTGTTCACACAGGTGACGACCCAGGGTGGCAGGCAAGATCAGGTTGTTGTTTTGGTCTCGGTACCATCCATCTTGGTCATCTTTCTGGAGGGTGGTATCCTTGTTGATCCAGGCGAGATCAGGGAGGGAATATTCGGGAACTGGTGGCAAGGTCCCCATACCAGGGGGTGGAAGGCCCACGGCTAATATGGGGGCGGCATAGTCCCGGCTAGCCGCTTCTCGAGCGGCCGCATCAGCAGCACGATTGCCTCGCGCCTTAGGGTCTTCTTCCTTCTGGTGACCGGGGACATGTACTATAGCTACTGCCCGGGGTAGTTGGACAGCTTCCAAGAGCCTGCGAATCTCAGGCAGATTTTTGACCTCTTTTCCCTCAGCTGTCCGAAATCCCCTTTCTTGGTATATGGGACCTTGAATATGGGCAGTGCTGAAAGCATATCGGCTGTCAGTAAAAATGGTGACTCTCTTCCCTTTGGCTTGCTCCAGAGCCTGTATTAGGGCAATCAATTCTGCTTTTTGTGCAGAAGTGTTTGGGGGTAGTGTCTCAGCCCATATCGTCCGCCCTGAATCATCAACTATGGCGGCTCCCGCCTTCCTTTGCCCATCTTTTACATAACTGCTCCCATCGGTGAACCATACTAGCTCACTGTTGCTTAGGGGTACATCAGTTAAGTCTCTTCGTGCCGCCAGGGCCTCAGCCAGTATCTCACTGCAATCATGGAGAGGGCTGTCCTTCTCTGGGTTGGGTAGGAGCGTGGCCGGATTTAGGGAGCAAGGGGTCTGAAAACGCACCCGTGGGGCATCGAGCAGCAAGGCCTGGTAGTGTGTCAAGCGGGCATTGGAGATCCACTTACCCGGCGGCTGCTTTAAAACCCCTTCCACTGCGTGGGGGGTGTAAACCGAGAGTTGCTGTCCATACGTCAACTTGTCAGCGTCGTGGACGAGGAGGGCTGTAGCTGCAATGATGCGAAGGCAAGGGGGCCACCCAGCGGCCACCGGGTCTAATCGCTTCGAAAGGTATGCTACCGGCCGCTTCCATGGTCCCCATTGTTGAGTCAAGACCCCCTTTCCTATTCCTTGCTTTTCATCTACAAACAGCTGGAATGACTTATTTGGGTTAGGCAGGGCAAGGGCTGGGGCTTCTAGTAGGGCCCGTCTGAGTGTCTGGAAAGCCTGTTTCATTGGCTCAGTCCAAGTCCACTTTGGGGTCTCTTTACTTCCCTCATATAAGGGCCGGGCCTTCTCAGCAAACCCCATAATCCACAGTCTGCAATATCCAACAGTCCCCAGGAACTCTCTCACCTGGCGAGGGTTTTTGGGCTCTGGTATCTGCAATATTGTTTCTTTCATGGCCTGGGTTAGCCACCTTTGCCCCTGTCTGATCTTATACCCCAAATAGGTGACCTCTTGCCGGGCTATTTGTGCCTTCTTTGCGCTAGCGCGATACCCCAAGATGCCTAGGGTCTGTAATAGGTCCCCAGTGGCATGGCTGCAAGCTTCCTCTGTGGTTCCAGCCAACATAAGGTCATCTACATATTGTAGCAGAATGACCTCTGGGTGGCAAGCCCGATATTCGTAGAGGTCCTCACTCAGAGCCTCATTAAACAAGGTAGGGGAGTTCTTGAACCCCTGTGGGAGGCGGGTCCAAGTTAATTGTACTACCGGTTGGCCTTCCCCCTCAGTCCACTCAAAGGCAAATATCTCCTGGCTCTGGACTGCCAGGGGTAGGCTGAAAAAGGCATCCTTCAAGTCCAGCACAGTGTACCAAGTGTACTCAGGCAGTAAACTGCTCAGGAGAGTATACGGGTTAGGGACAGTTGGGTGTATGTCACTCACCCGTTTGTTGACTTCTCGCAGGTCTTGGACAGGTCTGTAATCCGTCCCCCCTGGCTTCTTCACCGGCAGTAAGGGGGTGTTCCAAGGGGATTGGCATCGCCTGAGAATTCCGGCCTCCATGAGCCGTCGAATGTGGGGAGTGATCCCCCGCCGAGCTTCTTGGCTCATAGGGTACTGTCTCACCCTCACAGGAATTGCCTCGGCCTTTAGCTCGATGACGACCGGATGTCTCTGTTTAGCTAGTCCCATTCCTGCTGTTTCTGCCCAGGCCAATGGGTATTTATGGACCCACGGTTGTACATCTAGTGCTATGGTCTCTGAGGGCTTAGGCGCAAAAAGTCTGTATTCATCCCTTAAGGCTAGGGACAAGACATGTATCGGTTGTCCAAGTCCATCCGTGACTGACATTCCCCCGGGGTCAAAATGGATCTGAGCATTAACTTTAGTCAACAAGTCTCTTCCAAGTAGAGGGGCTGGGCATTCTGGTATCACCAAAAACGAATGGGACACCTGGTGGGTCCCCAGATTTACTTTCCGTTCTGTGGTCCAACAATATCTTTTTGTCCCCGTGGCTCCTTGCACTAAGCTGGCTTTCTTAGACATTGGTCCCAGTTTTTTATTTAAAACAGAGTGTTGGGCGCCAGTATCTACCGTGAAGCCAACGGGTTTCCCCTCCACATGTATGGTTACCCAGGACTCGGGGAGGGGTGCCGAGTCTCGACTCCCCTAGTCACTGTCTTCCCCCGCATATAGAACTCGAGTTCCAGGGGGGATTTTTTCTCTCTGGGTCATTCCTCTCTTTGAGTCCCTCTTAGGGCACTTGTTTTTCCAGTGCCCCTGTTCTTTGCAGTAGGCGCACTGATCCTTCTTTAGGGCCTGCCTTTTTGGTTTTTCTTTTTCTCTCGTCCGGGGGTTTCGAGGTTCCCTCAATTCTGTTCCAGCCTTTATCCCCGCAAAAAGAATCTGGGCTAGCTCCTTCTGGTTCTTCCGGTTTTCTCTAGCCCTATGTTCCCTGTCTTCTTTCCTGATCTTCTCCGCTAATTCCCTTTCCTCCCGCCGAATTCACTCTTCCCTTTCTTCTGGGGTCTCCCTATTATTAAATACCTTTTCAGCTACTTTCAGTAAATCCTGTATTGTCTGTTCTCCCAATCCCTCTACTTTTTGTAATTTCTTCCTAATATCTGGGGCTGCCTGATTCACAAACGCTAACAAAACTGCAGCGCGTGACTCCTCAGCCTGGGGGTCCATAGGTGTATATTGCCTGAAAGCTTCCATCAGCCTCTCTAGGAAGGCTGCCGGGCTTTCAGTGGGCTCTTGCCTTACTAAATTTACCTTTGCCAGATTTGTCGGCTTTCTTGCTGCAGCCCGCAGGCCAGCCATTAGAGTCTGGCGGTATACTCGGAGACGCTCCCTACCTTCCACTCGCTCAAAATCCCAGTTAGGCCGCAACAGGGGAAACCCCTCGTCCACAAGATGAGGCTGGGCAGTTGGCCTCCCGTCGACCCCTGGTACCCGTTTCCGCGCCTCTGCCAGAATTCGCTCCCGTTCTTCCGTGGTGAAGAGCACCTGCAACAGCTGCTGACAATCATCCCAGGTGGGATTATGAGTGAACAAAATGGAATCTAAGAGGTCAATGAGGCCTTGGGGCTTCTCTGAGAAAGGAGGGTTTTGGGTCTTCCAATTGTACAGGTCACTCGTGGAAAAGGGCCAGTACTGATAGGTTCGCTCTCCGTCCGGGTTAGTTGGTCCCACTCGGACAGGGAGCGCCTGAACAGTGGATGAAGGTAACTCTAGGTCCCCAGGGTCTTGCTTACCCTTATCTCCCTTAGTTTTCCCCCGGGTCCCCAATGCCGGTCCCCCCTCATGGTTGGTTCCCGTTGGCCCTCTTAATCCTCTCGGTTCACCTGTGGGAGCTTCTCTCCTCGGAGGGGATTGCAAGGAGGGCACATATGGCGGAGGCCTTATCTCCATTTCTAGATCTATCAGGTTTGGATAAGAAGATTCCTGAAGGACTGGTTTTGGGTCCTCTTTCTTTTTGGTTTCCTCCGGGGGGGTCTCCATCACCAGGACCTGTGAACTGGAGGAACTAGGAAGTTTGTAAACAAAAGGTTTTAACCATTTAGGCGGATTTTCCACTAGATCCTGCCAGACCATGACATAGGGGACCTGACTCGGATGGCCCCAGGGATCAGGAGCCATAATCTTTTCCTTCACAGCCTGTATGATGGACGGTTGAAAGGTGCCTTCCGGAGGCCATCCAACCTGAAAGGCGGGCCACTCTGCAGAACAAAAAGTTATTAATTTACTTTTCTTGACCAGCAAAGACAAGTCATGGGCCCTGGCCCTGACATCCGAAAAATGGTCAGTCATGAGAGAAAGTGGGGTAGATTCTCCTTGCCCCATGGTCAAAGAATTAACGGTAAGGAAGAGAGAGAAAGAGAATAAGTCAGAAGTGAGAGAGAACAATGCACCAGAAGAGAACGAGACTAGAGACAATGCCGGCACACATAAAAAACACGGAGAGCCAAAGACAAACACACGGACAAACAAACGTCGGCCGACGACACAGCGCTGGGTTTTCGGGCCCCCTGAATTTTCTTGCCTCCCGGTGGCAGATTCACCTTACCGAATGACGTCCGCTGTTCATCAGACTCGGGGTCGGGAGAGGAACTTTCCTTCCCGCGGAGTCGGCTGCCTCCCAGCGCGTCCGCTGGCCTTGGCCTTACGCCGGCTGGCTCCCCCTTTATAAAAAGCCTTCCCGCGGAGTCCCGCGGAGTCGGCTGCCTCCCAGCGCGTCCGCTGGCCCAGGCCTTACGCCGACTGGCTCCCCGTTTATAAAAAGCCTTCCCGCGGAGTCGGCTGCCTCCCAGCGCGTCCGCTGGCCCAGGCCTTACGCCGACTGGCTCCCCGTTTATAAAAAGCCTTCCAGCGGAGTCGGCTGCCTCCCTGCTTCCTGAGCACCGGTGTTATTATTTATCCTTCCCCTTTGTTCTGTAAGCGTTCTCTTCTCCCGGTCAAGGGATCCCGGACGAGCCCCCAAATGTTATGCCCGATGTCCGAATCCCCGAGCGGGAAGAGAGAGAAGGCTTCCAAGACAATGCAACTCGCAAAAAAAGGGAAGTTTATTACTGTCTCGAGCCAGGGCCTTCTGCCACCAACATCACGATGGTGCAGGGTCAGAAAGCGCCGAGCTCAAGCTTGTTACACAAATTTATGAGATATGCAAAAGCGGTTAGTAACTGGCTTAAGCGGATTGGTTACATGTTTGCAAAGCAATTCTATCCGTACAGACTTTCGCGGGCTTTTCAGCTCTCCCTTTGTTCTTGTTGGGCGCATATTGATTGGCTGGCTCCAGGTTACTTGATGCGGGTAGGGAATCTTACCATTTCGGGGGAAGCTAAAACTTAGGTCCAGGCCGCCTGTCATGGTATTAACCCTGGCAGCCTCACAGGCCCAAATTTTGCCGCAGTTGATGAATGAAGTCGTGATTAACTAAAGTCCACCGCTTACGTTAGACTTCACTCTGCATTGTGCAGGTTTATGGGTTTTGACAAATGCATGATAACATGTATTCATGATTACTAAGGGCTTGTCTGGTGGCGCAGATGGTAAAGAGTCTGCCTGCAGGACACTGGGGTTCTATCCCTGGGTCAGGAAGATCTGCTGGAAGAGGGCGTGGCAACCCAGGAGACCCAGGTTCAATCCCTGGGTTAGGAAGATCCCCTGGAGGACGGCATGGTAACCCAGGAGACTGGGGTTCTATTCCTGGGTCAGGAAGATCCCGTGGAGGTGGGCATGGCAATCCTGTCCAGTATTCTTGCCTGGAGAATCCCATGGACAGAGGAGCCTGGTGGGCTACAGTCCATGGGGTTGTAAACAGTCAGACACAGGATTCAAGATAAACACCCCATTCTTTAAGGGAGTGGGAGGCTGGGAGCAGGGGAAGGTTGTTCACTGTAAAGTGTGAGTCCAGCAAAGCTTGCAAACGCCAGTCTGTCTCCTGCTAGTGGATGAGTGGACTTAGGGGAGAGGCTGGAAGGATGTTTTCCTGCTTGGTTACAGTTCAAAACAATCAAGGGGAGTGCTAATAAACAGCCTTAATTGGTCCCAGTTACAGGACTAGCTAATTAAATTCCCATGAACACTTTGAAACTGCATTTATAAATTTAATGTATTTGGTTCTTAAGTGTTCAAGGACCTTGATCTAACAACCAGAACTTCTCCAAGTACTTGAACTTTTCTTGTGAACCTAATACAAGTTTTTTAAGTCCATCCTAAGAATTCCAGCGCTTGGGAGGATCTGGTAAAACCCTTTTATACCTTTCAATTTATTTATTTTTAAAATATTTATTTTTATTTGATTGATGATTGGTTTACAATATTGGCTTGATCTCTGTTATATTTAACCATAGGTGTACATATGTCCCCTCCCCCTTGAATCTGCCTCCACCTCTCACCATTCCCGCCCCTCTGGGCTGTTACGGAGCCTCAATTTGAGTCCCCGAGTCATACGGCAAATTTCCATTGGCTGTCCGTTTACACAGGTTGGTGTATACGCATTCATGCTACTCTCTGCATTCGTCTCACCCTCTCCCTCTTCTCCCCACGCTTGGCCATAGGTCTGTTCTCTGTATCTGTGTCTCCAATGCTGCTCTGCAAACAGATTCATCAGTTTCATCCCTTTTAGATTCCATACATAGAAGATATATAGATTCCACCTTTCAATTTAAAGTCATAGATTCAAATAAACGGAGGTTACAATATCGTCTGTTAATATATCAAAGTGTTTTAAACATAATAAACATGTTATCAACTAAATATTGAACCTTGTCCACACTGGAGTGGGTAGCCATTCCCTTCTTCAGGGGATCGTCCTGGCCCAGAGACTGACCCGGGTCTCCTGCATTGCAGGCAGATTCTTTACCATCTGAATCACCAGGGAAGCAAGTAATGATTACACTATCATTCCTGAACTTAACATTGGAGATTTTAATACCTAGGGTTTGATTTGATCGTTACGTCTCTGTTGAAAACTAAAGATTCTTGGAGTTCTTGTCACCCAGAGTGATTTAGAGTTGCCATCCCAGGAAGAGTCAGGCTCCTTGTATAAAGGTTGGTCGGTCACTTAACCAGCCAGAGGTCTGAGACCCGGTGGAGGGCGTGGGTGTCACGCTCTTCTTGCCCAGGCGCTGAAGGACGAACCGCACCATCTGTATAATCAGGATAACAGCTGGAACATTCCAGGTCTCTATTCTTAAGTGATTCTTTGATCTCATTCGACCCTGCAGTCCTCCCAATCAGAGGCACTTGAGCTCTCTCAGCTAATCTCTCTTCCTCCTTGTGGAATGGTATATTCTTCTCATATTTTTCTTGTCTGGTTAGGTCAGAACTCTTAAAGCTATTTTAATCTAATACTACTACTGAATTCTCTGTATCTCTCGCACCTCTGTCTGTCTCAAGCCACGACACTAGAGTCTGGCTCATGAGAGCTGTGCTGAGTTTGCAGCCGTGTCTGACTGAGACACTTGTCTGCTCATGGAATGAGTCACGGGAAAACGGTGACCATGAATCATTCTTCGTAAGGAAAGGTGAAGTAGTAGTGTTCTGGAGTTCAGATATTTGAGGTCTTGCTTATTAACCTTTACATTATATGGAAATGTATTGTTCTAAAAGTGCCAGGGTGATTTTCACATCCAGCTAAAGGCTTTTCACAGAAGATTTATTGTGAAGGAAAGTTTTGAGATGAGGTTATTAGGATGGACTCGTGTCTTTCTGTCACCTCCTACATCTAGTCCGTTGATAAATTCTGTTGGTTCCGCAGGAATCAACAGCTTCTCAGCGCCTCCGTGGCCGATGTTGTAATATCTCACTTGAGCTCTGTTGTTAGATCATGTCCTAGTGTATTTTTCTGGTTTGTTTTTTATTCCACAGTAACCCCACTCCTGTCCATAGTCTGCCTTCCACACCGAAGTTGGCTTGATCTTAAAACATAAATTAGATGGGTAACCTATTGCCGTCAACCCTGCAGTAGCTTTATTTACCTATTTTTATTTATTTTTTTATTTATTTATTTTTTCTATTTTTATTTTTGATCGGGGGATAATTGCTTTGCAGTGTGGTGTTGCTTTCTGTCACACATCGCAATGAATCAGCCCTAAATGTATGCGTGTTCCCTCCCTCCTGAGCCTGCCTCCCAGCGCGCCTCCTCCCACTCCTCGAGGTCACCTTCAGTCTTTCATCGTGTTACTAATAGACTGACATCCAGATGCTTTCCCCATACGTCCTCGATCCTGGCTCCTCTGTGACCTCACGTCCAGTCAGTGGCCTTAGCCAGGCTGGGCTCCCTGTCTGTCATTCCTTTACTTGAGGCTTCACCTCAGCACCTTTGAACTTAGGTGTGCCTCTTTCTGCGACCTTGTGTTCCATAATATTAGCATTTACTGAGCACTCTGTGCTCTGTAAAATTAACCTTAATTTTGATGTCCCTCACATCGAGAATGACCTCCTTAGAGACGTGTTCAGGGAGGCGTCTGACCATCTCATCACCCCTCTCTGATTTAAGCTCCCTCTCTGTCCCCCCTCAACCCCCCCTACACTGTACCCTCATCACCCCGCTCTGTGGTTTCTTATGGATTAATTTTCATTCATAGTCCTCACCAGCAGTTGGCATTGTCTTGTCTGTTTATTCATTTATTGTTCCAAGTTCATCACTGTACCCCCAGCACCCACAATAGTTCCTGGCACCGGTAATTATTCAGTATCACTTGTAACATAATATACCGCATGAATGAATGGTTTTCTCATTAGAATAAAAGTCCAGTAGGGCCTCCCTGGTGGCTCAGTAGTGAAGAATCCACCTGCCAATGCAGGAGACGTGGGTTCGATCCCTGGTTTGAGAAGATCCTACGTGCCACGGAGTAATGGAACCTATCCAAAAAAAAAGAAGAAGAATGAAAACCTAATGGCAGTAAGGGCTACGCCTGTCTCAGTATAGCTGCATCCGCAGGACTTGACACACACAGGCAAGCACTTGATGAATATTTACCGACTGAATGATGGACTGACTTGAGTTCAGATCTCTGTGAGGCATTTCCATCCCTAGTCTTAAATGCTCTTGACCGCGTCCTACTCACGGACAGTCACTTGCCTTTCTACCTCCCTTGCTGCCTGCACCCCTTCCAAGTGACGAAGCAGCTGAAGGGAGTCTTTTGTAAGTTACATATAAGAGACTCTAAGGGAAGCACTTGTCAGCGGACCCTTAGCTGATTTCGTTTTCCTCTTGTACTGCTTTATAGCATCTCAAACCGAAAGTAAAATGAGTGGTGTAAGCACAAAGCTGAGAACAAAATAGAATACTTGAAATTATTTGAGGACTTAGAATTGCTAAAGTAACTTACGGTCTTCCACATGGAGTGTACATTAGACATTGCCATTTATAGTTTTTTTAAGTCACTTTTCATACAGAGTCATTTATAGTAAAATGCTTAGTATTTTACAAAAAGATAGCAGTGCTTAAAATATATACCTGAAATCCCTTAAATAAGTTTGAATTTCTAAAATAGCACCTCAGACTGGAAAAAAAAATGCGTTGCTAAGGACGAAGTATCACTGAGGATAGAATAAGCTCATATGTTTCAATAGTGTCAGCAGTTCACGGAGCACTCTCCTCTGCTTTATCTTAAGCGGATGTGGGCCTAGGATCACGTGTGATAAAAATGCTTTCCTTCAGAATGGAGGAGATGAAGAGACGCTTACATAGAAGGCTCTGAGGAGGTTCTTCTGGAGGAGGTCCTCAGAGTGGTGGGTGACTATGCCTAGGATGGTCCGTGGAGTCTCTGCTCACGCGTGTAGCCCTCTGCTTCCCACACGTCCTGTCCTCATCTTGTCATCCACCATGTCAGCGCTCAGCTCTTTTTAAAGAACAGTTTTGTGTGTTTGTTTTATTTTTGTCGCCTGTGGCTGCACTGGGTCTTGGTCGCCGTGTGCAGGCCTTCTCTGGCTGTGGCGAGCAGGGCTTCCTCTCGGGTCGAGCGGTGTGGGCATCTCACTGCGGTGCCTTCTCTTCCTGCGGAGCACGGGCTCCAGAGCGTGGGCTTCGGCAGGTGTGGCGCGCGGGTTCCGTTGGTCTGCGGCATGTGAGGTCTTCCCGGACCAGGGATTGAACCGGTGTTCCTGTATTTCAAGGCGACTCTTAACCACGGGATCATCAGGGAAGCCCCGCGCTTAGCTCCTGATACTTCCTGACAGTGAGATCATGGGACTCACGATCGCCAGGCCTGTTTGTGGCTTCGGTCCACCACTTCACCATTTTACAGCCTTTTTCCATTTCAGAGCTCATTCATGTTCTATAAAGATGGGATTACATCCAATGCTTAGTTGACTGATAATGGAAACCGACTTATGTCTGAAATTTCTGAAACCCTTAGTCAGACTGTCCATGATAAGAGCACCATGTCAGGGCTCTGAGGCTGCGATTCGCCAGTATTCCACGCACGAGGATCCCTTTGGGAGATGGGAATGTGGTTCCACACAGATCCCATGGCGCACCCAGCTATGCTGAGTCAGAGCCTTGGAGGCTTCCAAGCAGGGATCTCAGTGGTAAAGTTCTAATGTTTGAAACCACTGTTCTGGGGACAGAACAAGAATTTTAAGGCGTAGTCTCTGCCTTCAAGATGCTTGTATCTCGTCAGAAAATGAAAGTGAACACGAATGGCATAGTTAGTCTCACGGGGTTGGATTTCTGTTTATTTGATTAATGTGTTTGGAGGGAAGTCTGGATACGACAGCATTGGTTTGAGTGTCCTTGATTTATTCCTGGGGTAGAGAGTTTGGGTAGAAATGTGCCAGATGGTCTGACTGGTCTAGCATGGTTTATTTTAGCATGTCAATCATTAGTTTGGCTTCCAAGCGTATGTAGGGTTAAGTAGACTTTTAAGTACCCCCCTCTCTCCTTAAGCTGCTAAGATTTTTCAGGAATGACTTAAAAATAGACCCAGTCGTTTGGTTAACTTTGTTTTTCTTGTGAAAATAAATTCCCTCCCCACGTGTTTTATAAATTTAAGTGGCATCTCTTTTCAGATACCTTAGAATGTGAACTCTGGGCATTGTGTAATAGTTCCCATGATCTTAGTGGCAATTTAAAACTGTGTGGCATCTATGTTATCCAATTGCTTTATTATGAACTTTTCACACTGTGACTAAGAGACCCCTTCCTTACTGGTGATGAAATCAATTATTAGCTATTGGTGTTTGTCTTATGGTCAAAAAGCTCAGTGGCTTTCTAAAGCTTTACTGTAGAAGCTTTTACAAGTAAATGATCTGAAAATAAGATGGAGTCAATTAGAGGTTGTGTTACTACTTTGTATCTTTCACTTTGCCTATATAATTAGTGTATCTTCCTAGAAAAGACTTTGAAAAACATAATCAATGATGCCAGAAGGGATTCTCTGAGCAAAACCTTGATTATCACAGAGATTTAGTTTGTTAAAATAATAGGACTGTATCTTGATATAGATTGACTTGGTTGAAGATAAAGCGTAGAGACTGAGGCAGAGGGCGTGGTCAGGTAAAGTAGGACCTTGTGTGTAGAAAGCTATGATTTTATTATGAGTACAATGGGAAGCCATTGGGGTAATTGGCAAGGAGTTGAAGGATTTGTTTGTTTACAGGGGAATGATATAACCTGATATAAGTTTTAAGAGACTTCTTTATGTTTATAGTAGACCAGGAAGAAAGATGTTGGTAGTTTAAATTAGGGTAATAGTCTGGAGAAGGAGAAAAGTGAAGGGAGTCTGGATATAGTCTGCTGATGCTACTACTGCTGGATCAGAGTGAACTAGAAATCAAGGTTTAGCATTCACTGAAATGTGATATGTTGTAAGAATAACAGGTTTGGAGACAGACCTGGAGGAAATCAAAGATTCATGAGTCATCCAATTTGAGATATGTTTTTTGGCAGCTGGATAGATAAGACTGGTGCTCAAGGAGACATTCGGGCCTCAGGGAAAAACTAGAGATTTATTAGTGAATTAGATGGTTTAAAAGCCACAGAAATTGATGAATCACCTACTGAGTGAATTTAGGCAGAGAAGAGTCAGGACAGAGTTCAGTGTTTAGAAGTCAGTCAGAAGAGAATGCAGAAGCAAAGGTGATCAAAGAGAGGGGGAAAAGGTAGACAGGAGAATAAAGACATTGAAAGAGAGCATATTCAAATTGTTAGGTTTTTTTTTTTTTTTAAAGAGACAGAAATTGACTAAAAGTAATGGAAAGATGGATACCAAACTGGGTTGTGGGTCAAACAGGAGATGATCAGAGGAATGAGCAGCGATAGGCATCTCTGAGCAGGAACTAGAAATGGTTGTTGAGGGTGGCAGTGTGAGCTCAAGAACTTGAGGTAAAGGAAATACTTTTTTTAAGATGACACTAGGGTGTGTTTGCTATGACCAGTGGGTTCTGTAGGCAAAACTCTGTTAGCCTTTGCCCTGCTTCATTCTGTACTCCAAGGCCCAAGTTGCCTGTTACTCCAGCTATTTCTTGACTTCCTACTTTTGCATTCCCGTCCCCTATAATGAAAAGGGCATCATTTTTGGGTGTTGGTTCTAGAAGGTCTTATAGGTCTTCATAGAACCATTCAGCTTCTTCAGCATTACTGGTTGGGTCATAGACTTGAATTACTGTGATACTGAATGCTAACAGAGTTTTGCCAAGAGAACACACTGGTCATAACAAAACCCTCTTCCAACAACACAAGAGAAGACTCTATATATGGACATCACCAGATGGTCAATACCGAAAACAGATTGATTATATTATTTGCAGCTGAAGATAGAGACGCTCTATACAGTCAGCAGAAACAAGACCAGGAGCTGACTGTGGCTCAGATCATGAACTCCATATTGCAAAATTCAGACTCAAATTGAAGAAAGTAGGGAAAACCACTAGATCATTCAGGTATGACCTAAATCAAATCCTGTGCAAGTTTATAGTGGAAATGACAAATAGATTCAAGGGATTAGATCTGATAGAGTGCCTGAAGAACTATGGACACAGGTTGTGACATTGTATAGGAGTAGCGATCAAGACCATCCCCAAGAAAAAAAAATGCAAAAAGACAAAATGGCTGTCTGAGGAGGTCTTACAAATAGCTGTGAAAAGAAGAGAAGCGAAAGGCAAAGGAGAAAAGGAAAGATATATCCATTTGAATGCAGACTTCCAAAGAATGGCAAAGAGAGATAAGAAAGCCTTCCTCAGCGATCAATGCAAGGAAATAGAGGAAAACAGTAGAATGGGAAAGACTAGGGATCTCTTCAAGAAAATTAGAGATACCAAGGAAACATTTCATGCAAAGATGGGCTCAATAAAGGACAGAAATGATATGGACCTAACAGAAGCAGAAGATATTAAGAGGTGACAAGAATACGCAAAAGAACTATACAAAAAAAATCTTCATGACCAAGATAACCATAACGGTGTGATCGCCACTCACTTAGAGACAGACATCCTGGAATGTGAAGTCAACTGGGCCTTAGGAAGCAGCATCACTAAGAACAAAGCTAGTGGAGGTGATGGAATTCCAGTTGAGCTATTTCAAATCCTAAAAGATGATGCTGTGAGCGTGCTGCACTCAATATGCCAGCAAATTTGGAAAACTCAGCAGTGGCCACAGGACTGGAAAAGGTCAGTTTTCATTCCAATCCCAAAGAAAGGCAATCCCAAAGAATGCTGAAACTACTGCACAGTTGCACTCATCTCACACATTAGCAAAGTAATGCTTAAAATTCTCTAGGCTAGGCTTCAACAGTACATAAATCGTGAACTTCCAGATGTTCAAGCTGGATTTAGAAACGGTAGAGGAACCAGAGATCAAATTGCTAACATCCATTGGATCATCAACAAAGCAAGGGAGTTCCAGAAAGTCATCATCTACTTCTGCTTTATTGACTATGCCAAAGCCTTTGTCTGTGTGGATCACAATGAACTGTGAAAAATTCTTAAAGAGAAGGGAATACCGGAGCGCTTTACCTGCCTCCTGAGAAATCTGTATGCAGGTCAAGAAGCAACGGTTAGAACTGGACATGGAACAGCAGACTGGTTCCACATCTAGAAAAAAAGTACGTCAAGACTGTATATTGTCACCCTGCTTATTTAACTTATATGCAGAGTGCATCATGAGAAACGCTGGGCTGGATGAAGCACAAGCTGGAATCAAGATCGCCGGGACAAATATCAGTAACCTCACATATGCAGATGACACTGCTCTAATGGCAAAAAGTGAAGAACTAAAGAGCTTCTTGATGAAAGTGAAAGAGGAGGGTGAAAAAGTTGGCTTAAAACTCAGCATTCAGAAAACTAAGATCATGGCATCCGGTCCCATCACTTCATGGCAAATAAATGGGAAAACATTGGAAACAGTGAGAGACTTAATCACTGCAGATGGTGACTGCAGCCATGAAATTGAAAGACACTTGTTCCTTAGAAGAAAAGTTATGACCAACATAGACAGCATTTTAAAAAGCAGAGACATTACTTTGCCAACAAAGGTCCATCTAGTCAAAGCTATGGTTTTTCCAGTAGTCATGTATGGATGTGACAGCTGGACCATAAAGAAAGCTGAGCATTGAAGAATTGATGCTTTTGAACTGTAGTTGGAGAAGACTCTTGAGAGTCCCTTGGACTGCAAGGAAATCAAATCAGTGAATCTTCAAGTAAATCAGTCCTGAATTTTCACTGGAAGCACTGATGTTGAAGCTGAAACTCCAATGCTTTGGTCATCTGATGTGAAGAACTGACTCATTTGAAAAGACCCTGATGCTGGGAAAGATTGAAGGTGGGAGGAGAAGGGGACAGCAGAGGATGAGATGATTGGATGACATCACGGACTCGATGGACATGAGTTTTTGTAAGCTCTGGGAGTTGATGATGGACAGGGAAGCCTGGCGTGCTGCAGTTCATGGCATCGAAAAAAGGCTGAACTGAGTTAAAGGGTGTGTTTGATGGGAGTGATCTAGTAGAAAAAGAAGTATAAGTTATCAGAGAGAACCGATCATTGCTGGAAGGACATCAGAGAAGAGGTGGTTGAGGTAGCCCTGGACAGGAGCAATGGATAGAAGAGACTATGAATACAGATGTATCTCTTGTATGGAAGACTCCAGACAAGTCAGTCTACAAGGTCTAAGCTTGTTATCAAGCTGTATGAATATATTGAAACTATCATGCTGCAAGCACTTCCACTGTGACTGCCCACTTTCCTTATCTTCTCCTCCTGCCTCTTTCCCACCTCCGCTGTGAGTGTGTATTTGTATAATGTTTCTCCAGCTACAAATAGCAAGTAGAATGTTCATCTCTTTTCTATTATAGACTCTTGAAATCTGATGTAAGCATTCAGTCTTCCTTCATCAGGAAAATATAAAATCATAAACATTAGCACACATTTCAAGGGTTACTTGAACACTTGGTGCTTTCCTATCTTCCTCACATTAAGACTTGGTTCTTCACTCTCTGAGCCTTGAGGGAAGCCCAAGACTCAGTTCTTGAGTTTAATGAAATGATGGAGTCATTTTCCCTCAGTCTTATGGACTTCAGAGCAATGACTATTTCTGGGCACTGTGATCAAGTATGAGGTTTATGTGAGAGAATGTCTATATGCCGTGGAGAGTTTTTTTTAGATGTGCTATACTAATGCAAGGGCTTCCCAGCTACACTAGTGGTAAAAAAAAAAAAAAAAAAAAAATCCACTCGCCAGTTTAGGAGATGCAAGAGATGTGAGTTTGATCTCTGGGTCGGGAAGATCCCCTGGAGTAGGAAATGGCAACCTGCCCCAATATTTTCGCCTGGGAAATTCCATGTGTAGAGGAGCCTGGTGGTCTACAGTCCATTGCACTGCAAAGAGTCAGACACAATTGAGTGAGCACATACTAATGCAAAAACACTTTTAGTAATATTTACAAGTGAAATAAAATTCTAGACAACAGAATGATAGGCTTAGTATGTCAGAACATGGTGTCAGAGTCATTCAGATAACACAGAGGGACGGAGAGATGTACCTGCTGCCACTGTCCCATCAAAGATTCTGTCTGTCTGTTGCTCCCTGGTTTTATAGTCAAAGGCTGGGTGTGTTCTTTCTTTTCTCCATAGAGGAGAAATGCATGCTGGCCCAGAGGAGCATGGCCCAAGTGTTAGAGATGGACTTATGAGCCCATAGAGCCTGTCCTTTTTTGACTTTTGCTGCTAGATTTTTGCCTTTTTGTTCTATTTGCCGCAGTCAGAGCAATTAGGCGGAGGGACGTGTGGATACCATCTCTTTTCCAAAGATGTGCCTCGGTTTTGTAGGATGAACTATAGATTTCCAGAGTCTCAAAACATCAGTGTCAGAAGGCATATTGAACTTATTTTATTGTAATGATTTTCAAACTTAGGTTTGCATGTTAAAATTGTGGCGAGGAAGGGAAAGCAGGTGTTGTTTGGAAAAACATGTATAGGATGCCTGTTTTCATAATACAAATGACAGAACAGACACTGATCAGAATTCCCTTGGCTGTGGCAGACATGCTGGCAGTCAAGTGAGAAAGTTTGGCAGAAAGTTTAGATGAAAACGTGTTGAGATCTGGTCCCACCCTTTCATTTAAGAAGTAAGCAAATAAATCAAGTCTCAAAGGTGAACTGACCTACCCCGGATTCCATAGCTAATAGTGTAAAATGGAGACTATAGCTTGTTCTCCAGAGTTCTAACTCTCTGTTTTCCCCCCACTGTGCTTGTGCCCCTGTGTGTGTGTGTGTGTGTGTGTGTGTGTTGTTGTGTGTGCGCGCACACGCTTGCACGTATGTATGCGTATGCTCAGTTGTGTCATAATCTTTGCAGCCCCATGGACTATAGACTATAGCCCTCAGGCTCCTCTGCCCATGGGATTATTCCAGGCAAGAATACTGGAGTGGGGTGCCATTTCCTACTCTGACCCAGGGATCAAATCTGCATCTCTTAGTGTCTCCTGAATTGGCAGGCAGATTCTTTACCACTAGTGCCGCCTGGGAAGCCTCCCTAAAAGAAGTTCATTAGTCATAATGAACTTGCTGTTCCAGTGTGCTGAAATTCACAGCAAGCTTTGCTTTTTAGTAACAAAGGTTGTAAGTGAAGAACCCTGTTTGCTTATGTCCTCCCACCCCATCTGTTCTTTTCCTTAGAATACAGTACTTTAATGGTCTCTAGTTAGCACAGAGTATCTCAAGATTCAGACAAGGATGGGGGAAAAAAAAAAAAGGTGAAATGAACGGCTAATTTGTGCCTAAAGAGTCTTAGAAAGGTTTTATAGAAACCCTACAAATTGCACGTAAGAAACAAATACTTCTATTTTCTGGTCATCTTGCAGATTTCTTCCACATAGCATCACTGGATTCTGTGCTTATGTTAACTTATCTGGCATAAACTATTGGTTTTACTGAAATGTAATTATTACAGACAAAAGAGTTTTATGCACAGTGTTCATTCAGGATAAAAATGAAATGTGTGCCCAGATGCTTATGAATAGTGAATTTTTCCCCCTTTTAAAATTGTTTCCTAGTATCATGGTGATTCTTTGTCCATCCTTTCTGAACCAACATGCAGGTTTGCCTGCTGGGATATTCAGTTCAGTGTAGCCAGAACTTATTGTGTACCCACGATAGACATCTGGAAAGATACAGGAAGAACGAAGGGTGAGAGTTAAGCTGTCTGTCATTTGTACTTTGGGATAGATGGATGAGAGGCTGGAAATAACTTGTTTCAGAGGACAGGCTACATCTATTTTCCTGCTAAGGAGGACTGCCTGTCTTATTACCTTGTCACTGTCACCAGAAGCTGTCAGCCTTTCAAGCTAAGATGTTCTTTTCTCCTGTCTTTTCTTGCCCAACAACCTTATCTTCGTTTCAGCGCCCTGTTTTATTTTAAAAGAGTGAAAGAGATATTGAGTGTAGTTCCCCACTGGGGAGATTGGCAGAGTAATTTTCAAGAATCAGGGGATGATTGGAACTCCAGTCTTACTTATCAACTGAATTGTAAAGTTTGGAAAGTTTCAGTCAGTTCAGTTCAATCGCTCAGTTGTGTCCGACTCTTTGCGACCCCATGGACTGCAGCACGCCAGGCCTCCCTGTCCATCGCCAACTCCTGGAGTTTTCTCAAAGCCATGTCCATCGAATCGGTGATGCCATCCAAACTTCTTATCCTCTGTCTTCCCCTTCTCCTCCCACCTTCAATCTTTCCCAGCATCAGGGTCTTTTCAGATGAGTCAGTTCTTCACATCAGGTGGCCAAAGTATTGGAGTTTCAGCTTCAGCATCAGTCCTTCCAATGAATATTCAGGACTGATTTCCTTTAGGATGGACTGGGTGGATCTCCTTGCAGTCCAAGGGACTCTCAAGAGTCTTCTCCAACACCACAGTTCAAAAGCATCAATTCTTCGGTGCTCAGCTTTCTTTATAGTCCACCTCTCACATCCATACATGACTACTGGAAAAACCATAGCTTTGACTAGACAGACCTTTATTGGCAAAGTAATGTCTCTGCTTTTTAATATGCTATCTAGATTGGTCATAACTTTTCTTCCAAGGGGCAAGCGTCCTTTGATTTCATAGCTGCAGTCACCATCTGCAGTGATTTTGGAACCCAAGAAAATAAAGTCTGTCACTGTTTCCACTGTTTCCCCATCTATTTGCCATGAAGTGATGTGACCAGATGCCACTTAGTTTTTTGAATGTTGAGCTTTAAGCCAACTTGTTCACTCTTCATCAAGAGGCTCTTTAGTTCTTCGGTTTCTGCCATAAGGGTGGTGTCATCTGCATATCTGAGGTTATTGATATTTCTCCCGGCAATCTTGATTCCAGCTTGTGCTTCATCCAGCCCAGCAGTTCTCCTGATGTACTCTGCATATAAGTTAAATAGGCAGGGTGACAGCATACAGCCTTGACATACTCCTTTTCCTATTTGGAACCGGTCTGTTGTTCCATGTCCAGTTCTAACTGTTGCTTCCTGACCTGCATACAGACTTCTCAGCAGACAGGTCAGGTGGTCTGGTATTCCCTTCTCTTTAAGAATTTTCCACAGTTTGCATAGGCAGTTAATACTGGAGGCTGAAGGAATAGGCCTGTGGAAGTGTAGTCAGCTTGGGATGTTAGGAGAGGTGAGTTCAAAATCTGCTTTCAGTAAACCTTGATTTTGGCCAAGGGATTTGACTTCCTAGGATCTCAAGTTGTAATCTACAAAATGAGGAGTTTGGTCTCATTCATGTTGAAGCTCCCTTGCAGCTCACATGCTGTTCATCTAGAACAGATGATGCGAAGAAAATTGGTCTTAAAGTTAGGAGGCAAGGATTATAAATTCCTGAACTGGGTTTCAGTTTTTCCTTGAAAATGAAGGATAAAGCCAAATTATCTTCTTGGGACTTCTAGATAGGGAATTCTTTATTTTCTCTGTTCTCTAATTTCTCTGTGTTCTGCAATTATAGAATAGTTATGTTCTAGTTGCACAAATTTTCAAAGAGATGGTAGGATTGATGACCACGTTTCATTCCTGGCCTCCAGATTGTGTGGTTCATGTGACCTTACCATGTCTGAGGTCAACAAATGATGGATGAGAAAGTCTCAGTGCCATCTAAGTCCTTCCTTTTTCTCCTTAGTGCCTATCACACCCTAACAAACCACATACTGTGTGCGTTTCTTTTTTCTTTTTTCTCTTTGTAGTCTCTCCCTGCCGGAATATAGGCATCATGAAGGCAGGGAGTTTGCTCACTCTGTCTTTTTCTCATTGCTATGTCTCCAGTGCCTCTCATGTAGTAGTCACTCAATAAACATTCATCGAGTGAATGAATGAATTCATGTGACATTTTAAAAACAAGTTTTGCATGATATGTATCTGTGCCCTTTAAAACCACATTTTCCACAGTTTAAGGTGTTTAAACAATAGAAATCACTTTAAGTAAATCTGGTTAAACATTTTTTGACATCGGTGTTTTTATCCCACTTGCTCTAAAGGCTTTGTTATATTCTTCATCTTTTGTAATCATTAGCTGGAAATGTTATTTTCTAGGTGAAATTTCCATCAGAAAATTGAGTAAGTTCCTTATTTGAATTCTTCTTGCAATCCATTTTTCATCACAAATGAAGTGGTAATTTAAAACTAGCGGGAAATAATATGTCCAATTTCAAATGTACAGTGTATAGGCAAGTGGAAATTGTTTTTGCTAACTTTCTTTCCTGGTGCCACTCATTTCAATATGTTCCCAACAAACCTTCTTGTTAGAGTTGTTGTGGTAAATTATATTATTTATGTGACAAGTAACAGGCACCACTCAGTGCTAACCTTTTATTAGACATGTACATTTTCATTTCAGTTAATGTAATACTTGTCTGAAATTTTATGAAAAAATAAGATGAGAATTGTTTGCCCCCCCCCACCTTGGTTCGTATTATGTCACTGAGCTAGGATGGCAGTTAGTAATCTAGTTTCTATCCATTAACATCTGTTTTGTCAAACTATCACTAGAAGAGTACATTCAGGTCATTAGTTTTATGTGAAAAGACTTCCTCTTTTTAGATGACAGTCCACTCTCTTTCTGAATCTTCTAGAAGTGCAGGTCATGTTTCACCCTCCCCTCTTTTCTGTATGCAATAATACAGAAAAGCCAGGGAGACCCTAACCTTTGTCTCTAACCTTGTCTCCATTTCTTTTCTTCATACATTTTCTTTTTCTACCAAAAAAGCTACCAAATATTTCCCCATTTAGGACTCTTGTTCTTTGAAAGAAAGTGAGTGTTAGTCTCTCAATCATGGCTGACGCTTTGTGATCCCATAGACTGTTGCCCGCCCGACTCCTCTGTCCATGGAATTCTCCAGGCAAGAATACTGGAGTGGATAGCCATTCTCCTCTCCAGGGAATCTTCCCGAGCCAGGGATTGAACCTGGGTCTCCTACATTGCAGGCAGATTCTTTACCATCTGAATCACCAAGGAAGCTCCTCTTATTCTTTCCCAACACTCAGTTTCCTTGAGCTTAGAATGTTCCATCTTCCTATAGCACACCCATGGTCTCCTCTAGAGAAACTATGATACCTATCTTATGAGATCCCATACTTCGCTCCAGTTGGGAGTTCCTCTCCTTACTCTTCATTGCGTTAGTATTTCAGTTGTCCAGTTACTGCTCTTTGATGGCAGTTACACAGATCTCTGCTTCTTGTCCACTTGAGTGTGGATGTTTTACATAAAGTGAGGATCTAGGTAACATTCTTCTTGGAGAGACCTCCATCTGTGCTGTTGCTGAACACTCTCTAGAATGTTTCAGGACTGTGGGCAAGAGGCCATCTCAGTGTGCTGGAAGAAGCTTTCCTGCACATTTCCATCAAACTGTGCGGTACCTCAAGAGTTGAAAGGTGACACAAAAATCTGACTGCTTATTGAGGCAGCAGGAAAGGAGGAAAAAGATACAAACACATCAGTTGCCTCGTCCTCCACACCAGAGCAGGTTAGGACTGTGATCTGGGCAGAGGCTAGGTGTGGCCAGCTTTGGTGTGATCGGTCATTACCTGGTTGCAGGCCCATTGTTGACCTTGGCTTTTATGAGGTGATTCATTGGGAAAGAGATGAGCATTTTGTAAGTAACCAAAATGGTACCCAGGAGTCTCACATTGGGGCCATACTCCTGTGTGGAGTCATTTCCTGCTGTTTCCATCTCTCCCTTTCCCTTACGCTTTGTCAGTAGCAGTTTGTTTTCGGCTGATCCATTCCACCAAAGCTGTTATGTATGAATGGGGGAAGGGCAAACAGACCCTCATCTCTCATTTTCTTCTTTCCTTCTATGGCTCCATCAAAGAATTTGGGGGACGGGCTGGGGGAGGGGCTGGCAACACAATACTTACTTTTTTTCATTTAGTTGCTTTATCTTACTTAGAGAAGCAGAGCTAGTAATTGTACTTATCAAAACATTTCTCTAGTCAGAGCCTACCAAGCAATAGGAGTTGGTTTTGTATGCATGTTTACTCCATCGTTAACCTACACATGACTTCCAGGGTTGGATAGTCACCACTAGATCACAAGCCTTCAGTAAATGTTAGTTGAATGAATGAATAAGTAGTTTGATCAAGAGATGCCCACCTAACAAGAGAGCAGAGAGCAAAGAATTTTGACATTTTTTCATTAAATTTTTTATCTAGTAAAAAATTTATTTTTAATAATATAAAATACTAGCTCCAGATCAAAAAAACATTAAACACTAGTAAGTGTAAGAGAAAAGTAAACTACCATTCCACCCTCGCTTCTGCTGAGCCCAATGTCATTCTGTGCAGCGTTCATAGCTTCTGGAGTCCTATTATTGTTGTTTAGTTGCTAAGCTGTGTCTGACTCTCTGTGACCCCGTGGACCGTAGCCCACTAGGCTCCTCTGTGCGATTTCCCAAGCCAGAATACCAGAGTGGGTTGCTATTTCCTTCTCCAGGGGATCTTCCCGACCCAGGGATCAAACCTGTGTCTCCTGCATTTGCAGGAAGATTCTTTACCACTGAGTCACCACGGAAGCCCTTTTGGAGTATATCCATCCCTTCCACTTCCCTTTTGAATACAGACCGCTTTGAACCTGAGGCTTTTTTTCCCCACTCAGTATATCTTAGGCATTTCAATATTACTGCTTATAGTAACTTACTGCATCCTTTTTAATGGCTGTGCAATTTTTGGCATATGAATGTACCGTATTTTATTCATCCAAAACACAATGGATGGGCAGTTAGTTGCTCAATCATGTCCAACTCTTTGAGACCCCTCGGACTGTAGCCCGCCAGGCTCCTCTGCCCATGGAATTCTCCAGGCAAGATTCTGGAATGGGTTGCCATCTCCTTCCCAACCCAAGGATTGAACCTGGGTCTCCCACATTGCAGGCAGATTCATCTGAGCCACTTACTAATTATTAAGAACATTAAAGAGAACATTCTTGGCAATGTATCTTGCTTATCTTGGGTCTTTGTTTGTATATTCCTTGAAGAAATGCTGACTCGGGCTATGAGAAGTATTTTCGTTTTTGATAAATTTTGACCAGTCTCCCTTCCTACTCCAGTAATATCTGGCCTCAAAGTGTATAAGTGTGTTTATTTCCTTACAACCTTGTCAGTAAGAGATATTATTTGTATTAATTATTAATTATTTGAATTTCTTGCTTTAAGTTTCCTCTCTAATAAGTGCCTTGCTCCTCATTCATTTCTTTTGTTTGTGCATCGGGGGTAAAGGCTATCAGGCCCATGAGCTTTACCTGTCATTCTCTGACTTTAAACTCTGCAGGTTTATAGGTAGAAGCCTTAGCACTGTGGTTTGGGAATCAGAGATCTGGCTCTTGGCCCAGCTTGGCACTTGACTCACTCTTGCTACGTTGAATAAGTCCATTTTCTTTACTTTTCATTTTTCTTAGGAGGGTAAATATCAGATGTTTAATGCCTACCCGATTTTTTTTTTTCAATCAGTCTCTGAGAATGAATTGGAGAAAAGGGGCTAGAGAGGCAAAGTGATATGCCAAATTATATAGCTTTTGACAATCTCTCTGGGCCAAGATATTTTACAGCTTCTTCTGTGTTCTCTTTCTAGTTCCCTTTCTCTCTCTTTTGTTGGTCTGTGGGACTCATAAAAGCCACCTTGATTGGCTGCTTCCAGTTTCCTCATAATTATTACTTCAGCTTGTGTGATCAAAGTAATGTTGGATTTTTTTTGTAAAAGATGTATTAGTTTTTGGCTGAGCTGGGTCTTCGTTGCTGTGCGCAGGCCTTCTTTAGGTAGAGCGAGCAGGTGGGAGAGCTGCTCATTGCTGTGGCTTCTCTTGTTGCGGAGCACGGGCTGAGTTGTCCTGCAGCATGTGGAGTCGTCCCAGACCAGGGTTCAAACTCACAACCCCTGCACCAGCAGGCGGATTCTTAACCACCGGGCCACAGGAAGCCCGATGTTGGTATTTTTACACTCGAAATATTAATTCAGAGATCACAGATGTAGAGGTCCTTTAAATAAGAGGCTGGAAGAGCCTCTGTCACTCTGGAGGATGAGGAAGATGGGAAGCCCGTAGCAGTGATGTGTTGTGTAAGGAGCCAGTTGTGTAGACACAACAGCTTTTACCCACATCTGTTACTTCTGAAGAGCCAAAGTCGTGCATTTTATGTGAAAACCTCAGATTCTTAACTCCTTAATAAATTTCTAAAACATTTTGCAGGGAAACAAACCATGGATTGGCTTTGACTCTGCTGTAAACCCACATAAAGGTTGAGAACATCTTCCTTCTCTAATTGGTACCACCTTATTGTTTATGAGATTACCTCATGCTGGGCAAAAATGTGAGGATGTAATTTTAGTTTTTAATAGGGGTTTTTAGAAATAAAGTATGGTTTCAAACAAATCTTTTACCATCTTTCCATAATCTGAAATATGAGTGGAAATAAAATACTGCCCTTTTAGTTATAGCATTGTATACAGCATTCCACCTCCTTTTGAAAGGAAAACTCCTAGTGACATCCTATAAGATGTTGCCTTGCTTCTTTTTAAAGTCAGTGAAATATATAGCCTCAGTGTTTGTCAGTTACTACAAAGTTGAGAGTGGATTTATTTTGATCAACATATCCAGGCAGAACTAAACGCATTGTAGTAAGATAACCAGTCCACGGTAGAGCTCAGTCTTAGGGACTCTTCTTGCTGATGGCGATTTATGGGCGATCATTTCAGGATTTTATTTTTCTCGTTCATGCGTATTATTCAGGCTACACTTAATAGGCGTCCTCTATAAATTGAGCACTCAAGGGATTGCTGTGAGAATAGCAGGTGCGTGAGTGTGTGCTAAGTTGCCTCAGTCATGTCTGACTCTTTGCAACCCCCGGGACTGTAGCCCGCCAGGCTCCTCTGTCCATGGGATTCTCCAGGCAAGAATACTGGAGAGGGTTGCCATGCCCTCCTCCAGGGGATCTTCCTGACCCAGGGATCAAACTCACATCTCTTATATCTCCTGCAGTGAAGCAAAAGCAAATGATGAGTGAGTGGGGGATACAGACAGGTTGAGTTAGGTCACTGGGTAATTATAACATTGGGATAGGACAACTCGCCGAGTTCAGAGACTGAGGGACAATGAATGCATCTAGCTCGAGCTTATCGGTCAGCAGACCCTTTCAAACGAAATGACATCTAAGTTGAGCTCTGAAGAGATGGAAGGGATGTCTGAGGCTCAGAGACTATGGGAAAGGGAGCAGAAGAGACAATATCCCAGAGGTCTGAGAGGATGAAGTGAATTGGAAATCTGTAAGAAGCACAGGGCTTCCTCGGTGGCTCAGCAGTAGATTCCGCCTGCAATGCAGGAGCTGCAGGAGATGCAGGTTCTATCTCTGGGTCTGGAAGATCCCCTGGAGGAGGCGGTGGCAACCCAGTCCAGTGTTCTTGCCTGGAAAATCCACTGGACAGAAGAGCCTGGCAGGCTACAGTCCATGCGGTTGCAAAGAGCCGGACACGACTGCAGTGACTTAGCACACACGCCCAGACAAGAAGTGCCCTATGGCTGGAGTTCACCGCCTAGAGGGAGGCGGAGCCTCTGAAGTTAAGAGCCTTATCACGCAGGTCTTTGGGAGTCCTGTTAGTCAGCCATTGAAATATTTGAAGAAGAGGAGGGACTTGATCAGAGAAAGGTGAGTTTTAAAGAAAGGGTGGATATTTTGGCCCCGCTGGGTCTTTGTTGCTGCATGCGGGATTTTTCTTTTTTCTTTCTTTTTTTTGGCGGGATTTTTCTAGCTGTGGGCAGGGGCCCCTCTCCTGTGGCAGAACATGGTCTGTAGGCCAGCTGACTCAGTACCTGTGACTCACGCCTTAGTCACTTCGCGGCATTTGGGAGCTTCCCAGGCCAGAGGTCGAACCCATGTCCCCTGTATTGGCAGGCAGATTCTTACCCACTGTGCCACCAGGACAGCCCTAAACGTGATCTTAAAAAGCCAGTTTGAACAGCAGTTGCCCCCTTAGCTCTCTTCTTTACCTATTACTCTCCTTTGAGACCTCTTTAGTCCAGGTGATGATGCTGCAGGTGAAGAGTTGTGTAGATAGGTTTGTGATACCCGATGTCCTTCTAGTCTTTTCAGCTTCAGGCTTTTCTGCCTTTAACACCTGGAAAGATACGAAGATAAGGGGAAAACAGGAGGAGTGAAGAGGAGAGAACCAAGACAGTGAGAGAGAGGATAACGCTTCTTTTGATTACAGAAACAGAATTCTCCTGTGTGAAGGGGTCAGGAGGGCAGGGTTTGAGTCTTGTGACCAAACTTCCATATATTAATTTCCTCAGTTGTCAGATGAAGTGGTGGATTAGATGCTCTTGAGGATGACATTTGGCTATTAGATTCTGAGGATTGTTTGAGCGGTGAGTGATGACTCAGTCACCTTGTGCTGAGTGAAACAGAGATGTCTTTCATGCACTAAGATTTTACATATATGTGTATGTATGAGTGTATGTGTGTGTGATGCATATGAAACAAGGTGAGATTCCATTAACGAGGAGCATGTGGGTCCATAGGAGATAGAATACATCTGAGAACACGGCAGTCATGCCCATCATGAGTGGATGTTTGTCAGAGTCCAGGAGTTGACCTCACATATGGGAAGGCAGGCTGTATGAGCAGGAATTGTCGTCAGTACAGTCTCAAGTGTGCCTGGCAGAGACACCAAAACATTCTGCATAGTCACAGCACTCGAGGATCAAATGTTGAGCCTACCTCGGTAAATGTAAAACCCAGCTATCCCTTCCCCTAGTTCCTCTGGTTGGCAGTATGGAAGACAGAAGTACAAATTTCTTGTAAAATTTGAGATCACAGTACTATTTTTCTTCCCCCTTGTCATTTTCTTGCATGGCTTTTATTTTTTTAAACTGCCGTGACAGTCTGAAGTTGCCTTGCTAATTTAGAAGCATAAAATGTGTAAAGTACGACTTCCTTGTCTTTAACTTGACTTGTATAGTTATCACAGCAGATAGATGTTCTGTCTTAAGCAATCATGTGATACCTTGCATGAAATCTAGTACTTCTAAGATGTTGCCAGTTTCTGACAAATAGTTAGAGTGGTTTTAAAAGGATGAGACTCTTAATAAAAATTTTAAAAAGTCACTATTTTTGTACTGAAGTGACTTTTTGAGCATAGAAGCAATTTAGAAAATCCTTATTTTCAGAAGAGGTTGGGAGGAACCTCTCCCTAAACTCATTAAACACCATTTTGCCCATGTGACTTTGCATTAAACAGTTTTATTATCATCATCATAGGATTCTAAATACTGAACGCTTAAGATGCACTCTGCCTTTCATAGGTGTGTTTGTTTTCCTGGATTTCCAAACATAGAAACATCTCCTTCAAATGCTCCCGTAGCCACAGCTGTATGAAGCAGGAGAGTAGTGAGAGATCTCAGAGATGGGGTCTGCTAGCCTGTCTTTGTATAGCTGGAAGGCAATCACTGAGTCAGTCCTTAATTGCTTTTCTTAAGTAGCTTGTAAAACTCCCGAACATGTAAGTGGTACTGCGTGTGTATGTGTGTTTTCATACTCATTCATGTCTGACTCTTTGCGACCCATGGACTGTAGCCTGCCATGCTCCTCTGTCCATGAGATTTCCCAGGCAAGAGTACTGGAGTGGGTTGTCATTTCCTTCTCTAGGGGATCTTCCCAGCCCAGGAATTGCACCCGCGTCTCTTACAGCTCCTGCATTGGCAGGCGGATTCCTCACCACTAGAGCCACCCAGGAAGCCTGTTCAGTGGTCCTAGAACCTGTCTGCCGTTGTGCCATCAATAGCTGAGCATCAGTGGAAGCCAGGCGTAGGGACCACGTGACTGAGGGCAGCGGACTGGGGCCCAGTGTATCCGCGACCTTCTCAGAAGGGGCAGAGCTTCCTTGGCTGAGATGAACTTGGCTTCTCACCCGGGCCACCACTGATTAAGGCTGCATGAAGGGGATGCAAGGTCTGGTCCAGGCCTGGGGACAGCGGGGTGACTTCTGTCCTGGGGAGGCTGAAGTGAACGTGACATGACTGCCGGAAGCTGAACTAATTTTGTGAAAAACGCGGTGCTCTGGGGCTGTGTGCTCTCTACTGAGTTCTGCTTTCATTTGTAATTTTTATAACTTTGACTTTCTTGTTCAGTCAAATGAAGTGTTTGAAGTTTCAAGTCAGGAGATATTCAAGGGTAGAAATGAATCCCCCCTGAGATTCTTGTTCATTTTTTATAGTCTTTCACTTCTCCTCCTTCTTTGCTCATTGTCTGTTTACACTTATCTCCAGACCTGCTGTTGGTTTCTGTTTATCAAAGCTCTGGTTCTGAGACAGTATGTATTGAAACCGTTTTATATAAAACTTAGCTCTTTCACAAGTCTTAGAAATTGTGGTGGAATTGTAAAGGCCTTATAATCATGACCTTTTCAACATTTTATTCATGTTGAAAATATGATGTCGTGTTTTTGGGGTCTTTGAAATGAGCAAGAGAAAATCCACATACATCAAAATACCATCAAATTTTCAGAATAAAGAATCCTCTTTGTTTTCTATCCCAAGACTTTATATTTTTCTGTGGAATCTATCTTAATGGCTGTGTGTGTGTGTGTGTGTGTGTGTGTGTAAGAGAGAGAGAGAAACAGAGATAGAAGTAGATACTAGGTGCATTAACTGATCAATTGCTGTTTTTATTTATTTGCTCATGGAACACTGAGTACATTGCAGTGTGACTAAGTTTATAGACACACCCACACTCACAGACACACAGACCCCTCAAGTAGTTACCCATTGCTATATTTAAAGACCATAACATAGCACTGTGATTTTCAAACTTTAGGATACATAAGGACTGAATAGAAAACTTGGTTGACATATAACATACAAGTTTCATGAAAACAGAATTGTATAGGTTTCCCTGTGGTGATGGGCACATAGTAGGTGTTGACTACTTGTTGGATGATTCCAGGGCCTAGTCCCCGTAGACTTGGATTTGGTAGATGTGCGTGGGGCCTCATCCATTGACCACTTGATTTTGGGCGGTGGTTGAAGCAGCACACTTTGCGAAGCACCTCATGGTGGGCCCACGGCCACGGCTGTGGGAGGAGGCGTGGAGAGTCCTGTGTCTGAAAACCTGCCCCTTTGTGGAGGAGTCCGACAGGGCTTTCACGGGCCAGAGTCTCAGGTGCAGGTCCTCAGACCAGGACTTGCAGCCATGGCAAGGAATATATTTTATGCCTTTAGACTTATTTTAGCTTTTGTAAAAGAATATAGTAATAGCTATTCACATAATTTTATGTGGGGAGAGGTTATTTAAGTCTAGTCAGACAGAGATAGCTATTAATGTTGTGATATATATGTTTATTCTTCCTAACCAGAAAGTGTGAGGGTCTTGATGCCAAATCACATTTTTTTTTTACATACTTTGCAATATTCTTTCTGCCTATACATGTAAGCCACCATAATAAAGTGTAAAAGTAGTTCAAAAAAGTAAATTGCCTAACAGCTTTTAAACCTGGTTTTTATGGCCAGACAAAAACAACTGTGACCAAGTCTTTCAGTAACCCTCAGCTCCTCCATGGCCTCTTTCCTGCCTAAAGAAGGTGCATGGAGCATGACCACCACTGTCTCCAACCCTGTTCGCTTGGCATGGTTTTTTTTTTTTCCTGCCGGAGGTACTAGTGAGGTGTTTACATTTGAGAAGAACCACATGTCTTGTACTCATGCACAACCTATATGTGCATGGCTGTGTCCAGGGGCAAATAGGAACAAGATTAACTGGAGCAGAAAGGCAGCTCCTGGGTCATTTATAGGTTCAACTGGGAGTTGTTTAGTCGCTAAGTCGTGTCCAACTCTTTGAGACTCCATGGACAGTAGCCCACCAGGCTCCTCTGTCCATGAGGTTCTCCAGGCAAGAATATTGGAGTGGGTTGTCATTTCCTTCGTCAGGGGATCTTCCCAACCCAGGGATAGAACTTGTCTCATTTGCATTGGTGGGTGGCTTCTTTATGACTGAGCCCCCAGGGAAGCCCTCAATTGGAAGTAGTTGGAAACAAAAGTAGAAGTCTTTTTCAGTAAGTAAGTTAATCTTAATGTGGGAAAGTGACCACTTAGACACGAAAAACTTTCAATATTTTGGATTTCAGGGCAAATTAGAGGCCTGCCAACTTCCAGGATATGAAAAGAAACCCTTATAATGCAAGGATTGGCACCACTACATTTGTGAGAAGGGATTAGTAGTGAAGGGTCACCCTATAGTTATAATCATTCATTATTATAATTTTTATTACACAATTATTAATTGTGTAAACAGCAGTATACCTCTTGTAAGGCCTTCCTAGGTGGTGATGGAGGTAAAGAACCTGCCTGCCAGTGCAGGAGACCAAAGTGCTGCAGGTTCGATCCCTGGGTTGGGAAGATCTCCTGGAGTAAGAAATGGCAACCCGCTCCAGTATTCTTATCTGGAGAATCCCATGGACAGAGGAGCCTGGCGGGCTAACATCCATAGGATCACAAAGAGCTAGACATGACTGAAGTGACTTAGCACACAGCATACTATTTTATAGTGTTATTTCAGTTTTCTTTGGCCAATCTTATAGTGTTTTCTCGGTTTTCTTTGGCCAATCTACTGTAGTAAAGAACTTTTCCAGGTATCTCTTTTATTATAAAAGGAATATGTCTTTATCATAACAATTCAAATGTTATCGAAAAGTACCCATACAAATTATTTCTATATCCCTCCCCTCATCAATAACCATAGTTTCATGAACAGACTCTTCCTTTTTTTTTTTTTTTTTCTATTCAGAATCAATTATTGACCATTTGGCAGCTGATTAATTGGTTTCAGTGTTAACAGTGGGACAAGTAACTATGCCTCTGTGGAAAAGTTAAAATTGGTTTGAACCAGGTAAACTCTATTGGGTTGAGCCACTGGAAATTGCTGTGTTAGTAGACCAAAAATATCAAATATTGGCTGTTTCATGTGGCTAAGTTATACTTTTAGAGGAATCTCTGCTTTGAGTGATTTAGGAAGCAGTCAATGTGGTCCTGTGAGTCTGCAGTGTGGAAATAAACCCCAGATGACTGATCTTTGCCAGTAGTCAAGAGGATACACAGCTATTGATGGCAGGGAGTATAGTTGACGCTGTCATGTCAGTGCTACATTTCAGGTCTGTGACGTTGGGGAAATTGGGAGGGGGAAAGAGCAGGAGAAATATGTAGTGGGGTTGGAGTTAGTCTATTCCCCAACAGCAAGGCTCAACTAAGGAGCAAGTAAAACAGTAGACTTTTTGGTGGATGGAAACAAGTTTTGTGATGTTTATGAAGTATTCCTAACCCGTCTTTTTATCTTTCCACATTTGGACAGCATCTGGTGAGTGAAAAACGTGTCTCTAAATCCTCAGTGTGATTTTAGCTAAATTACGTGCATAGGGCATCAGATGCCTTTAACTGTGTGTCTGGGTTAGCTGTGATGTCTCTCCCCAGAACAAAGAGGGGACTGTTTCATGTAGGTTTGGTGTGTGCTCTGCTCAGTCGCGGAGTCCTGTCAGACTCTTGGCAGCCCCGTGGGCTGCAGCCTGCCAGGCTCCCCTGTCCATGGGGATTCTCCAAGCGAGAATGCTCGAGTGTGTTGCCACTCCCTCTTCCAGGGGATCTTCCTGACCCAGGGACTGAACCCAGATGTCCTGCATTGCAGGCAGATTCTTTACCATCTGAGCCACCAGCGAAGACCAAGAATACTGGAGTGGGTAGCCTGTCCCTTCTCCAGGGGATCTTCCCGACCCAGGAATCCGACTGGGGCCTCCTGCGTTGCAGGCAGATTCATTACCAGTTGAGCTACCAGGGAAGCTCAGATTTGGTATATATGTGTATAAAAGTATAAAAGGTAACCATGAAGTGAAAAATACAATTTTTTTTTTTAACCTGATTCACTTTTTTACTTCTTAGTTTATGGTTTGTGTGTGTATGTGTGTGTTTTAGATCAGATCTCATTTAGGGGAAGATTCAGAACTGAGCAGGACTACGGTATTTCTCCTCATATGCAGCCACAGTGGGGAGCACGCCTTCTGGAACCGTGCACAAGTTACCCTGGACCTGCACACTGGTCTTCAGGGAAGGCGTGTTCCTTTCTCGGTTGAGATCACCTCATCACAGACACAGACAGACAAGCACTTTTGTCTTTCTCTGTGTTTATCTTGTTGTTCTTATTTGCCCTTAAGTTTTTCCCATTCAGAGTATTTTTGCTCTCAAAATATTCAGAATCCAGTAGCAAGTAAGTGAGAACTTCTCGCAGAATATATGTGAATAGATAAATTAGGAGTTTGTGATTAACATATACACACAGTACTATATATTAAATAGGTAAACAACAAGAACTGCTACATAGCACCAGAAACTATAGTCAGTATCTTGTTAATAATATATGATGGAAAAGAATCTGAAAAAGAATGTGTTTTTGTGTGTGTGTGTGTGTGTGTGTACACCTGAATCACTTTGCCGTACACTTGAAACTAACACACTATTGTAAATTAGCTATACTTCAATTGAAAAAATAATGAAGTAGCTAAAGGAAGGAAATATACTATTTCTAGTATAAGGTGAATATCAACAGCTTTAGATCTATCTAGGTTTCCCTGGTGGCTCAGACGGAAAAGAACCTGCCTGCTAATGCAGGAGACCTGGGCTTGTTTCCTGGGTCAGGAAGGTCCCCTGCAGAAGGGAAAGACTACCCACTCTGTTAATTCTTGTCTAGAAAATCCCATGGACAGAGGCGCCTGGAGGGCTTCCGTCCATGGGGTCGCAGACTGAGTGACTAACAAATGCAGAGCTATCTACCTGTGGGCTTGAAGAAAAAGTCTATGTCTGTTGTGGTTGTAGTTTGAAATATGGCTGCTTTCTTGGGTAATAATAGGTAATCATCTTTGTTTTCTGGAAAAATCAGGTAGCAGCACCTCCAGCCCACACCTCTGGGGTTGACACAGAAAGGGAACAGGTAAAAATGATGAGGGGAGGATGTGAACTTCCTTCCAGAGGCTAAAGGGGGAGTGAGCAAGCTTGGAGTGTATTTATTTGTGATCTCTCCTTTCCTAGCGATAAGATGTCAAATAATGACCTAGAAGACTATTTGACTTAGTAAAGAAAGGTTCTATTTGTCATTTCTTTGTTAACATTGCTTTTTAAAATAACCCCTTCAGTGAAAATCTGATTAAAATGAACATGCTCTGAATTTTTCGATAACTTGTAATTTATTTTAATCATGATGAGGTTGATGTTTCAGTAAAAATGTATCTGTTTCACCTCAGAGTGGAAACCTAGGATGTTCTGAAAGTGGAAGGTCGAGGTTTGTACATGGTGGACGAGTGGGTGTCTGAAACTTGTTCCCGCACTAAGGGATGGCTCTCCATGTCTGCTGTCCTGCCAAGACTTTGCAGTTGTCTTTATGAACAACGTGTTTTTCTGCTTTTGTATCATTTCAACACGGCCCCCCAAAATGATTGTTAGAAATTTTACCCTCAGCCTTAATTACAGGTCCTTTATGTCATGTAGAATCATACCTTTCCAAGCCTCACTGGTGAAATGAATTTAAAATGTTTGCCATATGTTTGCTTAAAACTTGCGGGAAACCAAGTGTGCTGCGATTATTAAAGCCAGTGTTACAGGATTTGTTTTGTATGTAAACGATGAGAAAATAACATGTGGTTTATTTGAGATGTTGTTAGGATTACGTGGAGTATTATTTTGACAGTGTTTGTCTTGAAAAGGGAGACACAGTGGCCCTAGGACTTGTAGGTGTTAATACCCGCACGCCCTTGGCAGCCAGGAGACTTCCTCGCCTTGGTAACAGCAGGAATGGCAGTATCTGGCAGCTGGCTTGGAGCAGAGACTCTTGTGTTGGCAGCTTTCAAGTTAGTCAGGTCTGTCACCTACCTGCATGTTGGTAGATACTGTGGATGGTTTTGTGCCCTTCAATGCCATTTTTCTGCCATCGGTTTTGAAATTAATGGCTTATCCTTTTCCAAATACGAATTCATTATGTTAATCTCAAAAGAAAAAGGGTTTGCTTTCCAACAGTTCTTGGTCATTATTTAACCGATAGTGTGTTTTTTAAAGTGTATGTAAATATAGCTAGAAGTCTAAAATCTATAATTGAGAGTTAATACATTGAAATGTGGAGGCTTTGAGCGTTTCTGTAGAAATGGTTAAAAAAAAAAATCATGTTTAAAAAAAATGAAATGACAGGGACTTCCCTTGTTTTTCAGTGGTTAAGACTCTGCTTCTAATGCAGGGGTCATGGGTTCAATCTCAGGTTGGGGAACTAAGATCCTACATGCCGTGGGGCACAGCCAAAAAAAGAAAAAGCGCATGGCCTTTTTTTATATAATATTGGTCACAGTTAAGAAAAGATATTTTTTTCACAGGATGAATGATGGCAGAGATTTGATTTTACTGAAATTGTAGGAAAAACACAATGGGACATGATGGGCGTGAAGTCGTTCCTTTGAGAAATGGGAAACAATTTAGGTCTAAATGGTCAGAGAAGCAAGGCAATAGTGGGAGAAAAGTAATAATAATAAAAGCAACAACAAAATTCCTAGGCAAAGGATTCTTAGAGCGTGGATAGTCCATGGATTGTTAGCTTCAGTACCTTTTTGGAGGTCTTGCTGATAAGGATGGATCAGTGCTTGACAAACTGAGGGGATAACTTGAAAAATGAAATCGGACAAAATTACAAATGATACATATCTTTCCAAAACTTGCCTCACAAAGCTAGGTTCCTTTCATAAGCGTGATACCCATTAGGTCCTTAATTCATTTCACCCGTGCATATTCCCACACAGTGTAGGTGTGAAGTACTGTGCCTGGCCATGGTTTGAAATCTTGATCTCTGAGGATGAGTCTGTCTTGGAAGGCTAATGTGGGGCCAAGTGTCATTTTTAAAATGAGCGCATGTGAAGCTGGTCCCCAGATTAATGATGAATGCCTGGAAATTAGCCATGTAATACACTTCAGTTGTTTGAGGCTGATGGTTGCATAATTAAATATTTGAATAATTAAAAGAGAGAAGATTGTAAATTACTGGAATTAACAATACTAAACTCTGTCATACATCTTTGTGGTGCTTATTCAAAGTTTGCGTGCTGTAATGTTATTGTTATTTTGGGTAAGTGTTTCGTTGTGAGTGCTAATCTTACAAAGCTCTGATAAATCTGTAAATATTCCATGCATGTACTTTATCTATTTATTTTTGGGAGCCCCGGGCCTTCGCTGCCGTGCACGGGCTGTCTCCCGTTGCGGTGAGTGGGGTCTCCTCTCCAGCGCAGTGCCCGGGCTTCCCACGGTGGCGGCTCCAGTGGTTGGAGCTCTGGACCTAGTTTCTCTGCTGCTTGTGAAACCTTCCTGGGTCAGGAACTGAACTTGGGTCCCCTGCATTGGCAGGTAGATTCTTTACCACTGAGCTACCAGAGAAGTCCAAAGCGCTTTTACTTTTTTGTAGGACTTCCCTGGGATAGCTTAGACTTCCCTGGCCTCAGGCAGCGCATGAAGCTGCCAATGCGGTTTCAGAGGAAACATACTTCTTCGTTGTCTTCTGGTGTTGGAGCCAGCCACACCAGGGAATTCTCAGTCTGAATGGCCTTCTTTGGGCCAATTAGGTACTTATTGAAGTATATCTTGGGATTAAAGATACATTATAGTCCTGCAGTAGGTTTGCCTGATAAAGACAGTGGAAATTGAAGGGGACAATAACTAGAAGCAGGAGCTTGCGTTCACTTGGATCATCCGAGAATGTAACAGTCTCCATGTTCTCTCTCTCTCTTCTCTGGGGACTGTCCTATACAGCCTTGTTTTGCATGATGACTCCATATCTAAAACATCACTTTATTTGAGTAAAATATTAGATAATCTAGATTTGTTCTTTCTTTTAGTATGTTAAAACATAGGTATATCTTTTTATTTTTTAAAATAGACTATTCTAGAGCAGCTTTAAGGTCAAAGCAAAATTGAGTGGAAACTACAGAGGGTTTTCACGTACTTTCTTCCCTGCCTCCCACCCCAACCCTCCCTACTGTCGGCATCTCTCACCAGAGTGGTATGTTTGTTACAATCAATGAACCTACCTCGATACCTGATAATCACCCAAAGTCCAGAGTTTACATTAGGGTTCACATTTGGTGTTATAAATCCCCTTTTAAAGAGGTGGGCTTGCAGTATTATTGAGTATCAAGGGTTTGCGGTTTTTCCAGGGTCATCAGTGTCAGTAACTAGGTTCTCAATAAATACTTGATGAATATATGAGCAATTACAAGTTCCTGATAGAACACATGTAAAACATGTGTTTTGTGTTTCTTTTTTCTCCTTAGGGTATATACCAAAAACCAAAATTGAAGACACAGTGTTACTAAAATAATTAACAATGATAGAAGAAGCTTCTGTTCTTTGAATGTTCTACCTGAATGATCACTGGTATACGCCAAAAGAAAAATATTATATATAAAAGATACACCATATGAACACTAATCAAAGTCAAGCTGAAGTGGCAATATTAATATGAGACAGAACACTTCAGAGTGAAGAAAATTACCAAGGACAAAGAGATGCATTATGTATTGATAAAAGGGCTTGATTCACAGAATGCAGCAATCTTAAATGTTACATGTAGCAGACTATAGCTTCAAAGCACACAAAGCCAAAACCAGAAGAATTCAAATAAGAAATTGACAGATCCCCAGTTACAGCTGAGGATGTCACCATCCCTCACTTAGTCATTGAAAGAACCACTCTCCAGAGAACTAGCAGATATGATGAAGAATTCAATGACAGCATCAACCAACAGCTGTAATTGACACTTAAGAAACCTCCATTCAACATCAGCAGAATATATATTTCATACATATGGAGATAAGCCATATATTGGCATAGAAAGTGGGAAAATAGGTGTATTTCATCTGATAATGTACCAATACAATAAAAGAAGCTTATCAGTTGGTTGTTACCCGTAATAACTTATCTCTTTGTTCACTTTATCTTATAGCTTCTCTGTTAAAAGGACTAAAACATGCTAACATAGTGCTACTTCATGACATCATCCACACCAAGGAGACACTGACACTTGTGTTTGAATATGTGGTGAGTAAGATGAGAATTCAGATTTTATAATTATGAACAAAATTCTTATAGTATTATCATAGAGTTTTGTCTTTAGGTAGCTATACTGAAGTTATTTTATCTGAGTACATGGACTTATTTTGCATAATTTTGAATGAAATGCATTTTAAAGAAAAATCCAGAAAAAATGTTCAGTTGAAGTGTCCTTAGCTATATTGTCTGTTATAACCTCTTTGTTACTAGTACACTTTCTAAATTTCAGGTTTATCAAGTAGTATAAAACAACATGATGGTGATCACTCCATCAAAGGAAGTTCACAGACAACAAAAATGTTTTCTCCTTTGGATTTATAACTTGGTTTCAGAAAAACATCCTTATTTGGGTGATTTTTTTAGAGAAAAGGCTGATACTTACAATTTAGACGTCACAGTTTTTCCCCTTGGTTAGTATTTCAGCTATTAATTAAAACTTCTAATTTGCATAGCACACAGTGCAATGATCTTATTGTGTTGAGACTTGGGCTTGAACTCATAATTAATCTTTCTCCGTTTCTCTTAGAAAAACATATGATATTTGTGTAGAACCACTTCAGCATTTAACTGTGGAATCATGAAATGTAACCATGATAATTAACATCCCAATTTTCACAGATGGATCTGAGAACATGTAATTTATAAGATACAAATGACATTGGTGGAGACTTTTATTGAGGAGAGTAGCTGTTGGTATTGTGACTGTGTTAAGATCCCATTTTGTAATTACCACACTACTTTAAAAAAAAATTGAAATAGTGTCCATTCCTTAAAAATATATATAATAGAATGAATATTTACAACATTTTTATCTTGCTAATGTCTGCCTAAGTCTGTTTGTCATTTGAAAATTGTTGTCTTATGAAAAAGCCATTCATCTTGTCTATTTACATGTAAATGATGGATACATTTGAATAATATGGTAATGTGGCTACAAGGACAGCTAGAACTGAGCAGTTGCATATATTACATGCTACCAAGAATGGATGCAGATTCAAACATCAATGCAAATATAATTTCTTTTGTTTAATTGATGATTTGGGTGTCAATAATATATTCAGCTGATTTAAAATTGGAATTTTTGTTCCATATTTTCCAGTATGTCTAGTTGCAGTATTTCAGTTAAATCCAAATTTTTTTCTTAGTATACTTCAGTAACTTATAAAAAGAGGTTTCAAAAAGATACTTGTTCCATCCCCCCAAATTGGATAATTTAATGGAGAAGAAGAAAAATTAGTTTGGTCCCTAAAATCAGTAACGTTGATAGAGTAATGAACAAAAATAATGTGAAATTGGGTCTTTCAAATCTTAAAAGAAAATGAAATATATTTGTGAGGCTAAAAATATGCCCATTGAAGCACACAGTCATTTGATGCTTTTATATTCTGTGGAAATTGCCATATAAAAGGAAGTAAATGCACTGTCCTGCAGTATTTGTCAACTGATTATGACTGACTGTTAAAATCATTCTTCTTTGTGTGAGTGAAATTTTCCTTGGTCTCAGTTCTTGTGGAGACATGCCAGGTCCTCTTCAGTAAGTCACATAATAGCATGTACCCATGCAGTACTCTGTGGGCGTTTCATGCCTTTGAGAAATGGGATTTGCCTGCCATCTAGCAGCCATTAGGCTGCAGCCGTGCCCTCCAGTGAGCCCTCAGATGGCTCAGGATGTGAAAAACAGAGGAACCTGGCATGATTTCAGGGAGCGCTGACTCTTGCGTCATGCCTTACTGGTGGCTCAGTGGCAAAGAATACACCTGCAATGCGGGAGACTTGGGTTCAATTCCTGGGTCTGGAAGATCCCCTGGAGGAGGAAATGGCAACCCACTCCAGTGTTCTTGCCTGGACAATTCTATGGGCAGAGAAACCTAGTGGCCTATAGTCCGTGGGATCACAAAGATTCAGACACGACTCAGCGACTGAGTGTATTATAATACATACATAGAAAAGCGCTGAACTCCTTAACTCGAGATGTCTGCTTTTCTTTAATTAACAGTGGTCTTTTGATGTTCAGACTACCTGCCCCTTGTTGCAAAATTTCTATATAACCTGGCTCCTCCTCTCGCCTCTTTGAAGCAGTTATCAGGTTCACTTGAGATGCAGTCACCCAGGCTTGAAATCCAAAAAATTCCTGCCAAATGAAACATAGCTGTCAACTTTTAGGCTGTGAATATGTTTCAAGTTGACACCTGACTCCTCTGGGGCAGCTAAGGCGTAGATTTCCCTGTTCTCGTTTAGAGAATGGGCACACTCATGTCATTCATTTCTTACGACCGCCCTCCTTGCCTCATCTAGTTCCCTGTTCCACCTTTATTTCTTTATATTCCCAGCGTTCTTTGCCTTTCTCTTCACTGCTTTTCTTTCTTTGTTATTTTCTATTCACTTCATCTCCTGTCCTTTTGCCCTCTCTGATGAAGTTAGTACTTCTTGTTGCTACAACTGTAGTTTGTTTGGCTTTTGTTGATTCTAAGCAAAAGGTTCCATTGAATGTCTGAAACCGGAGTTGGGGAGCCTGGGACAGGGTCAGGGAGGGGAAGAGCTCTGTGCTGTAGAAATTCCTCAGAAGAGTTTTCCAAGTTAGAGTAGGAAGGTGTAGACTCCTTGACAGTATTAACCTGACTCAGTGACAGTTGCCTAATACAGAAATAACTTCCTGAGTGTTTCCTAAAGCTTTTGTTTTCCTACACTGTTCCTTCATCGCTTGTTTTTTTTAACATATGCCAATGGAAAATTAAGATTCTTACATACGTTAATGAATTAATTTAATCAGATTGCTTTCCTCACAGTATCTAGCAGAAATAAATTCTCTTCTCTTGCATAGCAGTGGAAAGGTGATAGAAATTTCAAAGCGTGGCTTGCCACAGGAATTAGAGCAGATCTAGTGGAGGGATGTTAGAGCAGGAGACAGGAGGGTGCTTGTAGATTTTAGATGACGAGTGAAGGATCAGAAAGGGAGGTGAAATAATGTTTAAGACAAGTATGCCACAATACTGAAAACCAGCAATGAAAGTGTAGTGAGTTTGATGCTGGCCACTGTGCTGGGGGTTTTACATTCATTTTCACTTTTGATGTTCTCAATAGTCTTATGGATCTGTGACTACTGCCACTTTGCAAAGGAGAAACCCAAGGATTTGGGAGATGAAATGCTTTTTAGGATTTTGCAGCATGAAAGATAAACTCAGATCCATCTCACTTTGAATCCTAGTGGCAATATTGTATCTCCTGTTTATGTTCCACTTTACTTAGGTTGAGCCTTTTGTCAGAAGGAAGAAAGGAAACTTTCTTTTTTCTTTCTACAGCTCTTCCTTTTTCTGCACTTAAGATATAACTGTATTTAAATCCCAAATATGGTCAACCTGCTTTACAGTTTAAATAAGTCTTGTAGACTCGCTGAAAACCCAACCAGGATCAGGAAGATCCCCTGGAAAAGGAAATGGCAACCCACTCCAGTATTCTTGCTCGGAGAATCCCATAGACAGAGGAGCCTGGTAGGCTACAGTCCACGGGGTCGCAAAGAGTTGGACGCGACTGAACGACTTCACTTTCAAATCAAGATCAGGCTTCCCTTGTGCCTCAGCTGGTAAAGAACCTGCCTGCAATACGGGAGACCTCAGTTTGATCCCTGGGTTGGGAAGATCCCCTAGAGAAGGGAAAAGCTACCTACTCCAAGTTTCTGGCCTGGAGAGTTCCAGGACTATTTAGTCCATGGGGACACAAAGAGTTGGACACAACTGAGTGACTTTCACTTTCACTTTTCCCTGATATCTCAGTTGGTAAAGAATGCGCCTGCAATGCAGGAGATCCCAGTTTGATTCCTGGGTGGGAAGATCCCCTGGAGAAGGGATGGGCTAACCACCCCAGTATTCTTGGGCTTCCCTTGTGGCTCAGCTGGTAAAGAATCCACCTGCAATATGGGAGACCTGGGTTCAGTCCCTGGGTTGGGAAGATCCCCTGGAAAAGGGAAAGGCTCCCCACTCCAGTATTCTGGCCTGGAGAATTCCATGAACTGTATAGTCCATGGGGTCATAAAGAGTCAGAGATGACTGAGTGACTTTCACTTTCAAAATCAATATCAAACATTTTAATCTGCACTTTCCCAAACTTAATGATGACATAGCCACATTTAAAAATTGTTAACATCAAAGTTATTTTCTAAAAGATGTTGATTTTGTAGTTCCATGTAATTAACAGTATCTTTTTTGAGGGATTAGACCAAGTATGTTAAACAGTGTAAGAAAATCCACACCTTATACCATTAAAACCTAGATATGCAGGGAAAGTAACATAATTTAAGATTCATTAGTTATTATTGGGTCTTTCCTTTGGGCTTTATTAGCTAAGTTATCAAGGGTTTTTTGGAGGTACCTGTGGAATTTGTTCCACAGTTGTAAAAGTTTCTTATTTATGGTAGTGTGCACACTGTATCTAGTTCTGTTTTGTGCTTTTAAAAAAGAGCTCTAAGCCTGGCTGCTTTGTATTAAAAGTCCCATGAAGGACATTTTAGGTTGCAATAAAGTCTGCTCAAGGCCAGGATAATTAAATAAGTGATGAAAAGTTAGGGATGTGAAAGAATATTCGAGGAAATGACTTTGGAGGTCACTCTTAATGTGATTCTGGGACTTCCCTGGTGGTCCAGTGGTTAATACTCTGCCTTCCAATGCAGGGGCTGTGGGTTCGATCCCTGGTAGGAGAGCTGAGGTCCCACATACCTTGAGCCCAAAAGAACCACAGCACAACTAAGAAGCAATACTGTAACAAATCTAGTAAAGGCAGAATCACTGCAGATGGTGACTGCAGCCATGAAATTAAAAGATGCTTGCTCCTTGGAAGAAAAGTTATGACCAACTTAGACAGCATATTAAAAAGCAGAGACATTACTTTGCCAATAAAGGTCCATCTAGTCAAGGCTATGGTTTTTCCAGTGGTCATGTATGGATGTGAGAGTTGGACTATAAAGGAAGCTGAACGCCAAAGAATTGATGCTTTTGAAGTGTGGTGTTGGAGAAGACTCTTGAGAGTCCCTTGGACTGCAAGGAGATCCAACCAGTCCATCCTAAAGATCAGTCCTGAGTGTTCATTGGAAGGACTGATGCTGAAGCTGAAACTTCAGCACTTTGGCCACCTGATGTGAAGAATGACTCATTGGAAAAGACCCTGATGCTGGGAGGGATTGGGGCAGGAGGAGAAGGGGACGACAGAGGATGAGATGGTTGGATGGCATCACCGACTCAACAGACATGGGTTTGAGTAAACCCTGGGAGTTGGTGATGGACAGGGAGGCCTGGTATGCTGCGGTCCATGGGGTCGCACAAAGTTGGACACAACTAAGCAACTGAACTGAACTGAACTAGGAAACAAGGTCATTAAAAAAAAAAAAAGTGATTCAGTATGGATAATAGGAGATTATTAGTGTAGGCTGTCTCAGAGTGTGGGTAGAACTCCTCAAACATCTGAAATTTACATTCTTACACACTTTCAAAATGTTTAGATATAGGGATCTGCAAGCTGCAAGGTTGGCATCCACTTGGACATCTGCCACCCACACTGCTCATGACTCTTGTGTAGCCTGTGGGTCCCCTGGTTGGTCCGTCCTTCAAGCAGTGACTCTTATTAGCTTGGAAAGGTATGTGGTTTCATAATGGTCTAAAATATTATTATAGCCATGTTTTTTTTCTCTGCATAGGTTTGAAACATGGAAGAGAAATACAGAAAATGTGAAAATGCTAATAAATATTTTTTATACTAAATCAGGAACTTAAGCAATGTAGTTTTTATTTTTTTGCCAAAGACAAGTAAGTGCCACGTTGCCCTGCTTAACACCATGCTAAAAAATCTAAAACAGACTCTGTAAGTGGAAATAATATCAATAAATTAGTAAACATGATTATGTAAATAAATATTACCATTAGTTAAAGTGTACAACCGTTCGTTCTATTTTAAATTGCATGAGAGCAAAGTATGTGTAGCAGCATTTTTCATTACCTATTTAATAATTATGTACAAGAAGAAAACCAGCAGGCTTATAACTAATCATAATTATTCTTTGGAGCAATCATTTTATTTCTTCTACTGTGAAAAATTTCAAACTAATATGCACTGTTATGTAAAAGAAAAATCTGTATTCCACATTAAAAAAAAAAAAAAAAAAACTATGTTGCCAAAGGTCATATAAAGTGATTTATGAGTCACCAAAAATCACATTTTTTTTTCCTTTTTTTCCACATAAGGTGTTTTTTTTATAGTGTTTTACATTATTAAAAGCACTCTCTCATAAATGTTATTCCATTAGATTCCATCTTTTAAGTCATGCTCAGGCTTGTCCAACACTTTGCACCCCTATGGACGGGGATTTCCCAAGCAAGAATACTGAAATGGGTTGCCATTTTCTTCTCCAGAGGATCTTCCCAACCCAGGAATCGAACATGTGTGCCCTGTGTCTCCTGCGTTGCAGGCGGATTCTTTACCACCGAGCCAGCAGTGAAGTACATAAGACCTGATTTTTGTTCAGTTTTTTCACTGAGAAGGAAAAAGAATGCTTAGAGAAATTAAGACTTACTGAATCACTTGGATAGGTTAAAGGGTAAAAGATAAGGCTTTAACCCATCCGCGGTGTATTACTTTATTACTACATTTTATCCTGCAGCCTTCTGATATTAACCATCTTCCTAGTTTTTTTTTAATTTTTTTTTTTATTAGAGTATAGCTGATTAATGATGTTGTGATGGTTTCCGATGGACAGCAAAGGGACTCGGCCATATATTATACATGTATCCATTCTCCCCGAGACTCCTTTCCCATCCAGGCTGCCACGTAATATTGAGCAGAGTTCTCTCTGCTACACAGTAGGACCTTGTTGGTTATACAGTTTAAATGTAGTAGTGGGTACATGTCCATCCCAAACTCCCTAACTATCCCCTTCCTTCTTCTCCCCACCATTAACGATAAGTTCATTCTCTAAGTCTGTGAGTCTTTTTCTGTTTTTTAAGTAAGTTCATTAGTATGATTTCTTTTTAGATTCCACATATAAGGGATGTCATGTGATATTTTTCCTTCTCTGTCTGACTTCACTCTGTATGATAATCTCTAGGTTCTTCCATGTTGCTGCAAAAGGCATTATTTCATTCTTTTTTGGCTAGTGTTATTGATGGTCTGAGGTATGTATTATGTTATGATATGGGACTGGCAGCTGAAAAGTTATGTTCTGTCTTTTCACCCTGCCACACAGTTTACCTAATTACTTGTTTTCTATGCCTCATACATTTTGATTTCTAAAGATTTAAGAATGCTTTAATTTGCATGATTTTATACCACATCTGTTCTCAAAAATGAGCTCTCCATCAGTCTTCTGATTTCCAGATTAAACTATCCCAAGGCAGTTGAGAATTTTTCTGCTTTCCTGTGAGATACAATTTAGGTGCACACATGTGTGCATGTCCAACTTTAGATGGTGGTGATCAGCGAAGACTTTGCTGAGAAGATGAGAGGTCTTTAGGTACAAAGGGAGGTGTAGAAGGAAGACATGTTCTAGTCAAGAGCTTTCCAGATAGAAGGCTCGTGTGAGGAACAGCAGGGTTCCTGTGGCTGAAATGAAGCGGGCAAGGAGGATGGTGCAATGAGACAGGATGCAAGACACAGCGGGGTCCAGATTGCTTCAGGCCTTTTTAAAGAAGACTTTATTGAAGTATGGTTGCTTTGCAGTGTTGCGTTGGTTTCTGCTGTACTGCAAAGGGAATCAGTTACACGTGTGTCCCCTCTTCTTTGGATTTCCTTCCCGTTTAGGTCACCACGGGTCACTGAGTAGTGTTTCCTGGGCTGCACAGTAGCTTCTCATTAACTATCTGTTTTCTTGTAGTGTTTTATTTTGATGACTTTTGCTTTTGCTCATAATGAGATGGGAAACCAGAAAAGGGTGCTCAGCAGAGAAAGGATTGGCTCTGACTTTCATTTTAATTGAACCTCTCTGACTGCTTTCTTAATAAGAGATCAAGGATGATCCCAATGATTTTGGCTGTTGTGCAGTTGCTCAGTCATGTCCGACTCTTTGCGACCCCATGGACTGCAGCACGCCAGGCTTCCCTGTCCTTCATCATCTCCCACAGTTTGCTCAAACTCATGTCCATGGAGTTGGTGATGCCATCCAACCATCTCATCCTCTGTCATCCCCTTTTCCTCCTGCCTTCAATCTTTCCCAGCATTCTAAGGGGTCAGTTCTTCACTGACCCACATCAGGTGGCCAAAGTACTGGAGCTTCAGTTTCAGCATCAGACCTTCCAATGAATATTCAGGGTTGATTTCCTTTAGAATTGACTGGTTTGATCTCCTTGCAGTCCAAGGGACACTCAAGAGTTTTCTTCAGCACCACAGTTCGAAAGCATTAATTCCTCATCGCTCAACCTTGTTTAAAGCTGAAATGGCCATAATAGTGGAGCTGCTATGAGGAGACGCAAGGCAGACTGCAGGAGGATGCCACTCAACCTTTACTGGCCTCAGTTTGAGGTGCTTATTGCATGTGCAAGTGGAGATGTCACAGGGCTATTGGGTATATGGGTCTGGAAAGTAGGAGAGAGATCCCAGGTAGAGATTTGTAAGTTGTCTGCATTATAAATGATATTTAACAAGGGGATTAGATGAGATCCCCAGGTTTGGTCATTGCTACCTTGTTGGCGCTAAATGAACCTTGCCTTTGCATATGCACACCTTTGGGTGCTCCCTGCCCCTTATGATTAGGCTGGGCTTGTGACTTGCTCTAACCAATAAAGCAACATGGTGGGAGGGACACAGTGCCCGCTGTGGTCCTGACAGCTTCTTTGCACTGTTGAGCACCTGGTCAGCCGTGTTAGGATTCCAGTTGCTCCGCTGGGGAGACCATGAGAAGCGGCCCTTGACTGTGTGGAGGAGAACTGAGAACTCAGAAGACAGTGTGAGGTCCGACTCGAGACGTAGACCCCAGCCAAGCCATTTGCCCAGTGAGCCGTCGTGCTTCTTGGGTGGGGGTAAAGGGCAAATTCCAGTCTCATGGACATGGTGTGGAACCAACATGGTTTGTCCCCCACTCTGCCTTTTCTGAATTTTGACCCAAGAATCATTAGAAGTAATATACTGGTTGTTGATGTAAGCCACTAAACTTTAGGTTAGTTTCTTGTCCAAGCAGTCAGTAACTAAACTCTGTGAGCAAATGGACATAGAATGCAGAAGAGAGGTTCATGGAGTACGCACTGAGGCACTTCAACTTTCAGCATAACATTAAGGCATCAAAGTGATGAGGAACACCAGCAGTGGATATTGGAAAGGAATGCCAGGAAGGAAGGGGAGTTGTTTTTTTTTTTTTTTTTTGTAAACTCAGATAAAGCTGTTTCAGCTGAAATAGCTAGATAGACTGGGGTTTTACGAGAGTGGAGACTGCCTCTCCAGTGCCTGGCAGAGTGGCACATAATAGGTGCTTAGGCAGTAGTTCTTGTGTGAATGAATAAGTGACATTTGAAGCAGGAAGGGCCAGCGACTCTAAGGGGCCAGAGACTGCACAGGCCCCTTAGAAAGTGTCTGGCCTTTCGACTTTTGTCATGACAGGGAGCTCTTGCCTCCCATCAAAATTCATGAAGTGGAGGGTTTTCTCAATAATGTGAATATTTTCAGATATAGGACTTAAGTTCCCTGCTCTTCCCAACCTCTCTCCCTCAAAAAAAAAAAAAAAAAAAAAAAAAACCTACTCATAAACATCCATTTCAATAAGTCCACTATGTAGTCCCAGATAAATGACATCTAGAATGTGAAAAAAATACTATTGCATATAATCTTTGAGAAATCATCAAGAATGGAGATGAAGTTTTTAAAAGGTGGTGGGAAACAAACCTATAAGCTTACTATAGAACATTAGTGAAATACAAAAATAGATTTTTAGACATTCAAGTCTAATTGTTACCTTTTATCAACAGTAAGGAACATTGTTACTCCCTGATTTCAGCCAAGATTGTGACAGGGACTCTCATGAGATCCTTATAAACATTAACATTGAAACTCAACTGTTCAAAGATTATTCTTTCAGTTTATTCTGGTTGAACAACTTCACCCAAAGCCAATTGATTAATGAATTGACATCAGGATGGAGAGAAGTCTATTGGGGTATGCTGGAGGGTGTTGTCCTTGGCCTTGTCCTATTTGATATTTTTATTAATGACTCAGATCAAGACACTGAGATGATGTGCTTGACCTACTGCATATGTGTTGTCGCTGGGAGCCATAATTAACACTTGGATGATGGAATCAGGGCTCAAAAAAGATCTGATGAAATGATAAGTTGAACTTACAAGGTGAATTGCTGTGGGGATAAGTAAAACAGTGTATTTGATTAAAAAAAAAAAAGGCAGCCGACCCTAATACAGAAAAATAAGGCTAAAAGCAGTTCATGTGAAAAACTCTAGTCATTTCTTTGGTTCAAAGAACTGAAGCAGACAGGAGAGTGCATTGAGGAGGGCTTTATGAACAGATGCAACACGGAGCCAGTAAAGATGCCAGGACTCAGGAGAATTGAGGCCATATTGGGGAGAGTAGAGAAAAGGGAACATAAATACTCCAGATAGGATACGAAAGCCAAATGTGAGGGTTCTGGAGAGGCTAGTTGTGGCTTAATCCTGGGAAGACTGTCCAAATGCTTTGTGTTACAAATTTAAACTCAGTGCCTTGAAGTGTAATGAACACCTTATCACTAAAAGCATCAGTAGAGGATAAATGGATTTACATCAGATATTGTAGGGAGGGTTCCTAACCTGTAGTTTATGCAAGGGTTTGAAATATGTCACTCAGACGTGTTATTTCATACAGTTCCAACTGACACCATGAAGTAGGGGTCCTCCGTTGTGCAGATGAGGAAATTCATGCTTAGATGCTCGGTCTCCACGCATGCCCTGTCCAGCGGCTGCACCATGTCATGTCCTGTGTTGAGTGTGAATCTGGGTAACTCCAAGTTTACATCGCAAAGGACTGCCCCAGATTTTTACATTGCTGTTTAAACTCATCCCATTTGCCATATTTTTTGGAAGCAGAAACACAATTTGCTATGAACTTTTACTTAATAATTCAGTTTTCCCCCCTCCAACACATATAGACTGTCTTCTCTGTGCCAGGGACTGTTCTTAAACACTAGGGATATAAATATATAGCCCTTACTTTTAAGAAAATTTTCAATTGGAGAATAATTGCTTTACAATGTTGTATTGGCTTCTGCCATAAAACAACGTAAGTCAGCCATAAGTGTGCATATATCCTCTCCCTCTCCAGCATCCCTCCACCATCCCCATGTCTCCCCTCTAGGTCATCACAGAGCATTATACACAGAACATTGTACAGCCCTTGCTTAAGAGGTTGAAATCTTCCCTTGCTTAAGAGGTTGAAATCTGGTGATCTCAGATAATATCTGTGATCTCAGATGATCTCCACATGCCATTGGAGTTCTCAGTTACTGTTGCAGATCTTCATGTGTCATGGACTAGAACATATTTGTGTTTTAGTGACAACAGTAGGAAGATGACTTGACCCATGGACTTTCCTTTGTTGGAAAACTTTCAAGGATGATTCAGTTTCATGTATGGAGAACTAGTTATGTAGCATAATAGTATGATCTTACATTCTGAAAGGGTGAGTTGCCATGCAGAACCAATTACTGCACGTGACAGATGTAAACATTGTGGATGACAGAGCGTGCACATAGCGTAATATACAACTATTCTGAACCGTAAGGATAAGTTAAAGAAATGAAAAGGAAACAAGCCAGCTTTCCACCATTGCTCTGTTGGGAATGTTCCATTTGTCTAATGGGTAGGACAGAGTCCATTCTCTTCTCTTCTATCCTCTTCCCTGACGGCCTTTTCTCATCTCATAGGGAGCCATGGTCTCTGTGCTGTGCTGAACTGCCAGTCACTCAGGCGTGTCCGGCTCTTTGGGACTCTGTGGACTGTAGCCTGCCAGGCTCCTCTGTCCTTAGGGATTCTCCTGGCACGAATACTGGAGTGGGTTACCATGCCCTTCTCCAGGAGGTCTTCCCAACCCAGGGATCGAACCCAGGTCTCCCGCAGTGCAGGTGGATTCTTTACCAACTGCACCACCAGGGAAGCCCATGAATACTAGAGTGAATACACTATCCCTTCTCCAGGGGAACTTCCCAACTCAAGAATCAGACCAGGGTCTCCTGCATTGCCGGCGGATTCTTTGCCAGCTGAGCTACCAGGGAAGCCCTCATGGTCTCCTTTAGTCATTTTCAAATGTGTTGTCAGTTCCTCATCACACTGGGTGCTGAGATTTTAGTTTATTTTTTTCTGTTTACCTCATGCCTATCTTCTCTGTGTTCTAGTTTTATTTCATATGGTTGCCATCCACTTATTAGGAGGTCTTGATGATAGTTCAGTATTTTAACCTATAGGATTTAAGATGGAACTGTGTCTGATGCTTAACTATTGTGATAGTAAATACCTGCTTATTTACAAAGATACACAGTTTATGAGTACCTTCCTCCATAGATGGTGCTTCCATCCATTTTTAATTGGAGGATAATTGCTTTACAGTGTTGTATCGGGTTTCTGCCATACCACGCTGTGAATCAGTCGTAACTATATATATATATATCCCCTCCCTCTAGAGCCTCCCTCGCACCCACCCCAATCCACCCCTCTAGGTCGTCACAGAGCTCCAGCGTGGGTCCCTGTGTTATGGAGCATCTCCCCCCCAGCAGTCTGTTTCACCCATGGTGGTGTAGACATGTCACTGCTGCTTTCTCAAGTCCGTCCCCCTAATGCCCTGCTGTGTCGACAAGTCCATTCTGGGCAACTGTGTCTTCATTCCTTCCCTACAAATAGGTTCTAAATCAGGCAACTTTTATGAGACTACACTATGCCACTATGGCTTCTTTAAGAATTATTTTTCTTACTCTCATTTCAAGTTTCATCCTTTAAACTACAGACATGTAATGGGGAAGTTGTTATAATCTATGACATGTGGAAAGACTGGACTGAAAAAACAGACTTCACTGGTAGAAGGAAGTCATACAGAAGATAGCAGTAATAAAAGAGAATTCCTTTAGAAAGGAAAAAACATATTTCACATAGTAATTGTTTTTTTCCTCACAGAGATTGTTTTCATGTTTCCTAAGTTAAGGAAGTAATAATCTTGAAAAAACCCATGTACACGTCATGGGGCAGGTAGAGGCAGGAGAGAGATGCATCAATAAGTCTGACAATAATGATCAGCTTGGGTGAAGAAATTGGATAGATGTTTTAGCTAAAGTACTGAAATTGCCATCTGATGGAAGTACCCAAGACCAGGATGAAGATGATCAATAATTCCAATTACCTTCACATTATGTTTGAATAGACCATGAAGTAATTGGAGAAAAAAATCATTAGCAAATCTATCTCTAAGTGAAGTATAAATTATTATATATCATACAAAATGGAGTGCCTGCAGCTTCTCACCAATTTTCAGAATCAGTAATTTGATAAATGCGTATCTTTATAATGACCATTATAGTGAATGGTTTTCTTTCATATGATTACTATTTCTTACATTTCAAATTTATTTGTTAGCATCACTTTAGTTTAATGTACATTTTGTGCTTTGGTAAAAGGCAGTTAAAACCACTCCAGAATTAAGTCATTCATGTTTGTTTCTGTGATGGTTGTTTTTATGCACGTTGTTCATTGTATATGAAGAGCTATTTCATTCTGTGGTTTGTTATGAGAAACAGCTGTTTTTACTTTCAACTCTTTTAACTGATTCTTTCAATTTTTTCTCTAAATATCTTAATAAGACTTTCTTTTATTGCTGCTTCTTAATTTTTCACCTTTTGGCATCATCCATTGATTCCTACAGTGAAAGATGGAAATTTTTAAAATTAAAAAAAAATTTTCCCCCACTTTCAAACAAGTGAACCTATCCTACCACTGTCCCAACCTTCCATCCTCTCAATATGGGTATATTATAATTTTGATTAGATCACAAATTCCGTATTTACATATTATGTCAATATAAATATTGTTTACAGATGAGGCATGCAGTACACTGTGTTTATACTACTATACTGTGATTACTTTTTTATAGTATGTTATGTGAGAGTCACTCAGTCACGTCCAACTTTTTGTGACCCCATCGACTCTACAGTCCGTGGAATATAGTCCATGGAAATCTCCAGGCCAGAATACTAGAGTGGGTAGCTGTTCCTTTCTCCAGGGGATCTTCCCAACCTGGTGATCAAACCCAGGTGTCCCACATTGCAGGCGGATTCTTTACCATCTGAGCCACCAGGGAAGCCCAAGAATACTGGAGTGGGTATCCTCTCCCTTCTCCAGGGGATCTTCCCAACCCAGGAGTCAAACCAGGGTCTCCTGCCTTACAGGCAGATTCTTTACCGGTTTGGTGTCCCTGAAATTAATAATTTCCCGCTTTTTGTTTCAAGACCGTCCCCAGTCTCTGCCTGCTGTATCTCATCGCTAATTTCCTGGGGTGCCCTTCCTCTCACTATTAGGTGGGAGCTCGTTTTCTTCCATCCCATGTTTTGTTTGGGAGCAGACTCAATTTCTGATAGCTTTCTGGGAAAGAGTATGGGGAAGTGTTTGTTTTTCTTTTTTTTTTGAGACATTGCATTTCTGAAAATATCTTTATTCTGCACTTACATTTGATTGGCATTTTGGCTAGATATAGGTTTCTTGGTTAGAAATAATTTCAGTAGAATTTCAATGAAATTGCTCCATTATTGTCTAGTTTCCATTGTTTCTGTTAAAACACTTCTCTTTATTTCCAGTGTTCTGAAATTTCATGATGAATCAAAAAGTTGATCAAGATATAGCTTTATTTTCTTTTGGTGCACTTTTTCGTTCTGGAAACTCGTGTATGTCTTCCCTTTTTTTTTTTTTAATACAACTTTATCGAGATACAATTCACATAACAAAATTTACTCTTTTAAATAAGTGTAAAATTCAGTGATTTTTAGTATATTCTCAGAGTTTGGGAACCATCAGTGCTAAATTTTAGAAAATTTAGCAGAAGTCCCATACCCATTAGCAGTTACTCTGAAATCTCCACCCTTCTAACTGCTAGCAACCACTAATCTAGTTTACATCTTTATAAGGATTTGCCTGGACATTATATATAAATGGAATAATTAATATGTGACTTTTTGTGCAGGCTTCTTTCACTTAATATAATGTTCCTGAAGGTCATTCATGCTGTAGCCTGTATCAGTACTTCATTCTTTTTTATGGCTGAATAATAGTCCACAGTATGACTTGATGACAAATTGAAATGATAATGATATAATCATAGGTCAGCCATACAAAAGCCATGTCAGGCAGTCATGGAGGATCTGGTTTCAGACACTGAGGCTTTGCATTGTCTCTTAACTCAAGTCAAACTCTGTGACCCTACCACCTGTGTTTGGAATATCATCCCTTCGCTGCAGCTTTGTAGGTTCAAAGTCCTCCCTTGTAACTACACAGCCATTTCAGACCCCAACCCATCCTTGCTCAACATGCACGCTTACTTCTTGCCAGTTCAAACTATAATTCTTGACAAACAATTTATGTCATTAACTGTGGCCTTGCAGTTTCTGCCTTTGTAAGTTTCCTCCATTTTCCATTTTATGCTCTAACAGAGCACAATTCAAGGACTTCTTGAGTTTGTCTTCCTCATATGCAGTCGTAACAAACTCCAAATGAATGCCTCTTTATCTCAGTCAGGTTTTCATTTCTGAAATCTTGATTAACATGTTACTATCAAATTTATTTATCCATTCATTGGTTGATGTACGCTTGGTTTGCTTTAATCTTTTGGCTCCTGTGAACGGTAGTGCTGTGAGCATTTGTGTATAAGCATTTGAGTACCTGTTTACAATTCTTTTGAGTACGTACATAGGAGCAGGAGTGCTGAGTCATCTGATAACTGTCTTTAAATTTTTGAGGGACCGTCTGTTCCAAATTGGATGCACCATTTTACAACGTAACCCGCAGTGTGTGGGTTTCCAGTTTATCCGCACTCTCTGCAGAGCTTGCTCTTGTCTATCCTTCTGTTGCAGGAGATCTGTACTCGTTTCTCATTGTCCTTTTGTTTTGCATTTCCCTCGTGACTAGTGACGAATGAGGTTGAGCTCTTTTAACATCTTTCTGTTCCAAGAAAGGATTTTAAATTATTTTGAGTTCCTCACTTTGCTTTTTCTTTTTTCTTAGCTCTTTTATTATGTATATATCAGACCTCCTGGATTGCTCTCCAATTTTCTTGCCTTTTCTCTGTTTTCTAATTATTTTTTCCTTTAGCTCAGCATTAAGGGACTCAACTTTATGTTTCACCTATTTTATTGAAATTTAAAATTTCAATATTAATTTCTTAGAGACCTTTTTGTTCTCAGAATATTCCATTTTATAATATCCTTTTCTTGTTTCAGGGTTGCAAAACCTTTTCAGATGGTGCGGTAACAACTTGATTGGGAGCTCCAAGTGTGTTGGATAGCTGGTTCACCATGAATTTCACTATAGGAATTGTCTAAGCCATTTTGTTGAGAAACTTTTGATATCACTATCTTCCCTGCAGTGCTCTAAGAGTTCTGGTGAAGATTCTCCCAAACCCCTGCCTAGAAGATAAAGTCCTAGCTGACAATCTTCTGAAAGCAAAATAGAGGACAGAAATCCACTTAATCCTCCTATTTCAAGATGGTATGCCTGTCCTTAACTGGCTGGGCTTCCCAGTTCACTGTTTTACCATCTCTGGGTTTCGGAGAGGCAGTTGCCTATGTAAGCAGAGTGGGATAAAGGTATAACGATTAAAATCTACTGATAAGATTTCTGACTTCTCTCGCATATTTCTGATCCTATATGTAGACCTTCTGTTCATTGTCATACAAATATGGTCGCTTCTAGGCTTTCCCTGCTGCCATTGTAATAATCCATTTGTTGTTTGTTTGCGTTTTGCTATGCTGAACTTGCTACCATCTGTTTCAGAGCTCCTAAAATTTTGCTGAGTAGGGATTCAAGAGTACAGAATGGGTATGTATGTCCAGCTTGCCATCTTTACCTTCAAATTACATCCATTCTTCAGTTTAAATATGAACAGATGTTTGAGCTTGTCACTGTGTAAACACTGTGTAATTAGGAATTTTTTTCACATTGCTGGTTGCGAAGCATATAAATCTTTGCTACTTATCAATTATCAGAGTTTATCACATGTGACGAGGCTAGTGGGCATGAAGACCTTTGAATTAACTGTTACTAGATTCCCTGGTTGGAGAAGGCAATGGCACCCCACTCCAGTACTCTTGCCTGGAGAATCCCATGGACGGAGAAGGCTGGTAGGCTGCAGTCCGTGGGGTCGCTAAGAGTTGGACACGACTGAGGGACTTCACTTTCACCTTTCACTCTCATGCATTAGAGAAGGAAATGGCAACCCACTGCAGTGTTCTTGCCTGGAGAATCCCAGGGACGGGGGAGCCTGGTGGGCTGCCTTCTATGCTCATTTTGAGGATTCATTATTCTTTTGATAGGTGTATATTATGAGAATCTTCTCTTTGAGAATATGAACTTTAGCGCTCTAAGTTAATTTCCAGCTTCAAGTGAGTCATTTACTCCTTTTTCCCTGGCAGATAGCAGTTCAGCTATAAAATCCCCGACAGATGCTCATGGCTCATTTTGATTTCATAATTCCGAAGTTAAAAAACTAATTTGTCATGGCAGCTATTTGCTAAGTGAAGAATTTTCCATCTTCTGGGTCTTTAGTTTTTTCTTGAATATGTGCTCTTTGTTTTAAAGCTTTGGATCTCAGTTATTAGTTTTCATTTTGGCCATCCTCAGGGACATTTGGAAGACTGAACTGGCCTCTTTTCTCCTCTTTCTCTTCCCTTTCTATTTGGATTAGAAGCAACAGGGAAAGATGATATTGTTGAGTATTTTAGCCAGGATTTTAAGAAATGTGTTGAGAAACAGTGCCTGATTCTAGCAACAAGATAGAAAATTAGCAATGCTGAGGGGAAGGGGTGTGGGGAGGGGTGATCAATAACAGAATATTTATTAGAAATCAAGAAGACAAGAAAGGATTAGTTTTTTTGCTTGGTTTTTTTAAATCAGATTTCGCCAGCATAAAAATACAGTGAACTGAGTGGTATCTTGTAAAGGGTGAACAGGGCAACATGATTGTTCCTGTTCGTTGCTCTGACATCTGTGTGAGATGCATGGGTGGCTCCTCTTCCCGAGGACAGGGACTTGTTTCTCTTTTAGTATGTCTTGTGGTACAGTTGGGCTTCCCTCATAGCTCAGCTGGTAAAGAATCTGCTGCAGTGCAGGAGACCCCGGTTCAATTGCTGGCTTGGGAAGATCCCCTGGAGAAGGGGAAGGCTACCCACTCCAATATTCTGGCCTGGAGAATTCCATGGACTGTGTAGTCCATGGGGTCGCAATCTTTGCCAAATTGTTATATTCTTTTTTTCCCATAAAATAGGTGCATCCGATTTGATTGTGTGTGTGTGTGTGTGTGTGTGTGTGTGTGTGTGTGTGTGTGTGTAACATAAATGTCATTTTTTAAGGATTTCATTAAAACACCCTTATAGAGTGTGACAGACGCAGAGATACGGGCTGCGTATCCTCTCTAAAGGGGAACGCGCTGACTAGCTACAGCAAGCATAGCTATATGGTCACCAGAGTGCATCCCGCATCAGCAGCTCAGGATCTGACCAGGGAGGAGGGGCGTGTCTTGAATGAGGTCGTGCCTTTCCCCAGGCATCCTATGTCTGGTGACTGTGTTAAGTCCTGTGGAAAGGCCTGGCCTTTTCTGCCTGACACAGGGCAAGCTCTGGTGCTCGGCTGGCCAAGGCTTTATTGGCCTGCATCACACTTTCACATCCTTTGTCCAACCCTGGTTCCTTTACATCCCTTTCACCTAATGAACATGTTTTATTTTTTTCCCTAACAAGTGTACTATAGCTCCAGAGTCCACCTGGAGAACCAAACCTATGACCTAGTGTCATCAAGATGAATTCTCTTTTATATTTTTAACTTTTTATTTTATGTTGGAGTATATCAAATTAACAACGCTGTGATAGTTTCAGGTGAGCAGGGAAGGGGCTCAGCCATGCGTACACACGTGTCCATTCTGCCCCAAACTCCCCTTGCATCCAGCCTGACACATAACATGGAACGGGATTCCCTGTCCTGTATACAGTGGATAAGGATTAATTTTAAAATTTAATAAGGATCTTTTATCTTTTAGGGGAATTTCTGTTAAAAGGTGGGGTTCGGATTTACATATCCAAGAATATCAGGACATATACCAGAAAAATCTAAAGAATTTTCAGAGTTTAGAGGGGAAATAAATAACCTGGGATAACAAGAATTTCTGGAAAAGCTGACTTTGGATGAGAAAGAATTGAATTCATAAAATTGTACAGTCCTTTTGAAATTGTTAAATCCTTGACAAAAGTTTCTTTTAAAATTCAGTGCAAATATATGTGTATGTATATTTATTATTCTTACTATGGTGGTGGTTTAGTCACTAAGTCGTGTCTGACTCTTGTAATCCTATGGGCTGTGGTCTGCCAGGCTCCTCTGTCCATGGGATTCTCCAGGCAAGAATACTGGAGTGGGTTGCCATTTCCTTCTCCAGGGGATCTTCCCGACCCAGTGATCGAACCCAGGTTTCCTCACAGCAGGCAGATTCTTTACCAACTGAGCTATGAGGGAAGCCCTATTCTTACTACATTCTTACTACAGTAGCAGTTAAAAATGAATATGATTTGCTTAATGTAGATAATTATATTATTATTTTCTAGTATTTGGATTCCAACTCCTGCAGGGAGATTATACCTCTTTTCTCCATTAAACCAGGGTGTGACCTTGTGACTTGCTTTGACCAATAAATTGTGAGCAAGAGTTATTTCTTATCATAGCATAACTTAGCCGATCCTGACTGACATATTCCACATTGCTTAGTATCCAGCCACCCAAGAGAAAGCTAATGCTACCAATATGTTTTTTTAAGATTTCTTTTATGATTCATACTCACATGCCTTTTACATGTGTATATATGTGTGTGTGTATATATATATGTATGTGTACACTATAATTTATAGTACATATACCATTTTTTAATCTTTTAAAAAGCTTACAGAAGTTAATGCTACTGTTGTTCCAACTCACTAAATGTGGTTATGTACCAAAGTTTGCCCACATTTTAAAATTCGTGCACCCTTTGTGTTAATATAAAATTCCCATGCTTTTCTTTGATACCATTTTAAATTTTTGATAAATTTGAAATTCTTAATAAAGCAAATTTAAATAGTGATTTTTAAAAATATTTTATTAAGCACTTGATTCTGGTTTTTGACAAATCTCACTGTTTCATCAGCAAGGGCCCTAAGTCAGCATACTTACCTCAAGTGTTGGTGTCATAGTGTCAGTGGTCAAGTACAGATGTGGTCACCTTCTATGTCAAGAATGGTTTCTGCTGTTTTTCTTGACAGAAATGATTACAACCATGTTTATATATTGATTATAGTAATTACATGCTAGGCCTACTAATTTATTTTGAGGTATATAGGGGAATTTTTGCCTCAGATTCTCCACTACGATTTTCTAAAAATTTTTTCTAATTGATTTAAAATTTAAGCACTAATAGCTTCTATTAAATTTTGCTAAGATTGACTTAAAAAATAAATTTATTTATTTTTAATTGGAGGATAATTGCTTTACAATATTGTGTTGGTTTTGGCCATACATTGACATAAATCAGCCATAGACCTACATATGTCCCCAGTCCCCTCCCTCCTGAACCTCACTCCCACCTCCCACCCCATCCCACCCCTCTAGGTTGTCACAGAGCACAGGTTTGAGCTCCCTCTGTCATACATCAGATTCCCACTAGCTATTTGTTTTACATATCCTAATCGTAGAAAGACTGACTTTCAAGTGGTATTTTCAACCACAGCATCAGGAAAGCACTACCTGAATTCATCCCAGACAGACTTGGTGAGATTTTATTCTTTCTCTTGAAATTTTTTTTCGGTAATCTTTTTATGGCAAATTGCACTAAGTCAAGAAAAGATATTTTTAGCTCTGATTCACTGAATATATAACTAGATTTTGGCATTAAAGTTTAAAACATATCATGAGGAGCAATAATGTTGGCCTTTGCTTCTTGAAGTTTCAGAATTCATATTCAAAATATCAACTATATCTGCCAAATATGTCAAGCTCTTGGGAAAGTTATTATCTTGGCAAGTTTGCAAGTGTCTAATGATGGAGGAAAGAAAAAGCAGTTCTTTTTCCAGAGTATCTTTAAGTTCATACTCATGCATGGCAAGGAACTAAGTATATTTCCTTTGTACATGGATTGAGCAAAAAGCAAGTGGAGAAAGAAAAGAAAAACAGTGATCATTTGATCTTTGGTAATTTTTTTTTTTCAAATATCAGGTAAGTCAGCAACTTGATTTTGGTGGTGGAACCTTAGAAAAAGATACTTGGGAATATTTGCTTCATTTTAACTTTTGGTAAAAGGCAGAATACAAGAATTCATTTTTTTTTTTAACCCCCTCTGTGATCTGAGATCTTTTTATTCTTTGGTATTAAAAGAGCTACTTCAAGCAAAACTTTGACAATTTTTTGTGGACCCTTAATAGTCTACTTGACTACTCTTCAATTTTTCATGCTTCAGAGCATCAAAACCTGTAAGTAAAGGCTTGCATTAAAAAGAAATAATGTTGTGATTCTTTTACTCATAGAGTTTGAGGAAACCTAAATTACTTTTGCCACTTTGTGTACTATATTATAATAATTTAAATTAATGGAAAACAATAGATTTTACCTGAGTGTATTTATAATGTACTTATGCTTCAGGTATGCTACAGGAATAGCAGTATGACATCTCTTTCATCATATATGACAAACATACATCTCATATATGTCACTTTGTCTGTGCTTTGCCTGAAAGCTTTATCATTCTATATTCTTTGTATTGCCACCAGCCACAGATTTAATTGAAACTATAAATGAATTTTACATTTATAGTACAAATTTATTTTTTAAACTGTTTGTCAGTTCAAGAGATTTTGATTTGTCCCATTTTGGAGTCTGTAGCTCACAACTCTTGCTCCAAGAATAATCAGATATCCATAACCATCTTTAGGAACTTTATGGTATTTTTGCATTGTAAAATCTTAATAATGTTGCTTCTGTATTTCCTTGGGAGGGAAAATGCCTAACATTGCCACTAGTTGTTCAAATGATTTGAACACTGCTATAAATAGTTCATTTAAGATAAGGGAGAGAGTATTATTGATTTATCATTCTTGTTTCCCTTGTAGTCATCAGTAAGCTCTTAAAGAGTGAATACTGTTTATCCTTTTTTTTTTGTTTTTCTTTTGTTGTTGTTTATCCATTTTTATACATTTTACAATATTTTACCCATTTTGAGTTTGAAAGTATATTTTGAATGTCAGTTGGTATGCCAAAAGCAAAAGACAGGATGACAGAGTTAAACAGTTGTAATTGTTTAATATTTTCCTCATGTGTTCCAGAACTGCTATTTTTAATATTAAAAATAACATACATTGTTATAAATCAACCATATCCAATAAAAATTTAAAAAGTAGCATGTACTGAGAGTTCATTGCGGTGTAATTCATAGAATTGTCTGAAACATGCATCTGGTATGATCCGTCCTCATGCGGGTGTTACTCTTACCCACTGGGCTTCACTTGTGGCTCAGCGGTAAAGAATCTGTCTGCCAATGCAGGAGACTCGAGTTCGCCCCCTGAGTCAGGAAGATCCCCTGGAGGAGGAAATGGCAACCCACTCCAGTATTCTTGCCTGGGAAATCACGTGGACAGAGGAGCCTGGTGGGCTGCAGACCATGGTGTCGCAAAAGAGTAGGACATGAGCCACTGAACAACAGCTTTCTATTTTGTAGCCAGAAAACGTTATTCCCAGACAGCCACCATTGATTCCTCCGTCCCTTCCCCCTCTCTTTCTTTTCTCTTCCACTCTAGCTCTCTGTCTCGAATCTTTTCTCTCGTGTTGCTTTTACCCTATAATTTCCGAATCTCTCATTTCCAGAAGGGCAGCTCCAGAGGGTGTTTTCAGAGTTAATATTATTCCTGAGAACTGTTCCAGTTCCTTTTTCTTTTTTTCTGTCTTATAGTTTGACTCCAGAAAATTTTACATGGCCCACTTTGGTAACCTTTTTTTCCTCTTCAAATATTTGAGGGTTTTGGATGATCAGAGCATTCCATTCTTCATACCCGTTGGCTTTTTCCCCCTTTAAACTTGGCTTCAAAATAGCATGAAAATCTTTTTAAAGTGGCTGCTTGACTCTGTTAAAATTTATTAAATGGTTTAGGCTTGTGAATGGTGTGCCAGAGGGCATATAAACCAGAGTAGTCTTTTCCTTCACTCTTTGAAGAAAGCAGATTTTATACAGTCTTGTAATGTAGCAATAGCATTTAGTTCTGTAGAACCCCAATGTTCTTCTTCTAGAAGATTTTGTCCAATTTTTTGAAATGTCCCAAATCTATACTTTGAATTTATTTAAGAAAGAATTATCATTTATACCTCCTAGAGGTGTTATGCAGTGATACGAACATAGATATATGCTTGTTTTATGAATTAGCCCCTATAATATTGAAACTACTTCAGACATTTGAACTATTGGAAAATAAATGTCTGCATTCTTTTTATCGGAGAAAAATGACTCCCAACAATCTTACTGCCTGGGTAAAGATATACAGCCTTTCTACCCATAATGTCATTGCCAGAAGCCAAACAGTATGTTTTTTGTTTTAATGGAAAAGATCTTTCAGGTTGCTGGTTTTACATGGTTAGAAATGCTTCCTGCTCCAGTCACCAGCCCCAGGCTGCCCATGTATTTTGAATTCAGAAATGACAGCTGAAACCAATTAGGCAGAATAAGAGGATCTCTAAGTCACATATAGGTTATGTCCAAAAAGGAGAACAATACCTTATATGATTAAAAAAAGAAGCAACTAATTTAATTAGGGCTAAGCTGAGGCAGTGTGATTATTGTAGGCAATTTTTATATAGTATTTTTTTTTTGTATTTTTAAAAATCTCTTTGTTTAATTGGAGGATAATTACTTTGAATGCTGTGATGGTTTTTGCCATACATCACATGAATTTGCCATAGACATATATGTGTCCCCCAATCCTGAACCTTCCGCCCACCTACCTCCCCATCCCGCCCATTTAGGTTATCACAAGGTAATGACTATGGAGGATTTTTATATAGTATTAACTACTGTGTGTATTAGCTACCCTTGCCCTCTTTAGGAAATAGGTGTGGGGTTTACTGGTAGAATTTCAAACATTTTCTAAGTGGCATAAAAACAGCTGAAAATAAAATAACCCAGAAACAGGCTTTGGAATAGTAAAGTAAGTCTTTGCAGTAACAGTGAAATATTTGAGAGTATTCCATTTTAAGAACATATTTTTAGGTATCATGATGGGATAGATCAGAAGACTGTATTTTTCTCTTATTGTCATATCATGTCCTGTGATGCAACTTGAGACACAGTAATTAGAATGTCTATTAGTACTTCAGAGGGAAGAGATAGTACTCTTGTAGTTGTTCATGAATGTCTTGTTTTTGTCATTAAAGATAAGGGATTTCAGTTCATTTGCAGAATACCTAAATAACGTATAATGGAATACTCACAAACTTTTATTTTTTGACCACTGTTTTAAAAATGGGGCCCTTTGGTATAGAGTGGATACAGACCTTCTCTATAAGGCACCTTGAATGGCTATGATTTTGTTTAAAGGAAAAGTTGATTACTATTTCTTTTCATTTTTTCTCACTAACGAATAGTGCTCACATGTTTGAACCCACATTAAAATCTTATTTATTCTAATTTGGGAATAAATAGATGAATACTACAAAGCTGAATGGGGGGAAATGCAATTTCAAAGTCAATTTAAACCTGTGGACTTCATATAAGAGCAGTTAGAAACTAACTGCTCAGTAATTTGATGTATTAATTCTCACAGCAATGTAGGCTGATTAAAACAGAGATTATAGCCAGAGGAAAATGGCATTGATTGCTGTAGAAGAAAGGAGGGCTCAACTTCTAGAAGTTTTCTTCAATTGCCTCTAGCAGCAGCCATTCGCCAGAGAATCACTTGACTTTAATGAGCTACAGGTGAAATATTGATAAGTTAAAAACTAAAACGATAGTGAGATCTCCCAAATGTGTTACTGTCTGAGAGGTGTGGTTTTAGTTAAAATGCATGTGGTGTATCCCAGACAGTAATAAAGGTGACACTGGCCAAGAGAAAAGTAAGTATCACAAGTCAGCCTCTGTCACAGCTGCTGCCTTGGGTACGTGAACAATTAGCACTGTTGCCATTCATTTTGGGACGCTTTGTGGTACCACTGAAGAGTGGAAGGAATTGCTCTGGAATGCTCTTGTGCTTTAGATACTTGCAAATTTCTTAATATGCTCTGTCACCAATCAGAGTAATATTCAAAGCTGTTTTTTTTTTTTTTTTGAATAGTGGATCACTTATCCATTATAAGGAAGAGATTAGGGAGTAATCAAACTGGGATGAGGAGCAAGGAGCTCCTTAAACAAAAAGATTCAGTCTGGAAAAGGAGGGCTCGATATTTTTGTGGGCTCTATATTACTGTGCCTTGGCTCTATGTTTCCAAGTGGTACATGTTATCAACTAGTTCTTAGCATATCGCATGTGTTTTTCTTTTTTAAGTTTATTTATTTGGTTGTGCTGAGTCTTAGTTTTGGCATGCAGGATCTCACTTGTGGCATGTGGGATCTAGTTCCCTGACCAAGGATCAAACCCAGGTCCCCTGCGTTGGAAGCACAGAGTCTTAGTCGCTGGACCACCAGGGAAGTTGCCCCCCATCTTTTTCTTTTTTTTTTAATTCAGGTTTTCACTTAATGTTTTGTTTTCTTTTTAAACGAGTATTCATTGATTTCCAAATAAAAGTATAGCTGAGGTGTGATGTTTATTTTTTAAATTAATTTATTTTTAATTGGAGAATAATTGCTTTACAATATTGTGTTGGTTTTGGCCATACATCAGTATGAATCTGCCATACCTTAACATGAATGAACTGTTGTATTTAAATGCAAAATAAGCCTATTCCTCAAGAAGAAAGAAATTCAGAATTAGTTTTATTATCTCTGAAATCTTTCCAGTATTCCTACTATTGTGAAGCAGTTTTTTTTTTTTTTTTTTAATGCTATAAAAATTACACAAATCCTGAATATACTGACTTCTGTCTTGCGGTCAAGATGGAAAACTAACATGAAAAGAAGTCAAGACTATGGAGGGTGTGTGTAACAGAACTTCAAAATGAGGATTTCTGCTGGTTATCCCTGTGGAAAGACTTCCTTATTTTTAGCCTAGATGCTAAAAATAGGGCTGTGCTACTTTCAATATCACATTTTGGCAGTGGTTCTGAAAAACATCAAAAATTAGCTGACAAATGTTGTAGACACCATGTTTAACATAAGAGGGTGGGGGAAAAAAGTATGTGTTGGGGAAGGTGCTCTGTTAAGATTCCTGCTTAATGAGAAAAGGTCAATCTGAAATTCATTGCTGATATAAAAGCATAATTTCTCTGAGGAACTTGGCTTCTCTTGAATAAGAATTTTGATCTTTTCAAGGAACAATAGTTGGAAAACCTCATTTCATAGATAATACATTGATTACAAAGAACATAATCCCATATCAACAGCTTCCCTGGTAGCTCGGATAGATGGTAAAGAACCTGCCTGCAATGCAGGAGACATGGGTTTATTCCCTGGGTCGAGAAGATCCCCTGGAGAAGGAAATGGCAACCCACTCCAGTATTCTTGCCTGGAGAATCACATGGACGGAGGAGCCTGGCGGGCTGCTGTCCCTGAGGTCACAGAGTTGGACACGACTGAGTAAACTAGCATTTTTACTTTCAGACACATACGAAATGATGACGCCTACTTAATAATTGACTTATACTTGTTTCCACCCTGGTCAGCTTTCATGTCCAATAGCTTGTCTGACTTTCGGGTGTTCTGAGAGCCTTTTTACCAGTGGTTTTCAGTGAAAGCATATTACTTCTTTTTCCTCACCCAAAGTCAGTTTTAAAAGGCATAAGGAATGGAGAATTCCAGAAAAAACATCTACTTCTGCTTCATTGACTTCGCTAAAGTCTTTGTGTGGATCACAACAAACTGTGGAAAATTTATTAAAGAGGTGGGAATACCAGACCACCTTACCTGCCTCCTGTGAAATCTGTATTCAGGTCAAGAAGCAGCAGTTAGAACAGGACATGGAACAACAGACTGGTTCAAAATTGGGAAAATATTACATCAAAGCTGTATATTGTCACCCTTCTTATTTAACTTATATACTGAGTCCATCATGTGAAATGCTGGGCTGGATGAAGCACAAGCTGGAATCAAGATTGCCAGGAGAAATCTCAATAACTTCAGATATGCAGATGACACCACCCTTATGGCAGAAAGTGAAGAGAAAGTAAAGAGCCTCTTGACGAAGGTGAAAGAGAAGAATGAAAAGGCTGGCTTAAAACTCAACATTCAAAAAACGAAGATCATGACATCTGGTCCAGTCACTTCACGGCAAGTAGATGGGGAAATAGTGGACACGGTGGCTGACTTTATTTTTCTGGGCTCCAAAATCACTGCAGATGGTGATTGCAGCCATGAAATTAAAAGACAGTTACTCCTTGGAAGAAAAGCTATGACCAACCTAGACAGCATATTGAAAAGCAGAGACAATCACTTTGCCAACAAAGGTCTGTCTAGTCAAAGCTGTGGTTTTTCCAGTGGTCATGTATGGATATGAGAGTTGGACTATAAAGAAAGCTGAGTGCCAAAGAATTGATGCCTTTGAACTGTGGTGTTGGAGAAGACTCTTGAGAGTCCTTTGGACTGCAAAGAGGTCCAACCAGTCCATCCTAAAGGAAATCAATCCTGAATGTTCATTTGAAGGACTGATGCTGAAGCTGAAGCTCCAGTAGTTTGGCCACCTGATACAAAGAGCTGACTCACTAGAAAAGATCCTAATGCTGGGAAAGATTGAAAGCAGGAGGAGAAGGGGACAACAGAGGATGAGATGGTTGGATGGCATCACCCACTCAATGGACTTGAGTTTGAGCAAGCTCCAGGAGTTGGTGATGGACAGGGAAGCCTGGCGTGCTGCAGTCCGTGTGGTCACAAAGAGTCAGACATGATTGAGCAAGGGAACAACACCAACAAGGAATGGAGAGTGGAAAACATGAAAAGGTGAATGGCGTCGTCCAGCTTGTTTCTCATCTTTTTCTTTGGCTGGATTTTTTTCTCCTGGTAATCTTTCGAAGGGATGTTCTCCACTCAGGCCTGTTTAAAATTGTCATCATATTTATAGTTTATCTTTGTAGCCTCCTTTCATGACTTTCTCTTTAAGTGTCATGGTTGTGTTCTGTTGGTCATGTAGTTCTGTCTACATATGATTGAAATTAAGTGAGACTCTGCTGTGTGAAAGTGCTTATGAGGAAAACGTCTTTTCTTCAATATTTTATGGTCTTTCTCCATGCTGCTTTTTTTTTTTTACAAAGAAATATCTGTCTTCTGCTTTCTAAACTGATCCTGCCACAGTGTAATGAAGTCAACATGGAGAAACCCAAACTGTAAATGTGGTTCTTTTACAGAAAACTTTTATGTTCAGGGGATTATGGTTTCAGATATGTTCTTCAAATTCCTTTGCCTTGAAATACTCCTGCACCTTTGTGAACTTTATACTAAATGCTGCGTACATGCGTGCCAAGTCACTTCTGTCATGTCTGATTCTTTTGTGACCCCGTGGACTGCAGCCCACCAGGCTCCTCTGTCCATGGAGTTCTCCAGGCAAGAATCCTGGAGTGTGTTGCCATTTCCTCTTCCAGGGGATCTTCTCAACCCAGGGATCAAACGTGCATATCTTTTGTCTCCTGCATTGGCAGGCGGGATCTTTACCATTAGCACCACACGGGAACCTTAAATAAATGCTACTTGATGGGTAATCAGCAATGAGGAAAGAGGAACCTGATTTTGAAAGAAATGTATGCAAGTGTGGGGATTGAACCTTCCAGCTTCTTTCTGCTCTCACTCTTCTGCTTGGTGTACAAATCTAGCCACACTTGATAGCTTTGTTTAAAACCACACACTCTATAGAGGGAAGACTGATGAAGTACTCTTAGGCATTCAGGTATAAACCTGTCAGACACAAGTACTTCTAAAAGCATTGCCCAGAAGAACAGCAGGAGTTGTAGAGTGAAGAAGAGGGAGATGCAGGAAGATGAAGTGAAGCATAACGCAGTGCAGGCCAGGAGAGATGCTAGCCACGAGCCAAGATAGAGATTGGAGGGGGAAGAGTGACTGGGCTTGGTCTATAGTTACCAGGCACCTAGTCTAAAGATACTGCTTTTATTTTTAGAACAGGAAATGGCCAGAGGTCAAGTCAGATGGATCTGAGATTACGCATGTCTCATCAGTGGATGGTGATCTGTTGGTCATGGGCCGTAGGGGCCTTCTGTTCAGAGCTTGTATGTGTAGGATGGCTTTAAAAAAGTGTAATAGCAGAGAATGACCTCCCAGCGTGATTGTTAAATTTACTTCTGTTATTTCTGGACCAGGAAAAGTCACAAGGGTCACATAATCCAGGCAGTTGAACTAAGGGGAGAAGTTAAACTGAAGAGATGTAATGAAATTTGTAATTTAGGCACATCTAATGTAGTTCCAGGCGTGTGTTAAAAAAAGAGAGGGGGGAAAAGAAAGTTTTTAATTAAGGTAAAACGGAAGTTTGCCAGGATTCAAAATAAGACTTTATACCACCTTTTTGTCTTTTCCTTCATTTGAGGTTCTCCAGATTCTTGCCCCTGATCACCCCGAGCAATCTGAGATTAATGATGTATTTGCTAGAAGTAGTCTCAGAGGTTGTGTACGGAGAGCTCTGGAGTATGAATGAGAATGTCTGGACATTCAGACAGGAAGAACACATATAATAGGAATCAAATGTTTCGCCTAAGAGTTCCAGTTCTCAAACGGTATTTAGCATTGTAATCCTCCAAAATATCCCTTCATACTCTAAACACACTACAGAAAATCACCATCATTATCCTCGTCATCACCTGTAGCATCTACCCTGTGCTGGGCAGTGTAGTAAAACCATAATGGATATTTACATACTAATTTTCACAATATCCATATGCGGTAGGTGTGCTAGGATTATCCCCATAACACAGATGAAGACACCGATACCCAGAGGTTATAGAACCCACCTAAGACTACATGGCTAGTGACAGCCATGTGTGTGCATACATACATGTTCATGCCATATAGCTGAGGGAATGCAAATTTAACATTTTTAAAGGTTTGGGAAAAATCTTTTTGAAATTTCCCAAGATCTCCTTTCTGGAGAAGCCTCCTTGTTATCCATGTTGGGCATGCATATGTACACAGAAGGATGTAAGGTACATAGGAGAATCAGGAACTTTTCCCCCCATTCCTGATATATTTCCATCCTCATAGTTAAGTGGGGATTTTGTTTGTTTGGTTGGTTTCAAACAAAATGCTTGAATACTTTATTTTTTGGAAAAAGTTACAGTAATTTCACAGGTATATAAAAATCCACAGAACGTGAATTCTCTGAAAGCAGAGACTCTGTCACTTACTTATATGCACAATTTGCATTTAAAGCATATATGTCCAGTAGAAAGTACAGTGGAAGCTTTGTCCCTAACATCATTTCACTTCTTTAAGCATATGTAGCATAAGTTTATTGCGCATAAAATTAAACATGCTTTTTAGCTGTGTTACTCATATGCTTTATATAACCTCCTTTTATTTTTAAAATTTTTTGTCAATTTCATTGGTTGATTTTTTTTTTTTAAATAAGTAACCTTCAAGATTTTGTGAAAATTTGAGCTGCTTCTTTTATTTTGATCAGTGTTTGCTTTATAGTGATAATGCCATGTTGCTAGGTGAATGAGTATTTAATCCATTTTCTTTGAATTCTATTATGTTTAACATTTACATTGATAAGTTGCTTTTTGCTTTTTATTGGTATTTGTCAGTATAAATATCATAAAATATAAATAACATCAATATATAATATATAATATGATGTATTCCTTTACTTTCAGGTTTTCTGCTATATTTTTGTTGTTTCTTATATTTAGCTTTATCTTGGAAAGAGTGTGTTTGATTTTGTTTTGTAAACTGAAAATTTACATTTTTAAAATAAATTTTAGCATGTTTATGTAATTATTGTTATGATTGGATGTGCTTTCTATTTAACAGTTTATTATGTGTGAGGCAACGAGCACATTACAGTTGTGTATCATGTTATATATTAAAAAGTGCTTTTTCATGTGCCATGTTCTGTTGCATGTTTCATGTGCCATGTTCTGTTGCATGTTTCATGTTCTGTTGCAGCATTGTTAATTGACTATGCCCCAATACAAAATAAAAAGTTTTAAAAAGTACACAGTTTCTGTCCTCAGTGTGTGGAAAAGAGAAAGGCAATGTGGTCTTAGAATACATCCAAGCGCCTTTCTTCTGTCCCAGGTTTGGTCCTTTTGTTCTCCCCCTGGCTCCCCTTTTCATTCTCTGTTCAGATCTTGTTTGAAAGTGTCGCTTGCTGTGGCCTGTCTTTAGCGGACATTAAGCTCCCCCCTCTGTGTCCTCAAACACTACCCACTAGTATTCTTAGTGTACAACGTACTGTCCTGTAATCACACGTATCCTGGTTTTTCCCCACCTACATCTGTTTGCTGGAATTCTGTGTCCTGGCTGGCTAGTGTCACTAAACTCCAGTGCTTTCTTTGGCCACCTGATGCGAAGAGCCGGCTCATTGGAGAAGACCCTGATTCTGGGAAAGACTGAAGGCAGAAGGAGAAGAGGGCGGCAGAGGATGACGTGGTTAGATGGCATCACTGACTCAAGGGACATGAGTCTGAAGAAACTCCGGAAGATAGTGAAGGACAGGGAAGCCTGGCATGCTGCAGTCCATGGGGTAGTAAAGAGTGGGATACGGTTTAACGACTGAACAACAGCAAGAAAATGACTAGTGTAGTGCCTGTAAGATAATGAGTTGACAAGTCCATGATGAACAATGAATGAATGCTAAATTCTGCTCTGTATTCTCAGCCGTTACCAGCTGGCATGCAATAAAAACTCAGTAAAGGAATCTAAACTGTTATCGTCATGGCTACAACCATGTACAGGTTCTTGAAGGTGTCAAAAGCTTATAATTCCTCAACAATTGAAGCCTGATAATGGGGCATAAATAATCATGGTCACTGGTTTTTACAGAGTGATTAAATCATAAAATTGTTACCACCAATAAATAAGATTAGGAAAATTTGTATAGCAACTCTACATGTTTCTTTAGAAATTTTATGTAGCTCATAATATAAACAGAAAAAGCATTAAAAAAAATATACAATTGTGTGCAAATTCAACTTGGGATATTTGGAAGAATTACAGTATAAGTTGCTATCTTGGGATATTTCTTTTTAAAATAAATCTGGATGTGTTTGTCTTAATTTATAACTTTGGAAGTATTTGCATTGATTTAGAAAGTAAATCATTATATAAGTTTTATAAAATAAATATTTTTTCAAATATATTCAAGAGTGCTGAGAATCTGAAAATCATCTTTTAATGAATATAGTTATGAAAAATGTAAATACATCCAATGATTAATTTCCTTAGAATGATCTGTTTGTAATACTTACATGTCACACAAAATAAATAACCATCACCTTCATTTCCACTTGAAAAATGCAAGGTAATTGAAATTGTATTTGGATTGGTTAACTGTATGTGGATATGCTTTTAGTTGAAGTTAAGATATATATTTTAGGTAAGGTTTCTTCTTATTCCACTTAAGAGATACATATTCAATGTGAGAATTAGGCAGTTAACAAATTAACAAATTGTAGACATAAATTCTTTCTAATGCACAGATATATTTAACATAAGATAGAATCTGGAGTAATGATTCAACTGTGGTTGAAATGGAGGGTGGAGGAGCGTGCAACTGCATACACTAAAAAATCCACCCACTTGTCTTGTATTTGCTTAGTTCAGAAAGTAGCGGTGACTTTGTAATAGAAAAATATTGATTAATTGTGTTATAGCCAGAGGGATGTTAATACGTCTTCCTTTCTTTCTTCTAGCATACTGATCTATGTCAGTACATGGACAAGCACCCTGGGGGGCTGCATCCAGATAATGTGAAGGTAGGAAAAGATCTTTTAAGTCAAGGCTTAGCATTCTTCATGTGCATTTTTTGAACCAAAATCTAATCCCTCTCCTATAATTTTTTTTTAATTGTGTAAGGAAAAGTGATTCTGAAGTGAACCATAGTCATTGCTTTGACATTGAAAGCCATGCTTGGGCATTAAATATTTTCACTGGAATATTATTATTTAAACTGCATCCTGTTTTTCCTTCATGGAGAAACATTTGCCAGTAATGAGAGGGATCTAGTGGAATCCTGCCAAAACTGTGTTTTCAGTAGAGAGGAATCTCCAGTTGCTCTAGCTTTGAGCTCCATACTGAAGTACCAACTGGTTTCAAAATAATGTATTATTATGATCCAAAACAGTGTTACAGTGAGTTCACAGTAACATGAGTTTTTTCATTTGCTTGTATAAACAGATAAAAATGATTTTTCCTTCAGTTTTCTTTTATTTCTTTTACCAGGAATTGGATTACTATGTGTAAAAAGGGTTAAGCTTTTCTAAGTTTTGATCTAGCAACCATTTTGGAAAATTTTCCCGGTATTTCAAACTTAAAAGAGGAGATTCTTTTCTTGGCCTATGTTAGGGAGTTAGAAGATACTAAAGTTTATCAGTAGGCTTAATGATGTGCTTACATTTTAGTTTTGAAATGGCTACATTTCAGGATCCTGAGGACCCATTGAGTGATATAAATGCATTTGAAGTATCATTATTTGTCTCCTTTTCATCCCATTCATTATCTGCACCTTTCTTGCAGTGTGGCATGGTTTTTCTGTTGTATTTTCCCTTTGCTAGTAGAGGTAGATTTCACATATAGTGTTACATGTGTTTATTTCTTTTTGCTTTATAAAAATAATACTTTATTGTATATAGTTTATTTTTTTGATATCTAGTTAATGGGTTTTCTTTATTAATTAGAGATGTGATGTCAGTTGTAATGAATTTAATTGAAACATTTGCCTGCATGGTAGTAAATGACGAAAGGATTTGTTCTCTACATTCCCTAGGACTGATTAAGCAGTCGTTAAAACTTTTGCCATTCTGATGAGTAAAAATGAAATGTTTTTACATTGGCATTTTCTTGACTGCTAGTGACATTGGGCATCTTTTCATGTTTCTTGACCACTTGTAATTCTGCCATTACAATTTGCCTGTTCTTATATATTGTTCAATTTTTCTATTGCATTGTTCTTTTCTTAATAAATTGAAGGCGATTTAGGATATTTGTAACATTAATGATGGGGCTTTTTAAGGTGATCACTTTTGTTGTACAATTTTAAAATGTAGGAAATTGTAGGGACTCTGGCAAGACATTCTTTTTAAAATAAATACTAGAATCATTATGCTACTTAGAGTATTTGTTTACTTTTTTCATATATGTCCTTTTTCATTGTTATGATTTTTTGTTTTATTAAATTTTTATTTAGATTAAGTTTTTTGATTATTCACTTTTCTTAAACATCTGTATCCATTGACATAGATAGATTTTTAGTGGTTGGATTGGGCAAGAAATTTTAGCAGGCTGAGAGATTTTTTTAAATTAATCTTGTTTCATACTAATTAATAGTATTATTAAGTACAATACTAATGTTTAATGACCGCAATTTTTTTAACATCAAAACATCTCAAGTCGTCTCATCACTATATTTAATGTTCTCTTGTTAGGGTTGATTGGGTTAAAGAGCAACAGCATGGTACCGCCTTACTCCTATTTTCCACTTCAGCCCAGGTAATCTGCAGAGAACCCAGCTAGTGAAAGCCCAGGACCTACTAAAATCAGTGGAAATCAGAGGCTGATTTTGACCTCTAAGCCAGTTTTGACCTCCTGACTTTAAATTCAGTGACAGGATTGAGATTAAAGAGCTGACTCAGCCTTTGCAAAGAACAAAGGTATCACTGGATTTCCATTATCCTTGTTTGGTCTTCTCACCAACACTTTGTTGTTGTTTAGTCACTTAGTCATGTCTGACTCTTTGTGACCCCATGGACCAAAGCGTGCCAGGCTTCCTTGTCCTTTACTATCTCCCGGAGTTTGCTCAAACTCATGTCCACTGAGTCGATGATGCCATCCAACCATCTCATCCTCTATTGCCCCCTTTTCTTGCCCTCAATCTTTCCCAGCATCAGGGTCTTTTCCAGTAGTCAGCTCTTCGAATCAGGTGGCCAAAGTACTGGAGCTTCTGCTTCAGCATCAGTCTTTCCAATGAATATTCAGGACTGATTTTCTTTAGGATTGACTGGTTTGATCTCCTTGCAATCCAAGGGACTCTCAAGAGTCTTCTCCAGCACCACAGTTCAAAAGCACCAGTTCTTTGGCTCAGCCTTCTTTATGGTCGAGCTCTCACATCTGTATAAGACTACTGCAAAAACTATAGCTTTGACTACATGGGCCTTTGTTGGCAAAGTGATATCTCTGCTTTTGAATACACTCTCTAGGTTTGTTATAGCTTTCCTTCCAAGGAGCGTCTTTTAATTTTGTGGCTCATTAGTTATGGGTAAGTATTGGTGGACAACTTTTATTTGTGAAGCAAGGAAAGAGAGCTCTTCCCACAGAGCATTTTTGGGTTCAGTGTCCTCAGGCCAGCATCACTGGTGATTTCTGTAGCCTTTAGTAAATTCTGCTTTTTCCATTACATTTTATTTTTCCTTAATTTCTTGATAGTCATGGGGAGATTGAGCTTCTAGGTTACTGATTTTCAGTTACTAGGCTGCACTCCTTGAAATTGTATTTCAATAACTCTTACCCGTTTTGCAAGCTTTTCTTTCGCCCCATGATCAGTCATCATATACTTAGTATATGTATATATACATCATTCAAATATGTAACATGTATATCCTTCCAAATATGAGAAGCAGCAATAGGTATTGATATGTGAGTATCCCTTTCCCCATGGCTATTGAGGTCTTGGCTTCTTTGAGGATTTGCCAAAATGTTCTTGATTGTCCCAGTTGTTGGAATACTTAAGGGTGCAAGAAATTTCAGTTGGCATTGAAGAGGTCTTCAAACTGGGCTCCATAGAATAGTCATCTGTGAAATTAAAAAAAAATACATATATGTATATATGTGTATATATATATATGTGTGTATACATGGGCTTCCCTGGTGGCTCAGTGGTAAAGAGTCCGCCTGCCAATGCAGGAGATGTGGATTCTATCCCTGAGTTGGGAAGATTCCCGGTGTAGGAAATGGCAACCTGCTCTAGTATTTTTGCCTGGAGAATCCATGGACAGGGAAGCCTGGCAGACTACAGTCCATGGGGTCACAAAGAAATGACCATGACTGGAGCATCTGAGCCAGACATGCACACACATGTATATACTTATACAGTCTCTTTTCTTTTCCCAGAATCAAAATTTTAAAAGCATTTTAAGTAGGAAATGGGCTTCCCTTGTGGCTCTGCTGGTAAAGAATCTGCCTGCAATGCGGGAGACCTGTGGGTTGGGAAGATCCCTTGGAGAAGGAAAGGCTCCCCACTCCAGTATTCTGGCCTGGAGAATTCAGTGGACTGTATAGAGTCCATGGGGTCGCAAAGAGTCAGACACGACTGAGCAACTTTCTCTCAAGCAGGAAATGGTGGGCATTTGCTCAGGCCGGGGCTGGGAGGCCTGGTGCCTCCCACGACTGCCAGCATCACCTGCTCTCCTTGTGGCCCTGTGCGCGTTTGCCCCAGCCTGGAGAGCTGCTGCTGGTGAGGCCTGGTGCTGCCTTAGCCCCCAGCCTGCCTGCATCAACAGCGGTCACTCTGCCCGGTCATGGTGGGGCGTCCGAGGGAACAGCAGGGGCTGGCAGGTAGGAGGGGACGTGGGTGCTTCATAAAGCAGGTATCAGACCCAGGCCTGAAGACAGAAAGCATCTTTTGTGGGGCATCTGGTCAGTCCAAGAGAACAGACCCACAGGATCTCGGTAACTCTACAGTGAAGGCCCCACTTGACAAACAAGTAACTCAGAGGAAGCAAGGTTGGTTTATTTTGATTAGACAGAGAAAGAAGCACCAAAAAAAATGATCAATAATGATATCTAAGAGGCAAAAGAGAATAGTGCACCTATAAAGCACAATGCTGCGTTACTTTTGTTGTCGTTCAGTCGCTAAGTCGTGTCTGACTCTTCGCAACCCCATGGACTGCAGCACACTAGGCCTCCCTGCCCTTCACTATCTCCCGTTATTTTAAAAAGGATAAATCAGTGAACAGGAGGTAGCTTTGGAAATTAACAATATGATGACAGAAATTAAAAATAACAACAATTTTTAAATGAGAGAGAGGATTACTTAGGATGCAATTTACACCATTACTGTAGGCAAACTTTGCAATTTGCTTTTGTATTTTATATTCCCCTTCAGGTTTCTATTTTCACTATTAAGCAAAGTCTACTTTCTTCCACTTTTCTTCTTTGTACTTTCTAAAATAAAATGAAGCAATTACTAATAAAATAAACAACAGTTGTAAGAATGGATGGGAGAAAAAGTTGGAGAATTGTACCAACTTATGCTTGTGCACAAAGTAGAGCATAAAATAGAAATCTGAAACACAAGAGAAAGTATTTAAAAAATTTAGAATCCAGTTCAGGGGATGGACCATCTGAATAATTGGAGAAAATAGGATGGATTTATTAAAATAATAAAAATTGAATTATGCTTCTTTTAGATGTGAAGGATGTGAACTTCAAGATTAAACAGATATTTTCAATGCCCAGAATATTTAATGAAAATAGAAGAACAGTAATATTTGTTATTGCAGAATTTCTGAGCATGATTTGAAAGACAGATCCTACTGAAAGGAAACAGATTTACTGCTAAGAATCAAGAATTACAGTGGTGTCTTCACCATTTAGGGTGGTTTTCCTGGTGGCTCAGTTGGTGAAAAATCCACTTGTAATGCAGGAGACCACCTGCAATGCAGTAGTTCAGGTTCAATCCCTGGGTCAAGAAGATCCCCTGGAGAAAGCAATGGCAACCCATTCTAGTGTTCTTGCCTGGAAAATCCCAGGGACAGAGGAGCCTGGAGGACTATAGTTTATGGGGTCACAAAGAGTTGGACATGACCTAGCAACTAAACTGCCACCACCACCTTCACCATTTAGACTTCAGCAGCAACCCCTAGAAGGGAGATGGAAGTGGGACAATGGCTTCACAATTCTGATGTAAAATTGTCCCATCTAGTATAATATGCAAGCTATCAATGAAGTGTGAAAGCAGAATAATTATTTTCGGATGTTCAAGGAGTTGAAAATTTTGCATACCTTGCATCCTTTCTCAGAAAACTACTTGAAGATATACTCCCCCCCTGTAACTCAGAATAAACCAAGGCAGAAAAGAACAGGAAACCTGGCAATAGAGGCTACTACAAAAGAGAGATGGAGATCCTTGAGATGATGAGAAGAATCCCAGGATAACAGTGGTGCGTCAGGCTGAGAGAGTAACCCGTCAGTCCAATTGCACAGGTCAGAAGACTCCAGGCGAGACTTCTAAGATGAGACTGTTGGATCGAATATCAAATGTGTCTGAGCAGATTTACAAGTTGGAAGGGGCTTCCCAGGCGCCTCAGTAGTAAAGAATTAGCCAGTGCAGAAGCCATAAGAGATGTGTATTTGATCCCTGGGTCGAGAAGATTCCCTGGAGGAGGAAATGGCAACCCTCTCCAGTATTCTTGCATGGAGAATCCCTCGGACAGAGAACCTGGCGGGCTACAGTCCATGGGGTCGCAAAGAGTTGGACACAGATTAGGGACTGAGCACGCATGCACAAGATGGAAGAAGAATTTGGTGTTGAATTAGTGATAACCCCAAAGAAAACTCAACAACGGCAGACAAACCAACCAACAAAAGATCTAGATTGTTACACCGGGAAAAACAAATTATTGTGCAGGAGAGAAAAGTATTCATATAAAATGTAATGGCTCAGCTGCAAATAACATTTACATGATTATAATTCAATATTACAATCAATATGAGGTATTGTAATATGTAATCAATATCACATGTTGATGTATTACATAGTTAAAAAAAGACAAACACCTCTTTAAGATTCTGCTATAGCCAGCCTCATTCCAGGATTAGTGTCCTAAAACAGTCTTCCATTTCAGCTGCCACATTTGATGTAAAATAAAGATCAAAATCATTTTGTCAGAGCATTTTGATTTTTTGTCCAATGTTCTTTTCCTTACATTGCATGATTCATTTATTAAATTACTGCAATTAGCTTTTTTATTTGTGACTTTATATGCACTCAGTCACATTGGTTTGTCATCATTTTCATAGTGGAGATAATAGTTCTACCTTCTCTGAGGGTATGGGAAGTTAAAAAAATGGAATGCATCTTGTTAATGCCTGTGTTCTGGCATCTGAATTGCAGTGCATGGAAGCAGACAGACCTTATTACCATGTTGGTTTCCATGGGAGGCCACTCAGCTAATTATGCACTGGCATTTCTTCAGTTTGTCTGCTTAGAGACAATGCACTCCTCCAGGGTTCCATGTAGAATCTGCACTGCAGGTGAAATTATTCTCAAAGAAGTCTGACAATGACATAGTGGCAGATGTCCCATGGGTATTTCTATGTGATGGATTAACGTATTTTTTTCATGTGGTGATATTTATTGTCACTTAAAATTTCTGAATGCAAAATGAAGAACCTAGGAATAATATTTACTAAGTTAACAGCTGTTCATAATGCTGTGCTGGATGCTGATAAAGAAAAACAGTTGAGCTAAAATAAGATCTTTTGATGGTTCTCTGTAAATGTAGGGTGTGAAAACCAGGTGAGATAAGCGATTGTCTTTAAAAGAACATGTTTTTGCAATAACTCTGAAGCTCTGCATTTGGTTAAATACTTCATGGATTATTAAAGGGTTGGATGTGATAAATAGAAGATATTGATTATGGTGAACAGAAGGAAAATATACCAATCAAATCTCCTTGCTTCTAAATTTGACAGTTTTGACTTTTGCTTTCATCATTATGTGGCATGATGATATGGAGAAACATTTTGAACATTTCTCTTGGATTATAAAAATGTGCATATCTTTGTTTGGATTTCATATAACTTGTTTATTTTAAAAAGCTGGGATACCATGCATCTAAGAATTCAGGCGATTTTTCTTTACTGTAAATCAGGTCAACTTGCAAGCATTACAAAGGTGATGTATCACCGAAGATTGAGGGGGTAGAAGGGAACAAATGAAAGAGTACATACCTAGTGATTTCATAATAAGCCACAGAGTAGTCTATGGTAATTTTGTACTAAATCCCAGCAAAACATCTGTTAAAGTTTCCTCTTTTGTGCTATATATTCCATGTAAGCGTTGGAATAAGCACATCAGAAAAAAATTGTTTCAGTGTTAACTAAATTTCTGTAGTCACTCTGCTACTTTAATTGCCTACAAACTGTGTCTGTTTGCAATATGGTTCTGAAATAAATATTCACTATTAACTAATAGTCTGTATGGTAGCATAATATCAATTTTAGACAAATGGGTAATTTTAGCAGTTAATTACTTAGAGGGCAATTTAAAACCTGAATGGAAAGCCTGAGGACACTGGCCTTGTTATAAATATTTATGATGATTAAAGGCATAACACCCAATTGCTAGAACATGATAATTGCTTTGTAAGAATTTGGGGGGAGGGTAGTTCATTTTTTCTCCCCTTTACAAGCCATTCACTACGAATTTTATTGGATGTTGACTATCATAGTTGAGTTGAAGACAGACCTTGAAGTTCTTCACTCTGTAATCCTCAGTGGTTTACAGATTGATTGATTTTTTTAAAAGCGATGATAACAGTCTAAATCTCTTTCATTCAGTATTCCACGTGTTCTTTAAAAAATGGTAAGCACGAGAGACTGAAAATTGAGATTCATCTTTAAAAAAAAGATTAATTGATGCTGTCTCCAGCTCATATCCAGAAATGTAGATGCTTACATCTTATTACCATGACGACCCTGGATCTTCCTGTATTTTTATGTAATTACCTTCATTTCCATGTTATCGTAATGACTTTTCTAGATGATTTTTTCTAAAAACACATTTGAATTTTTTTTTTTTTTACAGAACTATAATCAAATATATCCAAAGTAATTCTGAGTTCTCTGCCTTATTCTCTGAAGCATCTGAAATTCTTTTGATGTAAAGCTGTTTTATTTTTTATCTAAATATCTGTATTAATTAAAAAGACTTGAGGATTATTATGGTTGAAAAATTGCTATTTTTCTTTCATAGTCCAGAGAACAGGCAGGTGTATAACAGTCAGAATAATATTATGCCAAAATAAGGTTGTCTTATATAGATGTCACAGTGAATGGTTTCCTAAATGAGAATTTCTAATGTTGAGATAGGAAATAAGATAACACCTGATTTTCTCCATATTTTGCATTAGAACTTTCATTTAGCTGGTAATGATTTCCTACGATGCATTATAGTGAATATTATAAAGCTTTTCCTTTTTCTGTATTTTGGGAAATATGGTTATTTCATGAAGTCATTCCAGTGTTTTAAAAATTTGACACCTAGTTTCAGCACCTGTCCAGTTTTCTTTTGAACATTCCCATCCTATTTTTATTATAACAAAATAATCTTCCATATCTAGAAAGTGAAAGATTAACAATGAAAGAGTGAAATCCATGTGTCAATTCATTCTGTGTCAGATGTTCAGAGGTAGTCTGAATAGTGAATTTCTGGCTAAGATGTGGGGCCTGCATTTGGTTGAGACATGCATTTGTTGAGAACATGTCTTTTGTATCCTTGGCATCATCTGGTGATCTGCTTATAACAATTTGAATCAGACAAAGGAATTGAGACAGCTAATTAAACACCCCACTCTTTGCTAGAGGTGCTTTAAAACCCAAATTGAAAAGGAATTACCCTAAAGATTGATGAAATTCACATAATCATTGGAAGTATGTCATGTAATATTTTAATTGCCAGATAGAATTACCCAGCTTAGGGGACAGATATCCAGGGGGGATAGGAAAAATACCCTCTTGGATTTTAAAATTCAAGCCGTTCACCTTGCCCCTCTCCCATTTAAGATAGATCTTTCACTTGACCCCTTTGTTGGCATGTTTTCCTAGACAAACAAGAGAACGCAGGAGGGAAATTAGCTGAGTGGTAGTGTATGTACACACTCCTGGGGCTTTTTCTGATTGTTTTAGACAGGTTCTGCCTTCATGTGACTAGCCAGTGCATTTCATAGATATTTTCTCATTAATACAGAAATTCTTGTCACTTGTGACCTTTCTAAAGAGAATGTAGAGAAGTTTGTTTATCATACCTATCAAACACAGAGTCTTTACTGCATTCCACTTGAAACATATTTTTCTCTATTGTATAGCTTGCAGATGTGGTCTTTCTCTAAGACTCTCATACTCAAGATTCATCAGCTCCGTCAGTTTTTCAGTCTGTATCTCTCTCTCATTTTTTTTTAAAGTTACATTGGCCTTATCAAATGATAGTAAGACATTCATGCTGATAGTGTCTGAGATGTTACTTTAGGCAGTAAAACCATTTTGTTGTTGTTGTTTCGTTGCTCAGTTGTGTCCCACTCTTTGTGACCCCATGGACTGCAGCACGCCAGGCTTCCCTGTCCTTCGCCATCTCCTGGAGTTTGCTCAGACTCACGTCTGTTGAGTCAGTGGTGCCATGCCATACAGCCATCTCATCCTCTGTCATCCCCTTTTCCTGCCCTCAATCTTTCCCAGCATCAGGGTCTTTTCCAGTGAGTCCACTCTTTGCATCAGGTGACCAAAGTATTGGAGCTTCCGCTTCAGCATCAGTCTTTCCAATGAATATTCAGAGTTGATCTCCTTTCGGATTGACTTTTTTGATCTCCTGGCAATCCAAGGGACTCTCAAGAGTCTTCTAAATTCTATGTTTTTCTTTTCATCATGTATAAAAAGAATGGCTCTGAAGTTGGGGAAGCAGTGCATGCATTCATAAGTGAAGCTGAGCAAAAATTTGTATTTCATTCTATTTCTTTTTGGTTTCAAAAAGTGCGTATCAGTAAGGTCAGGTGTATACTCAACATTATGATGTTATTTGAATTCCTTGAAACAAGTGTTTCAGTTTTACTCTTGGAAAATTATGTTGGGTAACTACTAAAGCCAGTTGCTTAAATCTGATTATCTTGTTTATACTCAGGCATTCCTAATACTAAGTTTAGGCTACTGACCAACTTTTAATTTTTTTTTAATAATTTTTATTTATTTGTTTTATTTTTTGCTGTGCGCGGGCTTTTCTCTAGTTGTGGCGAGCAGGGGCTACACCCTAGTTTCAGCGTGCAGGCTTCTCATTTCAACAGCTCCTCTTGTTGTGGAGGAGGCTCTCGGGCACGCGGGCTCTCGGGCACGTGGGCTCTAGGACACGCGGGCTCTCGGGCATGCGGTCTCTCGGGCACACGGGGCACGCGGGCTCTCAGGCACACAGACTTCAGCAGTTGTGGCATGTGGGCTCCGTAGTTGCCCCTGGGCCCCAGAGTGCAGGTTCAATAGGCTCAATAGTTGTGGCACACAGGCTTAGTTGTCCCACAGCTACGGGGGTCTTTTTGGATCAGCGATTCAACCCATGTCTCCTGCATTGGCAGGCAGATTGTTTACCACTGAGCTGCCAGGAAACTCTGACCAACCTTATTAAATAGGTTTTTGTCCTCAGCCCTCCCCAGTTCATCATCATACCTACAAACCCTAATAACTGGGAAACCTACTTAGTATCTAATATATTATACATTATTGTAGTATATTGCATTCTAAAAAAGCTAAAGAACTTCTCCCAGGGGGCATGAGCAAACCAAGCTCTGATTTTCAGTCCCTGTTTGACTCCTTGTAAGTACCCCCGTTCTGGATCCCATAACTCTGGTCACCTTCGTCCCTGCCTGCATCTCAGGGCTTAGAATAACCCCTTGCTGGTGTACTCCATTGTATTGAGGCAGGAGGAGTGGGCAGGAGGGGAAGCCAACTTAAGGATCTCAGAGAGTGTGCAGGATCTTTGTTCCCAAGGCTTTGCCCAAGTACTTGAAATTCTTATTTTCTGAGTTATTCCCTTTTCCAGACAGCTATCATTTTTAGTATAGAAGATTAATGTACAAATATATTAGACAGTGCAGGTTAAATTTTGGTTACATTATCTAGAAATGATGAAACATGTTATATCTCAGCAATTTGAGGGAGTGGAATGAAGAAGCAGAAAGTTGACTAGAAGAACTCAAATAGAAGAAAACGTGTCAAGGCAAACTCTCCTAAATACTCAGATTTTCTAGGAACTGAATCTGTCTGCGCGTGTGCATGCTAAGTCACTTCAGTCGTGTCCGACTCTCTGTGACCCTATGGACTGCAGCCGGCCAGGTTCCTCTGTCCATGGGATTCTCCAGGCAAGAATACTGGAGAGGGTTGCCATTCCCTTCTCCAGGGGACCTTCCCACCCAGGGATCAAACCTGCGTCTCTTACAAGTTCTGCATTCGCAGGTGGCTTACCACTAGCACGACCTGGGAAGCCCGAATCTGACTCTAGTACGTGGCAGAAAAGGACACATCTCTGATCCGATGCCCTGGCATAAATGTTTGTCTGACACCATCCCAGGAGCACAGTTAATATGTTCAGTAGGTCCAAAGTGACAAATTATACCATAGTTTTTATTACCTGGGCTTTTATTTCTATCCCCCTTTTATCTCCATACAGCCTTCTTAGTATTCTTTTTTAAAAAAATCCAACACATAAAATTACAATGATGCTTTATAAAATATAAAATATTTGGACATGAATTATGTACATTGCATTACAGATTAGGATTTGATATTTGCACTAGGTATTTTCAAATTTGAAAGTCAACTAAATGAAATGAATCATTCTTTTAAAAATTGAAGAAGACCTATTATTGCAATAAAATCATTATCTGATTCCTATTAGAAAGTATTTTACTATTCACTAGATATTTGAGGACTCAAAGTTTCTAATTATTTTTTACTCCTAGAAAGTTTGAAGTATTGAGTAATTTAATGCTTGTGCATCTGTGGATTTTTAAATAACATGATACTAACCATTAGGCATATTATTTGAAGTGTTTATTACCCATGTACTACTTTGGTTTATTTGCTAATGTCATATTTGCTATCCTTGTTGTTACTTTTTGTTACCGTTTGTTTAATCAAATGGTATACATACATTTTTGGTAGCAGTATTTTAAGTTGTGGGTGTCACAGCAAGACGAAAATGGGAAATACCAGCATTGGGAATGGGGACTGTACCTCTGCTATGTGTGCTGTGTCTCCATTTTTCCAACTCCTGTGATTTCTCTGAGCCTCTATTTCTTTATCTGTGAAGGAAATATAATAGGATCTGCCTAGCAGAATTGGTGGGAGGATTAATTTACTATTAAGTACTTAGTAAACATCAGTTATTACAGTTGCCTAAATTGCAGAGTCTCTTCTATTTCTGTTATCCATACAATTATGAAATGAGACATTTTTACAGCTTGGATAAATATTAAGGGCATGTGAGAAAATTAATCATTTTCAAGGTGTGTAACTTAAGATAACGGATATTTAACCTTGGTGTGCAAGTGACAGAAAAGTAGCTTGACTGTCTCTGTAAGAATTAGTGCTATTCAATGAATGGATGAAGAAGTTGTGGTTTGTATGTGGTACATACACACAATGGAATATTAACCATAAGATGGAATGCATTTGAATCAGTTGGAGAGAGGTGGGTGAACCTGAAGCCTATTATACGGAGTGGAGTAAGTCAGAAAGAGAAAAACAAATATAGTATATTAAAGCTATATATATATGGAATCTGGAAAAATGGTACTGATTAACTTAATTTGCAGTGAAGGAATGGAGACAGATGTAGAGAATGGACTTGTAGAGTGGGAGGGAGGCTCAAGGGGAGGGGATATATATGTATATTTATCCTGCCCCCTCTCTGTATATATAGTTGTGCCTGATTCTCAATGTCGTATGGCAGAAACCGACACAAGATTGCAAAAGCAATTATCTTTCAATTAAAAATAAATAAAAAATTATGGCATGGTCAGCGAAAAAAAGTACTGAGATTTTACTCTTCAAAAAGAAGAATTAGTGCTGTCCATAAGGCCCTGCGTCTATTGCTAGTTGCTCCAATAAACACTAAGAGACCATGGGCATCCCTCGAAGATAGTGAACCTTGCCTAGAAAATCTGCAAATGTTCACTGTGCTTAGTCTCATATTAAATGGACCCTTATATGTTAAATAATGCATGCCTTTCAGACCATTCATAAATCTGATTGTAAACATTGAGACAAAGAGCATCAACATCAGACATCCTTAGATTCTGAGGGGGATGGGGGGGGTAAAAAATTTGTTGCTCACTGCAAGTGCCCATAATTCTTTTGAGTAATAGTTATAACCTACTGAGTCCAATGATGTGTATGTGTTTTTAATCAACTTGCTGTAAATGTTCTGATAGAAAGCCTTATCTTGATATTGTTCCTTTAATCTACTCAAAGTCCAAATAGTTTCAGAAGGGACTAGAAGGAATATTAAGGATATTCCCAAGCAGTATACGCCATGGCAGGATATGAGGATATGAGGATATGAGTTGCTTTCTGCTGGGGATGGCAAGACAACAGGGCGATAGATAGATCTCCTGCTGGCAAAATGTCCTTGTTAATCACATCATTGCTATTTTAGGCATTTTCCCATTGGGGTTCTTATTGCAAAGAGTGAACATATTTGAACTGGAGTATAACTCTTCAGTGATCATACTGAAGAACTTGAAGACCTCTCCTTTCATAAAGTTGTGTATAACACAGGGAGCACAGTCTGGCTCTCTGTGATGACCGGGAAGGGTGGGCTGGGGGGAAGGGAGGGAGGCTCAAGAGGGACGGGATATATGTATAATTATGGCTGATTCACACAGCTGTACAGCAGAAACCAACACACACAAAATAAGAATGTCCCGAGGGGACAGAGTATTCTTCAGTTCCGTTCAGTCATTCAATCTTGTGCGACTCTTTGTGACCCCATGAATTGCAGCACGCCAGGCCTCCCTGTCCATCACCAACTGCCGGAGTCCACTCAAACTCATGTCCATTGAGTTGGTGATGCCATCCAGCCATCTCATCCTCTGTCGTCCCCTTCTCCTCTTGCCCCCAATCCATCCCAGCATCAGGATCTTTTCCAATGAGTCAGCTCTTCACATCTGGTGGCCAAAGTATTGGAGTTTCAGCTTCAGCATCAGTCCTTCCAATGAACACCCAGGACTGATCTCCTTTAGGATGGACTGGTTGGATCTCCTTGCAGTCCAAGGGGCTCTCAAGAGTCTTCTCCAACACCACAGTTCAAAAGCATCAATTTTTTGGCACTCAGCTTTCTTCACAGTCCAACTCTCACTTCCATACATGACTACTGGAAAAACCATAGCTTTGACTAGACGGACCTTTGTAGGCAAAGTATTCTTAGGAAGACCTTATGGTTACTACAGTAGAAAAATAAGCAGATAGAAAGGAAAATATGTTAATTTATCAACTTGAGTATATAAAGCTTTCTTCTGCCATATTATTTATTTCTAAGAGGATTTAAATAGCAAAAGTAGGCATTCAAGAATCACATGCTTATTACATACTACATTAATTGAGACTTTTACAAACTTGGGTTCACTTAATAAAAGCACTTTGATTGTATTGGGTGTATAAGTGTATTCATCCCTGTGTTTAGTAAACATCATCCTTGTTTAAAATAATGAGGTGTAGTGGAAAGTTCACAAGTGCTGTCTGATGGTTGGATGACTAAGTTTATTGGGCTTTAAGAGCTTTAGTTTTCTCATTTGTTTAAAAGAAAAGGAAAAAAATACGAGATTATAAAAGATACAAAAACTTCAGTTCAGTTCAGTTGCTCAGTTGTGTCCGACTCTTTGCAACCCCATGAATCGCAGCACGCCAGGCCTCCCTGTCCATCACCAACTCCCAGAGTTTACTCAAACCCATGTCCATCTAGTCGGTGATGCCATCCAACCATCTCATCCTCTGTCGTCCCCTTCTCCTCCTGCCTTCAATCTTTCCCAGCATCAGGGTCTTTTCAAATGAGTCAGCTCTTCGCATCAGGTGGCCAAAGTATTGGAGTTTCAGCTTCAACATCAGTCCTTCCAGTGAACACCCAGTACTGATCTCCTTTAGGATGGGCTGGCTGGATCTCCTTGCAGTCCAAGGGACTCTCAAGAGTCTTCTCCAACACCACAGTTCAAAAGCATCAATTCTTCAGCGCTCAGCTTTCTTTAGAGTCCAACTCTCACATCCATACATGACCACTGGAAAAACCATAGCCTTGACCAGATGGACCTTTGTTGGCAAAGTAATGTCTCTGCTTTTTAATATGCTATCTAGGTTGGTCATAACTTTCCTTCCAAGGAATAAGCGTCTTTTAATTTCATGGCTGCAGTCACCATCTGCACTGGTTTTGCAGCCCAGAAAAATAAAGTCAGCCACTGTTTCCACTGTCTCCCCATCTATTTGTCATGAAGTGATGGGACCGGATGCCATGATCTTAGTTTTCTAAATGTTGAGCTTTAAGCCAACTTTTTCACTCTCCTCTTTGACTTTCATGAAGAGGCTCTTTAGTTCTTCTTCACTTTCTGCCATAAGGGTGGTGTCATCTACATATCTGAGGTTATTGATATTTCTCCCGGCAGTCTTGATTCCAGCTTGTGCTTCTTCCAGCCCAGTGTTTCTCATGATGTACTCTGCATATAAGTTAAATAAGCAGGGTGACAATATACAGCCTTGACGTACTCCTTTTCCTATTTGGAACCAGTACATAAAATTACTTACTCTTTTTGAAAGTTCATTTATTGCTTATGTATTTGGCTACTCCAGGTTTTAGTTGCAGCACCTGGGGTCTTTTAGTTCCAGCATACTGGGTCTTTTGTTTGTTCGGTTGGAGGATGTGGGATCTAGAGGGCTTCCTGGTGGCTCAGTAGTAAAGAATCATCCTGCAGTGCAGGAGACTCAGAAGACACGGGTTCAGTCCCAGGGTGGGCAGGATTCCCTGGAAGATGAAATGGGAACCCACTCCCGTATTCTTATCTGGGAGCCTGGTGGACTACAATCAATAGGGTTGCAATGAGTTGGACACGAGTGAGTGACTAAGCATGCATGTACGCTTGTGGGACCTAGTTCCCTGACTGGGGTTGAACCTGGGCCCCTTGCATAGGGAGTTGTAGAGTTCTAGCTACTAGACTAGCAGGAAGTCCCAGAACAGTCTTTAAATGAGTGTAAACCTTCAATTACTGTGAGTTTGTCTTCCGTTTTTTCTTCTTTTTCAGTGCCTGAGATTGCGTTGACGTTCACCAAGTTTTATTAGCGAGTAGCAAAGCTGGTGTTTCCTCTTCCTCTGCATACAGCCCCACCTTTGGTGGTCCTTCTTGTTTTCACAGTACCCTCTGGTTTTCACAGAGATGTAATGTAGCTTGTTATGTGGTGATTTCTACAACAACCCAATGAAGTGGCTTTCTTAAAAGTTTACATGGGCCAGTTAGATACTTGCCTGTATGTCTCAAGAAAGAAATCCCTAAGACTTGGGTTCTCAAAACATTCCCAATGAATATTCTATGGCACATTCTGTTAAACTCAGAATGATTGCTCTTTCCTTGTCCCTTAAAGGGAGAATATAATTCACTGAAACCACGAGTAAACTTGGTGTTTTAGAAATAACATTTGAAGGTGTTTAACAGAAAATGCACCAAGTTTACTAATGGTTTTACTGAATTATATTGTCCCTTCAACACCATTACTATTATGATGGTGTGTCGATAGTTTTACAGTTTCATATATTGTCAGGCCAGAATACTGGAGTGGGGAGACTTTCCCTTCTCCAGGGGATCTTCCCAACCCAGGAATTGAACCCAGGTCTCCCACATTGCGGGCAGATTCTTTACCAGCTGAGCCACAAGGGAAGTCCAAGAATACTGGAGTGGGTAGCCTATCCCTTCTCCAGGAGATCTTCCCGACCAAGGAATCGAACCAGGGTCTTCTGCATTGCAGGTGGAATTTTTACCTACTGAGCTACCAGGGAAGCCCTTACTAACGGTTTCAGTGAATTATAGTGTCCCTTCACCACCATTATTATGATGATGGTGTGTTGATCGTTTTACAGTTTCATATATTGTCTTCTTTGCATTAATTAAAATTTTTCCTCTTATTAATTTATCTGCCTAGTGATTTCCTTGCTTGGTTTCCTCAGTTTTTTCCCTCAGAAAAGCAAGAGGTTTGTCATATAATACATGGTCTCATCTCGTGCATCTAATGAAAGCTCCTTTTCCTACTAAAAGTTGATGTGTAATGAGGTTTCCTTCCTCCTCTGTGCCTTCCGTTACACTCCGTCTGTGTCGCTGTCACAGTGCCGCTGCTGCTAAGCAGACCTCTTTAAATGCAGTTCATCTGTTTATGTGCTTCCCAGGTGGGGCTAGTGGTAAAGAACTCACTGCCCGTGCGGGAGATGTAAGAGACGCGGGTTCAGTCCCTGAGTCAGGAAGATCCCCTGGAGGAGGGCGTGGCAACCCACTCCAGTATTCTGGCCTGGAGAATCTCATGGACAGAGGAGCCTGGAGGGCTGCAGTCCATGGGGTCTCTCCCAGGTCAGACACGACTGAAGTGACTTTGCACGGATGCACGCATCTGTTGATGTGTCTCTCATACCCAGTGCGCTGTGAGCTCCTCAAGTCAAGGAACTACATCTTACATCCTGTTCCTCTTTGCATCCCTCTTACGTGGTAGCACCTGGCAGATGGTTGGCACTTAGTAAATCCTGAAGGGATTTATTATCTGGGGATTTGCTCTGACTTAACTTTGTGCATTGTTCAAAGATCTAAAAATTTGTCCGGGGCTCTCACTTGATGCTCGGGGCTCCGTCTGTCTTACGTGGGGCTTCGTTTGTCATGTATACAATTGTAGCTGAGTGAGTGGTTGCATCTTTACCTAGCACTGATGTTCTTAATCCTCTTTAATATGCTGTCCTATTTGAATAGCTTCTGGATTAACATAAGGATTATGTATTTCCACTAATTAGTAAAGGTGTTAAAAGAAGAGCCCTTTGAGACTGTCTGGTCTTCCCACTTCTCCTCTGAGTTTCTAGGAGCTCCCATTCCAGGAGTCTGTTCTTTTTTGTATCTGCTTCATCCAGATATCCCTAAATCCTGTTCAGTTATCACATTACTTAGTAATGAGTGTGAGCTGTGGGAGGAGATTAGGAAGATGGTTGAGGCAAACAATCTGAAATTAAAAGACGCTTGCTCTTTGGAATAAAAGCTATGATGAACCTAGACAGCATATTAAAAATGAGACATCACTTTGCCAACAAAGGTCCATATAGTCAAAGCTATGGTTTCTCCTGTAATCGTGTATGTATGTGAGAGTCGGGCCATAAAGAAGACTGATCGTCGAAGAATGGATGCTTTTGAACTGTGGTGTTGGAGAAGACTCTTAAGAGTCCCTTGGACTGCGAGGAGATCCAGCCAGTCCATTCTGAAGGAAATCAGCCCTAAATATTCATTGGAAGGACTGATGCTGAAGCTGAAGCTCCAATACTGTAGCCACCTGATGCAAAGAGCCAACTCATTGTAAAAGACCCTGATGCTGGGAAAGATAGAGGACAGGAGGAGAAGGGGGTGACCGAGGATGAGCTGGCATAACCAGCTCAATGACATGAGTTTGAGCAAACTCCAGGAGATAATGAAGGACCGGGAAGCCTGGCATGCTGCATTCCGTGGGGGTCGCAAAAAGTTGGACATGACTGAGTGACTGAACTACAAAACACATTCTGGGGAGACAGGGGAATCCCATCCTGTGATAGACAGATGTAGCAGCTGCCCCAGGAGCACAGAGGAACCCCTCACACAGACCTGTAGGGAGACTGAAGCCCTGGGGTCTGGAAAGGCACCAGGGAGGAATGGTGTTTGAGGAGAGACCTAAGAAGTACAAGGAGATTAGCAGGCAAAAGTGAGACAAGGCTTTTCTGTGAGAGAAGAGTTAAGAACGAAGGAAAAGGGTTGAAGAGCAGTATGCTTTGAGTGTGGGGACTCATGAGCTTGCTTGGGGTCGGAAAATGTGGAGCACTGATGCCTGGGCACCCAGCCGGAATCAGGGCTCAGCACAGTGGCCTCGAAGGCCATGCTGTTAGATGCTTGTACTTCTTCCTGTCAATTGGAGGAAGCAGCTTCTATGTGGAAACTGCCTACTCATGTTCTGGCCAAGATTCCTAGAGTAGAGAGGTTAAGGGAGTGGATTTTGGAGTCAAATTCCTTGGATTTGAGTCCTGGACCTTAAAGTGATTCCAGTTTCCTCATCACTGATACAGATAGGATGTGATGTGTGTGTGTGTGTGTGTGTGCGTGTGTGCACGGACTTGTATACTCAGTTGTGTCCGACTCCTTGTGACCCCGTGGACTATATAGGAGCCCGCCAGACTCCTCTGTCCATGGAATTTTCCAGGCAAGAATACTGGAGAGGGTTGCCATTTTCTTTTCCCTGGGATCTTCCCAACCCAGGGATCGAATCCTCATTTCTTGCATCTCCTGCATTGCAGGCAGAGTCTTTACCAGCTGGGCCACCAGGGAAGCCCAGCATAGTGGTACCATCACCATTAAAATTGTTTCAGAGGTCAGGGACTACCCTGGTGGTCCAGTGGTTAGTACTTCGCCTTCCAACACGGTGTGGATTCAATCCCTTGTCAGGGAATTCCCACATGCCTTGGGGTCAAAAAAAACCAAAGCGTAAAACAAGCAATGTTGTAACAAATTCAATAAAGACTTTAAAGAAAATATGGTCCACATCAAAAAATCTTTTTAAAAAATTTCTTTACCGAGATCAAATGAATTCATATTCTCTGATGCATAGAATAGCAGCTGGCACCTCATGTAATTTGCTTGTTCAACTAAAATGTGTTGCTGTGGTTAGGTAGATAATCACAGTCTGGTAAGTCCCAGCTAGCACCTTGCAGAATGCAGACTTTCCAAATCAGTTTATTTTTGAAATTCAGTTTATTTGTTTTGCGATCTGCCTATGTGACTGACTGATGAAAAGCTTTTGAAAACACAAAGTGGCTTTATTTGCTCATCCTTTCTCCCTTCTGAACTGAAGGGATTTGGATTTTCTTTGAAATTGTAAGCTTTTCCGCTTCGGGATGCAGGGGGTTTTAGAAGTGAGGAATGAGGCTGGAAGCTGCTGGTGATGGCGTTAAGTCCCTCCATCTGCTGCACAGGAAGGACTGAAAGGGGGAGTCCAGGAGAAGTTTACTTCCTGAGATTCTTGAGCCAGTCATTTAATCCAGCCTAACACAGAGCAGGTGTTTAGTTTCTGTACTTAGGTTCTGAAAATAATGAATCTAGGCCTTCCCAACACCATAGCTCATTATCACATACAAAGATTTTGAAATGAATTTATCTACTGTCTTTCATGCTGGGAAAGATTGAGGGCAGGAGGAGAAGGGGACAACAGAGGATGAGATGGTTGGATGGCATCACCGACTCAGTGGACATGAATCTGGGCAAACACTGAAAGATAGCCTAGGACAGGGAAGCCTGGTGGGCTGCAGTCCATGTGGTGGCAGAGAGTCTGCATGACTTAGCAATTGAGTAAGTATTTCAAGGTATCCCCCCCTCTAAAAATTTTACTTGGCTTTCAGAGCCCCTAGTTAGTTGGAAAATATTCTGAAATGTTAGCTCCCTCTGAAATGTTAACTCCCTGGTAGCCCTTGAGGAGTTACCAGTCTTTTTTATGTGGAGATTCTAGAATCCTTATCCTACCAGTATGCATGCTAAGTTGCTTCAATTATATCTGACTCTTTGCAACACTATGGACTGTAGTTAGCCAGGCTCCTCTGTCCATGGGATTCTCCTGTCAAGAATACTGGAGTGGGTTGCCATTCCCTTCTCCAGGGAATCTTCCCAAACCAGGCATCGAACCAGGTGTCTCTTATGTTTCCTGCATTGGCAGGTGGGTTCTTTACCACCTATTGCCACCTGGGAAGCCCTATCCTACCAGTATTTGGCAGCTAAGTCCTTTAAAATTTCCCAGAAAATGCATTTTGTTACCAGCTGATTACATAGACTACAGTATTGATGGCACTTAAAACCACTTGTTTTTAGTTTTGTTTTAGGAGATTGTTTTTTAAAAACTGTCAATTAGGATTATTTTGGCAAGTAAATAGTTTAAAGATAGTCCTTTTTTTAAATAAACAGAGTATTAGAAAGCCTAGTGGATCACATTTTTTGTTATCAAAATGGAAATATTTATTATGATCCAATATGAATATAAACAGAGAAGACCATTGGTTGCTTCGTAAATGTATTTATGAAACTATTGCTCTTGCATTCTTGATTTCTCTGTTCTCTGTGTTTCCTTTCCCTTTAGGTTGGGTCTGTTCTGTAATTAGTGAAGGTACACGTCTGTCTTTAGGCAACAACCTAATCTCTGTGGCCATATGTGCCGAAGCAGTGTAATTACAGTGTAGTAATAATTGAACCACGTGACTGTTTCTGTTTTAATTATTTCAGATCATCTTATCTTTCTAGTCCTTAAAGCATGTTATTGAGTGAATCACTGGATACCATGTTTATATCATTTCCATGGAATTAAATACATGTAAATTAAATTTACATAAAAAATTCTGCTTCCTTTTATAACATTCTGAATAGGGTTTTTTTTCTCTGTCTCAAGCATCAGTTCAGACCTGAGGAAACCAAATTTATTATTTAGAAAATGATTCTTTACATTTCACTTAATTTCTAGAACAAAGATGGATTATAGATCTTTCTGGCTAAGGAACTCTGGGTTGACATAATAGGTTGTTAAAAATTTTCAGATTTACTTTATGCATTAGGAATTTCCATACATGTATGCAAATTCTGTTTAAATGGTTTGATCGGGAATTTAGTGATGGGTACCCATTTTCAAGAAATACAAGTACTTGGCAGACTGTATGTGGAAAGTGGCATTGGACTGTGTTCAGATTTTAACTTTTCTCTCCCTGTTTTTCCAGCTGTTTTTATTTCAGTTGCTGCGAGGGCTGTCTTACATCCACCAGCGCTATATTTTGCACAGAGACCTGAAACCACAGAACCTTCTGATCAGTGACACGGGGGAGTTAAAGCTGGCAGATTTCGGTAGGAAAGCAGTTAATTACCAGTCTATTTTGTCACAATGTGAGAATGCCAGGCATATGGTGGCGCTGCGTTTGTTTAGGTGCACTTCTATCGTTATAGATCCTGGTAACGTTTTTTCAGGAGTGAAGAAAATTTTTTTTTTTATGATCAACATCATGCTTGGTGGATTTTTTTAAAAGTCCACATTGCTTATTAAAGTCTTAAATAAGCACAAATCAGGTTTCATGTATTTCCAAAGTTGAAGTCAGTATAATTTTGAATATAAAATACTTTGAAAGAAATCTTGTGTTTTTTTTTTTTAATTTTCTATTAGGAAAATGTCAAACGCATTCTAAAGTAGGATACCTTAACCAGCTTCAACAATTACCAGTATATTCTCAAACCTGAATTTTAAACCTCTGGACAGTTTCAGAGCATCATAAAATACATTCCGTAGTGTTTTTTGTCAAAAATCTAAGGGCATTGTTAACCTTTCCAAAAATGACTGTTGTTTCAAAGATGCTCAGTAAGTTTATAAAGGAAGACACTGATGCCAATTCCAAAGTGGAGGTCCTGGCCTGGCCCCACTGTCAGTCATCCCTCCCCGGCAGGGTTTGAGATGGGCCTCTTCCAGCTTGGAAGCTGTCCTCCAGCGCTGACTTGAGTGCCTGAAGGGGAACAGAACCGCTGTGTCCTCCGTGTGGTCTGATGTGTCTGCACTGCCCACATTCTCTGTCACGCCGATGTGCGGGGTTCATTCCCAGCATCAGGAATGCTGATGGCAGTGTGATCTGTTGACATTGCATTACCTCAATTATTTTTGGATACATATTCTGATTAGAAATTTGTTCCATTAAGAGTGGAATGGAAATATTACCCTTGGGACGTAAGGACGCCTGAGATTGAGATATGGGCTTTGCCAGAATATGATTATCTTTTCCTACTCCATCAACCCCCCTGAGAAATAAAAGAGCAGGAAATGTTTATTGCCTATTTCAAGGTTAGGAGACTGTTCAGTACCTTTGGAATGAATCTACTCTTGCATTTTGTATATTCTTTTCTTCTAAAATTGAAACAAAAGTTAACATCATTGGTGATATATTGCAGAACATTATTTGTTCTCATCTTATTTGGTGAAAATTATGAAACTGTGTATGTGTGTGTGTGTGTGTGTGTGTAAGCTAGAAAGTTGTTTGTTGTCAAGTTTTAGCATCAGAATAATACTAGGTGGCTAGATGTAAAGTGTTTCAGTTCAGGGTAGAAAATGATGAGAGAGGAGGTATGGAAGAGAGAAGATTTGCAGTTCCTCAAATTCAAGGTTATTATGTTCGCTGTGAACATTTTTTTTAGTTTGTTGATATTAGTATTAATAAGGATTCATAGTGATTTTCTTCTCTTATCTTAATATATACTATAAGGTATATGTTTGCATAATTTATTGTATTGAACATTTAATTTTGCTGAACATGGTTTTCTTGTATATTTATAGAATGCATTTTTATTAACTTTATTTTGTCTGTATAACCAAGGGAATAATGGGATTGTATCTAAGTGCTTACTAGGTATTATTTTTTAATTTTATGGTGATTTTTTATTACAATGGGTAAGTTCATGTTAAAGGATTCTAATGAGTCTTTAAAACTGACATTTTGTAATAGGTTCAGAAATAAATTGAAATGGAATTTTAAACAACTTAGAAAATTTTTTAGAAAAGGAGAAAAATCTAGAGAGTATGAACAACTCAGAGATTACAAATGTTAACATTTTTATTGTTTATTTTCCCACTTTCTCCTCATTCTTTCTTTTTCTTCTTCTATTTATTATGTAATCCTCAAAAGAAGAAACCCACACTGTTTTGTAAGCAGTTTTCATTGAGGAACATGTCATGGACATTTTCTCATCTTATTCAATATGAAAAAATCGTTTGTTACAATGTAGATTTTTTTCCCTTAATGGCCAAGACCTAGTCTTTTTATTCAGCCCCTCATCGCTGAACGTTTTGGTTCGTTCTAATTGTCATGGTTATGTGCAGCCCTGTGTTGAATGTCCTTGCAGAGCAAGCTGTCTATGCTCCAGCTCTAGCGATGAGTTTTTAAAGTGTTGGAGCAGACTGCTCGGCAGAAAGGTTGAACCTCGGTGTCGCAGACGGAATCTTCTTGCCTGGAACACAGACTTGGCATGCATCCTGTGCACGAAGTGTAATGAGCGAGACTCATTCACCAAATGACAGTTTCCTCCAATTAATTGTGCATCATTTTTGTCTTTTAATTTAAGACATGCAATTAACTGTGATTTACTGCGCTTGGGCACGTGTCTGGGTCTCAGATGAAGGCAGTACAGTGGAAGCTGTGGAGCAGCTAGACAGTCAAAATGGGACAGTCCCAGGCAGCAGAACAATTAGAAACACAGGGTCTTAATTCAGGGTTTGATGTGTCAAGAGCTATAGCAGCGGTTTCTTTGTCCTGCCTTTTTCTCTCATGTGAAAAATACCATCATATTTTGATTAAAAGAGACAGAAGGAATCTGAGCATAATTCTTGTATTTTTAATGCTATTTTTACTAGAGAAAATATACGGGGCGGGGGGGGGCCAAACACTAAAATTTACTGAGTTTATTGTGTGTGCCAGGCCCTTAGAAATTCTTATTTCATTGTCTCATAAACCTAGGAAGTTATCCTAACCTACACTTTTGAGAGAGACATGAAATTCAGATAGGGTTAGAAATTTGCCCAAGCTTGACTGTATTGAGGGTTCAGTTCAGTTCAGTTCAGTCGCTCAGTCGTATCCGACTCTTTGCGACCCCATGACTCGCAGCACGCCAGGCCTCCCTGTCCATCACCAAATCCCGGAGTTTACTCAAACTCATGTCCATCAAGTCGGTGATGCCATCCAGCCATCTCATCCTCTGTCGTCCCCTTCTCCTCCTGCCCCCAATCCCTCCCAGCATCAGGGTCTTTTCCAATGAGTCAACTCTTCGCATGAGGTGGCCAAAGTATTGGAGTTTCAGCTTCAGCATCAGTCCTTCCAGTGAACATCCAGGACTGATCTTTGCTGCTCACAAAACTGGAATTCAGATGCTTGATCCATATCTTTCAATTTCAGGTGGCCCTGGGTCTTTATATTTATTTACATAGATATTTTACCTTATAGAACTGCCTAATCTTCCAATAAATTATTGATCGTCATGTGTTTATATTTATATATCAGTACTATTATTAATCAATGGCAAATTATTAACCATTATATTTGCTTTCTACATACAACAAATATGACACTTGTGCTATGAAAATAGATTGCACTAATACCCCCCAAAAATGTATCACATAATTTAATGAACATTTTATCATTTGTAGTGAGTAGTAGTAATTCAGTAGTAGTGAGTGATTTCAACCTTAGCCCTTTGGAGCTCTTGCCTGCTGGACAAAGTAAACCAGAAGATAATTTACCTGCTAGACAAAGTAAACCAGACGATAATTTATATGTAAACCCATTCAGAATTAAACGGAATGCAGTTCTGAATTCCAGTTGGTCAAAGTACTGTACTATTTTTTTTTTTCTTGTAAACAGAGTCATATTGAAGCACTTACCTGAGACTTATTTTCTATATGCATTTGAAAATAAGTAAATTATACATGAATTAGAATCACTGTGCTTTCCTAATGCAGAAATTTGTCCCATCTGTATATAATAAGATAATAAAATTGTGTAGAATACAGATTCATTTCTAAAAAAGTGTTCATTTTACATTATCTTTGGGAGAAAATATTTCAAACCCCAAATGTGTCCACACACCAGAGCCTCTTACTTAGCTTTTCCCCTTTCCTGGAACACTGTTCTCCCTGCTTCTCGCGTGGCTGACTCATCACACAGCTGATAGATCCTGTGTTAATTGTGCAAAAAGATCACCTCTTGGGAATTCCCTGGTAGTCCAGTGGTTACAATAACATGTTTCCATTGCTGAGGGTTTGATCCCTGGTCAGGTAGCTAAGATCCTGCAAACTGTGACATGGCCAAAAAAATTTTTTTTAAATAAACAAATGAAATATTTTTAAAAAGGCCACCTTTCCAAAATAGAATTTTACCATTGTGATCATTCAGTTCAACTTCTTCAATAGCACTTACGGTACACTGAAATTATTTTGTCATTTGTTTATCTGTTAATTTTTGACTTGTGCTATTTGATTATAAATCCCATAAGGTCAGGGACTGGGCCTGTCTTGCTCACTCTTGTCTCTGCTATGTCTGGAACCTTGGAGGTGCTCTGGAAATACTGGCTGAATGAAGAAACAACACGTGTATCAAAATTGAGTATTAGTGTAAAGACCAAGACCCACCTGCATTTCCTAATCTTTGCTTAATTCATTTAGCAAACCAGCAGTTTACAAATTAATTTTCTCTTCATCAGTCCTGTCCTGCCTGGGCATAGTCGAGAGTGCAGATGGAGTTAGGTGACCTCAGTGTTGAGGGTGTGGGAGCCTCAGGAGTGCTTTGAGGCTCTTACCCAGCAGCCTTATATACCTAACCTCAGGCTGCAGAAATAAACACTCAGTGAATAGAAATATGTACAAAAGATGTATAAGATTTGAAGTTCCTACTCTACAGACCTTAAGTAATTGATTGTACTATTGTTGAGAGCAAAGAGTATTGAGCCTTGAATTAGGAGGCCTGACTCTATAAGTAGCTTTTGTCTATAACTGTCTTTAACTAGCTTATGACTTCAAGCTAGTTTTCCCCTCTGAGCTTTACACTCCTCAACTAAAAAATAAGTGCATTGGACAGATACTCAGATTCTTCTCAGTGCTGGTTTTTTTTCTTTTTATGTTGTACATTTCTGAAATGAATTTACTTTCTAATGATCAGATATTCACTGGTGGATAAAAATCAATTGAGTGAATCCCTAATCAGTGCTACACTATCCCTTCCTAGGACCTAATTTTTTTATTCTGGTTTCTGGAAATTCAAATAGATGAGAGCCACACTTTTGTGATATGCGTTGAGATCACATTAAAAGAAAATTGCTGAAGTGTGACAAGTAAATATATAAACTCACCAAGAAACTAACGTTCATTTACAGTATGATAGTATGAAAACTAAAAGATATGTTTCCATGTAAATGAGATTAAAGCAAAATAGATGAGTCTGTAGAGTAGCAGCTTCTTGCAATTTTTGCAAGAAGATGATGGTGTCACGCACATTTTCCAGCCATTCTTCTGCTATTTTATGGGGTCATGGCCTTGCTATGGGGCTTCCCAGGTGGCTCAGTGGTAAAGATTCCGCCTGCCAATGCAAAAGATGCAGATGTGCAAGTTTAATCCCTGGGTTGAAGAGTTCTGCTGGAGGAGGAAATGACAACCCACTCCAATATTCTTGCCTGGAGAATCCACAAGGACAGAGGAGCCTGGCAGGCTACAGTCCATGGGGTCGCAAAGAGTAGGACATGACTGAGCAACTACGCATGCACGCATGCATGCACAGCCTTGCTACAGGAGAGACAGCTGGGTTACATTTGCCTCTGAGGAAAAACAGACAGTGCAAACTCTGTCATATAAGCATTTAAGGTCTTGGATTATTTTACTGGCTTTCCTAATGCAGGAACAGAGTTAAACAGTTCTGTGGTTTTAATCAAGTAAAATTACACAGGTCTCTTTCCCACCAGACGTCTAAAAAAATATGACCTTCCTAATGTTGGTAGTTTCCTCCTCCAGGCTGTTTCTTGTTTTGATTTGAGAAAGGAAATTATTATAAATCACATTTTAGATTAATTTGCACAACACTCCAGAGATGTAACTCTGCAGAGGCCATGGTGAGTGCAGGGTTTGTTTGTAATCTGCTTCTCAGAATTCATGTAGAGAATAGTTGAAAACAGAAAGAAGTCGAGTAGCATCTATCAGCTTGATAAAATATAAAGTCTCTGAATAAGAGCCTGCTAGTCCCCAAATTATAAACCTTTAACTATTTTTTTGTCATTAGCATATACAATTTGGGATTCCCTGATGTTAGTAGTGGTAAAGAGCCCACCTGCCAATGCAGGAGATTTAAGAGACGGGGGTTCAATCCGAGGGTCACAAAGATCCCCTGGAGAAGAGCATGGCAACCCACTCTAGTATTCTTGTCTGGAGAACCCCATGGACAGAGGAGCCTGGCAGGCTACAGTCCATAGGGTTGCAAAGAGTTGGACATGACTGAAGCGACTTAGTATATGTGAAATTCAGCATTGAAGCCATAGTTATAAATTCAAGATTAGACGTAACTTAGCCCATTTGTTTTGGCCTGTAGGATTCAATGTTACTGTGTCTTTGTTTTAGAATATATTTTCTGTTAGCAAAAATACCTTTAGTGTTTAATGTGAGATATTGCTCTACTTTCAGAAAGTTCCCTTGAACAGTTTAACAAATACACAGATTAATGCAGCTGCTTTCATACAGTTCTGAAAACTAAAGAGTATTTTTATAAAAACTGTTATAATATGAACCAAAGAAAGGGTTTTTTTTTCCTCTAATTTTGGGGGTGTTCATTAAAACTCCAAAGCAAATATAAACATGTTAATGTCTATCAAATAGGTTATCCAGATTCCATGTTAGAAATGCTTTGATTGACCTTTGAATTAAAATGATTTGCCCTGAGTCATTGTTTTAGAGATGTGGTAATGACTCTTTTGAAAAGGAATGTAGATACTTAAAATTGTCTTCTCTCAGATCATGAAATCATCACTTAACTTCATTATTTAAATCTTATTTAATATCTCCCACTCACTCGTCCCCTTACAAGTTTTCCTGCATTCAAAAGAGATGATGATGACATTTCATTACATTGTTTTTCTGCTTTTAAATGGACTTTATTATTTTTTAATTTATTTTATTGAAGTATAGTTGATTTATAACATGTTAATTTCTACTGTACAGCAAATTAATTCAGATATGCATATATATATATATATATGCACATGCATTCTTTTTCATATTTTTTTTTTGGTTTGTCACAGGATATTGAATATAGCTCCCTGTGGTATACAGTAGGACCTTGTTGTTTATCCATTCTTTATGTAATAGTTTGAATCTTCTAATCCTAAACTCCCAGTCCATCTCTTCTCCCACCCTTCTCCCTTGGAAACTACAGGTCTGTTGTCTGGGAGTCTGTTCCTATTTTTAGTTCATTTGTGTCATAAATAGTTACCTCATATAAGTGATATCACGTGGAATTTGTCTTTTCTGCCTTATTTCAGTTAGTATGGTAATCTCTAAGTCTATCCATGTTGTTTTAAATGGCATTATTTCATTCTTTTTGTGGCTGAGTAATATTCCACTGTATAAATATACCACATCATCTTTATTTACTCATCTGCCGATGGACACTGTGTTGCTTCCATGTCTTGGCTATTGTGACCAGTGCTTCTGTGAGCATGAGGGTGCGTGTGTCTTTTCAAATCAGCTTCCCCAGGATATATATGCCCAGGAGTGGGATTGCAGGATCGTATGACAACTCTATTTTTAGCTTTTTGAGGGAACTTCATACTGTTTTCTATAGTGGCTGTACCAGTTTACATTTTTATCAGCACTGTAAAAAATTAATTTTTTAATGGTATAATGATGGTGATTCTGAGTAGTGTGAGGCTGTACCTCATTATGGTTTTGATCTACGTTTCTCTAATAATTAACAATGTTGAGCATCGTTTCGTGTGCCTGTTGACCATCTGTATGTCTACTTTGGGGAAATGTCTACTTAGTTCTTCCAGCCATTTTTTGATTGGGTTGTTTGTTTTTAATTGTGCTGTATGAACTCTTTGTATATTTTGGAAATTAACTCCTTGTCAGTCACATCATTTACAAATATTTTCTCCCGTTCTATGGGTTGGCTTTTCATTTTATTGATGGTTTCCTTTGCAATACAAGAGTTTGCCCATTTGATTAGGTGCTATTTACTTTTGCTTTGTTTCTATTGCCTTGGGAAACTGACCTAAGTGTTGGAGAGTGATTTGCCTGTGTTCTCTTCTAAGAGTTTTGCAGTGTGATGCCTTATATTTAAGTCTCTAAATGGACTTTACTTTCAAGAGCAATTTTAGATTCACAGTAGAGTCGAGCGGAAAGCAGAGAGGATGTCCATATACCTCCTGCCCTCACACATGCATAGCCTCTACACATGCATAGCCTCTTCCGTTATCAACATCCCCCACCAGAGTGTTATGTTTGTTACAATTGATGAACCTACGAACACATCAGTATCACCCAAAGTTCATGGTTTACATTAGGGTTCACTCTTGATATACTTCCTGAGTTTCGACAGATTATACTGCCATGTAATATATTTGCTGTTATTGTATCATAGAGAAGAGTTTCGCTGCCCTAAAAACTGTCTAAAAAACTTAGCTGTATTTTTTAAGTTGTAAATGGGAACAGGAGAGAAAATTATATAAAATGCAATTAATAAGCATATTCTCCTCTATATATGAGAAGTCTCTGTTCAATCACCATAAAGCAGATTGAAGCAATGTGGTGAGGGGTTGATTGCTAAGAATGGCAGCTTCAAACTCCATGGAAATGAGAAAATTCGAAAGTTGTTAGTTCATTTTTAGCCAAATCATGCATGTGAGGTAACGAGACATCTTAAAATGCAGAACAGACGCTTCAAATAGGGCTGATCATCTCATTCTCTACTCTTGATGGAAACCTGCTGGGCAAAAAGATTTCAATATGCAAAATATTTTTTGTTCTGTACAATATGAGGGCGGATTTGTTGGCAGCAAGTCGGATAAGTAATGCAGACTATGAGTTGAAATACACAAGTATATCTTTTAAAAGTCTACATATGGGATGACTGGAACCCTGAGGGTTGGCAGTGAGACCAGAGTGGAAGAATTATGTGATGTCAAGAGCAACGCTGTAATGAAATTTAGAATTAGGCAGCACTCACTTGCTATTTAAGACAACTATGATTACACTTGAACATGAGTTTTCATAACCGTTAGGTAAGTGTAGAAGTCATTGATGTCCCTTATTTATGGATCTTCCTTCATCTTCTGCTTTTTGCCTTCCAAGAGGCATTTTCAAATACAGCCGAAGTCAGACTTGACTGATACATGCATCAGTACTCTGATTTATTCTAATATCGTGGATGACAGTGAGTCATTGCAGTCAAAGGCATATGTTTTCTAAAAATTTTACTGGAAGCAAGAAAAGTTCACCAGCTACTATGAAAAATCCAAGACATACTGTAAATTCTAAAGGTTAGACATACTTGAAAAATTTGTGATTTTGATTTTTTTTGTGTGCTTTAATACTTTCAGTTCAATATTAGTTTGCTTTCCTCTTGTTATCTAAGGTTTTTCAAAATGCTACATGTGTTGGTTTATTACTTTTGAAATACTGCATATTCATATTAATATACACAACCCACAACTAGACATAGTGATAAAAAGGAAAGAGGCCAGATACAGGAGAATACAGAACAGTATATATTGTAAGATTCTACTTATATAAAAGGCTTCCCTGGTGGCTCAGTTGCTAAAGAATCCACCTGCAATGTAGGAGACTGACTGCAGGAGACCCAGGTTTGATCCCTGAAAAATCCCGTGGACAAAGGAGCCTGATGGGCTGTAGTCTACAGGGTCACAAGAGTCAGACATGACTTTGCAACTAAACCACTACCACTTATATAAAGAACAAAAACAGACAAAAACTAATCAGTACTGTTAGATATCAAGACAGGGATTCCCCTTGGGGGTGAGTAGTGACTGGAAGTAGGGGAGGGCTGAATAAAAGGGGGGTTTCCAGGGGAGGTCATTAATATGTTCTTTAATAGTAATTATTAAGATAAAACATTCAAAAAAGGACATGTATTTTGGAAAAATAATTCCCTTCTCACCTTGAATGGTTTCTTCCATTACAATAGATAATCATAGAAAGCTCAGGCCTTTTTTTTTTTCATTTTAATGAAAGAATAAAGTACTAGACAATTAAAAAATAAGAACAATTGAGAGCTAATGAGAGCTAACAATTGAGAGCTAATTTGCTGAGAAAGTTCAGTTACATGTCTGGAAAAGTATGTTTATTTTATCACATACCATTAAATATGGTGGAGGAAATGGCAACCCACTCCAGTATTCTTGCCTGGAAAATTCCATGGACAGAGAAGCCTGGCGGGCTACAGTCCATGGAGTCACAAAGAGTCGGACACAACTGAGCATGCATGCATGTATGTATGCATAAAATAACCTTGATGTGTGTAATCAAGGCTGCAGATCTGAGATAGTGTAACTTTTTTCAGAAGTTCAAACTTTAAAAACGGAGCATCTCTCTAGTAAATATCTGTCAAGTTAATTGACATTCTGATTTTTAATCTGAAGAGATAACTGTTATTAAAGGCAAATGGAAGGGTTTCTTCTAGTTTTGGAGTAGAAGTATCAGCTAAAGAAATCAATTGTGTGAAACAACAATCAGCCCATCTTAAGTATGGAAAAAGAGTGCTGAGAACCAGCCCAGAAATTGTGAAGTGATGGGCAGTGGGTGAAAGACATCAGTGAATTGGCTAAATTGAATGCTCCCAGCAAGAGAATGGGACAAGAGAGCGTGAGAAAAGTTGAAAGATTTCAGGATAATATGGTTTTGATGGTTTCTGAAAAGTTACCAGTAAGTTCTCCACATACTTAAAGTAACTTATGAGCATCTAATGAGAATCACTAATACTAAGATTATAAGAACAATACAAAATAAATATGATGTGCAAGTATTTTGCTGAAAGAATTGGAAGCAGAGTATGGTGAGATTGTTGAATTCCTCATCTAGCTTTTGATCGAGTCATATCGCTGAGAAAGTTTCGTTCTTTTTGTTTTTCAGAATAAAGATAACTCTAAGGGGAAAGTTGAAATAAATCTGTTGTTATTGTATAAGTGAAAAGGAAAACCTGACTTTCACATTTACAGAATTTTTTTAGTTTAGATTTTTCTATGGATTTTGAAGGAACCCTTCATTATCTAGTCCAAACGCCCCTCATTTCAAAAATGTACATACTTTGGCCCAGAGGTGAAAAATCAGGTGAACATTGTCCCTGTTACTTAGCAAGTGTTGTGTTAAGTTATTATTAGTATTGGACGGCAAGGAGATCAAACCAGTCCATCCTAAAGGAAATCAATCCTGAATATTCATTAGAAGGACTGATGCTGAAGCTAAAGCTCCAATACTGTGGCCACCTGATATGAAGAGCTGACTCATTTGAAAAGACCCTGATGCTGGGAAAGATTGAGGGCAGGAGGAGAAGGGGACAACAGAGGATGAGATGGTTGGATGGCATCACCGATTCAATGGACGTGAGTTTGAACAAGCTCTGGGAGATGGTGAAGGACAGGGAAGCCTGGCGTGCTGCAGTCCATGGGGTTGCAAAGAGTCGGACACGACTGAGCGATTGAACAACAGCAAGTATTATTATAACCAGTGTCTCTACAGCCCTGGTGTAGTTTCCAACAGGCTGTTGATAACTTAGCACATGTGTGGATGGTCTCAGTCCCCCAGATACATGAGACGGTACAAGTGCTAACCAGATATCCAGGTCAAAGTAACCTTGGCCAGCCTGGTGACCTCAATCAGCTGAACAGTAAGACCATTCCATACTAAACACTGGAACTAGGACATGTGTCTTGAGGAAACTGCAAGAAACAGCACAAAGAACATAGCTCACAGCAGACCTGTAGAAAGCCTTGTTGGAAATATAAATAGGAATAAAGGCTTGGTGATTTATGAATTAGAAAGAACTACTTTCTTTCATTATATTCCTGGGATAAATTAAAGCATTGAGAAGCCCTGTGGACAAACTAAGGCTGAATTGATTTGAACGATGTTCCCCTTTAACAACTCCGCAGTAGTACTAGCTTAAAAATGCCCTTGATACCTCCCCCGCCCCCGCCAGTAGGAGGGGTGTCTTGTTCAAATCTTACCTTTTCCAAAGGCTGGAGAGAAACGGTACACAACTGTAGGGCAGATGGAGCTGTAACAGAAGTACTAAGTAAAATGTTAGGTCGAAAAGAGAAGTCTCTTTATATGGACATGAATATACGCACGTCAAAAAACAAAATAAAGAAAAATATTCCAGAATGGTTAGGGTGCAGATTCTGGAGTCAGATGCCAGAGTCTGAATCCTGTCCCTGCTGTTTACAAATTGTGAGTTACTCAAGTTCTCTGTGCCTTAATTTATCTGTTTGAAAATGAGGCTAACAATGTTAATACTAAATTATAAGAATTAAATCAGTTGATACTGTAAGTCATTTAAAACTGTCTGGCTTATAGACAGTTCATATAAATGTCATGTTTATAATCTTTAGGGTTGAGTATCTTTTTATTAAAGACATTTAAAACTTTTTATTAGTTTTTCTTCATATATATTTTTGAGATATAATTTTCAAATGTTAAGTTCCATGTACAGTTGTTACAAAATATTTGCTACATACCGCATCTTCTTTTTTATCCATTTATCTGTTGATGGACATCTAGGCTGCTTCAGTGTTTCAGTTCTAGTGAGGTGGCTGAGCCTACAGCCTGTTACACAGAAAGAGAAAAACAAACATAGTATATTTTCACATATGTATGCAATCTCTGTAAGTGGTGTTGATGGAACCTGTTTGCAGGAGATGCAGATGTAGAGAATGGACTGTGGACACAGTGAGGCAGGGAGAGAGGGGAAGGAAAGGAGAAGGAGGCGTCAACACACATGCACCATCAGGTGTGAGATGGAGAGCTGGAGAGAAGATGCTGTGCGGCACAGGGAGCCGGGCCTGCCGCTCTGACGACCGGAGAGATGGGGTGGGGGCGAGGGACGGGGATGTGCGTATAGTAAGCTGATCTGTGTTGTTGTATGGCAGAAATTAACACAGCATTGTAAACATTAAAAAGCAAAAATATATTTACTGTATACACTATGTTTGTAGCCAGTCCTACACCCAATAGTTTTTATCTCCCATTCTCCTCCACACCCCACCACTGGTAAACCCTAGTTTGTTCTCTGTACTTATGAGTGTTTCTTTTTTGTTTTGTTCTCTAGTTTGTGGTATGTTTAAAATTCCACATATCACGTATAAGTCATATCATACAGCGTTTGTCTTTCTCTGTCTTTAATTCACTTAGCATAATACCCTCCAGATCCATCCATGTGGCTGCAAATGGCGACACTTCATTCTTTTTTATAGCTGAGTTATATTCCATTGTGTGTGTGTGTGTGTGTGTGTGTGTGTGTGTGTGTGTGAGTGTGAGTATGACATCTTTATCTATTCATCTATTGATGGACACTTAGGTTGGGTTTAGAGGTTAAGTGTTCAAAATATGTTTATTTTTAATTTTTTCCCCCTAAAATACACAACATGATTTCATGCTTCCTTAAACAAGGATGTAATATGGACTGTTATTCACTGGTTCATTCAGCAGATTTTTCCTGAGTGCCTGCCCTATACCCAGCAGTATGCTTGTGGCTCAGTGCACAGTGGTAAAGAAAGGCAGTGTGGTTCTTGCAATCCCACTCTAAGCTTTCCTTACCATTTACAAATTAATGTCAAGAATTTCCTGTGGCTTATATTTCAGATTTAAGAATATCTCTATGACCGTGCCATTCACAATGTCACTATCACTCTATCACAGTGCTTCCCTGAGAAGGGGACTTAGGATAATTTAATAAAAGACAGTTATTATTGTGATAAAAATTTTTATCATAGATTTGTAGTACTGGTGCCTTTGAGGAAAAAATTATACTTCATATTAATTCCTTTAAGAGGTAGAACTTTGTTAATCAACCAAAAATTCACTAGACTTGTACATTATCTCTCCATAAGTAGCATCTGAGCTCTTCTGTCAAATATTTCATTAGGAGAGACCTAATGAGTTGAGAAAATTTTGCAAATCACAAGAAAAGTAAGTCTTAATGAAAAGTATCATTACACCTTAGTGTACAGTTCAGTAAAGAAATGAGCAAACCCTTGAAATGTCTAGAATGAAGACTACTTCTGTGCAGTGTCACTGTTGGTAGTCTCTTAGAAGATAATCTTGCTGGAGAAATTGCTTTCAGATTGTCATGTAATGCAACAACCTTAATGCAAAATGGAATATTGATTTTTTTAAGGGTCTTCAGAAGTTTGCTGCTCTGTAAAACAGTGAAAGTAGTTGGTAGGAAAACTATGTGTAACCATAATAAAATGTATTCTGAGACTTGGTGGCAGTTTTCTGGAAGTTAGACTTGATGTCAAAGTTCATTTGAGCAGTCTTTTAAAATCTTAAGAGGAAATATAGATGACAGAAATGTGCATACATGAAGGAGTACACTTGTAATTTTCAAAACGGAGTATGTGTAGATTGTCAAACGATTTAAGATAATCGTAGATTCCTTAGCACATTGAGAAATGAAGTGCATGTATCTTCATTCCAATAAAAACATCAATACCCTACATTTTGTATCAGCCTCGGCTATGACAGCAAACTTAGTCACTTCTTAAATTTTAGGAATTGTTTACTTGAATTTTTTTTGTGAGTGGCTTGCCTGTGGTCTGCTTTGGATATGGGCATCTGTCCTGTGCAGCGTTGAAACTGTGGAGGATCATTTTGCCTAGAGCAAGATGTAGAAGTGGCTGCAGACTCCAGCGTCTCAAAGCATTCTTATTTTTCAATATTAAATTTAACATTTGGAAGCATACTGGTAGTTGCACGGGCTTCCCTGGTGGCTCAGATGGCAAAGAATCTGCCTGCAATGTGGGGGCCTGGGTTCAATCCCTGGGTCAGGAAGATCCCCTGGAGAAGGGAATGGGTACCCACTCCAGTATTCTTTCCTGGAGAATTCCATGGACAGAGGAGCCTGGTGGGCTACAGTCCTTGGATCACAAAGAGTCAGACATGACTGAATGAGTCATGGTTGAATCATTGAAACATTTTATTTGAAGACCTTGACATTAGATTGCACTTAGGAAATGAAATTGGTTCCAATGTCTGTTGTTTCTAATAATAATAACGGCAGCACTTTAAAGTTCATGAAGTGATTTCATAGCTGTTATTTTGTTTTATTCTTATAGTCCTCTGTAGTAGATGGTACAGGTCTCATTACCCTCTTTTAATTATGAGAACATTGATTTGTGCTTGTAATATTAACTCAACCTGGGTATCAGAATGACTGATATTTTAACACTGGCATTTCTGTTGAGTCTATAGACAAAAATAATTTGTCTCGAAATCATCTTATGAGATCATATGACTTTTTTCTATCTTTTAAATAATGGCACAAAAAGTGTTCAAGTTGTTCAGATTGTCATTATGATCAGTGATCTTCTAAATACGACAATTATAGATAAATACATTTTGCTATCTAGCTCTTATCAATGGGGATAGGTATACATAAACTGTTCGATATCCCTCCGAGAAAAGGAAAAATTTTACTGCAAGTTTAAAATTGGTCTTGAATCATTAAAAGTGAAAGTGAAAGGCACTCAGTCATGAGTCTATGTAATTCTCCAGGAAAGAATACTGGAGTGGGTACCCATTCCCTTCTCCAGGGGATCTTCCTGACCCAGGAATTGAACCCAGGTCTCCCACATTGCAGGCGGATTCTTTACCAGCTGAGCCACAAGGGGAAGCCCAAGAATCCTGGAGGGAGTAGCCTATCCCTTCTCTAGGGGATCTTCCTGACCCTGGCATCAAACCGGGGTCTGCTGCATTGCAGGTGGATTCTTTACCAACTGAGCTATCAGGGAATGCCAAAATAATCATTAGCACTTTTGCCCACTGGCACTAAATGGTTATCTAAAAATTTAGAACAAAAACATTAAAGGCAGTAAAACATTCTACTGTCTGTCTACTTGCCCTTTCATTGCCAAAGATAAAATTTATGGAAATCAGAGAGGCATTAAAAAACAAAACCAAAACTCAAAACCTTCTTCTTAACATATGTGACACCAAGCCAGGTGCTCGTTAGACTTTAATCTGGCCCTTCCCTTCCTCTCTCCAAGCTGCCCTGTCCTGTTCAAGCTATCAGTTCACTGGCCGTCACCATGGATGCTGGTAACATGTGACGCACATCAGTGTTGTGATGGGCAGAGAGAATGAGAACTACTGTTTGGTCATCTTCATAGCTGTGAATTGTTGAGAGACACAAGTGTGAAATTCATTTTACTCATAAAAATATCATGCGTGGTATATTTAGAGTGATGAAAGACCAGAAAAGACTAGAGAAATATTGAAAGTGAAATTTCTTCACTTTTGTATAGTATTATTTCTTGAAGGAGCCACAAAACTCCCCCAATTAGTTGGATGGCTCTTGTCTCTTTGTACACTGAGCCAGCCAGTGTCAGCTTTTGATTGCTGTTTCTTTTACTGCTTCTCTAAACCTGAAGACTTTCAAAAAAAATTTGTGACCCATTTAGCATTAATGAATGAAAAATTGTTTTTAAAGTTATCAAAACTTTTCTTGGTCGCATCAGTTTTGGGTGAGCTGTGTGTATTTTCCCCACTTCCCCACTCCCAGTGGAATCACAGCATATATTAGCTAGTGATTAAAAGATTCTTGACCTTGCTACAGTTAAAATCTGACATTACCCCTCCTAGATTTATTTCACTAAGGACAGATTTTTGGCTTGTGGATCATAAGTCGGAGAAATGTTGGTGTATTAGTTATCTTATTGCCATGTAACAAATTACCACAAACTAAGCTTGTTAAGACTACACAAGTTTATTATCTCACTTTTTCTGTGGGTTTGGAATCTGGACATGGCTTAACTAGGTGCCTCTGCTCCTAGGTCTTTCACAAGGCTGCAATCTTGGTGTCATCTGAAGCTTCTACTGGAAAGGGACCTACCCAAGTTCACATGGTTGCTGACAGAATTCAGTTCCTGGCTGTCTATAGGACAGAGGGCCTCTGTTCCAAGCTAGCTGCAGGCCAGAAGCCACTTTCAGCTTCTTGTTATGTGGCCCTCTCCTCTGTGGCTACTTGCTTCACCAAGAAAGCAATGAAGAGAGTCTGCAGCAAGATAGAAGTTATAGTCTTATGTAAACCTAATATTATAAATGATATCCCCTTGTCTATGCCATGTCCCATTGTTTTTTTTTAAAGAACCGAGGAACAGGTTTCACCAGTGCTCAAGGGGAGGAAATTCCACAAGAGCATGAATACCAGGAGTCAGGGGATTGTGAGAACTACCTTTCAGCCTGCCAACTTGCTGTAAAGAGTACTGTCCAGTTATTTTATGGTAGTTATGCTGTTTGATATGATTTTCCATAAAGAGTTAACAGTGAGCTGCGCATATAAACCCTGTGCGGTCTAAAGGTGTATAAAGGGTATTGGTGATGATGATGATGATGGTTAATGGTGATAATAAATAGGCATTACTGATTGGTGTTGTGTCAGATAATAGGTGAGCCCTCTGCTTGTGTCTCTTTCTTGATCCTTATATAAGCTTTCTTTGTCCAGAAACCAAAATAGAAGGTTGAGAAGTTAAGTAAGCAGTAAGTCTGTAGGTTGTTCTCCAGTGACTTAACTGAGAGAATAGACAGTTTATGCCACTAATTATAATATTTTGACTTCTCTATACAGAATAGGGGGCCAAAACAAGGTGCCACACTTTTTGCTGGGGAGACTTAGATGGTACAAGATGAAGAAGTCTTTGGAAAGAATGGGTAGCCTTTTATGAGGTTTCTGAGACAAGGACAAGGACGGTTCAGTGTAAGCTAAGAATGGTAATGTCAGGTTGGTTTATTTCTCTCCCTCTGTTCTTCTCTCATTATAACAAAGATTGGAAACAACATATTAGCTACAGCCCAGTTATGTCTCAAGCAGGCAGAACTGTATTAAACACACAGCACACATACGCCCTGAAGACGGGCGAGTGGGCCAGCCCCAAAGGAGTAGCAATGATCCCGCTTGGCTTCCCCTTTTTATACTCTGCAGCTCTCTGATTGTTCAGCCTTATGCAAAATAGGGCTTGTATCCTCCCCCAATTAGAGAAGGGAATGCAAACGGCCACACTCCTAAGGCTAATCAGTGAAGGTGGTGTGTTTGGGGGCGTGTTTTCCTGCCAGAGGGTCTCCCTTCCACACTCGGCTTCCTTGTTCTTTGCCTCCCTCCCCGCTTTGGTGTTTCTAGTTGCCGCTTCCTGGAGTTGCCATCTTGGAGTCCTTTTTCTCCCCAAACTACCCACCGTTAGTATTTACAGTCCCTCTCCAAGTCCCATGACAAAGGACAGAGCTTTTACTGTTTAGCCGCAGGTAGAGATGCTGGTGGACACGTGGGCAACAAAGCCAGACAGCAGATTAAATGTCAATCAGGTGGCGGCACAGCAGCAGATGGCCACTGTTCGGTTATATTTTTTTATTATTTATTTATCCTCCTCCGCTTTCCAGAATGGCCCTGAAACAGCGGCTCACCTGATGGGCCACTTGCTTTATTCTTCTTTAGCCTGAGGCTGTTCTAGGCAGGCTTGTTTCTGTCGGTTTCTCCCCACCTCCAGTTTCCATCTCTGGGCTTTATCTTAAGTCATGTGTGTCTGCAAAGGCTCTCTTGCCAGCGCCTGGAGGCCCCGGAAGCTGCAGCACAAGACGGTTTAGCACTCATTTCTCTGGCCTTCTATCAGCTATAACCTACTGCCAGCCGGCCAGGACCTGGGCCAGGCCTAGCCCCTGCCCAGAAAAGCCCCTGGGACTGTGAGAGGGCATTGAGCCAGGTCCCTGCAACCTGCAGTTTGCCACTCAGTGCCCCGTGACAGATCCGGAGAGGTCAAAGCTGAGACAGTAAGTTCTGGTTGGGTTTCCAGCCCTCTGGGTCAGAAGAGTGACAGCCAAGTCCACAGCAAAGACTGCGGGGGTGGGGGGGGGGGAAATTAGGAACCCCCCGGAACCCCTCCTTTGGAGAGAGACGGCCCCTCTGCTCATTCAGCAGTGAAATTTAGTAAAAAGAACATGCTAGCTGGAGTGATAAGTCTGCGCGCTTGTTCTAACATTTTTACTAAATAGTTGCTTGACTCTGGACTTGTCACTTAAACAGTTTTACTATCTGAAAATTAAAAAAAAAATTAAAACTGCATTTAATGTTCTTTAGGCTTTAAATTCCAGGTTTCAATATTTTTAAATGTCCCTGAAAAAAACTATTCTACATAAGTTTGTTCTCTACTGTATACATAGTTTGTGGTCATTTTCTTATAGATACCTTTGTCAATTTCAAAGTACACTGCTTTCCCCGTGAAAATGCAAACCCAACAGATACAGAATTATTTGACTACTGGCCTTATCTACAGCAGAGTTTTTATTCCCTTTCTTAGTATGATAATTCTAATGTCTGTAACTAGGAAATAAGGAAGAAGAATGAAGAACTTTTAATGCTTGTGGAAAGTGTCATGTTTAAAAGTAAATTCAAGGCATGTCTTTATGTTACACCCAAAGAGAATGCACAATTCTTTTCCTCCTTCCCTCTCTATGTTTATTGTTCTCAACACTGAGAATAAGATGACAGTACCAAAGGAAACACATTTAAATTATAAGCTTATGAACCTAGTCCCAGTAGTTAGTTTAAAATTTTCTAAATACTTTTAATTCCTTGATAATATGCATATATATCTTCGTATTTTGTTGTTGCTGTCCAGTCACTAAGTCGTGTCCAACTCTTTGTGAGCCCTTGGACTGTAGCCCACCAGGCTCCTCTGTCCATGGGATTCTCCAGGCAAGAAGACTGGAGTGGGTTGCCATTTCCTTCTCCAGGGAATCTTCCCTGCCCAGGAATCAAACCTGGTTTCCTGCATTGGCAGGTAGATTCTTTACCACTAAGCTACCAGGGGAGCCAATTATCTTCACAAAATAACAATTATATCATTGATAGCACAGATTCTGTTTTTATCACTAACACAAAGAAAAATTTTATATATGACTTTTGTGTATTAACTTTAAGTCATGAATGTTCTTTGTTTTAAGAAGAAAGCTGTGGTACATATACACAATGGAATATTACTCAGCTGTTAAAAAGAAAACATTTGAATAAGTTCTAATGAGGTGGATGAAACTGGAGCCTATTATACAGAGTGAAGTAAGCTAGAAAGAAAAACACCAATAAGGTATACTAACACATACATATGGAATTTAGAAAGATGGTCACAATAACCCTCTATGCGAGATAGCAAAAGAGACACAGATGTATAGAATAGTCTTTTGGACTCTGTGGGAGAAGGCGAGGGTGGGGTGATCTGAGAGAATAGCATTGAAACATGTATATTATCATATGTGAAACAGATCACCAGTCCAGGTGCAATGCATGAGACAGGGCGCTCAGGGCTGGTGCACTGGGATGACCCTGAGGGATGGTGGAGGGGGTGCAGGATGGGGGATACATGTGCACCCGTGGCTGATTCATGTCAATGTGTGGCAAAAACCACCACAATATTGTAAAGCAATTAGCCTCCAACTAAAATAAATAAATTTAAAAAATAAAACAAAATAAAATAGACATTATAGCCTGCTATAAAGAAGAAAAGAAACATTATCTAATATTCTTTTTTTAATAACATAGGCCCTGTTAACATACCTCATAGTTATTTTGTATACTTAACATAATGACATATTTTTCTTTAAAAAGGTAAATTGCTTTATTTTTTAATTGTGCATATGTTGCTTTTGAAGGCTATATAATTTTATTAATTTTCTCACCAATCACCAGTTTACTAGTTGTCCAAAATGATGTTTCTGGTAAGGTGAAGATTTCTGTGATTGTACCAGAAATGCAGTAGACAAGTGGACAAATGTTTTTCCATGAAACGGTCACAAACTTTATACTGAAATACAGTAACATTGTATTACAATACAAATACAATACAGATATGTTCTTGTTCATATACAAGAACATACTACTCAGATTTTTAATGAACACTTTTGTGCAAAAAGCTTGATCTCCTATTATTAATGCTGTTTCTTTTTTCTTTGAACTGACTGTAGTTATCAGATTGTTTATTTTTTCATTAAGAATTTTTATTGAAACATAATTGATTTAAAACATTATATCAGTTTCAGATTTTCTACCTAGTGACTTGATACTTTTATACATTATGAAATAATCACCACAAGGCTCGTTACCTGTCAGTCAGTCAGTTCAGTCGCTCAGTCATGTCCGACTCTTTGCGACCCCGTGGACTGCAGCACGCCAGGCTTCCCTGCCTGGCACCAACTCCTGGAGCCTACTCAAACTCATGGCCATCCCATCGATGATACCGTCCAACCATCTCATCCTCTGTCGTCCCCTTCTCCTCCCGCCTTCAGTCTTTCCCAGCATCAGGGTTTTTTTCAAATGAGTCAGTTCTTCGCATCAGGTGGCCAAAGTATTGGAGTTTCAGCTTCAACATCAGTCCTTCCAGTGAATATTCAGGACTGATCTCCTTTAGGATGGACTGGGTGGATCTCCTTGCAGTCCAAGGGACTCTCAAGAGTCTTCTCCAACACCACAGTTCAAAAGCGTCAATTCTTCGGCGCTCAGCTTTCTTCACAGTCCAACTCTCAAATCCATACATGACCATTGGAAAAACCATAGTCTTGACTAGACGGACCTTTGTTGGCAAAGTAATGTCGTTGCTTTTTAATATGCTATCTAGGTTGGTCATGACTTTCCTTCCAAGGAATAAGCGTCTTTTAATTTCATGGCTGCAGTCACCATCTGCAGTGATTTTGGAGCCCAGAAAAATAAAGTCAGCCACTGTTTCCCCATCTGTTTGCCAAGAAGTGATGGGACCAGATGCCATGATCTTGATTTTCTGAATGTTGAGCTTTAAGCCAACTTTTTCACTCTCCTCTTTCACTTTCATCAAGAGGCTTTTTAGTTCCTCTTCACTTTCTGCCATAAGGGTGGTGTCATCTGCATATCTGAGGTTATTGATATTTCTCCTGGCAATCTTGATTCCAGCTTGTGCTTCTTCCAGCCCAGTGTTTCTCATGATGTACTCTGCATATAAGTTAAATAAGCAGGGTGACAATATACAGCCTTGATGTACTCCTTTTCCTATTTGGACCCAGTCTGTTGTTCCATGTCCAGTTCTAACTGTTGTTTCCTGACCTGCATACAAATTTCTCAAGAGGCAGGTCAGGTGGTCTGGTATTCCCATCTCTTTAAGAATTTTCCACGGCTTATTGTAATCCGCACAGCCAAAGGCTTTGGCATAGTCAATAAAGCAGAAATAGATGTTTTTCTGGAACTCTCTTGCTTTTTCGACGATCCAGCAGATTTTGGCAATTTGATCTCTGGTTCCTCTGCCTTTTCTAAAACCAGCTTGAACATCTGGAAGTTCAGGGTTCACGTATTGCTGAAGCCTGGCTTGGAGAATTTTGAGGGTTATTTTGCTAGCCTGTGAGATGAGTGCAGTTGTTTTCCAAATTTGTTGGTATAATGAGTGCAGCACTTTAACAGCATCATCTTTTAGGATTTGAAATAGTTCAACCGGAATTCCATCACCTCCACTAGTTTTGTTCATAGTGATGCTTCCTAAGGCCCACTTGACTTCACATTCTAGAATGTCTGGCTCTAGGTGAGTAATCACAACATCGTGATTATCTGGGTTGTGAAGATCTTTTTTGTAAAGTTCTTCTGTGTATTCTTGCCACCTCTTCTTAATATCTTCTGCTTCTATTAGGTCCATACCATTTCTGTCCTTTATTGAGCCCATCTTTGCATGACATGTTCCCTTGCTATCTCCAGTTTTCTTGAAGAGATTGCTAGTCTTTCCCATTCTGTTAGTTTCCTCTATTTGTTTGCACTGATCACTGAGGAAGGCTTTCTTATCTCTCCTTGCTATTTTTTGGAACTCTGCATTCAAATGGGTATATCTTTCCTTTTCTCCTTTGCGTTTCACTTCTCTTTTCAGAGCTATTTGTAAGGCCTCCTCAGACAGCCATTTTGCTTTTTTCCATTTCTTTTTCTTCAGGATGGTCTTGATCCCTGTCTCCTGTACAATGTCACGAACCTCCATCCATAGTTCATCATGCACTGTTTCTATCAGATATAGTCCCTTAAATCTACTTCTCACTGTATAATCATAAGGGATTTGATTTAGGTCATACCTGAACGGTTTAGTGGTTTTCCTCACTTTCTTCAATTTAAGTCTGAATTTGGCAATAAGGAGTTCATGATCTGAGCCACAGTCAGCTCCTGGTCTTGTTTTTGCTGACTGTATAGAGCTCCTCCATCTTTGGCTACAAAGAATATAATCAATCTGATTTCTGTGTTGGCCATCTGATGATGTCCATGTGTAGAGTCTTCTCTTGTGTTGTTGGAAGAGGGTGTTTGCTATGACCAATGCATTCTCTTTGCAAAACTCTATTAGCCTTTGTTCTCCTTCATTCTGTATTCCAAGGCCAAATTTGCCTGTTACTCCAGGTGTTTCTTGACTTCCTACTTTTGCATTCCAGTCCCCTGTAATGAAAAGGACATCCTTTTGGGGCATTATTTCTAAAAGGTCTTTTAGGTCTTCATAGAACCTTTTAACTTCAGCTTCTTCAGCATTACTGGTCAAGGCATAGACTTCGATTACCATGATATTGAGTGGTTTGCCTTGGAAACGAACAGAGATCTTTCTGTCATTTTTGAGACTGTATCCAAGTACTGTATTTCAGACCCTTTTGTTGACTACGATAGCTACTCCATTTCTTCTAAGGGATTCCTGCCCACAGTGGATATTGGGGTGCATGTATGTTTTTGAACTAGTGATTTTTCTTTAGCTAAATACCTAGATGTGGCATTGCTGGACTCTATGATAGTTTTAGTTTTTATTTTTGGAGGACCTCCCATATTGGTTTTCATAGTAAAGGCACTAGTTTACATTCCTACGAACTGTATACAAGGGTTACCTTTTCTCCACATCTTGGTCAACACTTGTTATTTCTTTTTATTTATTTGTTTGGGAGAAGATGAGGGTGGGATGATTAGAGAGAATGGAATTGAAACTTCTGCATTACCATATGTAAAATAGATGACCAGTGCAAGTTCGATGCCTGAAGCAGAACACCCAAAGCCGGTGCTCTGGGACAACCCAGAGGCATAGGGTGGGGAGGCAGGTGGGAGGGGGTTTCAGGATGTGGGGCTGACGCATATCCTCCAGTTAAAATAGATAAATTAATTTAAAAAGAAAAAGAAAAGCCCATTGCTAATAATAAGAAAATATATGAGAGAAAAAAATCTCACTGTTAAAGGCAAATAGATTCAGTAAAGGCAATAAATTTGCCAGTTTAAAAGCTTGTATGAAGGGTGGACAAAAATAATAAAGTTAGCTATAGTTACAATGAGTAGTTACATATTTAAAAGTATGTAAAATATGTCAATAACAGAAAACATGGAGGTGGGGGAGTAAAAATGTGCTGTTAGACTGTATTCAAACTTAAGTAACTATCAGTTTAAAACAAACTGATACATACATACATACACACACATTTATATATATTGTTGTTGTTTTCCAGTTGCTCCAGTCCTGTCTGACTGTTTATGACCCCATGGACTGCAGCACGCCAGGCCTCCCTGTCCACCATCTTGGTCAAGCTCATGTCCTTTGAGTCAGTGATGCCATCCAACCATCTCATCTTTGTCGCCCCCTTCTTCTCTTGCCCTCAGTCTTTTCCAGCATGAGGGTCTTTTCCAGTGAGTTGGCTCTTCACAAAATGTGGCCAAAAGGTTGGAGCTTCAGCTTCAGCATCAGGGTTGATTTTCTTTAGGATCGACTGATTTGATCTCTTTATATATGATGATATATATCAACCTCATCGTAACCAAAAACCTGCAATAGATTCTTTTAATGCAGATTTGTTCAGTGTTGTTAAGTGGTCATTATGTTAACTGAATTTTGAATGTGTGTTGTTGTTTAGTTGCTAAATCTTGTTCAACTCTTTGATACCCCATGGAATGTAGCATACCAGACTCCTCTCTCCTCCACTATCTCCCAGAGTTTGCTCAAATTCATGCTGTCTAACCATGTCATCCTATACCACCCCCTTCTCCTTTTGCCTTCAGTCTTTCTCAGCATCAGGATCTTTTCCAGTGAGTCAGCTCTTTGCATCAGGTGGCCAAAGCATTGGAGATTCAGCTTCAGCCTCAGTCTTTCACTTGAATATTCTGGGTTGATTTCCTTTAGGATTGACCGGTTTGATCTCCTTGCAGTCCAAGGGGTTCTTCAGAGTCTTCTCCAGCACCACTTTGGTGCCCCGCCTTCTTTATGGTCCAGCCCTTACATCTATACATGACTGCTGGAAAAACCATAGCTCTGACTATATGGATGTATGTTGGCAGAGTGATGTCTGCTTTTTAATATGCTGTCTAGGTTTATCATAGCTGTCTGGTTTGTGTATCTCAGGCTTAATAATTCTTTAAATCCTTCAGTTCTGAGACTTTAGCTTGGGTGCCATCAGGAAGGGAAGAGTCTTCGTCACAAAATAATTACTGCTTTCTGGTCTGCTTCCTGGTACATGGATGAATAATCATGTTGAATCTGACATCCAAATTAAAGTGTTTTTAATAATTCAAGGTATAGGGCATTGTAAGTAATGCTAAAGAATAATTTTTCATAGTTGTACATTGTTTTGTATTTAATAATTCATATAATAAATTATAGAAACATTTATATCAGAAACCACAAAATCAGATCATTAGCTTATTTTCTTTATTGTGATCTTGTAATACCCTTTCAGTTTAAAAAATTTTCCATCTGTAACAGTCAATTTACTTCAAATATAATCCTTTAGTGTTTTTGTTTGTTGCATTATATTTTACATAAAATGAAATATACCATTTACAATTTGATGAGTTTGATAAAGGTATATAATGATAATACTACCTCCATAACCAGGTTATAAGAACACTTTCATCACCTGAAAAAATATTATAGCAGTCAAGTAAATACTGCTTTTCTTCCTATTATTTTTTAACTTTTTTCCAGACCTTAGTCAATCTGAAAGAGACCCTGAATAATAAAAAGTACTTGGAAAACAAAATTCCTGTCTTATGAAAAATTCTAAACTGAGGTTAGCCAACTTTTTCTATAAAGAGACAGATAATAAATATTTTTGGCCATGAAGCCTCTATCACAACTATACAATTCTATTGCTTTAGTGAAAAAGCAGCTACAGACACTATTTCAACAAATGGATGGGGCTGGATTTGGTCCATGAGATGTAATTTGTCAACCCATGCTCTAGACCTTTGAAACTCAGTATTGCTTATTAATATAACCAATGAGCTGGTAATAAAACATTTAGTTCAGTGAGCTTTTCAAAGCAATACATTAGTTAATAAAATAATTTGTAGCATTTTAATTTGGCATACTTGTCTTTTAGAAGTTATTATTTCTGAAAATGTCCAATATATGATACGGAAAAAAACCTGCAAAGTATAATTAGAATTAATTAACTATATTCAATTTGTTGTAGTAACAACGAGATAATGAAAAAAGAGTTGTTTGAAATTAGTATTAGTCAGTCAGTCAGTCAGTTCAGTCACTCAGTCGTGTCCCACTCTTTGCGACCCCATGAATCGCAGCACACCAGGCCTCCCTGTCCATCACAAACTCCCGGAGTTTGCTCAAACCCATGTCCATCGAGTCGGTGATGCCATCCAGCCATCTCATCCTCTGTCGTCCCCTTCTCCTCCTGCCCGCAATCCCTCCCAGCATGAGGGTCTTTTCCAGTGAGTCAGCTCTTCGCATGAGGTGGCCAAAGTATTAGTACGCAATTCTAAAACCTGAATTGTGCATCGTAAATCATAGCACCAACCTACAGAATTTTTACAAGTGCTTAACACGTGTCATACTCTATTTTCTTGTAGTGTTGCTGGTCTGAATGGCACAGTTCCTTGTTTTTGCACGAATAATCTGCTTTTGTTTTGTGAGTGTTATGCAACCGTTTGAAGAGTCTTACTCAGTCCTCAGGGTTCAAAAGCTTGATGCAGGAGTTGAATGGTACCCTTTGCGATAACTGAGCATACTTACAGACGGCTGTGACGGAACGCTTTTACAGGTTGGGGTTTTAACCTCTAAACGTAAGGCGTTTGTCATAGTATCTTTTCTTTGCTCAACCAACTTTATAATGTTATATTGTCTTCACCAAACAGTTTTTAAGTTAAAGCCTAGTAATATTATATATAAAAAAAAATCAGCCCTAATTTACTAATTCGCACATCGTTGAGGAAGAATGAGTTGTCATAGGAGCTGTTGTTGTTTAGTCGCTAAGTCATGTCCGAGTCTTTGCATCCGCATGGACTGCAGCACACCAGGCTTCCCTGTCCTTCACTATCTCCCGGAATTTGTTCATATTCATGTCCATCGAGTCGCTGATGCCATCCAACCATCACATCCTCTGTCCCCGCCGTTTCCTCCTGTCTTCAGTCTTTCCCAGCATCAGGGTCTTTTCCAGTGAGTCGGCTCTTCGCATCAGGTGGCCAAAGTATTAGAGCTTCAGCTTCGGCATCAGTCCTTCCAATGAATGAATATTCAGGGTTGATTTCCTTTAGGATTGACTGGCTGGATCTCCTTGCAGTCCAAGGGACTCTCAGGAGTCTTTTGCAGCATCTTAGGAGCTAGGTAATCAGTGATTTGTAATAGGAAATAGTCATTTGTGACTTCGTGATGGGAACATTTCAAAAACTGTACATTAACATAGAAAAAGTGTTTTGGGAAAAAAATGTTATATAAGATAACTTACCTTTTTACTTAAAAGTAAGTAATGTGTAAATTACTATTTTTTAGGACAAAAAAAAAAAAAAACAAGTTCATAAAATTTGGTGGTGTTATTCAGTTGCTCAGTCACGTCTTACTCTTTCCAACCCCATGGACTGTAGCATGCCAGATGACCCTCTCCTCTGCTGACTCCCAGAGTTTGCTGAAACTCATGTCCATTGAGTGGATGACGCCATCCACCCTGAGTCGACTCTTTGCATCAGGTGGCCAAAGTATTTGCTGCAGTGTCGTCTTTAATGGCATGTATTACTTTAGAGACATTCAGTGTCCATGAGATACTGTCTCATACTTTTAGATTTTAATATACAATCATGATTTCAAAGATTAATCAGTCTACACAAGTACTAAATTGTACCTGACTTCCAGATAATGTATTTCAAGTATTGTTTCCCCTCTGTGCTCCGTTAATGAAGTGTTTAATGAAGGAATGAGTAGGATCAAGAAGAGAGCAAAACCGAGAGGACTTCATGACTCTGGAACTCAAATTGGTTGGGAGAAAGTTTCTAAATTTAAAATGCCTTAAGTTACGTTGTAAGCTTTCAAATAAAGCTTCACTGGTGAAGATAAATGCCTTGAAAAACAAGTTATTTGGACTGACAAGATGGGGATATTTAAAGTATATTTAACAGATTCTAAAAAGGACATGTGCTTCAGATGGTAGGTGTCTGTCTTTAATTCTTAAAGGATAAGACAGTTATCTAGTATAGCATGAGATGAGTTTACATTTCATTACTGACAGCTCTTTTAAAACCACGGCAGTCTTTGTGAACACTCCTGGTCCTCTCAAACTTAGCATGTGTGATTTGTGTTGACAAGTGAGGATAAACAGATTGTCAGGCTACTGATTCTGAGTTCAAACTTTTCAAAATCTACCTGATACTCTTAACTCGTTCTGGGTTATTTAGAGAGTGCCCTGCCTCCGGGTGGGTTAACTGGATGTAGAAGTGAAACCTTCGTTGCATGAGTTGTAAAAATTTAAAAATCCTAGCTGCTCGGGCAGTCTTGACACTTTCATCTTAGGGAAATGTATTCTAAGTACTATACTTTCAAGCACGTTTCCTTTTAAGGAAGATTTTTTTTAACTTCAAAATTGCCTGATGATTCACATTACTCATGCAAGCTTATCTTCGGTCTTAGTAGCTAAACTGGCTATTATGCAGACAGACGAGAGCTTTAGAAGGCAGCTTGGTTGTAGTGGTGAGAATATCTAAATAATAGTTTATTTTTGCCTGTTCCACCCAGTCATTAACTCACTGCCGCCAGCCATCAGTTTTCCTGCGGCACGAGGAAAGCCTGTCGTTTACAACCCATGACTATTTTAGGACCAGCGCTATAAAGTATAAGGAATAGGCTGAAATCTTAGGGTGGAGTTGAAAAGGGGGATGCTAAGACTGCACAGGGCTGAGTGAGGACTTATTTGATCCCTTTTGTTTCTCGTTTAAAAACCAGTATTTTTGTTCAGTAGGAACTTGTGCACAACAGTAGTAGATACTTCCAAGAGGGAAAAATGGGCTTTCAGTGAAAATTGTCTCCTTCTAGCTCCTGTTTCCATCTTTCCGCACAGGCAGGTCGCTTCCACCTGTTTCTTATGTCTCTTTTCAGAGACATCATATGCATGTATAAGCACCTTTCTTTTCATGCAAATAGTAAGTATCATGCTCACTGTTCTTCTTTTTAAAAAGCTTTTTATTTTGTATTGGGGTATACTCAGTTAGCAAACAGTGTTGTAATAGTTTCAGGTGACCAGGGCAGAGGGGTTCAGCCTTACATGTACACGTATCCACTCTCCCCCAAGCCCCACTCACATCCAGGCTGCCGAAGCATCACGCAGGGTTTCCTGTGCTGTATAGTAGGTCCTTGTTGGTTATCCATTTTAAACATAGCAGTGTGTACACATCTATCCCAAACTCCCTAACTACTCCTTCCCCCTTTCTTTCCCCCTCTCACCTGCCCTCAGCAACCATAAGCTCCTTTTAGAAGTCTGTGAGTCTGTTTCGTAAGTTCATTGGTATCGTTTCTTTTTAGATTCCACATATAAGGGATGTCGTGTGATATTTATGCTTTTCTATCTTGCTCCCTGTTGTTTATTTTGCCTTTTCTCTTAGGAGTACGTCATTGTTGGTTCCATATTAGTACATGTAGATTTAATGGCCTCATCGGCTGCATTTTGTACTATAATTTATTTAGCTAGTTTTCTCCTAGAATTTGAGGTTATTTTTAGCCTTTTAGTGTAAACAGCATCACAACAGATATCTACGCACATAAGTCTTTGTGTATAAACATAGGAGAAAGATTCCATTGATCACTTTCTGAAACTTACTTTGGAAACCCACTCTGACTTCCAAGTGCAGTTCAACCAGCCAACTCTGTGAACACGGTCCTCATTCTGGGCCCTGTCTGGGCTGGTCCTGGGGACAGTGAGGCATCAGACGTGGTCTCTGCCCTACACAGGGCAGTATCCCTCTTCAGTGACTGCAGTGCTTCGAGGTCTAGTGCTGAGTGACAAGTGGGAGGTGCGGCAGACTACCGTGGAGATCCACGGCCGGGAGGAGTGACTTCTGATTTGGGGATCAGGGAGTAATTTGAGGGTGGGTTGGAATTAGATGTCCATGTGGGAAGTGGCATGGACGTGTGAGAAGGCGTATGGGGAGGGTCCAGGAAGCGTGGGTGCACCAGAGCACGTGCTGGGTGCGCGGCCCTGCTCACGGGGCCTCCTCACCAGTCCCGCTTGTGCCAGGCCCTCGCCCACCTCAGAGCCCTGGCACTTACTGTCCCCTCTGCCTGGAATCATACTTCCTGACATGTCTAATTTGGCCGCGCCATGCAGCATGTAGGACCTTAGTTCCCCAACCAGGGATCAAACCCATGCCCCTTGCAATGGAAGCGTGGAGTCTTAACCACTGGGCCACCAGGGAAGCCCTTCCTTCCCTGAGATTTCTTGATGGCTTGTGTTTGAAGTATCAAGATGCAGGTTAATTCACAGCTTGCCCCAGAACAGTGGGTAGGGGCTTGCTTTACTTTTATGCAACAGAAGTTGCCATTTATACAACAGAAATTGCCATTGTTGAATTTCTTAGAATACAGGAACAGTCAGCCTCAAAGGTAAATTCAGGTCTCTTCCTGTCAGTAAAACTAAACATCTGGAAGCTTTGAAATGAGCGTTTGTACTTCTGCTCATCAAGGTTCTTTTTGTTTTGTTTTTTTTTAAAAACTCTCAGGTCTGGGCTTACCGCTTTCTATGCTTAAGGTAACTTTTTGAAAGGCAGCTAGGGTGCCGTGCAGAATCAGTCACTTGCTGTTGTTACAGTTGGGATCTAAGCTGGTTTCACACACAGGAGCCATGCACTTCATAGGCAAGGGTTCTAGTAAGTAGAGGCAAATCGACCCCCTGTCTGAATGCGCTTTAGTTTAGTGTTATCATTTATTTTGGCCACACTGGATCTTCCTTACTGTGCACAGTCTCTCTCTAGTTGCAGCAAGTGGGGGCTGCCCTTCAGCTGCAGCGAGCAGGCTTCTCTTTGTGGTGGCTTCTCTAGCTGCCGAGTGCAGACCCTAGGGTGTGCGGGCTTCAGTATTTGCAGCTCTCGGGCTTAGTTGTCCCACGGATTGTGGGATCTTCTCAGACCAGAGATCAGACCTGTGTCTCCTATGTTGACAGACAGATTCTTTACCACTGAACCATCAGGGAAACCCTTGACTATGCTTTAGGTAGTCTTGTCTAAGTCCTACATTTTACACGAGGCTCTGTTTATATTGGGATGAAGAAGGAGGAAGTGGTGGTAAGAAATGGGCAATCATAGGGAATAAACATTGCTCGTAGGGAGCTTATAATATATAATAGACAAACAGATGAATAAAACAGTTTTATGTACTTACTGTCGAGTGCATTGACTAGAGAGTGAGATATGATATAAAAATTTGGAGGAGAGATTGATTGAAACCCCAAGTTCTTGAGGTTTCATTGATATAAATTTTAAATATCATATCAAAGTTTGAGACATCATGGAGTTTGTTAGGAAAATAAGTTCATCACTTACATTGCTAACCAGTAGCTTGAATGTTAATAGCGTTATAGTATGATACCCCTTGTTATATCTTTATTTAACATGTTTATGAGCATCATAAATGAATTAAAGCATCTTATAAATATTTTGAGTTTGTGTGTTAGTTGCTCAGTCATGTCTGACTCTCTGCGACCCCATAAACTGTAGCCTGCCAGGCTCCTCTGTCCATGGGATTCTTCAGGCAAGAATACTGGAAGCAGGTTGCCATTTCCTGTTCCAGGGGACCTTCCCAGCCCAGGGATCCAACCCCCTTTTCCTGAACTGGCGGGTGGATTTTTTACCACTGTGCCACTGAGGAATATATCTTGTTATTATAGACCAAGTGCACTATTCATCACTTTCCATGCATTTCTCATTCAATTCATACAAATACCCTATGAGTCAGGTGTGGTCATTGTATCGGGGTTCCTACAAGAAAACAAAGGGCGACTCCCACGGGTGATTGAGGAGGGCGGATGAAGGAACTATTTATGAAACTGCACAGGGCTAAAGAGGTGTGCTCTCTCTAGGCCAGCCATGGTGGAAAGCCTTTACCACTCAGCCCTGCAGGATTGAGAGAGAAATACGTTCTAGAACCGACTGAACAAGAGTATAGCCTTCCAAAAGAGGACTTAGCCACGGCCATTTCCTGTCTAGCTGGGAAGGAGCCAAGGGGAAAAAAATACACCAACCTCGCTTTTTTTCCTTCTCTGCGATTTTTGATCCCTTTGCCTCCCCCTGGCCAAACCCAGCTTGAGGCCAGGGGACATAAGACTCTGTAATTACAGGCCCATTAAGGCCACCCTCTGGGGAGCAGAGATCAGGAAGGAGGAGGAGTCAAGAATGCATCTGGAGAGGCAGAGAATATCCAGCAGGGTTACCACGTGTGTCTCATATGTGAAGCAGCTACAAGTCAGCTCAGTTAATCACTTGCACCGAATCACACAGCTTGTGAATGGTGGCCCCAGCTGAGCTCACAGGGGAAGCTTTCACACGTTACAGGGAACTGTCTCTTCCTCAGATTATGGCAGAGGACTCGGAACGGCCAACCTGGTAGCTGGGAAACCAGTGAGGAGCTCTTTCCAAGATTCAAGACCCAGAAGAATAAGTTTGAGGGCCTGAAATGCTAGTGCCATAAAGACAGAAAGAGGGGACAGGATTTGAAACAGTGGAGGCAGATTGGATAGAACTGTAGGTCTCAACTTCCTTCTAATGAGAAATGATAATATAGGGCCTTCCCTAGTGGTCCAGTGGCTAAGACTCTGCCTCACCCCCCAAATGCAAGGGGCCTGGGTTCAATCCCTCATCCAGGAATTAGATCCCACACGCCACAACTGAAGATCCTGTGTGCTGCAGTTAAGACCCGGTGGAGTCAAATAAATAAACACTTAAAAAAAAAGAAAAGAAAAGAAGTGATGTAGAGAATAGCGGTCTTAGATTCTTTCCAGCATAAAAGCTGTATGACCCGTCTCCACAATGGTTGTGATATATGTTTCTTTTTTTATTTTTTATTTTTGATATATGTTTCTTTCATGCAATTAATGTATCTTTAAAATATTCCCCGAATGCTCAGTCTACCTCCTATTGGAGATTTAAAGTTTATTTCTGTATTAGTAATGCCCAATTCTGGTACCAGGACAATCAGGATTGTCACTGGGTGTCATAAAACATGTTTTGAGATCATCCAAGTAAAGTTAAAAATCATCAAAATAATGTTCATGTGTTTTCATAAACATTTTCTTCTAATGATAATGTCTGAAATCCTGTAGTGTTGAGACCCCAAAATATACAGTGTTGAGACCCCAAAATATAACTTCATGTCTGTTCAAATAGTAGGGAAAGAGAAAAGAAAAAAGCTAAGAGTGGGAGAAAATATTTCATAAAAATCGAGCAATAACCATAACATTTTAGATGTTTCATAACGACCTAGTGTAGCCCAAACCACTCCCCTGCCCCCTTGGCACTGGCTTGGTGATTACCTCATTAATTTGAACTCATTTAGTTGGACATTTACCCTAATAAAAACAGAAAAATCTCTTAGTTCAAGTTTGAGTGTAGTGGCCTACTTTCATCACATGGAATATTTTAAAAATTCACTTCAGTAAGGACACCCCAGAAGAGCTTTTTGTTTAGGTGTTACTACTACATATTCTTCAGATTAACTTACCTGCACTCAAGTTTGAGGTTTCTGAAGGAAAACGTGGGCCTTGAATTTCTGTAAGATAAATAATGCCCCTGCCCCCGCAAAATTGAATTTCTAGCTGTTACTCTCCAAGTTACCACAGGCTTCTGGCTAACTACTCCATTTCTGGGGCTACTGTTTTCTGCCAGTTTCCATTTTAAAAGACCAACAAAGCAGCTGATAATAATTGTTCTCCTTTCTGCAGTCAGAGCCCAACTTGAACTTCCTGAGCTGTTTCTCTTGATCAAATGTCTCTTCGCCTCGAGGGCTTGTCTGACTGCTCTGAGGCTCTCTAGACAACGTCTGTCATTTTCTGTTGCGTTTACTTGCGTTTTTGGAGCCTCCTTTCAGTAGAACCAGCTGTGTTTTCCCTCACCTCTCTTCCCGGTGTCCCCTGCCTCCCTGTCCTCACCCACCCCTCTCCCTCTGTCCCAAGACTGACTTGTCACCGTCTGGGGCTCTGCCCACTCAGGCTGTGCCCCTGCCCATCTGAGCTCGGGCACAAGGAAGCTCCTGGGTTCCCAGTCTTTCCGAGGAGGCAGTCACTCTGCCTGCATCCAGTCCTAGCACAGCCACTTATCACCGTGTGGCCAGGGGTAAATTCGTTTCCTTTGTGTTTAACTGTGATGCCAACAGTTACATTAGGGCTTCCCAGGTGGCGCTCGTGATAAAGAACTCACCTGCAAATGCAGGAGACACGGGAGACCAGGTCTGATCCCTGGGTCGGGAAGATCCCCTGGAGGAGGGCATGGCAGCCCGCTCCAGGATCCTTGCCTGCAGAATCCCATGGATGGAGGAGCCTGATGGGCTACAGTCTGTGGGGTCGCAGAGTCTGACACAGTGACTTCGCGCACAATTACATTACTTTCTAGGTTATTTTAATGATTAAATATCACACATTCAAAACTCTTAGAATACCCAGCAGATTGTAACTGCTCAAGAATTTCTCATCAGGTTTGCCTCTGTATTATAAGCAGTAGTATATCCACTGATCTTGTATGTTTATATTATCTATAATAAGACTAGAATATTGTCCTTCCCCTATTTTAACAAAATTCTAGGTGGTTTAGGAAGGAAATGGAAATAACTTTTGCATAAATCTCCAAAAGGAACACTCACTCTCATTTATTATCTTTCTTCAAAGTGAAAAAAATTAATGAACATAGGTTATTTTGAATATTATGTATATATGATAATTTCATCTTTATACATTGGCTTCTTTAATATTAAGCACAAAGCATGCATTTGGCATAGCAGTGTAATTATTCCAACAATATAGGAATATATTGTTTTTATCTTCTATGCAAAATAGAAAATAAAATCTTCTTATATATAAAATTTAATTATAGTTACAATTATTCAATAAATAATCTCTTTAAAACATATAAGTGCACTCATAATATTTTTGTTATATAAATATATTTATAAACAAATGGTCTGAAAGTTCTGAGTATTACAGCTTGAATTAATACTTAGATTCTTATGATAAATTTAGTATGTTTTGCCTTTAATTTTTAAAAACTGGAAACAAATCAGCATGGATATGGAAATTTATCAAAATTGCCAATTTAGTCAAAGTTATAAAATTCATTTTCTATATTGTGTTGTCATCTAACCTTGGAATAATAACTGAGAGTTTCATTAACTGAGAAGCAGAAACTAGAAAATGAAATGTAAATCAATGAACTGTGAAAATGATGATATATTCACATATACTCTCTTGAAAATGGTTTTGCATTTTCTGCTAATGCAGATGTGATGTGGGATCAGTGAGGTGGAATTATTGACTTAAAAGAGCTTTTTAAGAACTTGAGCATATATGATCTTCATACACCTAGTGAACAAAATTCTTAGTCATATTTTCTTAGACTCCCTGAGTTTTAGTACCTGTATGGACTTTAAAGGTTTTCCTTAGCCTGACCTATAGGTCAGCAAACTTTTTCTCAAAGGACCAGATTACTAGATTTTGTAACTTTACAGGTTATGCTGTGTGCTAAGTCGCTCAAGTCGTGTCTGACTCTCTGTGTCCCCGTGAACTGTAGCCCACCAGGCTCCTCTGTCCATGAGATTCTCCAGGCAAGAATACGGGAGTGGGTTGCCATGCACTTCTCCAAGTGATCCTCCCCACCCAGGGATCAAACCCACCTCTCTTATGTCTCCTGCATTGGTAGATGGGTTCTTTACCGCTAGCGCCACCTGGGAAGCCCTTATAGGTTATATAACTCAGTTTTGCTGTTGAGTGCAAAAAAGCCATAGACAGTATGTGAAGGAACAGCTATAATTGTGTTCTAGCAAAATTTGTTTACATAGACAGGTAACCTGCTTGTAGACTACAGCTGGCTGACTCTGATTTCGGCCCCTTTATTTTATACATAACATAAAGCGAGAGAGCTTAAGTGACTTAAGGGCACACAACTAGCTGGCTAGTGTCAGAACCACTATCAGGTCTTTAGTTTTTTCTTATCGCAAGTCTTCCAAAATGCAGAGTACTACTCTGGTAGCAAAAGCATGTTTACTACATGGGAGTCGAAAACTCTGACTAATTGGTCTTACCTCCACCACTATTAGTTTCATGTAAAGCAGTATTCCCAGAGGAATGTATGCAAAATAGAAAATAAAATCTTCATGTAAATAAAATTTCAGTATTTGAAATGCTCCTTTCTTACTTAGAATGTCCTTTTTAAAATATTACGATCCTTCCTGTTATTTCAAATGAAAGATAAAAAAAATGTGCCCTTGTGGATAGACAGAAGCTAGGCATAACTTATTAACTTAAAGAATTCAAAGATAATTAAATAATAGCAAAATAAAATATTGCCTTAAAATGTGTTAATATCTTTTTTTTTTTTTTTTAACGTGTATTCCCCATCCCGATCCCCCCTCCCACCTCCCTCTCTACCTGATCCCTCTGAGTCTTCCCAGTGCACCAGGCCCGAGCACTTGTCTCATGCATCCAACCTGGGCAAATGTGTTAATGTCTTGTGGGCTTAATTTCATTTTAATTAGAGTTTGTTTTCAGAGATTACTCTTACTCAGTTGAAAGCCTCCGACAAATGCCAGTCATAACATTTTAAAGGGATTTTGGTATCCTGTGAAGAGTACCTTCTGTTAAGGTAGAAGTCTGGACAGAAACAAAAACAAAGATGTTTCATTTAAAGGAAAGAAAAGGAGATTATAATTGTTATCTCAAAACTTTTTTCTACCTTAAGAAACAACATGTGATACTAAAGGTATTAAAAAAAATAAGCCTGTCCCCAAAATGCTCCCATTTCCTGCCTCCTGTTATGGCAGATATGAGGCTGGAGGACTGGAGGGTGCTTATAGGGGGCGATTGGGCATGTAAGTCTTTTATTATTCACATTGAAGATTGTTACAAGTAAGTTTTAATTTTCAATAAAATTAATCTCAATGCATGTAGATCATGTATTGTCCAGGATATATTTCAAAATTGGTAACTGCCATTGATGAACCTGAGGCTGCTATTACATTCCTGCAAGAGATGATGATAATCTGAGGAGAAGGAAGAAAAGAGAGAGATTGTGATGTAAAATCCATAGAATTTTTAGAAGCTTTTATTTGTTTGTTTACTTTGACTGCTCTGGGTCTTCGTTGCTTTGCACAGGCTCTCTCTAGCCTTGGCACGCGGGGTTGCTGTGCACGGACTTCTCACTGTGCCGGCCCCCCTTGCTTCGGGGCACAGGCTCGGGGGTGCGTGGGTCAGGCCTTGGGGCACTCAGGCGCAGGAGTTTCAGCTTGTGGGCTTGGTGGTTGCGTCTTGGGAGCTCCAGCATCCAGGCTCAGTATTTGTCTTCAGTTGCTTCATTGCTCCGCAGCATGTGGGATCTTCCTGGACCGGGAATCGAACCTGTGTCCCCTTGCCCACTGTGCCACAAGGGGGATCTTCCATTGAATTTTGTAATTTTGTAAGTGAAAGGAGCCTATCATGAAAGAAGACTGCCGGCTTTGGTGAATGGATGGATAGTGACATTTGTGGTCAGTTACAGAACACTGGAGGTGATAGTACTGGTTGAGGGATTGGGAACAATAAAAATAAACATACATATGGAGGATCTAAATTGTTATTTTTATATAGAAATCTGAAGTTTTGGGGGAAGATTGATAGTAGAGATGCATATTTGGGATCTTCAGCAGATAGGTAGTAACTCAACACATAGGAGTAAACCAGATCCTCCAGGAAAAGCAATCAAGGGCAGAGACCAAAGGTCAAAGCCAAAACTCTGAACATCCCTAGAAGAAAGTACTTTTCTCTTTTGCTTTGCTTGATAGTTGTTTATTGATACACTCTAAGAGTGTCAATAATGAGCTTTACAAATTAATTTAACCCATCATCAGATACTTAATGTAAATCCTCTGAGAGGGAGAGAATGCCATTAAAAATGCCTATTTAAAAAGAAATTCCTGGACTTCCACGGTAGCCCAGTGGTTAAGAATCTGCCTGCCAATGCAGGGGACATGGGTTCAACCCCAGGTCCGGGGAGATCCCACATGCCGCAGAACAACTAAGCCCGTGCACCACAGTACTGAAGCCCGAATGACTATAGTCCTTGATCTGTAACAGGAGAAGCTACGGCAGTGAGAAACCCGCGCACTGCAGCTAGGGAAAGTCCACACGCAGCAGCAAAGACCCAGCGCAACCAAAGTTAGAAAAAAGTTCCTGGCCAGGCCCCAGGACTGTGCAAAGGGAAAGAAATATAAAAATCTTCTTCTGCCCTTACTCCATGGATTAGCTGACAGAATAGAGAAAGTCTTTTCCTTTTCAGCCTGACAGCTTGATGGTAAAATGTTACCCAAGTATGTCATGTCTGTTTCGAATCAAGTATTGAAGAAAGGAGCCTGTCTCTTAGAAATATCACGTTGTGATTAAGAGCAGAACATTCTTTTTCTGATCGTTCAGTTTGGGGAATGAGGTATGGTGAGAGAGCCCTGTGGGAATTGACCTAATATGAACGCAAAACCACCAAGAAGCCCTGAACGGTGGCACATCCTCTGGAAAGACTAAAGTGGTGAAAGATATTCCTTTATATTGTATTTTAGTTGGCTTTCACAAGTCCGTCCAGCTTTTGCCATCATTCCACTTAGTTTGAAAGAAACAAGTCAATGTTGCCAGTTCTTTCACAAATCCTTACTCAAAGCAAAAACATGGAAGTGAGCATTCTTGAAGCCCAGTTCTTGGTTTAGCCACTTTCTCCATGGAGTCAGAGGGAGAACTTAAGTCTCCAAGCAGGGTTACCACCTGTAAAAAGGATGCATCAGGATTTGAAAGAATAATTAGATGTGCATGGAATAGAAATCTATTGGACATGAGTGTGCAGCTATTAATGAAAGAACTTTTACTGCTTGGGGTTCTTAAAACTGTTTACTAGTAAATTGCCGTTTGACCGTGGGTTCATAGCACATTGCCTGTATTAATGATACAGTTTGCTGTAGAGACTTGTGGTTGGTGTCCAGTTTAGTGCCTGTAGTACATCCCCATGCCTGTACTTGGAGAAGGAAATGGCAACCGACTCCAGTGTTCTTGCCTAAAGAATTCCATGGACAGAGGAGCCTGGCAGGCTATAGTCCGTGGGATTGCAAAGAGTTGGACATGACTGAGCGATACTGGTGTGGAATTGGGTAAAGCCATATCTGAAGCCCACAGAGAAGTATGAGCTAGAGATAAAATCTTAAGAGAAATCTCCTAAGGATGAGAGTTAAAACTTGGCATTAGCCACAGTTATCCACAGAGTGTACGCATTTAGAAAGCATTGGTTTAAATAGGTAGCTGTAGACAAGTCCATCAGTTGTGGAGCAGATAGAGGAAGTTCCAGAAGCTGGCCAAATCACTCCTATTATCTCCTCCATAACTGAGAAGTCACAGGAATAAATGTAAAAGATTAGGAGGGAAGTGTGGGGGAGAATTGATACATGTATATACATGGCCGAGTCCCTTTGCTGTCTGAAACTGGTACAACATTGTTAATCAGCTGTGTGCATGCATGCGTTCATGCTAAGTCCCTTCCGTCATGTCTGACTCTTTTTGACCCGGTGGACTGTAGCCTGCCAGGCTCCTCTGTCCAAGGGATTCTCCAGGCAAGAAAACTGGGGTGGGTTGCCATGCCCTCCTCCAGGGGATCTTCCCAACCCAGGGATTGAACCCACTTCTCTTAATTCTCTTACACCTGCATTGGAAGGTGGGTTCTTTACCACTAGCACCACCTGGGAAATCCAATCAGCTATATACCCCAATACAAAATAAAAAGTTACAAAAAATAATAACTTGCCATGTGGCAGATATGTATTGTATTATATTTCATGTTTGCATGCTTAGTCGCTCAGTCTTGTCTGACTGTTTGCATCTCCATATAGACTGTAGCCCACCAGGCTCCTCTGTCCATGGGATTCTCCAGGCAAGAATACTAGAGCAGGTTGCCATTTCCTCCTCCAGGGGATCTTCCTGACCCAGGGATCAAATCCATGTCTCCTGTCTTCTGCATTGCAGGCAGATTCTTTACCCGCTGAGACATCTTCTAGACTATTATTGCATTATATTACATATCACATAATTGTATTTTCATATTATTATACATTTCATCTTATGTTACATATAATAATAAAGTGAGATAACAAAATAAAAGAGTGGGAGTAGTCAATTGTATCCATTGCAGCTGAGAGGACTTTTAAGATAAGGTCTGAAGAACCTCCACTGGTTGACGCCAAAGGGTTAGTCCGCTTAAGGCAAATGTTGGAAGAACTGTCACGTGACTTACTTTGTGTCCCTGCCAGAGGGTAGAACCATACTCAGAATGGCAGCAGAAATTAGACCGTCTTACAGAGATATGAAGAGGAATTCTTTCCTTGGGAAAGAACTTACCTATAAAGCTTCTTAACTCTTCTGGAAATCTAAGATTCTGCTACGCTAACTCAAATTAAGGTTGCCCAAATCTGAATAATTGGCAACAGGACTTGAATATTAAGATTTTTAACTCTGCTCTTTAGGGATCTTTCCTTAGTTAGACGTGGTAACCTCTTTTCGTTGGATACTTTTAAATGGTTATGCAAGCCAATTTAGGTGCCCAAAGGAACATGCCCCCTTTCATATACACACGCTCAGCCAAAGCAGCAGCGTATAAATAACCTATACTCATCTAGTTAGCATTTCACTTTGCTTTTTTGACTTTTAATTCAGACTAAACATTAATATAAGAAGTTTTGATAGTAACCCCTGAACTTCATCCTTTTTAGAAGGTAATGTAGCTCTCCTCCTGTAGGGTAACCATAGCAACTGACAAGGAACAGAGAAAGCAAGCTTTCACACATGCTGTGCTAATTAATCCTATCCTACAGATTTCCTTCAGCTGGAGGATACAGTTTAATAAATTTTGCATGAGTAAGCCTGTTTTGATACATGAACTATATAAATACATAGGAGTATCTTTACTAAAAATATTTATTTAAAAATGTGGTTGTGTATTTCTGCTTCAAGATACACAATCACATTCAAAATGTGGTTGTGTATTTCTGTGCTTTTTTTTTTCTTTTGAATCATTGATTTAATAATTTGCTCCCTCTCTGAAAAGTTCGGGGATTTATTTATCTCTTTAACTGAACAGAAATATTTTTAGGGTGAAAAACTTTGGTTTAACAATATACAAGACATTTGCTCCAAGAATATGTTTTAATTGACTCTATGATATAGTGAGATGTGAGTTTTTCTCAAGTGATGCAGGAGAGTGTATCTTAAAAATATCATAACATTATTCAATATAACACATTTACAGGCAAACCATTTTGAGAAACTGTCTTAACGCATTGAAGAGTTAGAATATGGAAAACTGACTTTCCCTGATGATTTGGGAAGTTATATGACCCATGTGAATGGAGTTTGGGCAGTCCTTGACCTAAACTTGGGGCTTCCCTGGTGGCTCAGAAGATAAAGAATCTGCCTGCCAATGCAGGAGACATGGGTTTGATCCCTGGGTTGGGAAGATCCCCTGGAGGAGGGCATGGCAACCGACTCCAGTATTCTTGCCTGGAGAATCCCATGGACAGAGGAGTCTGGCGGGCTACAGTCTGTGGGGTCACAAAGAGTCAGATATGACTAAGTGACTAAGCAATCACACAGTTGACCTAAACTTGAGATGGAGAAAAATACATGTAGACAAAGAGCTTTTTATGTTTCTGTTTTTTCAGAACTATTTAATAAGTTTTACAAACTTATATCCAGAGTGAGCATAATTGACTTGGAGTCATACATCATTATTTAGATTTATACTACTATCTTATTTTGAGGTCTGGTTCTCTCTTTAAAACTGGGAATATCACAGTTTTCTATAACCAGTGTGGTCTGAACTGTCAAAGAAAATCTCTGATTTTTAAATGCTCCTATCCCTCTGGCCTAGCTTTCTGTCAACAGGGCCTTGGCAAAACCAAGAAAACCCAGCCTGAATATTTTTGGCATCCCATTTGCCTTGACAACAGCATATGGAGCAAGTCAGAACTGATTTTGGGACTTAGGCTTGGCTCCTTGGTCTGTATAGAAGCATGCTCATTTGAGGAAGGAAACCCTTTGATGGTATTATGAAACCCTGGAAACACTTTAACGCCCTGATTGTTTTGTCTGTTGTTCAGTTTTGCCTGCTTTGAGGTAGGATAACACCTTGCAGAAAAAAGGAGAGAAGGTTATTATGGAAGTCTATTTTCAGAGGTAGTCATTCCATTCATGTGCAGGAAAGTTAGAGACCATATATGTGTATGTATGTTTGAGTGTGTCAGATCTGTACCCTTTAATATGGGACACTTACAACACTAGTCAATTTATAATATGCCATTGTGTTGTTATAAAAACTGTATGGTAGGGAAAATTGAATTATTGTAACCAAATTGAACTAATTAGAAATTCTTCATCTTACCAGCTACCCTGTTAATTTTAATATTTACATATAATACAATAAAGGAAATGCCATTGAAAAGTGTTTAATAAACAAAAAAGGTAATGTCCCTAAGTATTACATAAAAACTTAAATAATCAAAACATTAAAATGAATATATTATGGTAGGTAGGTTCACTGTAAAAATGTTTATTTGCTTAGAGCATCACAGTGATAGATAAAACTTTACTCTCATCACTAAAGAACATACACAGATAGAGAGCTATCATACAGTTTTTTTTTTCCTAAAAATAATATCTGTAATTTGTGATTTATAAAGGAATTATATATTCATTGTATAAAACTTGGGAAAAATTCAGAAAATGTATTAAATTTTAAAAACTAAATATTTCTATATTCAGAACTAACCATTGAAGATATTGAAATATATTTTTTAACAGTCTTTTTCCAGTGCCTAAATATTTATGACTGTGAGGTCAAACTGCATAATTTATCACTTGATATATTATTTTGACCACTTTCACAATTTCTTAGAAAACTTTCATTTTATTACATGATATCTCATCTCTGTGTACCAGATTTAGTAACTATTCTTTTATAATTATTTATTTATGTGTTTCAAATGACACTCCTGAATAAGCATTTCTTAGTGTTTGATAGAACACTGAAACCAAAAGAAATTTTGGAAAAAACTTTTGAGAAAGGAGTCATATTCTCTTCTTTCGGATTCATAATACATGTTAGAAAAAATTAAGGGCACTGAGAGGTCTCAGAGTATACAGACCTGTTTTACTTTTTAAACCATCTTTTCTCAAAGTTACTCAGTCTTGGAACTTTTTCTTATAATACTTATTTTTAACTGTCAGAAGCAAAGTACCACAAAACCATCTTTGGAAAGCCAGGAGATTTCTAAGCTTCTGTATAATATCTAATAGTTTATGAATCATTTGTTTACTCTTTTGGGGTTTTTTTTTTTAGGTTCTTAGTGCTTTATTAGGAAATATAAAGGATTTATTGGTTATTAGAATGTATTTGAAACAGGTAGACCAAAATATGCTTTCCCCAACCTTTTGTGTAACTTTGACATTGCATTTGTGACTCTGTATTATAATATCACGTTTGACCTTTTAAAACTGTGAACATCCAAATTTAAATTACTTTGACCATTAATGTCTATTAAACTTCTTTATGTTCCCTGTAACCCACAGGTCTTGCAAGAGCAAAATCCGTCCCTAGCCACACATACTCCAATGAAGTGGTTACCCTGTGGTACAGACCTCCAGATGTCCTCTTGGGCTCGACAGAATATTCCACCTGCCTTGACATGTGGTGAGAAATGGAGCTTTGCTCTGGCTAATTTATCCGTAGCGCTTGGTCTGGGTCGAGCCTAGACAAACATCCTAACAGGCTGAATGAAGATTAATGGTACTGGAGCGTTTGCCTGTGTGTGGCAATACCATTGGAGTTTCTGAAAACATAATTGGGAATGTTCCCTAATCAGGGGCTCTCTTACAGATGGTGTCTGGTAATGGTTCTTGATGGACAAGGGCAGAGACATTTTTCTAGCTGTCAGTTCAGTGATTTTCTCCCTTACGGTCTTAATTTGTGACTTTGTTTTATAACAAGGGAGTATATATCTCCAAACAGCAGTATGAGTTGGAAGTAGTAGAAGCATGTTTAAATTCACAGCAATATTCAGATAAATGGTCTGAACATTTTGCTATAAGGTACTAAATTTGGTGTAGTATAACCGTGAAAACTGCTGGTGCCAATTATTCAAGATGAAATAGAACAATCACTTTTTTAAAAACGTCAGAGTAAGTTTAATTCCAGTAGAGTCACAGTTCTGCACAATGGTTTAGCATAACTTAAAAATCTGTTAGAGGAGGCCCAAAGACCAGTGAGATTTAATGTATGATTATTATTAATAATGAACTTTAATGAGTTTCCAGTCTAGTATGATCTAGTTCAAATAAGGAAATCATCTTCTTTTTAGCTACCAGGGAAGGCTTAATAGTGAATGTTAAAAATGTTATTTATAAATAGAAAAATTCCTTTTCTAGACTCATAGTTGTGTTTAAAGTAAAACAGTTCATATAGCACATAGTGTTTTAATAGCAGGAATCCTCTTCCATGAATGATGATGCCCCACATAGAGAATTCAGCTGCATGTTCACATAATGTTTATGACCTCAATAAAGCTGCAGCATGTGTCATTTATCTTGTTGCCATGTAGTTACTTCACCGCTCTACCCTTGGCAATCTCAGCTTTTAGTTAATTAGGCTGTGATATGGCCTGGCTGTCTTCCCTGATGTTTCTGATCCAAACACTTTATGGGGAGAAAACAATGAAGTTTCTTGTGATGTAAGGCAAACAGTATAGGTTTACTTAATTTAGATTCCAGCAACTCCCTTAGACATGGGATTTGGGGATCTGTGAAGCCACTGAAAATCTATGCAACATTTCGTGTACACATGGGTATATTTATTTTTATGAGATGTAGCTTTCAATAGAGCTATAAAAGAATCTGGGTCACCAAACAGCCTAAGATCTATTGCCATAGATTTTGTAATGCCTTATAATAAATCTAATACCATTGTAAATGCAAACTCTAAAACACTGAGAATAAAGATGACCGTCTTATCATTAAGGAGCCGAGCTAATCCATTTTTTACATCAAACTTCCTGGCTTTTTTTTGTTTTTTTTGACAGTTGTTTACACAATTAGATGTTTGTTTGTTTGTTTTTCCCCCAAACCTAAGCAGGGGCTTGAACAAAACAGCTATTTTGGTCATTAGCTTTAAGGAAGGAAAAGATTGGAAGTAAAGGTCAATGAATGCATCCATCTGAATATCAGTTACTGTCTCATTCCCTTCCTCCTTCCTGCCTTTATAGTTGCAAGTTGGCTATGCAAATAATCATTACTTAATATTCTTGAGTTAGGGAGTGTTTTTCTCCATTTTTTGAGAATAGAAATTCTAGATTGTCTTTCAGTGAGGTCAGTCAAGGACTCTGCTAACAGAACATAGTTTGGAAACATTTGTGACTTGGAGCCAGTCTTGTCTTAGTTGCTTGGCAGGGCACTTCAGGCTCTACCCTTAGAATGGGGAGAAGCTATTTTTTTCCACACTAGTGGCTAATTTTTCCCAAAGCTTTGAAAGTGCTCTGTAAAGAGCAAAGAACTACATGGATTATGACTTGCTAATATGTCTGTTTCTGGTGTAGTGTTTGATGTCCAGGCTGTGTCTTTCCAATGCCCCCAGCCCCAGCCTTTCTTTCACATGTGTATGCCTGTTGTTATCCATCCTTTTAAGGAAGAAGGTTTGGTTGCTTTCTGCCAATTTTCTTTAAACAGAGACATAACGAATCCTAAGAAGAAGATTGTAATTTAAGTGGAAGGGAGGAAAACTGATATGGAATAGTAGACCCCAATGCCCTTTAGTCTACATGCCAAGATTATTCTTTGCCAAAAAAAACAAAAATAAATGTGTTATGTTGGAGCACTTTCCCACACTTACTGGCTGTTCATTTCTGATTTATGTCTGTACTATGCCTCTCATTCTGAATCTGATTTCATTCCAAGCCTTTTTGTAACAGCCGTTTTGTTGTTTTCCAGGTAAAATGTATGTATTTTTCCAGTCAGAGAAACGTTCAGAGGGTGCTGACTTTTGCATCATTGGTGACCTTGATGCTGGGTGTTGAAAGATCTAGAAATGGGACTGTAGCTGAGTCTTGGCTCAGCTGCACCACAGAGCAGTGGAAATATTAACCCACAGACAACAGTGGGGAGGCAGGTGGCAGTGGATTCAGGCCTGTTTTACAGTTCATTTACCATCCTGGGGCAGTAGGGTAGTGACTAAAAACTAACGATCCCTACACAGTGTTACAGTTTCCAGTGTTCTGTTTAAATAGCTTCGGGCAATAAAAATATTAATGAAGACACTTATGCATTGACATTGGCAGCGAGTGATGGAAATCAGAGCTCCCCCGTTGGATTTACCACTCTAGGTCTCCAGCATGTTGGTGATGTATAGATATACATCAGTTGGGCAGTTTGAGAGCTCATCAGGAAAGGTAGTTTTTGTTTCCTTGACTGCCTCCATGAAGGAGGATTTAAACAGAGGAATCAAATTGGACTTTGTCTGGTGTATAACTTCCCTTAATTCTTGGATTTTATAATTCTTTGTTTAAGTCCAGGCATAGGAAATCATCTTTAAGCTTCTAAACCAAAAAGGCTTACCAAGTACTGAAAACCCCATTAAGAGAAGTGCAGATGTGCCAGTGAGCTTATCTGTGTAGTCCCTCCCTTGTCAAGGAGTTCTGCTCTAGCTGTCGAGGTCATTGCTCTAAATAAGCTTCATATTGCTTTATAGAAGCTCATAAATATATTTAGAGTGGCATTTGTTTTCTAAAGCAATAGGTCACTTGGGATTGCTTTAAGGGATTAATTTTTAACATAGGGTGACAAAATTATCTGTAACTAATAAATATCTCATCAAGCTCATGTTGCTTTTGGGAGGGGCCACAGTATATAGTGGTACCACCTTGTGTCGATTCCATGCTCCCCAACAGCATGTCAGTCTCTCCTTTTCATCATCTTTTTCAAAGCTAATTAACATATTAACTATGCTTGTCAAAATGTGGGGCGAGTCCTTTATAAATAAGCCTGTCAAATGTAATGAGATTGCATATTAAATCACCCTTTCTCTATTACATCTCTGATTTAGGATTAAAATCAATTTATTTAACATTGTAGCAGCTGGGTGGTTAGAAAAAAAATTTCCGTACTGATCTTGATATATAGAAAAATGTCTGCATCAAAATTGATTTTGCATATATCAGAGAAGAAATTGCCTATTTATTGAGTATTATAAGGCCATTTAGCATTGCATTTTATTAAAGAAGCCTAATTATCATACATATTGGCAATATAGAGTTCTGCCCTCATCCTTAAGAATCTCTCCTGAACAAAGGATATTTATGTAATAAAGTTTCCTAAGGACTCAGGTTTGCTGACCAGTGTTTTAAGAGAAAGAATCATAAATGAATCCTACTGTAGTGCCCACCCAGAAAAGAAATGTGTTCCATGTGAGGTAATATCTTGAGTAATTGGCGAGTAGTAGTAATAATAATAATTGAGTCTTAGCATTAATAATAACAAAGATAATAACAAGAGATACTTTTCTTGGACCCAAATAGTATTCTAAGCTCCTTTATACATTAAAAAAAAAAAATCTGCAGTGTTTATTTTGTCCTAATACTCTTTTTTTATAAACATTTACTAGAGTATAGTTGCTTGACAATGTTGTGTTGGTTTCTACTGTATGGCAAAGTGAATAAGCTACATGTGTATGTGTTTCCTCTTTTTGGGATTTCCTTCCCACTTAGGTCCGGACAGAGCCTCCAGTAGAGTTCCCTGCTGCTGTCCAGCAGGTTTCATTAGTTACCTATTTTATACGTAGTATCAATAGTGTATATATGTCAATCCCAATCTCCCAATTCATCCCCCACCCCGCCTCCCCCTTGTATCTTTATGTTTGTTCTCTCTGTGTTTCTGTCTCTGCTTTGTAAATAAGATCTTCTATACCTCTTATACATTTTAATTACTTACCTACTGTTCCATGATAAAGTCAAAGAAAGTAAAACCCAGAGAGACTAAATAGAATAATAAAAGTCATATATTTAGTAAATAGAGTTAGCATTCAACTCAGAGCTAACCCACTCCAAAACCTTTTCTCCCTGAAACATATTACATAGTCTCCTAAGATGATTTATAAGCAACTGTTTTTTTCATTTTACTAACAAAGTGATTCCAAAACACAAGTCAGTAAAATACCTCTTTGAGAACTTAGGTTATGCTCTGAGTCATGTTGGGTCCTTTGCATGCTTCAAACCAAGTGGATGGCTTGCCTCTCAATTTTATGCAGAATGGAGGTTTTTTCAAATAAACTTAAGACTTGACTCATTGGATTGGATACAGTTTCATGGGACCAATATCTATACTGGCAAGTATTTTCCCAACTCCTAACCAATACTCATTTACCACTTCTGCTAAAATGAATGTATCCATTTGAAAAAGAATGCTGAGTAAAAATGAGAATTTTTCATAGGCTACATAAAGGCATCTAACTGTCCACATGATTTACACATTTTCTAATTAATCAGATCATAAGACCAAGGAGGATTCAAATTAGTCACTGTGCAAAGTAACATCTCTTTGAGAGCTCTTGAGAGCTGCTTAAATAATACATGATCCAAATGACTTACTGGTATTGCCATGGACAGGGCAATGCCACAGAAACAGAAGACAGAGGTAGTCAGGAGGGTGTTGGGGGCGGGAGGGAGGAGAAGGCTGCATTGCTGGTGGCAACCATGGTTTCTGAGCCACTTTTACTATTGAAGTTCTTGAGAAGTAGGATGTTGTCCATACCAGCATACCTTTCAGAGTTAATAATAATTCTGCCAGGACAGCGTGTATAAAACAGGGATTTAATTGTGACTTTCGAGAAGGCAATGGCACCCCACTCCAGCACTCTTGCCTGGACAATCCCATGGATGGAGGAGCCTCGTAGGCTGTGGTCCATGGGGTCGCAAAGAGTCGGCACAGCTGAGCAACCTCACTTTCACTTCTCACTTTCATGCACTGGAGAAGGAAATGGCAACCCACTCCAGTGTTCTTGCCTGGAGAATCCCAGGGACGGAGGAGCCTGGTGGGCTGCCGTCTATGGGGTCGCACAGAGTCGGACACGACTGAAGCGACTTAGCAGCAGCGGCAGCAATTGTGACTTGTGGTCATCTTACTCATGGCGCTGGAGCAGTAATTTGCTAAATACTAGTGGTCAGAAGAGACAGTGCACGTGAGTGCTTGCTTCACACCCAAGGAAAGCTGGCTGCAAAGTTCTGTTCCGTTGCTTTATGACAGATAATCTCCAAAAGTACAGATCTCTCATATGAGATTGTTGTGAGTATGGAGTGGCTGCCAAAGTGCTGTCTTTAGTGATGGTTTTCAAATGCTGATGGGAACCAGTTCTCTTATCCTCTCAAAAGTTTACGTGATTATGGTTATTACATCCCACGTTGTTTATCAGTGTGCGTTTCTGTGAGAGAGAGAATCTATGTGTGTTTTCAGTGAATATATTTGGTCCCTTATATAATGGGTTAGCTGAATCATAACATGTAAAATGAGACGTTGTATGTATATTTCACTACTAAATATTTTAAAAACAAATAAAAATTCCCCTATTTGCACCAAAGTTGGCCAAGTAATTGGTTGCCCACAACTGGTGTTTGGATGACTTTTTTTTTTTTTTTTTTTTGCTTACATCAGATGTTTTTTTATTGATTTCTGAGTTCACAAAGCAGTATAGCAGATGGAAATTAAGTGTTAAGGCCATGTGTGAGATACCTAAAGGGAAAGAGTCGAATGGAAGTGCACACTGCTAGGTTGACTGAAAGAACAACTGGGAAAACGGAAGATCTGACATAAAATTCCAAAATATACACTACTCTGGCAGCAGGAGCGTAGGCTCAAACAGCGCTATAAAATGCAAGACGCACCAGAGGACTCACTATATTAGAACTCAGTACATTAACATGGTCACTGGATGACTCTTAAATAGCCGATTGCAATGACTGACTTTCCTGTTATTAAGATTGCCCTTGGCACACTCAGTTGCCTCACTGGTTGATGAGAATGGCAAGAGATGGGTAAGTGGGAACTTCTTTAAGAAATATACGACTCCATAAATGTTGAAAATGGTGTGTCAGCCAAGCTGGATATTTTGCATGTCTATTAAAGTATGCTGTGGACAGGTGCTATGGGATATATTAAAGAATTAGAAGCTGCTGTGTTTGGTTTTAGCGAGATTAAGATACTGCCTGTGCCTAGAGACTTGAGAGAAATTTGGCCCAGGATGCTCTGTATGTGTATGTCTGTGTGTGTGTCTGTGTGTGCACCCATGCATTTAAGTTGTAAATATATGTTAGTGCTCAACATTTGGAAAATACTGAATGCTTACTAGTACTTTTTATGTTTTGTAAGTGGTGCATTTTTTTTCATTTACAAGTTGATTCTCTGCTTCTGGCAACTAGCAGTGGTTTGCTGTTTAAGGAGGCCGTGTTATAGCAGAAAACACATTAAAAGCCCAAATTAGGTTCTGACTCTGCCTCTCCTTAATTGTGTGAACACAGTTGACGAAGTTCCTTAACTACCCTTCTCTTCAGTTTCCAAATCAGAACACTTTGATAATTAAATCTACATTAGTTGCTGCTGTTCCGTGGCTCAGTCGTGTCCAACTCTTTGCAACCCCATGGACTATAGCCTGCCAGGCTTCCCTGTCCTTCACTATCTCCCAGAATTTGCTCAGATCGTGTCCATTGAGTTGGTGATGCCATCCAGCCATCTCATCCTCTGTTGCCTTCTCCCCCTGCCCTCAGTTCATCAGTTATGCCAGTGACTAATAGTTGCCGTGATAACAATGAGCCCCACTCCTGCTCACCCTCTGATCCTGTTTCTCAGAAGCGACTACTACTTTCAACTCTTTTAGGATCTGTCTCCATATGTCTTAAATAATTATATTGCTACCCATTCATTTACTCTTTTAGACATGTCTACTAAGTAGGTGTATAGTAGACAGAGATTTAACTTTCTTCCACCAACCTTCCCTCACTCCACCGTCATCTCATTGTGTCAATACAGAATTTATATCACATTTTGAAATGTTAATATGTAAATATTGTTCATGGTGAAGTCATGTAGTATTCATGATTATGTATCCTTTCTTGTACGATGTTTTGCTCTTCTTGAACTTTGTAATTGTCTCTGATTTTTTTTAGTTTCGTTGTCTTTGTCCCTGCTGTTATTTATAGGCATAAAAGATGTGTCAGTTACACATGAAAAATATTTTCCAGATGGTCAAACGCATCAGCAAATTTGTCAGTCCCATTTAGTTGTCTTGACATCTCCCTTTCCCACCCTTTTCCTCAAGACCTTCCTCTCTTGGCTGTATGATTTCTTGCCTTAGTACAGCTGAATAGCTCTCATTTTAAGACTTCCGTTTACACTCTCTGCTGTTGTTACAGGTCCTTAGTTTGTTATTTTCTGTCTCCTGCCATATCTGCTCTGTACCTCCTTCTGCCCTGACCTATGTCTTGGACGGCTGACCACTAACGGATACTGCCTCCAAGCTGCCTTTGCTACTGGTGTCCAGCTGAGTTCAGGCAAAGGGCATGTGAGAGGGTTGGTTGGGTATTCATCTTTACTTCTTCCCTGCTTTAAACCATATTTCTGGGAATGGCTAACTGCAATTTCTGTGAGCAAGTACGTCTTCCATGGCTCTGGCTGTGAATCATGTTCATGCCCAGACATGTCCAACTCTCTCTGACCCCCTGGACTGTAGCCCACCAGGCCCCACTGACCATGGTGTGTCCCAGGCAGGAATGCTGGAGTGGGTTGCCACTTCCTTCTCCAAGGGATCTTCCTAACCGAGGAGTCGAACCCATGTCTCCTCTGTCTCCTGCGTTGCAGGTGGATTCTTTACCCGCTGAGCCACTGGGCAAGCCCCTGTAGCTGTCGGTAGATTTCAATGACACCTGACCTTTTTGATCCTAGGGTCAATAATGGCTTTTCGTTATAAGGCAGGTAATGACTTCCTGCTGTTACTAGCCTCTCTGTGTCAATATGTCTTCTTCATTCTCTTACACCTCTGTAAGTAGTAAATTCATTAGAGTCTGTCCTGGGTTCCATTCATTTTCCTTCTGACCTTCACTGATCCTAGATTCTCTGTTCCCTGGATTCCTTGTCTTCCCCCTTTAGTTTCCTAAGAAAGAATATATGAAAGATGCAAGTTTTCAAATTCTTGATTTTCTCAGAATGTCTTTATTCAGCTCCCACACATGACTGATAATACTTTGAATGAGAACGTAATGAGTTTCCCCCCTCCTCAGAATTTTGAATGTGTTATTTAATTTCTTCAGAACTTCTAGTTTTGCTGCTGAAAAGTCTGATTCCATTCAGATTTGCAATCATTTATGTGCCTCATTATACTTTCTCTCTGGAAAGTATTAAATTCTTTTGTCTAACCCTGGTATTCTGAAATTGCTTGATAATGAGCTTTGCTGTTTATTTTAATCTATTTATTTTGGCTGCACTGTGTGGCAAGTGAGATCTTAGCCCCCTGACCAAGGACTGTGCCCCCCACACTGGGAGTGCAGAGTCTTAATTACTTAATCACCAGCGAGGTCTCCAAAAGTGAGATTTGACTGTGGCTTTTTCTGTTGGTGCCAGTAGGTACGCAGATCAATTAAACATGTTTTTTACTTAATTTCCCTGTTTCCAGCTCTGCCTCACCCTGCTCTCACCACTTATCCTCAATTTGAGCCTTTTTGGATTTAATGTCTCCAGATGATAAATACCGGGTGTCTTGCTGGTGGACTGGGGGAGAGATGGTCAGAGAAGGCATGTGGGTTGATTGCTCTGTACACACTTCAGTCCTCCACCTTATTTCCAGAGGTGGATTCACGCCCCACTTTCTAGAGCTGAGTCTCCAGGCCCTGTGCCTTTTGTAGATTGCTGTACATGAATACTCTGTCACTTGGGGAGTTATAACTGCCTATGGTCTACCTAGATAGCCACACCTGTGTTCACAGCTGAAAAAAATTCTCTCATCCTCTTGTGTCTCCTTATCTATTTCGTGTGCTCAGTCACTTCCATTGTGTCGAACTGTTTGTGACCCCATGGACTGTAACTGCCAGGCTCCTCTCTCCTTGGGATTCTCCAGGCAAGAATACTGGAGTGGGTTGCGCTGCCCTCCTCCAGGGATTCTTACTGACCCAAAAATGTGAACCTGCGTCTCCTGTGTCTCATTTCTTGCATCTATTTTATCCTTGTTTAAAATGTTATTCTTTAACTGATACTTCATTCACTTTGGGGGGGCAGGACGGCAGGGTTTGTGTACATTTTACCAACTGTCCTACTCTTGTTAATTTAATATCCACAGCTTTATTTATGGACAGTTGACTGCTCAGGTCCTCATCCTGTAGAGAATTGTGGTTTTTCTTGGGTGCAGATTTGAGTTTCAAGTGTTGATGAGTCGGAGCCAGTCAAACAGCGCAAGGCAGGCAGGAGCCTCTTGGCTGCCAGCATCTTCGTGTGGTGGTAGGAATTTGTAATCTTTGCCATTTAACTGTGAATGCAGTCATCACAGCTTTGTTAGGAAAACAAACATGAAAAGAGAGCCATGTACTTTTTGACAAGCTAATGATGGAAAGGAATAGAAAGTGCAGTGATAATTTTTTAAAAGATAAAAATTTTCCATGAATTGAGAGAAGTGATTACAACAAGTATGATCTTTGGATCAACAGCATGTGTGAATCCAACGTGAGCTTACTATTAAAACAAGCAGAAACAACTAGAATAACTCAGCAAGTGTTCCAGTCGATACAAAGTTTCTAATCCAATAAGCGTAAAAAGGTCGGCTGTTAACTTACATGCACAAGAAAGATTATGATTGAATGGAAATGTGATTGGAGAGAAGCTAGGAGCTTGTATAAACTTAATTGTTGGAAAAGGGATTTAGGTGTCAGAACTGTTCATTGAAGGACGAAAATGGGGACTTCGTGTGGTCATGACATTTGTGAATTAACACACTACTTTATCTAGCATGTACTTTAGTTAGAAATCACATTTTCATTTACTGGTATTCTGCTGTATGAATTAATGTAGTTTAAATATACTGGCAGCTTTCTTGGTTTTAGACTATATTATGTAATTGATAAACTTGAATATTTGTGTTTCTCTTTTAGTTTTGCTCTTCAAATGTAATGTACTTAGATTCTTATTAATCAAAGATATCACTGGAGAAATGAAGAAATAGTACAATAATTGAAAAAGAATTAAAATCAAACTTAACTAAACTAGACTATCAGTGGCCAAGAAAGAGCCTGCTTTAAATTCCATTAAAATATAAAATAAAACTTAACTACCATCCGTCTTAAGTATAGTCTGTCTAAGGGACAAATGCAGTCTAAGGGACTTAGTCATTACTGAGGACCAAATCTGAGTAGCTTCCTGTTTTCCTATACACATGTGGATTGTTCATCTTTTGCTACGGCATTTTATATTTCTCTGTATTTCCATGTGAGACAGCACAATTCTAAGAATGAGACGTTCATATAATTGCCTTGTCTGCAGAGCTTGGCAGACCGTTTCTGTTCTCTCTCATTGATAATTCAGTGGTTCTTCCTGGATAGCTAGCTTTCACCATGTTTGCTTTTGGAGACAGAATATATTCATAGCCTAATGTAGACTCAACAAATTGAAAACCTTTGTTATATCAACTATATACATTTTTGTCTGTCATATTTAATCCTGGCATGTTTAATTTAGAAGCTGTTTCAGAATTTTAGCTACCTAATGATATCAATCCATAATTTTATTTTAGTTTTGTGCCCATTTTATACCCCTGCCTCCCAAATCTGAAGATTCTTGGTTGTTCTGTTCATAGTAGCTGGTTGGTGGGGGCACAGAGGGAAAAAGAGCTTCTAGAATCCCCCCAGAGTAGCCCCCTTCCCATAAAGATCTCCCTTACACAGCATGATTATCTTTAGTCATTCATTCATTTAACAAAACCTTACAGAATGTCCGGAGGTTCAAGAGTGAAACAGACCTGGTCCCTGCCCTCAAGCAGTACCCCCGGTACTAAGCATGATGCCACTCCAGGGGACACCATCCACATTGTATGCAGCGTCTAATCTGTGCAGTCACATTCCAGGCCAAGTGGTCCTTGAGTATATTCCAAGAAGCCCGCAGACTTCACCAAAAATCAGACAATGAGGATTTATAGTGGGAAGGTTTTTGTCTTTGGGTCTTCCATATATCATCTAAGATGGTTGTCATGGCAGATGATTATCAATCATTTCATTGTCAAATATCATCCATCTAGTTGTATATCTAAGTGGTGCTCATTCCAGTGTTCTTAACCATCGACTGTCCAAGTCCAGCTGTGCCATCCATTTGATAACTAGAACTAAATATATCAACTTAACACTCTGTAAATTGAAGTTCAGAATTCTTTCAGGGGAGCAATTTACATGACGATTTCAGCAGTGATTTGTCCTTGTGATTTGCTAGATATAGTTTCTCTAAAAAGATTGCTTGAATGTGTCATTTGCTTTGATCTTTAAGATAATTGCCCACAAATAATTTTTTCCTAATTCCCCACATTATTCAGGATGATAAATACATTTGGAGGGAGAAATCTTATGACTTCCTTGTTCTGCCTCAGCTGTCATATAAACAGAAATTAAAGATGTGTGAGGCTTATTAATTGGCTTTTTCTTTTCCTGCCTGGTCTACAGTTATTCCTTGGAGACGTGCTTTCAGTGGTAGAATTTTAAATGACTAATCAAATGGAACCTCTGTCTTCCTATATGGTTCCATAGTATAAGAAATAATATTTCTCAGCTATTCGATGCAATATGTTGAGTTTTACATTTTTTCCCCCTATTGTAGTCCTCAGTAAGGGCCTTTCTCATTTACATTTTTGTATTGATTGTTACTGGTTTCTAGATATAACTAGCCTGAATATTCCCAGTTATCTGTGTAGCCTGTGGCTCTTATTTTAAGAGTTAATCTCTGGAGTTTTCCTTGTCTATGGACTCCTGTTTTCAACTTTCAAGTATTCTTGAACCCCCATCTTATTTTCTGTACACTATCAACAGTGATAGACTTCAGTTTTTAAGGGTAGTTTTCTTGTTATTTTCTGCCCAGACCTTAATTTTGGAGGCTTTCCTTTTCATTTTATCTTTATCCTTCTCAGCATTTGTTACCGGGCTTGAGAACGAATTTGCCATCTCTGTTTCTTCTTTTTTAATCTGACCAGATCGACCGCATAAAAAGATGTTCTAATTGGGGAAGGCAGTGTGGCTTAATGTTCACTGACCCAGGACTCTGAGTCACATTTTCAGGTTCTGGGGTTGACATTTAAACATGCAATACGGTTTATTTGCATGTAAAAATCAAAGCATTGTCTTAAGAATTCTCTAAAGCCCCTCTGTCCCTAAATTTTAGCAATCAAATAAATTGTACTGCCAAACCAGAGGTTTCCATGGAGACGGTTGGAATTCCTTTGGAGTGACAGAAATGAAATTTGGGTTTAGATATTTTGGTGTAACTGAACTGATTTTTTTCTGTTTAATTTTATATCGTGATATTGGTTCTAAATCAAATTCCTATCTCTATTTCAGTTGCTTCTGTTCCCTCCTCAGAATAGTTTGTTTAATTCACTCATCAGTTCGTTTATTTGAAAGATATTTATTGAACACTTATTCTGTGTCAGGCACCAAGTTAGGTCCTGGGGCTTATAAAGATGACAAAGATCCTTCCATGCTTTCAAGATCAGAAGGAAAAATGGTGTAATAAGCCATTGACAGAAGTAGAGCTGAGGACACATTGGCCAGGTCATGAACAAAAATACCCCACCAAGAAGTGAAGCCGCTGGTGTTTGTGGGTAGGGAGGAGGGACAGTTTAAGAAGCAGATAGAGAAAAGGGAAAAAACGGAGAGAGGGGGAAAGTGGGTGGAAACCAGAGTGGAGGAATATTTAAAAATAGTTAGGGGGTGAGAACTTGATTCAATGAGAGTGATAAGGGAAGGGCAATGGTTTTAGATGATCCCTGGATTTCTGGCTGAGGTAACTGGACCAGAAAGCAAAAATACAGCCTTGTGATTACTCAGCCATAGAAAGGAACAAAAGTGGGTCATTTGTAGACATGCGGATGGACCTAGAGACCATCATACAGAGTGAAGTAAGTCAGAAAGAGAAAAACAACTATCTTATATTAATGCATGATATGGTATTCAGAAAATGGTACAGATGAAACCTATTTGCAGGTCAGGAACAGAGAGGCAGACATAGAGGTGGAGACAGGGGTTGAGGAAGGGGAAGGGGGGATGAATTGAGAGAGTGGGATTGGCATGCGTGCATGACCATGTGTGAAATAGAAAGCTAGAGGGACGCTGCCGTATGGCATGGGGGGTCAGCTCAGTGCTCCTTGATGGTCTGGAGGCGGGGTGGGAGGAAGATTCAAGGGAGAAGGCTTATACGTAAACTTACAGCTGACTCACTTCATTGTACATCAGAAACCAGCACAACATTGTAAAGAGATTGTACTCCAATTTTAAAATATATATATGTATGTATGTATTTTAAGTATACATCTCTATATTATATTTAATACATATATTACATATATTTATATACAAATATATAAAAAGTATGTATGTACACACATCCACATACACTAAAATGCATGTATGTGTACCAGAATACACACACTAAAATATTATTGACATAGAAATATGCATATTAAAATGTGTGAGCAAATATCCTCATTATAACTTCATGAACAGTGTTGCCAGTTGGTACTTCAAGGTGGCCAGGCTTCTAGATCTTTCTGGTCAGTGTTATTGCAGTGGACCCTTTCAGTTTGGACCATTGCCTGATCTCTCCTCTGTGGTCAGCAGCAGGCCACCCTGGGCCTTGGCTTCATTGAACTACCTTACTTCACACACTTCATTCTTTGCTTTTATTTAATTTTTATAAGTATCATTCTTAGAGATAAAATTTTGCTTCCTAGTTTGAAAAGTAAATCTTTTTGGTTTCCCCATATAGTAAATCTATATGGTTTCCCCATATAGAAAAAGTCGGTTGTTTTGAACTGAAGGTTCTCTGAGATGGGCTTTTATCCACAGCCTAGTGTTTGGATTGGTTTTGTTTTCATTCCCTGAGAGCTAAGTAGTCCATAGAAGTATTTGACTAAGATGTATTGTGCCTATCTGTACCTAATGAAGCACTAACCGCAGTAAATGATGAGGGACAGTTTAATCAATTCAGTTCCTTCAGTAGTCACCAAGGGCACGTGGGCTGTAATTTTTTAATCTTTCACTTTTCAAATACTGCAAATGCCAACATGAAAAGATCACATTTGTTATGTGGCATAAATTTTCTTGCAAGTTTAAGCAAAAACTATTTTTTACAAAAAATCTTTCATCTTTTAGAAGCTAAACTCGTAGGGAAAGAAACCTTTTTGTTTTAGTTTGCAATTATATAACATATTCCAGCAGAGAAAAGATAAATAAATGGCCACCTTGTGCATCAGCTTGCACTAGCTTTAATTGCATAATGGTATATTTCAGTGAACCATGGCTAAATAAAATTACCTATTAGGTTAATTAATGTGAAACCTTTCTGAGTTAGTAATGCATCCCTGTGTGTTAAATTCAGGTTGTGTTTAGCATTTAATCTAACTTACTAGTCTATTGTTTCTTTGTGGTTCCCTTAGATGGATGCTGAATATATATTTAGAGAATTAATCTTAGTTATAAAACTCCTTTCAACACAGAATTACTTTCCTTTAGATTAGAATTAAAAAAGAATTAGTTTCCTTTAGATTCCTGCTCTTCACTTTCTGGTCTTGCGAACAACAACATTAACCCTGCTGAGAAGCTTTGTTAGAAATGCAGGATCTCAGAGCTCCACCCAGACCTAGGGGATCAGAATCTGCATTCTGACAAGTTCCTCTTTTGGACCCGTAAAAAGGTGAAGGGCACTGCTTCAGGTGTGTTTTTTCAGTGGACACATAGGCTTGCAGGTCTGGGAGGAGACTTCTGGTGCCCTCATAGTGCTGAAAAAGAGGAAGGCAGCAGAACCCACTTGTGCTCGGTAATGGTTCTGCTCAGGGCTTTCCCGGTGCCTCAGTGGTAAAGAATCTGCCTGAAGTGCAGGAGACCCAGGTTTGGTCCCTGGGTTGGAAAGATCCCCTGGAGGAGGTCATGGCAGCCCACTGCAGTCTTCTTGCCTGGAGAACCCCATGGACAGAGGAGCCTGGCGGGCTCCAGCCCACGGGGTCACAAGGAGCCGGACACGACAGAGAGGCTGAGCAGAGCAGGGCACGCGCGTGGCTCTGCTCGTCTGTCGTCATCCTGTCGGAAGCACCGATGCTGGCTTTATTCACGGCCCTCTTTCCAAAGGTTTTGACAGTGCAGATTGTTCTCAGGGGCTCTGAATGACTTTCCAAACGCGAGTTGAGGCCTTGTAACGCTCCGTGAGGGAAGTCCGCATGAGAAGGGGCAACTCTCCCCCTGGTCAGAGCGTGAGCTGGGTGCGGGGCTCGCTGCCCCTCTGCACCTGCCCCGGGGCCTGGGCTGGGTCATAACCCTGTAATTCCTCCCGGACTCTGCGGCTAAAGGAGCTGCCACTTGAGAGTAAACTGGCGCTCTTTGCCTCAAGCTCCCTGTCCTAAGGAATCTCAAACCTTTATTACTAAATGGAGGGAATTAAAGCTAAAATTTAGGAGGGTAGGATTTTTGTTTGTTTAATTGCACCATATTTTAAAATGTTAAAGTCTGTCTACATTTTCTATTGAGATTGAACCAAACTGTTACCCAGAGACTTGGGGAAGAAGGAGAACAATGTTTTATTTTTTGATTACTGAAAGAAGGTTCATGTCAAGTAGATAAATAATAACCTTTGCATTCTATTTTATACTTCTGCAGGTGGGATAACCACTTATTGGGTTATTTACATCTTGTAACAGTGTCTTTCTGGGGAAATTGGGTACATGTCACATGAAATGTGTCAAATGCAGGTATTACTTCAATATGAGAGGTGATGGATCTAATTAATGCCTATTTTAGTCGAAAGATGTAGTTATCCTGCACCATACCATCCCAACAGGATGTAGGCTTGTGGACACAGCAGGGGAGGAGAAAGTGGGATAAACTGAGAGAGCCACATTGACATATATACATGACTGTGTGTAAAAGAGGTAGCTAGGAATAGCTAGATAGGAAGCAGATGGGTAGCCCGGGAAGCTCAGCCCAGTGCTGTGTGACGACCTACAGTGGTGGGATGTGGAGGCGGGTAGGAGGGACGCTCACGAGGGAGGAGGGGATGTATGTATACTTGCAGCTGACTCACGTTGTTGTATGGCAGAAATCAACACGTTGTAAAGCCATTATCCTCCAATAAATTTTTTTTTAAAACCTATGGTAACTTCATAAAAATAAATAAAATTCACTTCAGTGATTAAAAAAACACTAATCAGTTGAATTGCATTGCCTCTTGGCTGGAGACTATGATGACCTAATCCTGTTGCACTCAGGTCTGGGTGGGCTGATATGTTGTGATAGCCCCTCTGACTCATTTAAACTGTGTCTTAAAAGTGAAAGAGCAAATTCTTGTTCTGAGAAAGATGACAGCGATGATTACTTTTACAAGTAAATAAATTACAGTTGGAGGAAGTCATATGAGAAGTGTTGGAGTTAGGGGACCTAGCCTAGTCTGGTTGACCAGGAAGCCTTCCCAGGGAAGTGACATTGAACTTGATATCTCCTACTCTGATTGAGAGAAAGTCTTGCCCCTTCCCCAGGGAATTCTTTTTTTCCCCCTCTGCATTCCACTCTCCCCACCATTACTCCAAATTTAGTAACTTAGATAAATGTCATTTTGAGTTCCTTGGCCATGGAGTGTGTACATCAGTTTTCAAATACCTTCACATCTAGTTTAATTAATCTTTAACTGATTGGCTTCCCAAGTCATTCAAAGTCGAACTTTAACTGACATTTCACATTCTGGTCCACAATTCTAGATGGCTAGTGTTGATTCCAAGATAAATTTATTAAATATATTTAGGTTCTTTTTTCCTCATATGGGGAAAACCCAAAATACCACGGGTCTTCCACTTAAAAAGATTAATTCCGTATATGGTCCCAAGGAGATGCTGTTCTTCTTTTTACTTTTATTAAACTTAATTTTAGAGGAGTTTTATATTTATAGAAAACTTGTGAAGATGATAAAGACTTCTTGCTACATATTCCTCACCTGGTTTCCCTGTTGTTAACATCTTACATTACTATGGTACCTTTGTCACAGCTAAGAAACCCACAGTGGTGCGTTACTATTAACCAAACTTTATTTTGATTTTACTAGTTTCCCCCTAATTTCCTTTTTCTGTTTTAGGATCCCATTTAGGTTACCACATTACCTGTATTAATAGTTGCTGTGTTTCCCTAGCCTCCTCTGGGATATGATAGTTTTTCAGAATGTCCCTGTTTTTCTTGACCTTGACAGTTTTGAGGCATATGAGGTATTTTGTAGAATGTCCCTCAATTTGGATTATTCTCATGTTTTGGGAAAGAAGACTGCAGAGGCCAAGTGACATTCTTGTCATATCATGCCAAGACTATATGCTATCAGGTGCCTTATCACTGATGATGCTAATTTAATCACATGACTAAGGTTCTGCTTTCCAGTTTTCTCCATTATAAAGGTACAATCCATCCCCCACCCTCACCTTCATACTTTACTCTTTGGAAACAAGTCACTAAGCTCAGCTGTCATTCTGGAGTGCAGAGGGAGGAGGAAAGAACTGCTTTTGCTTATTCACTCAAGAAGTATCTTTGAGCCCTTACTATGTGCCTGACACCCTGCTGTGCCCTGGGGACAAGATGCTGGCCACAACCTTGTCCCTGATCGTAGAGGTCTTTTATCTGGCTGAGATACAACCCCCAAAAGCAAAGACAGATGAGCATCCTTTGAGTGTAATGAAGGAAACAGACTAAGGAAAGGAGTGAGACATGGGACCTGGATAATAAGGAGGAACCTGCCTTGCATATGGTGCTGGGAAAGACATTTCTCAATGGAGCCATTTGCGTTGACCCCCTGAATAACAAGAAACAATTACAATGTAATATTACTAAGCTATTAAAAAGAATGAAATAATGCCATTTGCAGCAGCATGCATGGACCTAGAGACTGTCATACTGAGTGAAGTAAGTCAGACAGAGAAGGAGAAATATTGTATAGTATCCCTTATACTTGGAATATCAAAAGAAATGATATGAAAGAACTTGCGGTTAATGGAGGGTAGGGTGGCAGAAAGGGATAGTTAGGGAATTTGGGATGGACATGTACACACTGTTATATTGAAAATGGGTAACCAACAAGGTCTTATCGTAGAGCTCAGAAACTCTGCCCCATGTTATGTGGCAGCCTGGATGGGGGGGGAGTTTGGGGGAGAGTGGATCCGTGTATGTATGTCTGAGTTCCTTTTCTGTTTACCTGAAACTATCTCAGCATTGTTAATCAGCTATACTCCAATATAAAATAAGAAGTTAAAAACAGAAGCAATTATCCATGCAAATAGGGAGGGAAAACATGTTCTGGGCAGAGGGAACAAGTCATGCAAAGATACTGAATGGGGAAGAGCTTGGCACATTTTAGCAGCAAGGTGGCAGAGCAGCCTGGCTGGAGTCTTGGAGTCACGTCATGGGTAGAGGTACCATGTGGAAGCTTGGAAGCATGTCAGGCTTTCGCTGTCTCCAGCCTCCATTCTTGATTTTGAGGCAGAAAAAAGGCCCAAGATACAATTTTTAAAATCTGTCTTATCTCCTTTTATCAACATAGTATTCATGTATACAGCACATAAATGAATGGCTGGATCTGTGCTCCAATAAAACCTTGTTTATGAACACTTAAATTTGAATTTCCTATACTATTTATATATCACCAAGTATTCTTTTGACCATTTAAAAATTAAAAAGCCATTGTTAGCTTGGAGGCTACATAAACACAGGTGCTTGGTGGCCTTTGGCACGTGGCCTTGTGGAGCCCTGTGCGTTACTGTGTGTGGCCCCCGCCGCATACCCAGTAGAGGAAGGGCTGGTCTCATTCCTTTGCTGCCATGAGTGGGAAAGAATGAGGGAGCTCTACAACTAGTGGTTGTAATTGCTTCTGACCTCAAAGCTATTAAAGTAACCAGGTTCTGGACTTCCCTGGTGGTCCAGGGGATGAGAATCTGCCTGCCAGTGCAGGGGACACCAGTCCGATCCCTAGTCTGGGAAGAGCCCACGGGCTGCGGGGCAGCGGAGGCCACGTGCACCACTGCTGAGCCCGTGTTTCAGAGCCACTGCTCTGCAGCGAGAGAAGCCACCGCAGTGAGGAGCCCGCGCCTAGCAGCTAGAGGAAGTGCGTGCAGCGACAAAGACGTGGCACTGTCAGAAATAAGTGAATAAAATGAAAGAACTGGATTCTTCACGGTATGTCCAACTGTATTTGCCACAAGTATTGGAATATAGAAAAGAAGCAAGCACTTCTAGCCCAGGAATAAAACACAAATTCTTAGAGTAGAATGTGGTCTGTGGCTCTCTTCTTAACTTCTTCCATTTTCCATACAGAGCCATGACACTAGCACTTGGCTCTGCCAAGATTCCGCAGTTAATGGCTCCTGTCTTCTTCACCTGAAATGCACTGTTCTCACTCCTGGCTCCATCACTTCATTATCCATCAGGTTCCACTTGTGCAAATGTTTTCTCACCACCACCCCTCCCCAACACACACACACACTGAGCTCTGAGCATATCGTTTCATGCTTCTTTGGTAACTTTTCACAGGAATTGTGTATAAAGTGTTAGAATTCCTGTCTTTATAACATAGATACTTGAAAGACATGTGATAGACATTTCCCCACAAATGACAATAGTCCTAAAAGTTTGCGTGGTGGTTCCAATAATAAGTGAAGCTGGAAAAAAAAAAAGCACTTTTTCCATTTTGTTGTGTCTGACTCTTTGCAACCTCATGGACTGCAGCAAGCCAAGCTCCTCAGTCCTCCACTGTCTCCCAGAGCTTGCTCAAACCCATGTCCATTGAGTCGGTGATACCATCCAACCATCTCATCCTCTGTCACCCTCTTCTCCTCCTGCCCTTAATTTTTCCTGTCATCAGGATCTTTTCCAATGAGTCAGCTTTTCACATCGGGTGTCCAAAATGTTGGAGTTTCAGGTTCAGCATCAGTCCTTCCAATGAATATTCAGGACTGATTTCCTTTAGGATGGACTCCTTTGATCTCCTTGCAGTCCAGGGGACTCTCAAGAGTCTTCTTCAGCACAATTTGAAAGCATCAATTCTTTGGCACTCAACATTCTTTATGGTCCAACTCTCACATCTGTGCATGACTTCTTTTTCCATACTATCAGAAAAAAAAGTCATCATTATCCTAGAGGAGCAGTAAAATGATCTCTATATCTGTTTATAAAAAAATAACATTTTAGAAGTAGCATAGAAGAGGTAGGCAAACATTGTATAGCCAAAATTGTAAAAAGTTTTAGGGAGGTGGGTCAAATAGTTCATGAATATATAATATTATTTTTCTAATTTATATATTTGTTAGCTTTACATAATTTATGATTTCTGTTTATTATTTTTCTCATCCTAAATTCACTTTTGTATCCAATGATTTATTCATTATTTTGTATTATTTTCATAAAAATTATGTCTCTGCTCATAATGACAAAGAATAATCTTGATTTGAATTTTAATGAAAAAATATTTACACAGGTGTGGCATAAAATTAAATCAAGAAATTTTGATTTCAAAAGAATTAAAGATGTGTGAGCACGGGTGGGGATTTTATACATTACCTTGCCTGGTAACTAATTCAAAAATAAGAGTTTGAACACACTGCATTCTCTGACACCTTTAATCACAAGCTTTTGTAACCAGTTCGTATTCTTGAAAAATTTCAACCAAGTGCTTGATAATTACACAATGATTCAAATTCCCAATAGAAGCAAATTAAAGGAGACATTTGTTGAAATAAGATTATATATCATAAATATAGAGCTTAAGTGGATGAGTTCTTTCTCAGTAAACCACTCAGGGAAGTCAGCTTAATCCATCAAGAGAGGTAGCACAGCTAACGGAGAGGAACAAAGGACAAGGGCGGGGAGAATAAAGGGAGAGAGGCAGTCCCTCCCTATTAAATTGAAGTGTTTGTTGTTCAGCAGTAAAGAAGCTCTAGTAATAAAGTATTCTGCTGTGTTAAGATGTTGATATGTTTTATATCTCTACTTTTTAATTTTTTTGTGCTTTCTATCTCTTTTTGTAAGTCCTTTACATATAATTCTCTCAGCTTTATTAGTACATCCTCAAGCATCTTTGAAAAACAACACCATGGGAAACATCCGTTAGAAAGGAGAGTTCAAATCCTTTAGCCCGCTAAGCACATAATTGCCTATAGAAGTGCCGTATCATTTCATTGCAACTGAGAATGGCAGCATAGATTTATCTTTTAATTGTTCTAATAGTCATATCATAAAGATATTATGGACCAAGCACAATCAATGGTAAAAGAATTCCCATTAAGAAGTTCTGATAGCGTAAGGGTTACCTCACCAACCAGCTTAGCAGAGTTCACAGCGGGGTAGTTATGGCTTCTGCTGGGGGTCTTTGCACTTAGTTGCAGCTTGTGTTGGGAAGGACTAAGGTCAGTAGGTGAAGAATAGAAAGTATATTCAGAATAGAATAAAGGAAGGTGCTGGGGCTGTTAAAGATTTAAGATGTTTTTGTATACTTGTATACATATATACTGTATGTATGTTTTATGTGTACTTGCAGACAAAGGTCCATCTAGGCAAAGCTATGGTTTTTCTAGTAGTCAGGCATGGATGTGAGAGGTGGACTATAAAGAAAGCTGAGTGTCGATGAACTGATGCTTTTGAACTGTGTTGTTGGAGAAGACTCTTGAGAGTCCTTTGGACTGCAAGGAGATCCAACCAGTCCATCCTAAAGGAAATCAGTCCTGAATATTCATTGGAAGGACTGATGCTGAAGCTGAAACTCCAACACTTTGGCCATCTGATGCAAAGAACTGACTCATTGGAAGAGACCCTGATGCTGGGAAAGATTGAAGGCAGGAGGAAAAGGGGACGACAGAGGATGAGATGGTTGGATGGCATCACTGACTCAATGGACTTTAGCTTGAGCCAGCCTTGGGAGTTGGTGATGGACAGGGAAGCCTGGCGTGCTGCAGTCCATGGGTCACAAAGAGTCGGACACAACTGAGCAACTAAACTGAACTAATGTATACTTGTGCATTTTTCTTTATGAGTTTGATTTTTGTGTATGTGTGCTCAGTCATATCCAACTCTTTGTGACCCAATAACTGTAGTCCACCATGCTTCTCTGCCCACGGAGTTTTCCAGGCAAGAATATTAGAGTTGGTTTCCATTTCCTTCTCCCGGGAATCTTCCCGACCCAGGGATCACACCCATGTCTCTTGTGTCACCTGTATTAGCAGACAGATTCTTCAGCACTGTGCCACCTGGAAGGCCTTATATAACATAATAAGAAGGCAATAAAAATGTAGGTCAGTAGTCCTAGAAAAGAATTCTTGGTATAAAAAATGTAAAAAACCATCAAATTGAAATCTTAGATCTAACTGGATGTTTGAAGCCCTAATAACTATAAGAAAATCATTACATTTTAATATACAAATAAATGAATTCTTAATACCAATATAGGTATTTAATCTTTTAAAATTTGTATTAGTATTATTACTATCATTGTTAATTTAATACTTTTTATTGAGGTGTCCTTGATTTACAAGATTACATTACAGGTGTACAACATGGTGATTCAATATTTGTGTGTATTTGACTCCATTTGAAGTAACTACAAAATAATGGCTATAGTATCCCTGTGCTATACAATATATCCTTTGTGGCTCATTTACTTTGTACATGATATTTTGTATCTCTTAATCCTGTACCATTTTATTGCCTCTTCTGCCTCCCACTTCCCAGTGGAAAACACTAGTTTGTTCTCTGTATCTGTGAGTCTGTTTCTGTTTTGTTATATACATTTCTTTTACTTTTTAGATTTAACACGTTAGGTGATAACGTAGAGTATTTGTTTTTCTCTGTCCGACTTATCTCACTAAGCATAATACCCACTATGCTTAGTGATTTATCTATGTTGTTGCAAATGGCGGGATTTCATTCTTTTTATGGCTAATATTTCACAGTATGTATGTGTGTACGTATGTATTCACATCCTTTTTATCCCTTCATCTGTTGATGACAGCAACTAAGTTTGCTTCTGTATCTTGGCTATTGTAAATAATGCTGCTGCAAACACTGAGGTGCATGTGTCTTTTCCAAAAAGTGTTTTTGTTCTCTTCAGATACATGCCCAGGAGTGAAATTGCTGGCTCATAGGTTAGTTCTGTTTTTAGTGTTTGAGGTATCTCCGTAATATTTTGCATAGTGGCTGCACCAGTTTACATTTTCACCAACAGTGCCCTAGGTCCTCTTTTCTCAACACCCTCACCGGATTTGTTATTTGTACACTTTTGGATGGTAGGCACTCTGACAGGTGTGAAGTAATATCTCATTGTGTTTTTGATTTGTGTTCCTCTGACAATTAGTGATGTTGAACATCTTTTCATGTGCCTGTTGGCCATCTGTATATCTTTTTTGGACAAATGTCTATTCATATCTTCTGCCAATTTTTAAACTTTTTAAAATAGTGAGTTGTGTGAGCTATTTAGTATTTTGGATATTAATCCCATTTCAGTCATATCATTTGAAAATATTTTCTCCCATTCCATGGGTTGTCTTTTTTATTTTTTTTTTGGATCATTTCCTTTGCTGTGCAAAAGCTTTTAACTTTAGTTAGGTTCCATTTGTTTATTTTTGCTAATGTTTCCTTTCCCTGAGAAGATTGAGCCAAAAAAATATTGCTATATTTATGTTAAAGAGTGTTCTGCCTGTGTTCCCTTCCAAGAGTTTCATGGTCTCATGTTTTGTGTTAAAGTCTTTAAACCATTTTGAGGTTTTGTTTTGTGTATGGTTCTAATTTCATTCTTTTATAAGCAGCTGTTCAGTTTTCCCATCTCCACTCGGTGAAGAGAATGTCTATTCCTCATTGTATATTCTAGCCTCCTTTGTCATAGATGGTTTCAGATTGAGGCTTCAGTTTTTTAATAACCTTGGTTTTAGTCAATTGTTGAAAATGCTGAAATTAAAGCATTGTGATAAATATTCTGGAGAAGATGTATTAATATTAGGAAAGATGTCTTTAAATATATTTCAAAAGAAAGCTTCATTTTTCTCATTAAACACTCATTTATAAAGATTCAGAATACCATAAAAAGGACCCCACCGTAAGTGCATGGGTTTATTTCTGGGCTGTGTGTTCTGTTTCATTGATCTGTTTTTGTGCCATTACTGTACTGCTTTGATTATTGTAGCTTTGTATTATACTTCAAAGACAGGGAACTTTTTTCTTTTTTCTCCTCTTCAATTGTTTGGAATAGTTTGAGAAGAATATATATTATCTCTTCATTATATGTTCGGTGGAATTCCCTTGTGAAGTTGTCTAGTCCTGGAGTTTGTTTGCTGGGAGTTTTTGTTTTGTTTGGTCTGGGTGGTTTTTTTGTTTGTTTGTTTTTAATTGCAAATTTATTTTCACTACTAGTAATCTGTTCAGATTATCTGTTTCTTTGCTTCAGTTTTGGAAGGTTTTATGTTTCTAGAAATGTGTTAATTTCTTCTGTATTGTCCAATTTGTTGGCATACAGCTGTAGTATTCTCTTCTGATTTTTTTAATATCTCTACCATATCAGTTGTTATTTCTCCTTCTTTACATCTTATTTTATTTGGATCGTCTCTCTTTTTTTCTTGATGAGCCTTTCTAAAGGTTTATCAGTTTTACCTTTTAGAAAGACCAGCTTTTGATGTCATTGATCTGCTCCATTGTATTTTGGCTTTCTATTTTATTTCCTCTCTGATCTTTATTATTTCCTTCCTTCTGCTGACTTTAGACTTTGCCTGTTCTTCTTTTCTAATTCCTTTAGATAGTAGGTTAGGTGGTTTATTTGAGATTTTTCTTATATCTTGAGGTAGACCCATATCACATAAACTTGCCTCTTAGAACTCCTTTTGCTGCATCCTGTAGATTTTGGAAAGTTGTGTTTTCATTTTCGTTTGTCTTGAGGTATCTCCTGATTTCTTCTTTGGTTTCTTCATTGACCCATTGGCTTTTAGCAGCATGTTATTTACTCTTTCTCCACCTCTTTAAATTAGGTGGAACAGTTGCCGGTTATGGTCTTGAAGGGGTATCCTTACGTGGAAGCATCCTTATAAAGTCTGTGTGTGCCCATTGGCTTTGGTGGGAGAACTGGCTCTGTTGCATGCATGAGTCATGTCTTTCCCCAGAGTGTACTGGCGGCTATCACTTGTTAGGAAGAGGGACTTGAGATGGAGTGGCTAGAGCAAGAGCTAGGTGTGAGCCGGGGCTTCCCCTATCCTTAGTGGCCAACTCTACTCGATTGCGGGCAAAGTCAGATCCCAGGCTGCTGAGCGGAAGTCCCGAGGGTCAGGTCTGAGCTGGGTCAGTTCCCTCCGACTGTGTTCTGCCTTCTCCCAGCACCAGTACCCTTGCCCCTAAGTCAGGAGGGGCTGGCTGGAGCAGTCAGTCAGTGGATCTGGGTGTGGGCTGTGGCAGAGTGCTGGACTGCTTCTGGTGCGTCGCCCACTTAGGTGCCAGATGCCGTCCTTACCCCTTTCAGATGCCACTGGAGTCTGAGCCGACTGGCTCTGAGCTGCCTCCCTTCCTCACGAGCATGGGCTCTGCTTGTCCATGGCAAATCTCACCTAGTGGGGAGTGGCATTGCAAAGCAAGTGGGGCCAGAATGAGCTCTTGGCTCAGGCTGGGGCACACGCCAGGGCAGTGATGGGAAACTGGCCAGAGGCCAGTGTGGTTTCACTTTGCTTTCTCGACTTTGTTTTGGGAGTAAGCAAGTGTGTGTGCACTCTTCACAAGTGGAATCTAGGTTTTTAACAGGCCTTCTTTAAGTCCCACTGGTTTTCTAACCAGCTGAAGAGACTCATCTTTCTTCCTACTCTTGGACCCCAGAATTGGGGTCCTCAGAGTGTGACTTGAACAGCTCACTCCCCAGGAAGGAAGGATCTCCCTCTTCTGAGTCCCCCCCGAAGGGCACAGGTCTTGACCTGATTGCTTCTCTTCCCTTCCTACCCAGTTCCATCAGGACTGTTCTTACGGGTTGTACAAAAATCTTGCAAGTCTTCAGTTAGTTTTCATTGAGAATTGCTCCATGCGTAAATGTATGTGTGTATATATGTATGAATTTTATTTTTGCTTTTTTTTTTTTTTTTAACACCAAAAGCATTTTGTATTGGGGTATAGCTGATTAACAATGTTGTAATAGTTTCAGGTGAACACTGAAGCAACTCAGCCATACATACACATGTATCCAGTCTCCCCGAAACCCCCTCCCATCCAGGCTGGCACATAACAAGAGCAGAGTTCCATGTGGTATACAGTAGGTTTTTGTTGGTTATCCATTTTAAATATAGCAGTGTGTACATGACCTTCCCAAAGTCCTTAACTATCCCTTTCCCCCGGCAACCATGAGTTCATTTTCTATGTCTGTGAGTCTTTGCCTTGTAAGTAAGCTCATTTGTATCATTTCTTTTTAGATTCCACATATAATGGATGTCATATGATATTTCTCATTCTCTGTCTGACTTACTTCACTCAGTATGGCACCAGATCCATGCATGTTGCTGAAAATGGCATTATTTCATTATCTGCCTAGAACACTGATTTTTTTCCTAATATTTATTTGTAGTTGATTGCTGATTGCTTTACAATACTGGTTTGATTTCTGTCATACATCAACGTGAATCAACCATAGGTGAACATACGTCCCCTCCTTCTCGACTCTCCCTTCCACCTGCCACCCATTCCCTCTCCTCTAGGTTATCGCAGGACCTAGAGTCTATTATACAGAGTGAAGTAAGTCAGAAAGAGGAAAACAGATAGTGTGTGTTAATGTGATGTACTGATGAACCTGGCCACAGAGCAGCGATGGAGACAGACATAGAGAACAGACTTATGGCCAAGGGCGGGGGAGAAGAGGGCGAGGATGAGATGAATGGAGAGAGGAGCGTGGAAGCATGGATGCTTATACAGGTGACTAACTAACACACACTAACCAACACTAACTGATAACACTAACTAACTAACAAAGGTAACTAGATGGCCAATGGAAATTTCCTGTACGACTCAGGGAACTCGAACTGGAACTCCATGATAACCTAGAACACTGATTTTGAAATTAATTCTTTATTACTAAGATGGAGTTATTTTTATGATATAAAGTAGCATTTGTTTGTTTTCATTTTGACTCTGTATACTATTGGTGTTTAATTTGAATAAAAATTATGTGATGTAATACAGAAGAGATTTCTGCTAATGTATTACTTTTTAAATTCAAGACACTATTCACATACAACTGGTGCACCTACAGAGAAGTAAGTCACTGTCTTTAACCTCTGGAGGATCTGTGGCCAAAGTATTGTGAGTTTCACCTTCAGCATCAGTCCCTCCAATGAACACCCAGGACTGATCTCCTTTAGATCACAAGGGATTTAGACACAAGGGATTGCTCACTCTAAACTGAATGTGAGGGACTCCCTGGTGGTCCAGTGGTTAAGACTTCCCCTTCCAGTGCAGGAGCTGTGGGTTCGATCTGTAGTCAGAGAGCTAAAATCCCACTTGCCTTGTGGCCAAAAAAACCAAAACATAAAAGAGAAAGCAATATTGTAGCAAAGTTAATAAAGACTTTGAAAATGGTCCACATCAAAAAATCTTTTTAAAAAATGAATTATGAGTGCTGCAAGTAAAGAAGTGTCTTACTATGTTTATGATTTTATTACGGTATCTTCAGGAAACATAAACCCCTTCAAGGTAGAGCCATTTAATAAAATCAGAGAGAGCTGTAAGAAGTTAGAGAGATCTAGCAAAAGCAGTGGATTAATCCAGGACTTCAGAAGGTGGGATTCAGGTCAATTCAGGGAACTTCTTCTGCAGGAAGCTGGCCATTTTTTGCCAGCTCTGCCATTAAAAGTGATTCATTTCATCAGCATATGCTAGTTTCTTTCCATCCTGTTCCCAGGTGACTTTATCTCTAGACTTTCAGCAGAAGTATCTGATTTGCTTTCTGCCTGCACTATGGGTCAGGTGTTCCTATAGGGTTAGGTACAGGCTTCTGGGGTCTGGCAGGCAAGGTCTCCTAATACACTGGACTGCCTGGCCGAGAGGAACTGTGAGCCTGACTGAAGTTGGCCATAGTAGATGTTTGGTATTGAATAAGAGTTTAACAGACAAACTCAGAAAGGGAGCTATCCTGTCTGGCAGAATGTTCATGGAAGGCTTTGTGAAAGAGATCGTATTAGTTGTTGTCGTTTAGTCGCTAAGTTGTATCCAACTCTTTGTGGCCCCAGGGACTGTAGCCCACCAGGCTCCTCTGTCCATGGAATTTCCCAGGCAAAAATATTGCAGTGGGTTGCCATTTCCTTCTCCAGAGGATCTTCTTGACCCAGGGATTGAACCCCCGTCTATTGCATTGCAGGCAGATTCTTTACCACTGAGCCATAGGTTGGATTGTATTTACATGTCGAGAGCAAACAGGTAAAGAAAAAAGGAGTTCTAGGAAGTGGAGCAATTCGGGCCAAGTTGTGTAGGTTTATGCTTGGCCCGTGGGGGGATCAGTCTGACTCAGAGATCCTTACTGTTCGGTTCACTTCAAGTCCAACTCTTTGTGATCCCATGAACTGCAGCACTCCAGGCTTCCCTATCCATCACCAACTCCTGGAGCTTGCTTAAACTGATGCCCGTCAAGTCAGTGATGCCATCCAACCATCTCATCCTCTGTTGTCCTCTTCTCCTCCTGCCCTAAATCTTTCCCAGCATCAGGGTCTTTTCCAATGAGTCAGCTCTTTGCATCAGGTGGCCAAAGTATTGGAGTTTCAGCTTCAGCATCAGTCCTTCCAGTGAACACCTGGGACTGATCTCCTTTAGGATGGACTGGTTGGCTCTCCTTGCAGTCCAAGGGGCTCTCAAGAGTCTTCTCCAGCACCACAGTTCAAAGTTCACAGATCCTCACTGTAGTTGCCCTAAATCACCTAAATGCCTGACCTCCAACTGATTGAAACCAGGTCTCTGGAGTTTGTGTTCAGATCATTTGCATTGTTTTAAAAGTTCCCCAGATGATTTTGATGCAAAGAGAGCCCTGGAAAGTTGGAGAGGACAACACATTATGAATTTGTGAAATCGAGTTGGAAAAGCATGGTAGAACAAGACTATGGAGGCTTTCTATATCAGGCTAAGGAGTTTCTTGATTGTATCCTGAGTGAAGGTGAGTCCGTGAGATTTATATTTAGTTGGTTTCCACCATTTTCTGAGCCTGGTATGAAACAGTGAAAAGTGAAAGTGTTAATCACTCAGTCATGTCAGACTGTTTGTGACCCCGTGGACTATAGCCCACCAGGCTCCCCGTCCATGGGATTCTCCAGGCAAGAATACTGGAGTGAGTAGCCATTCCCTTCTCCAGGGGATCTTCCCGACCCAAGGATTGAACCCTGGTCTCCCACATTGCAGGCAGATTCTTTGAGCCTGGTACAGCTGTATCTATTTGGAACCCTTTCTGGGCAGTAGACAGAGAAGGGAAAGAAAAGTTGTGGGGTCTAGGTGCGTGTGGTACAGCCCTTTATACTTGTTGAGAATGTTATTTATTTGCTCTTTCTCTTTGTAGGAGTAGATGTTCTAATTGCAGATTTAGTTTTCTAAGTGGAATATATTGAAGTTTTTGTAACAGTTCTTTCTTCTCTCTTTAGGGGAGTTGGCTGCATCTTTGTTGAGATGATCCAGGGAGTTGCTGCTTTTCCAGGAATGAAAGACATTCAAGATCAACTTGAACGAATATTTCTGGTAAGTTCTTTACAGAATGCTTCTGAGGAATGTTGGCTCTGAATGCATTCCTTAGTGACAAATCCTACAATGATAGTGGGAAATAATTTCAGATTTGTTGATTGTCACATTTAATTCTTACATATTTTTTGGGACCTTTGCAAAAGCAGGAAATTAGTGAAGAATTGTGTCTTTAAACTACTGCACATGAATAATATGCCAAAACACTAAGAAAAGGTAGAATGTCAGCGGCAATATAGAAGAGTGCGCTGAAAATGAAAGCTTTGATAGGAGAAGGCCGAATAATTTATTTAGATATCCCCTGCTCCACACCACCTGCTCCACACCCTGTTAGTGTGTCTTGACCCCCTCCCACTTCCACCCACTTAACTTTTTTCCAAAAAGCAGAGCATGAAAAGAGAGAAAGGGAGGATGGTAACTTTAGAATGGAGAAGCCAGGCAACTAGTACCCCATCCTGGTCTTCAAAGTTAAGATCATCAAGGGGAAGTCGCACTGATAGTGTGTATACACCCTTTGTATCAGTATACTGAGGATGGCGCTTGGCTTCTGTGATCTTCCTCCCAAAATTATAACTCCACTCTAACCAGGAAAAGACATCACACAAACCCAAATGGAGGGACATTCTACGAAATACCTGACTAGTGCTTCTTCTTCTTTTTTTAAATTTTTAATTGGAGGCTAATTACTTTACGGTATTGTGGTGGTTTTTGCCGTAGATTGACATGAATCAGCAACCGGGGTGCATGTGTCCCCCATCCTGAACACCCCTGCCCTGATTAGTACTTCTTAAAACTGTCAAGGTCATGAAAAAACAGAAAGTCTGAGACACTGTCGCAGGTGAAAGAGGCCAGGGAGACGTGAGAACAGAGTGTCATGTGGTGTCCTGCCTGGAATCCGTCAGGGAGAAAGCAGTGCAAGGCACGTGAGGTGTGCGGTGTAGCTCGTGTCAGCGTTGCGGGGTGTGCCCCTCGGGTGTGGTGGGTGTTGCGTGTGACGTCAGGTTTCAGCAGTCGGGGAGACTGGAGAGGCACACACAGGAACCCTCTGCACTGCTGTCCACAGTTTTGTATAAATCTAAAACTATTCTAAAATTTAATTTTTTTTAGTCTGCACAAAATAAAAATGTGTTCTGTAGCCAGATGACCGGGATTTGTCACCTACTCTCTCACTTTGGGCAAGGAACTTAGCTCACTGAACCTTAGTTTTTCCCATGGGTAAGATGAGGTATATTCTATACCCAGTGGTGCTAGTGGTAAAGAACCCGCCTGCCAGTGCAGGAGACCTGGGTTCGATCCCTGGATCAGGAAGATCCCCTGGAGAAGGAAATGGCAGCCCACCCCAGTATCCTTGCCTGGGAAATTCCATGCACAGAGGAGCCTGATGGGTTACAGTCCACGGGGTCTCAAAGACTTGGACACGACTGAAGCCACTTACTTATTAGCACTATAACAATAGTACCAAAAATTTTGCTTCATGAAAGCGTAGTTTATTGATACAGCTTAGTCAGAGTTATAATTTTCAATATTATTTTTATAATGTAAGCATTTCCAGTAGGTACTGTCTTGTTGAATGGTTTCTTATATGGAGATTTTGTGATTATTTCTTGATTTTATGGCAATTATTTCCTAATTTTATGGATATTCAGATACCTTTGAATGGTGAGACTTTTAATAAATCAAATGAATCATTGTAAATTTTGTGTGGAAACATTGATAAACCAAACTATTGTTTGCTCTTATTAGAGCACAGAGACCCTTAAATGCAGATACGTATCATGATTTATGGTAATAATGCCTTCATTTACTGTAATTTTTTTTTACATGTGTAATGATTTTTACAAGTAAAATGTCCTTTGGTAATTAGATCAAGATCCTCATCTATATAAAATTGCTACTTTAGAATTAAATAATGTTAAGTTTTACCCTAAAGAATTAGACATGACCAAAAAAAAAAAAAAAGAAATCTACAAACTTCTCTTGACAGTAAATGTTATCATCTTAAATATTTTATTTCCTCCACTGACTTGTTTAAATTTGCACATGTTAGCCATGTGGCATATTAAACTAGCAGACTGTCTCAGGAGTTGTGGGATCATTGGAAGAAGAAATTTTACTAAACCAGTATAGTTGAATCACTAGGAAAAAATGCTTTTCCTTGGTGACCTTTCATGTCTGAGGAATGACTTAAATGTGATTAAATCCACATTCACAGGCTTCCCATGTGAACTGCCAGAGACATTTCTAAAGCAGCATATCTGGCCTCTGGGAAAGCATTGTCAAGGAGGTAATGAACTCTGAAAAGTCATGAAACGTGGGATTGTTTGGTTTGTTTTGCGTTTTAGTACAGAGATTAAGTCCATTCATTTGCCTGTGAACTGTATATAGAAAGGTGTTTAATAACTTTGAAGCACAAAATTAATAGCTTGTTACCCACCATCACTAATATAATTAACTCCCACACAGTGACTCTTTATGTGAAAAGCAACCAAGATCAGTCACTGGAGCCTTTATATTTTTCTTTTGAAGGTTTTCTTTTTTCTGATGTTTTTCTTTTTTCTTCCTTTAATGGGAAGGAGCAGTTCACATTTTTTAACAAGTCCAGTGCATTCACTTCCACATATAACAATCATGTTGATATATGTAAGGTGAGCTGGCTAGTCTACAACCTGAGATTTCACCATTAAATCATTTCCCTTGAAATTGTGATGCTCATATACGAGAAGGGAAGGAAAGGAATGGAGTTTTGATAAATTATATTGAAGACATTTTGAATCGCCAGGTGAATGGATACCTACTTCTCTAGCAGTGACTCTGCTGTTAGAGGAAAAGAGTGATTTATTTTATTTCTTCAACATTACTCATTTTTTAATGTGCCATGATGTTTTCTATTTGCCTTTGTCAGTTGCAAAAATAAGCAGTAGATGTCTACACCCAGTAAATATACACTCAGAGTGACAAAAATCATAACTAACAAGAAATTTTGTATTCTAATCATATTGTTCTGAATTGAAAGAGAAATCTACTTGATGAAACCCTGGGAACATTCTTCTGTCATCTCACAACAGCTGGGCAAATGGCAGAGAGTGCTTGCTCAGCGGTTTGAGATCTTGGCAGATGCTTCTGGGTTTGTGTGGCTCATGACCCCGGAGTACCACAGCCAGGACGAAGAAGCTGGCGTGATTGTGTCTTGAGGGCATGTCCTAGTTCTCCTTGCTTTTGAATGTTGATTAACTCCAGAGGTTCACCTTTCCCTGTCTCCTGGGTCTTCTGGCTTGCAATGGCATTTCGTCCACCAGTTATTTGTTAACACATTGTACATTATCTGATTGGTACCCTTGTTAAATGTTTCTCTTCCTCGTATATGTCGTTCAGAATTTAAAAGTGTGTGTGTGTCTGTGTGTGTGTGAAAAGAGCCACTTGCAACTTTGACATCTACTTCTCATCCTGGCTTTTGAGTCAAATCCTTCCTTGAGCTTATGTGTTTTGCAGTGAACTGGCTGCAGAGATGCCGTCTGTGGACCCATTTCCAGTCCCTGTTTTCTTACCCTGACTCTCTTTCCAGGATCTTTTTTTTTCTTTTAATTCATTTTTAATTGGAGGATAATGGCTTTAAATATTGTGTTGGTTTCGGCTGTACAACAGTGTAAATCAGCCGTGAGTATACATACATCCCCTTCCTCTTGAGCCCCCCTCCCAGCACCCCTCATCCCACCTTTTGGGTCATCACAGAGCACCGGGCTAAGCTCCCCATGTTACATAGCAGCTTCCCACTAGCGACCTAGTTTTCACACGGTGGTGTATATGCATCAGTGCTGTCTCAACCATGACCCTGAGGTTTCATGATTGGCTAGAACAGCCATATAGTATATAGAAGAAAGTCTCCACCACCTCCTCTGATGGTCGTTACCAGCCAGCTGGATGTAGCAGCCACATTGTTAGATGGAATATTGCTGTCACAGATTTGTATCTTCACTTCCATCGCTGGGTTGCTTGGGGTGATTTCCGCTGTATTTCTTCGGCACTCACTCTGCAGCACTGGGTACAATGGAGATGGAAAGGAATCTATCTGCCATGCTATCTGCCCTGGAATAAATGAGGACGATCAAGATAGGCAGGCTAGACATACCCTTGGGAATGGAGTCATGAAAAATTGCTAAGCAATTGCTCAGCAGATGGGAGATCCAGTAATTGTAGGCCCTGTATTCCTTAAAATACTGAACTCTTAAGAGTTCAATGTTGAATTCCTGAATAAGCCATCTTTTCTAATTGGATTGTAGTTTCTGCGTCTGTAAAGGGAGAAGTTGAGCCAAATGATTTTAATAATGTCTTGCTGCTCTAACCTTTTTTAATTCTAAAAATGCATGATATTACAGGATTATGCATAAGGGCTGTGGGTGTTCCGATAAAATTGCTAAGAACATTTTCATTAAGCATTTAAGAAAGGATAAGGTTTGAAGTGGAGTAAGGGAGATGGGGAGTCCAGGAGTGGGGTAGGTACAGTAGGTGTCTGTCTTACATGCCTGGAACGTGACATTGGACCTTGAAATTTGGACCCTGAATGATTGAGGACTTCTAATATTATTTTATTTTTAAGTAATAAGGAGACAGTACAATGTTTAACAAAAGAATAATAAAGGTTAAAATGACATTTCAGCAAAATTAATATGATATCATGATAAATTCAACTGTAGGCTGACAGAAGAGAGAACTAAGCAATGTATCGTGGAGTGAAGAATACGAAAAATATTAAGCAATGCTTTTGGCTCAGATGGTAAAGGACCCACTTGCAATGCAGGAGATGCGGGTTCGGTCCCTGGGTTGGGAAGATCCCCTGGAGAAAGGAATGGTTACCTATTCCAATATTCTTGCCTGGAGAATTCCATGAGGAGCCTGGAGGGCTACAGTCCATGGGGTCACAAAGAGTCAGACATGACTAAGTGACTCACACTTTCACTTAGAAAATCCAAGTCAGGAAAATGGGTTATAATACAGCCCACCCGGGAATAAATGCCTCTTCTAATTTGTGCGTGTTTCTTTCAAGCCTTCCATCAAAAGGCATAGTTATTTCCGTGGTGGTAAATTTTCTTTAGAGCATTAAGTTTTTTAAAAATAAAACAGTTAGAAAAAATTTTAAAGCAGTATGAAAATAAGTAAAAACCTCCATTTAGAGATAACCAGTGGTGAATATTTTTGTATTTTCTAGATTTTCACAACTGGATTAATAATAAATTTATGGTTTTTGTGTTCAGCTTCTCTTTATTTTCACGTTAAACAGGGAGCAATTTCCATGCCATTAATATATGCTTGAAAATATTATTTTAATTATGCTGTAATATTAATGTGCCCACACATTGCACTATCACTGGGTAATTTACTTGAGGTTTCTATGCTATAGTAAACCTCACATTGGAGAAGGCAATGGCACCCCACTCCAGTACTCTTGTCTGGAAAATCCCATGGACGGAGTAGCCTGGTAGGCTGCAGTCCATGGGGTCGCTACGAGTCGGACATGACTGAGCGACTTCACTTTCACTTTTCACTTTCACACATTGGAGAAGGAAATGGCAACCCACTCCAGTGTTCTTGCCTGGAGAATCCCAGGGACGGGGAGCCTGGTGGGCTGCCGTCTATGGGGTCGTGCAGGGTCGGACACGACTGAGTGACTCAGCAGCAGCTGCAAACCTCACATATCTTCATTCCATTCACTCATTCTTTCAACAAGAATTGTCAGGCGTCTATTCTGTGCCCCGTGCTGTGCCTACAGGCAGTGGGAAACCAGCAGACATGGTCTCTGCTCACCTCAAGCATACTGTTAGCTGGGCTCCATTGGAAGAACTTCTAGAAAGTCAGATCAAAGGATGTTGTCACAAAACCGTGGTGATCCATAATGATTCGGAAGAGAAAAAGGAGGCAAGGATGACTCCAGAGTGTCAAGCTGGTGGAACTAAATGAGTCATGAAGTCATGGAAGATAATGGGGGCAGTGGAAAGGAGGGCCGTCAGAGGGAGGAGAAGAGAGGTCCAAACAGTGGACTTCAGATGATAGCAGGTGATAGCAGGTGTCCTCGATGGAGACATCTAGCACACATCTCTTACGAACGGACTTGGGAGATAAGTGAGGATCAAGGGATCACCCACCAGAACCAGACAGTGCTAGGTCCTAAAGCGTGCTAGTTCTTGAATAATGAGAAGCTGAAGGAGAAGGCGAAAGGCTCCACCTAGACCTCGGGTTGCTTATGGTTTTTTGGGGTGGAGTGGGGGTGGGGAACCAAACCAGGAGAGAGCTGGGACAATGACACAAAAGTCAAGGTGAGGCAGGCAGCAACGAAGTGAGGATAAAAAAAGGAAAAAAAAAAAAAAAAATCACTCCCTTGAGGGAAATTATAGATCTACTCAGGTGTGTTTATCTTTATCTGCTGGGTGAGAAATTACGAGACCAGTGCCGTTCCTTTCTGTGTTCCCTCAGCATGGCCTTCTCACTGCCTTTATGGTATGTCACACACATACTATATTTTTGCAGTAAATGCTTTTAACCCAGAGGATGAGCTAAGTCTCCTGTTGGAGAAATGGGAGAGTTGACATGGAAAATGCATCTGAGTTTAATTAAGAAAGCATAGCAGACTATCCACAGGGCTTCCCAGCTGGCACAGTGGTAAAGAATCTGCCTGTCAGTGCAGGAGATACAAGAAGATGTGGGTTAGATCACTGGATCAGGAAGGCCCCCTGGAGGAGGCAATGGCAACCCACTCCAGTGTTCTTGCCTAGACAACCCCATGGACAGAGGAGCCTGGCGGGCTACAGTCCAGGGGGTCGCAAAGAGTCACACATGATTTAGCACAGCACAGCGCTGTCCGTGGTTTTCACAGGAAACTCACGGCTCTCCTCAGTGTCTCATGGATGTTGGAATGAAGGGGAGCAGGGGAGCAGGTTCCAGCACCTCCACTGAGGACTCTGTTTCATTAAGATTTTGCTTGTGAAATAGGTCTCGCTGCTGAAAGGAGGATTAGAAACCCTTGGACTAACAATATCTTAAGTTCCTCCCAGGTCAAGAGTTCTATGAAAAAGGAAAGTCCATGTGGAAGAAAAATGATGGGGAGAAAACAAAGATGTTGGAGAAATAAAAATTGAGCGACTCCCACATGCAGACCTTAGGTAGATGTTCTAAGAAAGAAAGTTCTGTGCTAGTAAGCGAATAGAAAGTTTGGTAGCAAACTTCAGTAAGCTCATTTCTGTTGAGAAAAAAGAAAGATAGTGGGATGTCCCACTGTAGAATAGCTAATCACATTACTTTTTGCAAAGAAACTTTGATTAGATGGCTGTTACCCAAACATATGAATTGGCTCATGTGGTAAAAAACATATTGTTTTACCTTGAGGGTTCTTAACATTTACTTTATAATGTTACAAACTTTCTATACATGGAGATGAGAACTTTTTTTGTTAAATCATTCACTCTGTAGTTGTTATTTGTGTTTCAACAAATATTTATTATGTGATTTGTTGTTGTTGGGTTAGCTGCTCAGTCATGTCCAACTCTTTGTGAGCCCATCAGGCTCCTCTGTCCATGGGGATACTCCAGGCAAGAACATTGGAGTAGGCCCTCCTCCAGGGGATCTTCCCAACCCAGGGATCAAACCCAGTTCTTCCACATTGCAGGTGGATTCTTTATAGTCTGAGCCACCAGGGAAGCCCCTCAGTTCAGTTCAGTTCAGTTCAGTCGTGTCCGACTCTTTGCAACCCCAGCCCAGCATTTCTGGTGATGTACTCTGCATATAAGTTAAATAAGCAGGGTGACAGTATACAGCCTTGATGTATTCCTTTTCCTATTTGGAACCAGTCTGTTGTTCCATGTCCAGTTCTAACTGCTGCTTCCTGACCTGCATACAGGTTTCTCAAGAGGCAGGTCAGGTAGTCTGGTATTCCCATCTCCTTCAGAATTTTCCACAGTGGGCTAAATACTCTTCCACATTCTGGGAAGACAGCATTGCACCAAAGTGTGTGGTCTCAGGAAACCTATATTCCTGTGAGGGAAAATAGACAATGAGCAAATTAATATATAATGTGTCTCCTGAGTGTTGCATGAGAGATGCCACTTTACATATGGCATTCCTGGGAGGTCTCTCTCAGAAGGGTGGTGATACTTGTTGAGTGAAGTTAGTTAAGGCTTAAGACATACAGGTACCAGGGATCAGAGCATTTAGGTGCATAGAATAGCAAGTTGGTGTTTAAAATCAGAGTTCTCAAACCTGAATCTGTTGAATTAAGGATCGTTCTTCCCAGTGCCTCAAGGTGACTCCTAGTATTCTTGTGACTTTGACCTCCTATGTAGAAAGCATTTTCTTACATGAGAAGTCCTTGCTTTGTGTGATGCATTAAATTACTGCAGATTGATATTCAGACGTCAGATTGAGCAAATCAATAAGAGAGTTTGAAGTACACCTGTGTGCATGTTTCAAGTCAGAATTATGGTGGAGCAAGAGATTTGGGTTTCCTGATTTAGTTCATCAGAAATGTTGGTATAAAGAGAAGAAGATGAGGAATGTTTCTGTTGGGATATTTGGAGAGTAGATAATGATTTAGAGGAGAGAACAGAGAAGGAATACATACAAATCAAAGAAAGCCAGTGAACACTTTAAAAAAAAAAAAAGTCAAAAGTAGAAGAATTTCAGGAATTCCCTGGTGATCCACTGGTTGGACTCCAAGCCCTCACTGCCTGCTGAAGGCACAGATTCAGTCCCTGTTCAGGAAGCTTAAGTTCCCAAAAGCCACATGGTGCAGCCAAAAAAAAAAGTAGAAAAATTTCAGAAAGAAAAGCTCTATCAACTGTGCCGAATACAACAGTGAAGTCAGTGGAGAAGGGTGCAGTGCTGAGAAAAGACCACTGGTGGTACCTTTTAAGGAATACTCCCGATAGTGTTGGATATTTGAAGTCAGGTTACAATGGATTTAAAGAGTTAAGTGTGCAGCAAAAAAAAAAAAAAAAAAAGGGAAATATTGAGTATAGACAACGTCTTGGAGAATTGTCTGAATGAAGAGGATTAGAGGTCACCTTAAGGGTATTTTTGAAATCAAGACAAATTTTATAATGTGTCATAAAGATTTTCATAATAGTGAGGGACAAGAAGGGACACCAAAGATATAAGGAAGCATATTTGATGGATCAGGGTATTGGTAGGCAAGAGTGGATGGGTGGAAAAGACAGTGTCTTCAAAATGGGGATGAAAAGATTTTCCAGAAGATAAGAAAGAAGAAACGGAAAGGAGAGAAAGATGTAAATAAATGTGGTAGAGGAGGAAAAAAGGAAGCTGAAGATAACATGATCTGTATGATTCTCAATGAAAGGGGCAGTGTGTGACTGATAGCGGTACACATCTGTGGGGGTAAATGTTGAGGGAAATGGATAATATTTGCAAAGCTGCTAACACTAAATGGTATTATGTTTTCTGATATGACAAGAGAAGGAGGTCATGGCTGACCACATTTGTTAATCAGTTGATCTGAGACATATCATAGGAATAAAAATGCTCTATTTCCAATTTTTATGATTTGTGACCATTTACTTTCCTATTATCATAAGGTTACTTTTAGGCATAGCCAACTTCACTGTTAATGTTTCCCAATTGTAATAGTTTTCACAAAGACCTTCCTGGAAGCAGTGGTTCACATCTGTTGTCTAACAGTCTTAAATGTTTTGAGAATATTTTAATCTCATATACTCCCTTTGATATTACCATTTTCTTTATACGTGACTTTATTGTCAGTGTGGGATTACTTACTGGCTGTTACAGTTATCTCTTGTTATGTAACTACCTCAAAACAGTGGGCTAAATCAACAACAGTCATATTTTACAATTAGCTGTCATCCTTTCAGGGTCAAGAATTCAGTAAGGGGTGGGCCAGGCAGTTCTGGACTTGGGAGGGGGAGCTCTCATGTGGTGACATATTTATGGTTGTAGACCAGTGATGGCTGGAGCAGAAGCAATCAGAAGCTGGAGCAGTTGAGGACTAGCCAAATCTCTCTCACATTGGTTCTTGAGGCCCTGTGTGGGTTTTTCTCTATGTGGGCTAGTTTGAGCTTCTCACTGGGCTTCCCTGGTGGCTCAGATAGTAAAGAGTCTGCCTGCAATGTGGGAGACCTGGGTGCAATCCCTGGGTTGTGAAGATCCCCTGGAGAAGGGAACAGCTGCCCACTCCAGTATTCTTGCCTGGAGAACTCCATGGACAGAGGAGCCTGGCGGCTACAGTCCATGGGGTCACAGAGAATCAGACACGACTGAGTGACTTTTACTCACTCACTCATGGGATGGTGGTTGCATCCCAAGAGTGAATTTCCTGAGGACCAGATAGAAACTTCTTAGTTTCTCTTAGCTTCAGAAGTCTTATAGAGAGTCTCTCAGTCAAAGCCATCACAAATCTTATGGCAGAGGCAAGGGGACATAGACTCCAGTTCTAGATGGAAAAGAGTGTCAAGAATCCTGGGGCCATGTTTTAAAACTGTTGCATTGCGTGTGTACATTCCCATTAGGGTGTATTGCCATTTTGAGCTGATAAAACAGCTTTGTAGGGAAAAAACAATCTGGGAAGCAGTTTTTATCAAGTTTCTAAAATTGTTATTTTTTCCCGTACTCCTTATGGCCATTACCATACTGCTTCTCATGATAATACGAAAGTGCAAATTGTCACAGAGTGTTACTTGATGGGTCATGAGGTCCCTTATTTGCTCATCCTCCTTTTCTTCCTTTTTTGACTAACAAGTTCACAGATGTGTCAGCCTGGAAAAAAAAATCGTGATATACTGCCATAGGGTGATACATATGAGGTGAGTTAGAAGGTGGTGACACTTCTTAGCAAATTCTCAGAATGTTAGCCATAAAGTAGATTTCTGTAACTCAAATTATGCCTTATTTTTTTTTTTCCATTTGAAACATGTTTCCATATAAATCTTTCATTGCTCAGATTATCACATGTCATCTCTTGTGGTGTGGCGCATATCATCTAATATGGCGCCCAGCGACCCACACCTCCTGGTATTTATGCCCTTATGTAATCCCCTCCACTTGAGTCTGGACTGGACCTAGAGACTTGCTTCCAGTGGACAGACTGTGACAAAAGAGAATGGGATATTTATGCCCTTTTGTAATCCCCTCCGCTTGAGTGTGGACTGGACCTAGAGACTTGCTTCCAATGGAGAGACTGTGACAAAAGAGAATGGGATATTACTTCCGCAACTGAGTTACAGAATCTGCTCCCTCCTTCTTGCTCCCTCTCTCTTCCTGTCTCCCTGGCTCACTCTGGGGGAAGCCAGCTGCCATGCTGTAAGTTGGAGAGACCCTGGTGTCAAGGAGCTGATGTTTCCAGCTGGCAGCCAGTGAAGCCCTGAGGCTGGGCGACAGTGATGTGAGTGGGCTTGGAAGTGAATCCTCTGCTGGGTGAACTCTTCATATGCGAGATGCTCGTGATGCTATTCTCAGTCGCTCCGTTGTCTCTGACTCTGGGACCTCATGGACTGTAACCTAGGAATCTTCCTCTGCCCATGAGATTTTACAAGCAAGAATACTGGATTGGGTCCTCATTTCCTTCTTCTCGGGCATCTCCCTAATCCAGGGATCAAACCTATGTCTCTTGCATCTCCTGTCTTGGCAGTCCAATTCTTTACCACTTGCGTCACTTGGGAAGCCCTTTATATGTGAGACCACAGCCATAATTAACACTTTATTTTTTAGATGTTTATTAATTTGTTTGGCTTCACTGTGTCTTAGCTGCAGCATGGGGGATCCAGTTCCTTGATTAGGGAGCAGACCCGGGCCCCTGCATTGGGAGTGTGAGGTCCTAGCCACTGGGCCACCAGAGAAGCCCCAGTTAACACTTTAATTGCGACCTTTTGAGAGGCTCAGAGGCACCCAGTTAAAAGTATTACCACCACAATGGCAGTTTTCTCAATCCTTGTCCCCGAAGGAAAGAATTCAGCCAAGAGACATAGTAAGTAGCCAGAGTTTTATTAGGCAAACAAAAGTGGGCTCCAGAGAGGCAGAAGGAGGAGGGAGCAGTCTGGAGACTAGAAGTGGAACCACAGTGGGGTCTGGTTGGTGACAAGCCCCCTCTGTGTCCTGACGTCTGCCTGACAGGGTGAGTGACAGCTTCAGGTTATGTCTCTTTTCTCCTCGTGCACAAGCTCTTACACACGAGCACACACGCAAACCCCGCAAGATGGGTGGGGGTGGGGGAGGCGAAAACCTCAATGCTAATTTGTTACAAATACAGCATAGTGAACCTGTTTCCCAAAGATCTTTTTAGACCTTTGTGTATCTGTGCCAACCTGTGCTGGTGGTGTCGTTCTCGTTGTTTTATCTTGTTTGGTCCTGATGAGGCTGGAAACTTAGTGGTCCTTGGGAACAGAAAGGGAGGATCTCTGGGTGTGTTCTGATTACCAGTGTGGGGGCGGCGGGAGATAGCCCTGTCCAGGACGAGGTGGGGACCTCCTCTTGTCTGCCTACCTACCTAACAAAAGTACACTTGGATTCCTACCAACAGAAAGTGTAAGATCATAAGGGTTTGTTACTCAAAGGCGCGAAGTTCTGAAGTAGCTTGTCCCACAGCGGTAGATAACTAGTACATCTCCTTTGATCCCATGACCAAGAAAGAGTAGGTGCTTTTCTCATTGATTTATAGCTGAAAGACTTCCTTCAGGGATTATATGAACTTGCCTAAGAAGACATATTCAATGAGTGCCCGAACTGAGACTAAATCCTCTTCCGCCACAATACTCTTGTGTCTTGTAGCTGTTTATTTGGTTGTTTTGCTCTGATTCATAACCAGGAGTGTACATGAGGTTGACTTCGGAATCTTTTCTGTTTTCAATTTTATTTATTTTTTTTATTTTTAAACAGTATAAAAATTTATTTTTTCTCATATCATGAGTAATCTGGGGTAGGCAAATGCTGGCATTGGTTTCATGTCTCCATAATATCACAGCAAGGTCGCCATGTTGGGAATCATTTCTTGAATATACATTCTTAGGCCCCACTCAGGGTTTCCCAGGTGGTGCTAGTGGTAAGGAACCCACCTGCCAATGCAGGAGACATACGAGACGCAGGTTCAGTCCCTGGGCCGGGAAGATCCCTTGGAGGAGGAAATGGCAACCCACTCCAGTATTCTTGCCTGGAGGATCCCATGGACAGGGGAGCCTGGCGGGCTACAGTCCCTGGGGTTGCAGAGAGTCGGACACGGCTGAAGCGACTCAGCAGGTAGCAGAGGACCTTCAGAATCAGAGTTGCCGGGGCTGGGACTTTGTGTATTCAGACAAACAGGCAGACCCTAGCTGATGAGTCCTCCTGGTTAAGAAATTCCTTCTTTAAAAAGATGCATGTCGTACTTTCAAATTATGCATGTTTTAACTTTTCTGGCCTGATGTGGCAACCTAAAAGCATAGGTAATACGGCTTTCCTGTCCAGAATATAGAAATTTTATTCATCAGTCAGACCGTGTCCTGTGTGTCTTACTTTTGATATGTTTCTCAAGGGGCATGCCTAAAAATGAGTATATTTGGGGGGTTCTTTCACATGACTTTGTATTCATAGTATTACATAACTGTTATTAGGATTGTATACACAAACAAGCAGAGATCTGTAATCATCATCTCCCAGATGCTGTAACTTCTTCTCTGGCCCGATTACTTGATTAACATTTTGGTTCCCTCCCTCATTCTGCAACCTACCTCTTCTTAGGCCTCAGAGTACTTTACCCAGAAGGCTAAATCTGTCCAGGCTATTCATCTTTTTGTGAGGCATGAGTTTATTTAAAACCTGACCTTGTATCATCTCTTGCTCTACCCCTACAAGGCAAAAAAGCACCCTCAAAACATTCTTTTGTAAATTGCCTCATTATTTTATATCTTGAAAGAAAGCTTTTGCTGTTTGATTAAAATTTATCATATAAAATAACCTACCTAAGTCATTGGAGCATGTCTCCTAGAGAACAGTTTTATTCTAAATCAGGATAACAAATATGACCTTGGAGCTGAATTTGTTCTTTCACTTACCTCTTTCAAAAATGACAGGCGTACATTTACCAGGTAATGTGTAGACGAGATTGCATTTTTAAAATTCTTCCTAAAAATCCCTTTATCTGTGAGTTTAGTTGTACTGGAAAAGTGTTGATGAGCGTGTATCGTAGTTTTTATCCACTTAATAATTTTATATCCCTAGTTTATCTATTGTATAACTAAAAGTTTGCACAGTTGGAGACCACTCCACTCATTTTACCCACCTGTCCGCCACTAACTACCCCTCTCCCCTCCTACATTTCTGATAACCACCAGTCTGTTCTCTGTGTCTATGAGCTTGGTTTGTTGTTTGTTTTGCTTTTTAGATTTTCACATATAGTAGAGATCATACATTATCCGTCTTTCTCTGTCTGACTTATTTAACTTAGTATAATGCCCCCAATGTACATCCATGTTGTCACAAATGACAAGATTTCATTCTATTTTATGACTGAATAATATTTCATTGTATATATTACCATATTTTCTTGAGAACTATTTTAAATGTACCATTCAATGAATTTTTTCCTCAGTATCGTGTCCAATACTCAGACTTTTGTTAGTTTTGAATAACTCTACATATTAAAATCGTCACCCAACTTGAGTTTCTGCTTGGGAGGGTATTATTCTCCATGGTCAGAGCAAATGATAGTCTCATCCTTTGCCTTTCACCTCGGCCAGTCCTTCGTGAAGAGGTGAGAACTGGTGCAGAAGTGCCTCCTATGTTCTCAGAGTTCTATGCCTTTACTCCCATCGGGAACTCCTCCCATCTCCAGTGTCTAATCTAACCCATTCTTCTAAATATTAGAAATGTTCCCCCTAATGAATGTTTCTCTGGTTTCCCAATTACAATTACCTCTCCTTCTTTTGAACTGCTTGGTTTCTTTACCTAAACCTCTCTGCTGTCTCTTCAGTTTCAGCCTTGTCTTGTGGTTGTTTTTGCTCTTATTCCCCTGATAGAGTTTAGGATTTGGGAGTAGGGGTGGGGAAGAAAGGAGTACTTTGTACAAACTATGCATTAGTGTGCTCCCTAATGCTACAGAAGTAAACTCATGATGAGAGAATTGTTGCATTTTTAAAACTTTGCTGTGTTCTTTTTAAAATGCATCTTTTGGGGGAACTCTGCAGTGATGACATTAAGAACCACTTTAAAAATTAAAGACCATTTTCCTTCCTTCATTTGTTTGTTTTAAAATAAATATGAGTTCATATTTTCCTTTAGTTCCTTCTTTTGCAGTTCCTTGTTCTAATAATATGTAAATCACTCACAGCAGATAACATTTAACATTCAAATACAGAGCTCATTTTATTGAAGCTCAGTAGAACAAATTACCATCAATTTGCTCTCAGTAAAATCCAGTATTAAAAATGTTTCATGTTTGCCAAGTGAAAAGTAAATAGCTGAGAGGTGTTGTTAAAACCTTTTTCCAAGAGTAATGTTAGGCTCATTTTTGGATCCCATCTTATTTCCAATAAAATGAAATACTGTTTGTCTCTCACACAGATGAGTGATGTATGAGCTTTTCAATCTGATTATTGACTCTTGGGATGTGATTCAATTCATTCAGCACTTGTGAGTGCCTATTATATATCCAGAAGTGGGCTTCAGTAAATTTCTATTTTGAAGAAGTTTGACAAAAGTTTCACTGAGTTGTCTCTTTAGTACTTTGCACTAGGAGTGCCACTCTGAGGAAATCAGGAAGCTAAAACCATAAGGGAAGTAAATTTGATTGCTAATTCCTTATTAATTTTTTTCTTATAAAGTCATTTTTAGACATAATCAAGTGATATATACAGTGACTCTTCTTATAATTGTGATCTTCCTGATATACTATGGTGTCAAATTGGATGTAAAGTTAACTTTACTGAAATTATAACCTTCTATCTGGTGAAAAAAAATTTAAACAAATGTAATACAATGTTTTCTTCATCCTTCCAAATATTAAGCTCAATTTTTGCAAATCATAAGGTGCTATTGTATGGAAATCTTTGTACCTTCCGCTCAGTTTTACTGTGAATCTGAAACTGCTCCATAAAATAAAGTCTATTGAAAGAAAAAAGAAAAGATGCCATAGATGAATCAAAACAGAATACTATTCTCAAAAATCTGTTCTCCTCTTTTGAGTCAATACTAAGATTCAATAGTAATTCTAGGAATTATACCTTTTTTTTTTTCCTTCTAGGGAGTCACTGTGGAAGGGGTTAGACAGTTAGGCAATAAAAATATTTATTTCATGGCAGTTTAATGGAAACTGTGCTAAGTGGAGCAAGGAGATGCAAAGATAAGCCAATATCAGGTCCTGAAGCAGTTTGGCTGGCAGGATAGTAGGCATTACTTGGTACTTTGAGAGTAGGGGGTATGCTTAGGGGACATTGCTGGTGATCATTCGTCTTCCTGTGTGTGTTTAAGTTGATGTGAGTTAGATATAAGGGGAGCATTCATTCATTTGAACGAACCTGTGTCAACATTACTAAAAAAAAAAGGTAGATTCTACAGCATGTTGTCTATCACACAAAATGCTATGACGTTAATAGAATTAATGAACACTTTACCTTTGAGTTGTGAGGTAGAGAGTGGTCTATTTGCTAAAACATAAGTATTTCTGATTTACCGATTGTTTGAGTTTTTGATTGGAGGATAATTGCTTTACGCTGCGGTGCTGGTCTCTGTTGTACAACATGAATCAGCCGTGAGTGTGTATATGTCCCCTCCCTCCTGAGCCTCCCTCCCACGCCCCATCCCACCCTTCCTGACTTACAGATATTGAATGGTTACTTACTAGCAAATAATTGTCTCAGCCTCCACTTTGTTTCTAACGTTTATTTTTATTTATTTGGTTGCACCAAGTCTTAGTTGCAGCACCCAGAATCTCTAGCTGTGGCCTGTGGGGTCTAGTTCCCTGATCAGGGATGAAATCTGGGCCCCCTGCATTGGGAGCTTGGAGTCTTAGGTACTTAGTTCTAGTTACTGAACCACCAGGGAAGTTCCCTCAGCTACCACTGTGGCATTTCTTTAACACCAATTTGAGAACCAGTCATGACTCAGGCATAGGATGAAATGGTTTCATTCTCTCTACTGATAGGAGTTTCTTTGTCTTTGAGTTTCCAAAGTGATGATTTTATTTATGAAAAGACTTCAAGAAGTAAGCTGTGATTTTTAAGTAAGCCAACTGCTTGCTATTTCTTTGCTCAGAAAGTTAGGGAGCTGAATGAACCACGACAGAACGCTCGTTTCCTCTTGCCTTTTGACTTAGCATCCGCTGGTGGGCCTGCAGCCCAAGAGCGGAGTCTGACAAATGCCGGGAATCTAGCCGATAATTTGAACTTAGTGTTCAGAACCCTATATTAAAGTCAGAAGAACTACAGCTGTGTTGACTGGAGGCTCCTTCCATTTCTCTGCTCGATATTTGACTGTTCTTTCTCATCGCTGCGTCCAAAGCAGCTGTGCTGGTGTGCACACTTATTCCAGATTGTTTCCACTGATGTCAGCTGGGCCTGACAAGCCAAGCCTTGTGTTTATAGCACTAGCATGGGATCCAGGAAGGTCTTGGAAGGATGTGGCTACCCCTGCAGGTACAGAAAAAGACGCTGAGATTCCCACTGTGATGTGTGTATGTTAGTCGCTCAGTTGTGTATGACTCTGTGACCCCATGGACTATAGCCTTCTAGGCTCCTCTGTCCATGGAATTCTCCAGGCAAGAAATCTGGGTTGCCATTCCCTTCTCCAGGAGATCTTCCCAACCCAGGGATGGAGCCCGGGTATCCTACATTGTAGGCAGATTCTTTACCAACTGAGCCATCAGGGAAACCCACTGGTGTGAGTAGTTCATTAAGATGTTGCTCCAGCAATAAAGAAGGATACCCTGACTTTTTTCCTCCAACATACCCCAGACCTGCTCTTTGATAATCTTTTACGCTTCAGGGCTGCCTATAACAGTATTTAGGATGAGCTTTAGAAAGTAGAAAAAAACAAAACAAAACAAAGGTAAGAACTCATTTTTAAGAGGCTTTTCCCAACCCCCTCAAAAAGGAGATAGTCAAATGAGAAACTGCACATTTAGTGACAACTTCAAAAGAGTAGCTTGTAACGGGTATGATTTAGGATGCTTCTCAGAGCTTCAGGAAACGCTACGAAGACATCAACGTATTAACTAAGAGGATTATGCATTTTAAGAGCCACGGCATCTCTAAATCTTTTTACTCGTATTTTGTCTTCACTGGAATAAACTTTATGGCAGCAAGGTAGTCCTATGGCAGATTAGTTTTCAGAAATGTGTAATTAAATGCAGAAATAGCAAGTACAAATTAGCAGGCAAAAATACTGTTGTGATTAGTTTTGGTTTTTAGTCTTCGAATTTCCAAAAATTCAGTACTTCCCTTTGTACTCTTCAGCAGCTTTTGGTTAGAGATGTTTCCTTTTCTTTTGTTCTGGTTCATCTATTTATGAGAGCATTTTATCCTTATTGAAATAGGCTTTTAAATATTGTGAAGGAGCAGTACACTGTCTAGGATGACAGATTAATTACCTTGTTTTCCCCTTAAGGGAGCCTAGTAAGAATTTGAAGATGTATTGGCGCTGAGAGCTTACCCCTAAGGTCTGTGTGTTCTACCAAAAATAATGAAAAAAGGAAATGCATTCCTGCTATTCACTCTCAGGATACACAGCTTTGATAATACCAGCCTGTCTTTTCAGATAAGATTAAAAAAATATCAGTCAGAAAAGAAAGAAGAAAGCAAATGAAGGGATTTTATCCACAGAACCTGCTGGAGGAAATAATACAGTGATAATGAAAGCATAACTTGAAGGTACCTTCAGTTGTACCGTGCTTTATGTTTTTTCCTTTCTTGGAAAAGGCAGTACCTTTTTCAAATGTAAATATAAAAAAAATTTTTTTTTTTTATCCTATCGCTTTGTCCTTTACTTATGATTAGTATTTAATTAATTGCACTGAAACCTCAGGGGGAAATTAGGATATGTTACAGGAATTTGTGTATTCACCTCCTAGTAGTTTGAGCAACAGAGTTTGTTGACCTGAATGGTCTGTACTGTGTCTGTTAAAATAACTCACGCATAAATCTTTACTATAACTGTAGCCAGCAGAGCTTAAACCCAGTTTTTGTCTTCAAAGCTCTTTCTTATTGCACTTTACTGTGTTTAAGCCCAGTATAAGCAATACAACCATCAATAATAAATTTATGAAACTTATGACCCTACCAGGCAATAGATAGTAAATATAAAAGTGTGTTAGTTGTATTCTTAGATGAATTCTGGAATGAAAGCTCATAATCTCTGGACTGGCTGTTGGAATATCCAGTTTCTGTGTCATAATTTGAATTTTGGCATGCTGAAGTACAGTTTCTTCATCTGTAGGCTAGAGTAACCATAACTTGCCAAAAAATTTTTTTTAACAAAATAGTTTCTTTTTTGAATTAAAATCTATTCCTTGGTGGCTCAGTGGTAAAGAATCGCCTATAATACCGAAAACTGCCTGCAATGCAAGAGACATGGGTTCAAGCCCTGAAGGTGCTCTGGAGAAGAAAATGGCAACCCACTCCGTATACTTGCCTGGAGAATTTCATGGACAGAGGAGCCTAGCAGGTTACAGTCCATAGGGTTGCAGAGAGTCGGACACGACTGAGCAACCAATTCACCTGTTATCCTGAAATCCCAAGTCCCACACGCTTGACCTCTTTGCTTTGTCCCCACAATACTCCTGATGTTCCTCCAAGAAATTGTATAATTCCAAGGAACACAGTATGAGAACCACAAGACTAGATGATCTTCATGGTATCCGTACAAATTCTGAGTTTTCTCCACTGTACTTAATTTCGCTGTATAGTATCTCTTATACATTTTTAACATTAATGTCATAAAGGGTTCCTTTATGCCTCAATAGTTTTAAATATAGTGCCTTCATTAAAACACTTATCCTTGTCTTCTGATTTCCTTTAGTTATTTAGTTAACTATTTTGATCAGTGTGAAGTGTAGATAAGTATTTTAATCCCATAGCAATTTTTTGTATAGCTGATAGTATGACTTGCCTTTGACTAAAACTCAGGGTCACACACCACTTAGCGACTGAACAACAGCAAAAACTAAGAATTCATGGACTAATTCACCAGCATTTATTCAATATCAGTTTTATGAAAGATACTGTATTAGAAACGAGGATGTAAAAATAAATAAGATATTGTGCCACCTTTGAGAAACTCATAGTCTGACCAGGGAGAAAAACAAGAAAGCAGATCACTATGATACGTAAAGGCCTTAGGAAGCATCACTACGAACAAAGCTAGTGCAGGTGATGGAATTCCAGTTGAGCTATTTCAAATCCTAAAAGATGATGCTATGAAAGTGCTGCACTCAATATATCAGCAAATTTAGAAAACTCAGCAGTGTCCACAGGACTGGAAAAGGTCAGTTTTCATTCCAATCCCAAAGAAAGGCAATGCCAAAGAATGCTCAAACTACTGCACAATTTCACTCATCTCACAGGCTAGTAAAGTAATCCTCAAAATTCTCCAAGCCAGGCTTCAGCAATACATGAACCGTGAACTCCCCGATGTTCAAGCTGGTTTTAGAAAAGTCAGAAGAACCAGAGATCAAATTGCCCGCATTCACTGGATCATCAAAAAAGCAAGAGAGTTCCAGAAAAACATCTATTTCTGCTTAATTGACTATGCCAAAACCTTTGACTGTGTGGATCACAAACTGTGGAACATTCTGAAAGAGATGGGAATACCAGACCACTTGACCTGCCTCTTGAGAAACCTGTTTGCAGGTCAGGAAGCAACAGTTCGAACTGGACATGGAACCACAGACTGGTTCCAAATAGAAAAAGGAGTACGTCAAGGCTGTATATTGTCACCCTGCTTATTTAACTTCTATGCAGAGTACATCATGAGAAACGCTGGGCTGGAAGAACCACAAGCTGGAATCAGGATTGCCGGGAGAAATATCAATAACCTCAGATATGCAGATGACACCACCCTTATGGCAGAAAGTGAAGAAGAACTAAAGAGCCTCTTGATGAAAGTGAAAGAGGAGAGTGAAAAAGTTGGCTTAAAGCTCAACATTCAGAAAACTAAGATCATGGCATCTGGTCCCATCACTTCATGGCAAATAGATGGGGAGACAGTGGAAACAGTGGATGACTTTATTTTTTGGGCTCCAAAATCACTGCAGATGGTGACTGCAGCCATGAAATTAAAAGATGCTTACTCCTTGGAAGGAAAGTTATGACCAACCTTGACAGTATTTTAAAAATACTATCCATCACCAACTCCCGGAGTCCACCCAAACTCATGTCCATTGAGTCGGTGATGCCATCCAACCGTCTCATCCTCTGTCGTCACCTTCTCCTCCTGCCCTCAATCTTTCCCAGCATGTGGAATCTTCTTGGATCAGAGATCGGAAGAACCTCTGTCTCCTGCGTCAGCAGGTAGATTCTTAACCACTGGAACACCAGGGAATTCTATTCTAAAATAGATTTTCACTTGATCCACGATTCTCTACTGTGCTTGTCCAAGTCACCATTATGTTCCACCTGGTAAATGCAATAGTCTCCATCTGGCCTCATCTTGCCCCCAGCCCTTCACAATACGCCTGTGTCTTTTGAACAGCAATGAAAGTATATTATGTAGCATATTAGTTGGCTACTTCCAAAGCGGCAAAAATAGCTTGTCTTAGAAACAAACGGTCGTCTTGTTCATGTACAGTACAAGCTGGTGGTTCCATGAGGTCACCCTACTGGATGCAGAAAAAGAATTAGTCAAAATTCCATCCCCGTTCGTGGCCAAAACTCTAGGAAAACTAGAAATTCAAGAAAATGTCCTTAACTTGATTATAGATAGCTACAAAAAAGCGTTATACCTAGTGGTAAAATTCTCAATGTTTTAACTCTAAGGTTCAGAACAAAGCAAGTTTGTAATTCCCTCCTCCCACCCTTGTTCTGCACGTGACTGGAGGCAGGGTCCATAAGTCAAAAGAAAAGAGAGGGGAGGAGAGGAATACAGTCCATAAAGGTTGGAAATAAGTAGTCCTCTCCATATTCACAGGCCTTATCACCGATGTAGAGCATCCCAAAGAAACTGCAAAAAGCTACTAGAAAAACCAATATACAAAATCAACTGTATTTTTATATACTAGCAACAATTTGAAATTTTAAAATATCATTTATAATAGCCTCAAAATAATGAAATACTTAGATATATATATCCAATAAAATATGTTACACATTTGCATTCTGCAAATTATAAAAACTGCTGATTGAAATTTAAAAGATTTACATACATAGCTATACCATGTTCATCAGCAAATAGATTCAGAGTTGTTGTGAGGTCTTCTAAAATTGATGTCCAGGTTTAATCTGTTGAGAGAAAGAAAACATGGAGCAGTTAACTGTAAGGAAGATCCTGACTGATAAAATCAAGAATATAAAACAAGTCTGTTATATACCAAGTTGGAGGGATGGGTACTGGTAAGAATCAATTTCAGCTTTTTCTATGAAGCTGAAAAGAATGTGAGCAAAATCAAAAGGAGGACAATAAATACAGGAATTTAAAAAATCTGGATTCTGATGGAAGCTCCCACTTTTTCTTAAAAAGTATTATTTGTTGTCCTTTTCTGCTGGTAAGTTGTTGGTAAGCGGAATGAATTGGAATCTCAAGGACACAAGCTAAGGTCTGAAATCACCTGGTGGATGGTGTGCCATACCAACAGTGAGAAATGAATGATGCAATTAGGAAACAGCACTGAGGTAACTTGAGGTTTAAAGTTGCTATCTTCTTCAGTTGATGGTTATCAATTAAGATCCAGTCTGGAGTTACAAACCACACGGTCATTTGAAAAGGAATGGTTTAATATAGAGGGATTTGCTTGTAAGAGGGTATAAAAGAGAATTCTAAAGACTATTCTAAGGCTGAGGGAAAGAACTCAAGAAAGGAACGAACTTGGAAAGGCTCTCTTTCCCGTTTGAGGTTCAGACCTCATTGGAAAAGGTGTGTCTGAAACTCAGTGGAGGTGGCAGTGAATTCCATGGGATTGCCCCAGACCAGAATTGGTTCATGGCTGTGGGACAGAAGCTGATTATATGGAACTGTCAGCCAAGACTAGCTTCCCTGGTGGCTCAGATGGCAAAGAATCTTCCAGCAATGTGGGAGACCCAGGTTCAATCCTTGGGTTGGGAAGATCCCCTGGAGAAGGGAATGGCAATCCACTCCAGTATTCTTGCCTGGAAAATTCCATGGACAGAGGAGCCTGGTGGGCTACAGTCCATGGGGTTGCAGAGTCAGACATGACTGAGCCCGCATGCGTGCACGTCAGCCAAGACTAGCTTGGTGGGAGCACCCCCTGTGGGCTGCCAGCGAGCCTAGGCTGGTGGGCAGGGCACTGTGTGCGGGAAATCCTTCGTGGGTTCTGACTGGCAAGCAGGAATCTTCTCACCAGGGCTGGAAAGCTGGAAGGTGAGCACCACTAGGTGGTGGAGAGAGTCACCTGTGGAGAGAGTCACCTGCCACTGAATCAAGGAAGGATCCTTCCTACTCCAGGGTACCTCCAGAGCCGTGTATGGGTAAAACTTAGCATGGTGCCAGCTGGCAAGGGAGAAATATTCCAGTAGCACAGGTGGGCAATAGAAAATGCATTCAGAGCTACTTGGCATGACACTGATACAGCAAGCGGTTGCTGAGTTTGTACTTCTGTCTTATTAACAATTCCAGGGATTTTATTTCCTTTTAAGTCACGTGCAAATACATATGCTAGTTTTTAAATTAATTGACGTCCCAGGTAGTGCTACTGGTAAAGAATCTGCCTGCCAGTGCAGGAGACTCAAGAGATGCGAGTTAAATCTCTGGGTTGGAAAAATGTCTTGGAATAGGAAACGGCAACCCACTCCAGTACCATGGACGGAGGAGCCTGGCAGACTACAGTCCATGGGGCCATTAAAGAGACGAACATGGCTGAGTGACTGAGCACATTGTTAATATAAGAGGAAAACATCTTATAGACTGTAAGGCTGAGAAGAAAAAGATTATGATTCAATTCCTGTTAGGACTCCTGGTCAACAAGGCTTAGGACATAAGCAATTCAAAACTGCGTTTGCTACACTTGGATAAAATGACACATTTTGGCAGAATTTTACAGTTTACAATTTCACATTCCAGGGTGTGGCCACTGTACTGTTCCGACACAGAATTAGCATCTCCAGTTAATGTTATGTAAAACAGAGGCCCGTGAGGCGGAGCCCTAGGAGATGGTTCCTGGTGAAGCAAGTAGTATTTTTAGGACCAGACCGGATTTTTCCTTTAGGGTCCACATGGCACTAAGCAGATGGTGCTGTGGGCGGCTGTGGTTTAAGATCTGAGGCAGCTCATCAAGACACTGGGTCGTGTCCTAGTCCCGCCCTGGAGGCAGGGATGGCTGCAGGCTGGTCCAGGCAACAAGATGGGGTGAGCTGTCCCTGTAGGCCAGCTCTGCTGGACCCCTCGACTAGACTGCAGGGCAGCTGGGAGCCCAGCCTCCTGGCATCTTCAGAATTAGCATCAGCGTGCCTATTTTAATCTGGAAAGAGCTTGGAGCTTTTCTCTCCCCATAGTGCTCTTTAGTTTTTTTCTTTTTCAAAACATCTTTTATTTGTTTGTCTGCATCAGATCTTATTTGCGACTTGTGGGATTTTCTTTGCATCATGCAGGACCTTTCGTTGTGGCGTGTGGGCTTAGTTGCTCCGGGGTATGTGGGATCTTAGCTACCAGATCAGGGATCAAACCCTAGTCCCCTGCATTGCAAGGTGGATTCTTAACCTCTGGACCACCAGGGAAGTCCCTTTAGTTCTTAAACGTGTAAAAGTGTTGAATCTCCCCTTCCCCAGAGGTCCTCTCCTTTAATTGTTCTTTAATTTTCCATGGTCTATGATTAGGCTGCATTTATCTAGAAACTTGCATTCTGGTTGGTTGATGGCTAGGAAGGAAGAGAAAAAGTCATTTAACATGTGCTCATTTTTTCCAGAAAAAAATTCTGTATTCTCTTTCATAGAAATTTCTTATTCCCAGCATCTGTATTACCAAATTCACTTTCATAATTTGATCCCATCCCCCCTTTTCTCATTCATTCTCTTTGTCAGTCTCCTGTCCCATTTATTTCAGATTGAGTCAGTCTTGTCTTATTTTTGATTTATTGATTATTATTAATTACTAATTATTAATGTATTGATTATTATTAAAAATTAACAAGCACTTCATATTCCACTGTATCTTGAAAGTATGTACATATAAAATTAAAAATTATCTCCAGCATCACTGTAATCCCCCCCCAGGTAAGCTTTATGAAAAATTTCATGTACATTCTTTTTTCTATTCCTATGCAGTCATGCACATAAATAGTATTTGTGAGTGATGTGGGTTTCACCAAAACATGTTACAAACTTTGTTTTCAACTGGCTCCACTTTGTTTTGACCATTGCATGATGATCCTTTCTGTCGCTGATACACGTTTATCTCACCAGTCCTGAAAATTCCTAGTTTTTTACCATTATGGAGGGCAACATCCTGGTTTATACCCAATACTTTGTGCACTCATACATTATCTCTGCAAAAACAATTCCTCGAAGATGACTACTAGGTGCCCTTTGAACATGTTTATAGATTTTGGCCAGCCATCCTCCGAAAATGTTGAACCAGTTTTTGCTCCATCAGCAGAGGTGCACGAGGTCTCCTGTCCCACTTTTAATGCCGTCATCACCGATTCTTCCCCTGCTCCCTCAGAAGCTGCCCTCCTGTGCGCTGGGACTGGTGGGCACTTGAGTCAGTGTCATTGTTCAGCCCGTGATTTGCTTTTCTGAGATAGGATTATAGAGGAGGAAAAACATATTTCTCTCCAGCCTTCTGAGTCCTTAGCTGAGACTCCTGCAGTAAACAGATGAACAAGAGAAAAACGAAAGTCCGTTAACATGTCTGCCTCGCATGTGGGGGGCGGTAACCAGGGGAAAATAACTAACTCCCTGATGTGGTTTTGAATGCAGACCTCAGTACCTTCTTAGTAGGAAAAGAGGAGGAGGTATAAGGCTCTTAGGGGAGAGGGAGTGATTTGTAGAGAGGAAGAATGGGCCCTGAGAAGAGCAGATGAGAGGTATGATAGTCCATGACCAAATTTGTCAGTGTTTGGCGTTCACTTCTTTTTACTTCTTGTTTTAAATTTACCTTTAATTGGAGGATAACTGCTGTAAGATGTTGTTGGTTTCAGCTGTCCAACAGCGTGGATCAGCCCTAAGTATACTTCTGTCCGCTCCCGCTCCAGCCTCCTCCCACCTCCCATTCCGTCCCCTGCTCTAGGTCATCACAGAGCTCTGGGTTGGGCAACCTGAGTCATTCGGCAGCTTACCGTTAGCTGTCTCTTTTACAGATGGTGATGTACATGTTTCAAAGCTTCTCTCTCAATTTGTCCCACCCTCTCCTTCCCTCTCTGCTTTAAGTCTGTTCTCTATGTCTGCACCTCTATTCCTGCCCTTCAGATAGGTTCACCAGCACCGGTTTTCTAGATTCCATATATATGTGTTAATATACGATGTTTGTTTCTCTCCTTGTAACTTACTGCACTCTGTAACAGGCTCTGGGTTCATCCATGTCCCTGGAACTGACTCAAATTCATTCCTTTTTATGGCTGAGTAATATTCCACTGTGTATGTAATATTCCATTGTATATATGTACCGCATCTTCTTTACCCATTCATCTGTTGATGGACATTTAGGTTACTTTCATGTCCTAGCTATTGTAAATGGTGCTGCATTGAACACTGGGGTACATGTGTCTCTTTCAATTTTGGTTTCCTTGGGGTGTATGCCCAGCAGTAGGATTGCTGGATCATGTGGTAGTTTTATTCCTAGTTTTTAAGGAATCTCTGTACTGTTCTCTGTAGCGGCTGTATCAGTTTACGTTCCACCAACAGTGTCCAGTTCTAATCTCCCTTCCTGTTGTAAGGATCACTCTCCCCTGGCTGGTGAAACTTTTTCCAGGGAGGCGATCTAGGACAATTGACTTCCTCATGGAGGATCTGTCTTTAGGCCATGAGTTCAGAGAAAGTCTCTCTTGCATTTGCTATTTTTCAAGAGCCTACAGCATAAAAAATAATCAGTATGCCAAAGTGATGTCTTTTGAAGTGTTGTGTTTTGCTAACCCTTCAGAATAAACCCAGCAAAAGCTTATTTCCTAGTTTAGATAATTGCCACAGTATCATCCTTCCTTGGAGACAATATCCAGCCCAGACCTTCCTGGGACTTATTATAACATACGCGATGCATGTAGTGAGGTCTTGGCTGCCTCACTAAATTAAAGCAGGGTTGGTTTTCTTCATGCTGTGGAATGTAAGATTAAGTTAGGATAGCTTTTTTCCTAAATCATATACATTTCCAGACAGAACGCTGCCAGACACATTTATAAGATAACAATCAGATAACTGTTACCCGTAATTGGCAGTCAAGCGCATCTACTACAGTTCCAACCACCCACCACAGGAGCAAAATAAATTTGTTATTTTTCCTTTTTTCCCCAGATGAATAGAAGCCTCAGACTCATTTCAGCTGGATGGAATAAAAAAAAGCCTTCAAGCCAGCAGCTGTCAATAAACCATTTTTTCCCTCTATAAAGACAATATCACATCAATAAAGATAGTGAACAGAGAGGGGGAAAAAAGCCCTAACGACTACCTTATTTTCATTTTTACACCTGTCCTTCTCACTTTTATCTATGTGTCAAGATTTTTCATGGTTGAAATCCTTTCATATATACAGTTTTACATTCTGATTTTTTTTTTTTTCACTTTAAAACTGACATTTTGTTACATTCTGCAGTAGCTGCATCCTTTGTGGTCATTGGGTATTAGTTCAGGTAAGGATGGTGGTGGCCTCCCTAGGACAGAAGTAGACCTCTCTAAATGTCTTGCTTCTGGACTAGAATTGCTCATTCCGGGTGCAGCAGAGCCTCATGGAGGGTCTGGGAAGGTGAGCCAGGGGAAGGAGAAGACCTCCAGACAGGGCTGGCGGCGGCCGTAGTCGGAATAATTCCGGTAAGGAATTATTGTTGTCTGACGCGTCCCAAAGCCCTGCTGACTCTAGGGGGAGCCAGCCAGCAGCTGAAATTGTGAATTTAGTGTGGCCGGAGGGGTAATCAGAGTAACCAGGGGTGAGGGAAGGACAGGCAGGTGAGGGAAAAGGAACAAGTGGCTGCCTAAACTAGCACTGCAGCTTTTGATTCAAGTTTCAAACAAAGGCCAAACCGAAACAACAGCAAACTATGCTTGAGGTCATTCTTTGAAGTGTCCTGTGTGTTTGGTATTTGTTATTTTCTGTCTCCCTCTCTCCTTCCGTCTGTCTTTCTGTCTCTCTCCTTTCCCTCGTTCCTTCCAAATGCCTATCTGGCAGTAATTCTTTTCTCAAAAACTTAAAAATTATAATCTCAGAGTCACTGGATCATATCAAAGTGAGTGAAGAATTTGCAGTTTGGAAAAGCATGTTTAGTTACCTATTCTTTGTTCCTGTTCAAATACTTAATTACTTCTGAAGATTTAAGTAACATTTATAGGGGGCATGAGGATGTCTTTCAAAGAGGATATTGAGTTAACTAAAGTCTTAGTAACACTGCTCTAGAACTAAAGTGCCAAGTCTCATTTTATGCTGTTTTCACCTTTTGAGGCTGTGTCTCTTATAAAAGAATTGTCATTACTTTTGAGGGATAATTGACATACTGTATTTAAAATATGCAATATGATAAGCTTTGCCTTTTGTATACACCCATGAAGCCATCTCCACAATCAAGACAGTGAACATATCCATCATCCCTGAAAGTTTCTTTGTACTTCTTTTTAATTCCTCCATCCCTTCTCTCTTTAACTCCTCCAGCTCCAAGCAACTGTTTTTTTTTTAAATTATTTATTTTTATGTATCCTTTTGGCTGCCCTTAGTTGCAGCACTCAAGATCTTTGATCATTGTTGCAGCATGCCAGTTCTTTTTTCAGAAAAAATAATTTTATTTATTTGCTTACTTTTGGCTGTACTGGGTCTTCACTGTTGGGCAGGCTTTTCTCTGGCTGTGGCAAGCAGGGGCTACTCTCTAGTTGCGGTGAACAGGCTTCTCGTTTCGGTGGCTTCTCTTGCTATGGAGCGCGGGCTCTAGGGCCCTGGGGCTTCAGTCGTTGCGGCACGTGGGCTCAAAGCTTCGGGTCCCGGGCTTTACCGGCTCAGTGGTTGTGGCTCACGAGTTCAGCTGCTCCGTGGCATGTGGGATCTTCCCCGATCAGGAATCGACCCCCTGTCTCCTGCAACGGCAGGTGATTCTGTACCACTGAGCCACCAAGGAGGTCCTCCAGGCAACCATTGATCTGCTGTTGGTCACCATCGATTAACTTACATGTTCTTAAATTTCATATAAATGGAAATACAGTGTATCCTCTTCGTTTGTGGGGGTGGTCTGGTTTTTTCCAGTGAACATAATGACTGGTTTTACATTCATCTGTGTTGTTGGTGTCAGTAGGCCATTCTTTACATTGTGGAATGGTATTCCATTGAGTGACTATACCACATTTTATTTACCCGTTTACCTATTGATTGACGTCTTGGTTGGTTCCAGCTTTGTTGTTTCTGCTTTTTACAAGTTAAGCTGCTGTGAACATATCTTTGTATTGAGAAAGGTTGTCTGTTCCCTTGGGTTTATACCTGTGGCTACAAAGGTTGGATCATACTGTTGGTGCATGTTTATCTTTCTTTTTTTTTTAAAGTTGATGTATCATTTTACATTGTTATCATCAATGTATGAGAGTTCTAACTTCACATCTTTGATTTTAGACATTTTAGGAGTGTAATGATATCTCTTAGCAGTTTTAATTTGTATTTTCTAATTACTGGACAGTTTATTATATTGAACTATTTTGGACAGTTTTTCATACCATCCATATGTCTTCTTTGAGAAAGTGTTCTTTCAGATCTTTTGCTCATTTTTCTTTTATTGGATTATTTTTTCCCCCAATCATTGAGATTTGAGAATTCTTTGTATAGACTAGATATGAACTGTCAAATGTATGATTTGCAAATATTTCTTAGTTTCGTTTGAAGAGCAGAATTGCATAATTTTGATGAAGCCCAAAGAAATTTTGACCTATCCTGTAGCCACAAAGATATTTTTCTGTATTTTTTTTTCCAGAAGTTATAGCTTTAGGTAGGTCTGTGACTGATTTTTAGTTAATTTTTGTATGTGATGCCAGGAATAGATCACAGTTCCTTATACAGCTATCCTGTTCCAGCACAATTTGTGGAAAAGTTTATCCTTTCTCCTCTAAATTGCCTTTGAAACTTTAATTGAGAATCCACAATCAGTCTTAGTACTGTGAACTCAGTGCCTTAAGTATTATGAGCCTTTCTACCGTGGCTGTTGGGCAGAGTACACTGTTCTGGTATGAACTCTGGGCATTATTCCCTCTCATCATCTGCACGGTGGTTTTTCTCGTGTTGGGCAGTTTACTTAACTTTATGCACTGATCATTAATTTACTGAGTCACCAGTTGAGATCTTTAGTTTTCTCTCAGTACAAATATTTCCTCTCTGATAGTCTGCCCTGAAAGTTCTAGCAGCCTTTGCTTCGGAACTCCCAGCTGCATGTTTTAAACTGTTAAAGGTTACTGAGCTCTCCCTCATTTTCCTTTCTCTGCATCGTGACCTAGAAATTTTCTCCAGATGGTAAATTAGAGCAGTCGTAGATTTCACCTTGCTTCCTGTTTCTCAGGAATCACGGTCCTTCACTGCCTGGTATTTAAATACTTGAGAGCCATTATTTTATATATTTTCTTTATTCAGTCTTTATTGCTTAATCTTGGCTAAGACTTATGACTGTTTCTTAATATCTCCTAGCATTCAGCATGCTGCTAGGTACATAGTAAATAGTCCTCAAAGACTGACTGTAGTCACTCACATAGACCTCTTACAGATAAATGGGTGGTATGTAAGTGAGAGGAAGCAAAATGCAACCTGCTGAAAGGCTATGACAGTAAGTCAGAAATGTCACATGCTAGAGCATTTCTGATCAGGCTTTTCTGGGGTCCTCCTGGACCGCACCTTGCCCTGGCCAGTCACTCAGGGCACTAGGGCCTCTGAATTTGACCTGTTTGCAGCCCTGCGGAACAGCAGAAGTAATGTGGGTGTGTAACTACTTCATTTGTTATCTAACTTGATTGATCAAAACCAGTGGGAGAGGCATCAAGTCACCACCCTTCTCCCCTGAAAAGTCCCAAACATAGGCTCAGGTTTAGATAGCAAACAAAACTGAAATTCACTGGTACCTTCTGTGTTCCCTTCCTGTACTCTTCCCAGCTTCCTGCCCAGTACCTCCCTCAGGGATGTCTCTTAGCCTTCTGATCTGTTCTGTGAGAGACATCCGCTAATGATGAATTAATCTATTTTCATTGTCCTCTTACTTTGAATTCTGCTTTCAGGCAGTAGATCGTTCTTCACTTATGCCTACTTGCTTCTACCAGTTATTAGAGCTTCTTTGTATTTTAGTTTATCACCTATGCCTTTCAAAATTTTATAAGCCCAGAAACTGAGTCACGAGTTAAGGAAAGACATTCTGGAAATCGTCAAAGGAAACTACCAGGTTATTTCCCACATCAGACTTAAAAAAAAAAAAATCACTCTACATTGAGTGCATTGAGAATATTTGAGCCGCTTTTCTTCTTTAATAACTCCAGTCTTACTAAAGCCTAGGTTCCTCTGCTATCAATTTACCAATATTTTAAGGAAAGATGTTGAACCCACAGTCTCATTATCTTTGTGTTTTTTCTTACTGCTTCTTCCTAATTTACCTTCTTCCTGATTTAAGGTAAGAAAAGGCAGTTAGTTGTAAGATAGGAGAATCTTTGTGTCTGACTGTACTAATCACAAACTTTATGTAACACAATTAATTTGAGGTTACATTAAGATTCAACCTAACGAGGGTTAGCTCTGCACATCTGAAAATGCTGGAAAGTGTTTTTAGCCTTGCACAAATCTGACTGGTGAAATAGCCCTTCAGAATTGGACAATTGGACTGGAAAGTAGGTGACCTTATTTTATTTTCTTTTATAGTCACAGAGGTGTTGAGATTATCTCACAAAAACTCTTATAGTGTTTAAGCTGATGATGTTTTTGTTAGTTGTCAAGATAGTAGAACTTTAAATCATTGCATTAAGCATGTCATTCTGCTGGTTCCATTGCCAAACTTCATCTTCAGTTTAGTGTAATCTAATGCTGACTTTTATTATAGACACGAAAAAACAGAAACACAAAGGTCATTCCGGAACAAAAGTAGAAATTATTTCGCAAATTCTTCCTTCTTTTCTTGGAATCAAAACATGAGTTGATGTTTAGAATGATGGGCCATCCCATTTTTTTCCCTCCAAGGTTTAAAAAAATTGTTACCAACTGTATGGCATTAAATATGCCATCACATACAATGATGATGATTTTTTTCCTCATCATTGTTAGAATATTGTCACCAGGTTACATGCCATGTAGAGGTGGTGGTAAACTACCCAAGCATAGGGAATTTGTTATTAATAGTACTATGCAAACTAACATTTTAAGCAAACGTGCCAGTGGTTAAACTGGATTAGCTGCCAATAACGATTAGTTGTCATCATTGTGACTTAAAGAGGCTTGTTTGATATGACATGTGAGTATCCAGTGCCAATGGTTTGTACCACCAAAATTGTGAGCGGACAGCCTGGCTCAGGTTCCACTGCCCAAGTGCCCACTTGCCTAGCAGGGTGGACCAAGCGTTTATGCAGAATCACTGTCAACTGGGACAGCTGGCAAAGCCCCTTTCTGTTCACAGAGTCTTTGAGTTTCTTATTCATATTAAAACATCCTTGAAACTAAGTTTTAAGAAGTTCTTTCCGCTGTCACTGAGATTTATTAATGTGCTTAGTAATTTTCCTTCCAGCGTGTTATCGCCATCTGACAGAATGTTCTGTTAATGTGTTCTTTGACTTTGCCTTAGTCTATTTGTGCTTTTGCTGGTTGTCTTTCTGCATTAGGTGAAGTCCAGACACCTTCATCTCTTCTTATCTGACTCGAGCTCACTTGCCCGTTGTTCCTTCGTATTGAATCTAGTTGGTCTCCTTAGTGAACCTCCTTCTTTGCCAAGCTCATTCTTATCTCCTGTTTTCTCCAGCCTTCACCCCTTCCTCCAGCCACTTGCTGATTTCATTCCCTTATCCACGTTATGGGTATTCTTTGCCACTATGCTGTCTGCAGCCTTGGGAAGTTCGTCGGTTACTAATTCTTCATTACTCACAATTCACATCACACATGGGTGGTGTTTATCCTCTATGCTGTCTGCAGCCAGCATTGCTGACAGTAACTGCAAGTATATCAGCAGCATTTCCCTTCTCAACGACCAGGGTTGCTTTTTTATTTTGTTTTGTTTTTCCCCGGTAGAACACCTCTACTTCATGAAATATAGGTATGACTCAGTTCTGTGTTTATATACAAAAAACGTACATGAACATCTATAAAACATTTGTTTGCTTTTGCAGAAAGTATCCTAAAATGATGGTTGCTCACCTATATTATTAGGCTACAATGTTTTAATTACATTTGGGGAAGTTTATTGGGGGGTTTGGGGTTTTGACATGTTAGCATGTCAAAATTTCTCTCACTCTCAGTTAAATGTATGGGAAATAGGCTCTCAACAGGGCTTCCCTGGTAGCTCAGACATTAAAGAATCTGCCTCTAATGCTGGGGCCTGGGGTTCCATCCCTGGGTCAAGAAGATCCCCTGGAGGACGAGATGGCACCCCACTCCAGTATTCTTGCCTGGGAAATCCCATGACAGAGAAGCCTGGAGGACTATAGTCCACGGGTCCCCAAAGAGTCAGACATGACTGAATGACTAACACTTTCACTTTTCAGGCTCTCACTGGCATTTTGGAAACAGATTACCAACATAACATGAGCAATTTACATACTAACCACGACTAAATATATGGACTTCCCTGGTGGTTCAGATGGTAAATCATCTGCCTACAGTGCAGGGTTCAATTCGTGGGTCGGGAAGATCCCCTGGAGAAGGAAATGGCAACCCGCTCCAGTATTCTTGCCTGGAGAATCCCATGGATGGAGGAGCCTGGTGGGCTGCAGTCCATGGGTCGCTGAGTCGGACACGACTGAGCGACTTCACTTGCCTTTCACGACTGAATAAACAGACCCCGACTAACTAAAGCCCTGCAGAGAGCTGCCTCTGGGCAGAGCAGCCCCCCAGCCGGTCTCCACCTGCAGAACTATGCCTGCAGATTAAAGCTTCTGCCCATGTGAGTTGTTTTAAAGACTTATTCATTTATTTTTGGGGTGTATGTAGCAGGTCTTTGTGGCTCTGCACCGACTTTTTCTCTAGTTGCAGTGTGCGGGCTTCTCATTGCGGGGGCTTCTCTTGAGGCAGGGCACAGGCTCCAGGCACGCAGGCTCGGTAGCTGTGGCTTAGTTGTTCTGACGCATGTGGGATCTTCCCAGAGCAGGGACTGAACCCATGCCCTCTGCACTGGCAGACAGATTCTTAACCACTGGACCACCAGGGAAACCACCCATGTGAATTTAGATTTGAGAATATTTGAAATCTGACATGTTTTCTCTGCCGGCAAAAGCATACTTGGCATGTTTCCACCAGCCACCTCGTGCATGCTGCTCATTTTACCATGAATTCTGGTGGCCCTTCAGGCCTCGAGGACTGAATTTGGTCTTTTCCTCCACTTTAATGAAGACGATTCCAAACATGCTTCAAGCATTCATGAAAATCCATCAAGCTGTTTTTGTACCTGGTGAAATCAGCTGGAGGGGTATTTTTATCCTCGTTAATTTATATTCTTTATAGATTCTACTCTGTTTAGTGTGTGCAACATGGTTCCATGGGGCTTCCCAGGGGGCACTAGTGGTAAAGAACCCGCTTGCCAATGCAGATGGACGTAAGAAACACAGGTTCGATCTCTGGGTCGGAAAGATTCCCCTGGAGGAAGGCATGGCAACTCACTCAAGTGTTCTTGCTTGGAGAATCCCATGGACAGAGGAGCCTGGCGGGCTACGGTCCATGGGGTCGCACAGAGTCGGACACAACTGAAGGGACTTAGCAGGCACGCATACGCACATGGCTCCACTGGACTAACAGATTCTGTTCAAGCGTGAGTTGTGCATTTTTGCTGCTCCTCCCGAGCCCACCCAACCCAGCCTCCCGTCGTCTGTATTCAGCAAGGACTTCTTGAGAGAATTTCAGTCTAGGTCAGGAGCAGAATTGCAACGTGTGTTTGAAATCTAAATAACGTATTTTTTTACCTCAGGCTTTGCTGTGATAAATCCAGTGCTGTTACACATAAGATGCCTTTTATATGCATCACTTATGGCAGGTTTTAATGTTTTAGAAACTGTATTCTATAGGAGGAGTTGGGGGTGTGGAGGACATGTGTGTGAATGAATTTTTATTCATCTGTCAAACTTTCAAACAAAACTAAACACAGCACAGTCTGCAGTAACTTCATGTACGCTAGTCCTACAGAGGCACAGAAAGTGCCCAGAAGGGACCTTTGTTAAAACTTCCCATAAATGTCAATATGCCTGTTGTTCCTGTTAAGTAAAAGAGGAAATGGGAATAAAAGCAGGATCCAAATATCGGGGAAGCAGACCGAGTTGAAATCCCTGGGGCACTCCTGTTTGTCTGTTCTTGGGTCCTGTGACACTTTCTTTCTTCACTTTTTCTGTTGGAATCCATTTGTAATGAGCAAAAATGGTTTAAGAAGACAGGTGTATTTTCTCTGAAGTTAATACTTCTTAGTGAGACAGATTTCATTTTCAAAAGAGACTGACCTAAGGCTTGATCCCCCACTGTTTTCTCCAATATGGAAAGATTCTCAAGATATGTAAAAGAAAAAAAAGTATAAAATAGGTCTAGGTGCCCATTAGTGGAAGAAATAGAGAATGTTCTGCTGAAAAGAAGGACATGATATGATGTCCAAGGTGTGTAGGGAGCATTTCCAGTTGGTAGCTTCCCACCCAGTTCAGGAGTGGGCCTGTGCTGACACTGTCACTTTTTATCAAATATGCTTCTATACTGTCAATTATTATTATTTGGTTACTTGCATATGCACTGGGCTCCCCAGGGGACTCAGTGATAAAGAATCTATCTGTCAATGCAGGAGATGCAGGCTCAATTCCAGAGTTAGGAAGATTCCCTGGAGAAGGAAAATGGCAATCCACTGCAGCATTCTTGCCTGGAAAATTCCAGGGACAGCGGAGCCTGGCAGGCTACAGTCCACCGGTCACAAAGAGTCAGACACAACTTAGCAACTAAACAGCAATATTTGCATACGATCATTCATAATAAATTTTTTTACAGCTGGAAGTTAAAAACAAAGATTTTTTAGAGAGGCGGGTCCTTTAAAACAAGACATATTCTGGTCAGCATTCGTAGAAACTTTCAGCTCAGCAGTACTGACCGCTCGGTGATGCCCCTCAAATGCTGGACTTTGGGTGTGTGTTGCTGCTATTGATGATTCTAGCTGCCTGAATGGGTGTTTGTGTTTGACATGGGCGGGACAAACAGGCCGTGCCGTGTGATGGATGAGTGTCAGCGCTTCTTGAAGAGCTCTGCATTCAACGTGCTCTGGGAGAAAGGGCCAGTACCAGTGTCTTCTGTTATTCCTGTGTTCTGTGAAAATGTGAATCTGTGCACACAGATAGCAGAGCATTTTGAATTACAGGGCTACCGGAGTGCAAAAACTAGCCCACCTTCCAGATTATTTCCATAACTAAAGAATGGTGCTGCTCTCCAGCTTCATCCAATTTCAGGACTTGGATGAAATCAAATTAGATTGACTTTGCATCAGCCAGGGGTTCTGCTGGCTAACAGTGGACAAATGTGGCACTGTTTCCTGCACAGAGGCATGGGGGCAGCGAGATTTCTGAGGGAATTGTTATATGAGTCAAGACATCAATGATGAGTAGATAAGTTCAAAATGAGCAAGAAGAATCAGAAAGGAATGGAAGCCATCTTTGTTCAGAAACCTTTGGAGCAGGTGATGGTGCAGAAAGAATCTAGGCCTTCAGGTCAGAGTTTGTATTCTTTTTCCTCATCCTCCACTTACTATTACTGGTTTGCCTTCTTACATCAAACTTCACTTCTGAGTCTTTGTTTCATGAACACAAGAGTACCTAACTGGTTGATGTCATTGTGATGATTGTGTACACACACACACAACCACACATGGCTTTCCCAGGTGGTGCTAATGGTAAAGAACCTGCCTGCTGATGCAGGAGACGTAAGAGACGCAGGTTTGATTCCTGGGTCGGGAAGATCTCCTGGAGGAGGGCATGGCAACCCACTCCAGTATTCTTGCCTGGAGAATCCCATGGACAGAGGAGCCTGGCGGGCTACAGTCCATGGGGTCACAAAGAGTCGGACAGGACCGAAGCAACTTAGCACACGTGCGCGCACGCGCACACACACACACACCCACACATTCCAGGAGAGGGAGAGCCTGGCGTGTAGTAGGTCCCAATCAGTAAGAATAACTTGGCTCTTCTTACTGGCAGAAATGTAGCAGCCTCTGTGCTAAGCTTGCTTCTGCTCCCATTGTCTGCATCAGGGCCCGTGGACTCGCTCAGCTCTGTGAAAGAACAACTCCCTCCATTTAACAGCTCCCTGGGACCACTTCTTTCATGTCTGTAATATTCAGCTTCGACACTCCTTCTACGCCCTTACCCAGGGAAAATTACACCAAACAGACCTAGCTTTGATCTATTTTCGATTTTACTAAATTATAGACAATAATACTGTATTTTAAAGTATTAGCCAGAGACTCCAGGCTACAAAAATTCAAAACCTTTTTAGTCTTTTCAGATCTTGAAACCAGATAATTAACCATTGTCAGCTCTACATGGACTTAGGCTTTCTTAGCTATTGAACTCCTGGCTCCAATTCACACCTTCATTCTCCTTTAATCTCAAATAATTTTTTTCTGTAATGCCTTAATTTCAAAAGTGCATTTATGCATTGGTTTTGTTATTTTAGCAGAATTATGATCTTTGGTGTGTTCTAACCTAAAATCTGCTTTTCTCATAATGGTTACAAAGTATCCAGTAGCCAACAAAAAGAACTATTAAGGCATCAATTTTATCTTCCTTTACTCCTAGAGCTTTCTTCCCCAGAATGCCAGTGTTGTGAAATTCCACATCAGTAAGACCTTTGGTAGACTAAAAGTGCAAAAGAACTCTTTTCTGTTCCATAAAAATGCTATATAACAAGCTGCCTCAAAAGTTAGCAGCTTAAAACAATTATTCTTCTTCAACTGCTCATGAGTTAGTTGGGCTGGTGATCCAAGCTCAACTATCAGAGTCATGGTTTGCCCCATGTATTTTTCATCCTCCTTGGACCAGTGGGCTCATCAGGGTGTGCTTTCCTCTAGTGATGGCAGAAGGGCAAGAGGGGTGAATGGAAACAGATGCTACGTTCTATCTCCAAAGTCAGTAATGGCCCCTTTCGGTTCCAGCCGCATCCCATTAGCCGGACAAGTCAGAACACCATGGGGGAACTGCAGACTCACCTGGCAGAGGGTCCGGTTACAGGAGGGGGTCAGGGACAGGGTCAAGTAACACAACCCATGACATCTGGCTCTACTACTAACCCATGAGGGACTTTGAGCAAGTCTTGGAGCCTCAGTTTCTCTATGATTTCATTCATTCATGGGATTCAGTGAATAATTCTGCCATCTCCTTAGTGCCAGGCATTGTTCTGGGTGATGAATACAGCAGTGAATAAAATAGAAGTTCTTGCACAGAGAGATCTCACCTTCTAACCAGAGATAAACAATAAATAAATGTGTATGTGTTCATGAGTGTGTAATAGGTCAGAGAGTAAAAAGTGTAATGAAGAAAAACTTAAGGTAAGTAAAACAATTCGCTTCTCCCTGTCCTAGGGATGGCCACTCATAACAGTTTGGTGTTTGTAGTTCAGTGGTAGATCGTGGCGCCTGAACACAAGGGTGTGAATCCCTGCTCTTTTTTATACTTCTTTTTTTGTTTGTTTGTTTGCTTTATTTGGGATCTTGGACATGGCTGTTATTTTTCCATTACTTCCTAATAAATTCCCACAAAAAGAGTACCTGAAATCAACATGCATTATTGCCTCCTAGTTTGTGAGTCAAGAGTCCAGACATAGCATATGTAGATCCTCTGATCATGGTGTCAAAAGGTGCAGTCTAGGTGTTGACGACACTGTATTCCTTTTTGGAGCTTGGAATCTCCTGTGGTGATTGGCAGAATTCAGTTACTTATGGTTGTAGGAATGGTGTCTTGTTTTCTTGCTGTCAGTCAGGGACTGCTTTCTGTTCCTAGAGGCCCCCATTGCTCCTTGCTATGTGGCTGATTGTACCTCTCACAACATGGCAGCTTATCTTCAAGGCCAGTGAGAGAATCTCTGTCCAGGCTACTAAGTCATCTACTAAGACAGTCTTATAATCATAGGAGTGACCCTTATTATCACCACCACCATATACTATTGGCTAGAAGCAAGTCACAGCTTTTGTTTGCATTCAGTGGGAACAGTGTATACATGACTAACTGAAGGTCATTGTAGAATTCAGCTTGCCACAAGATTTTACTTAACCTCCCTGTGTCTCATTTTTCCATCAGTCAAATGGGAGTGATGATAGTAATATCTGTCTCATCAAGTGGTTTTGAGGATTAAAGAAATCAATAGAGGTAAATCATTGAGAGAGTACTGGGTACAGAAAAATCTCTGTATGTGTGAACCATTTTCACTATCTATATAATGTGAAGATTTTGTTAGATGGTTTTTAAGGTCCCTTTCAGCTCAAACATTTTGTGGTTTTGTTACAATATACATGTGTGTGTACTAAGTTGCTTTAGTCATGTCCGACTCTTTTCAACCCTATGGACTGTAGCCTGCCAGGCTCCTCTGTTCATGGGATCCTCCAGGCAAGAAGGGAGTGGGTTGCCATTCCCTTCTCCAGAGGATCTTCCTGACCCAGGGATCGAACCCATGTCTCTTGTGTCTCCTGCATTGGCAGGCAGATTCTTTACCACTAGCACCATCTGGGAAGCCCCTTGTTACAATACACTGTAATGTAAAACTGAGCAAGGCTAGGAAATCTACTGAGAGAGAGAGAGAGGGAGGGAGGGAAGGAGTCAGAGAGAGAGAGAGAGAAAGAAAGAAGAAGGTTCAATTTTAGGGCAAGTTGAAATTAACCTAAATAGACTGTATGTTTCAAGGAGGCAGGAGTCATCCATTCCTGCTTTTTTTGCCATCAGCAGAACCTCCATTAGTAATTGCTGGTTTGAAGTTTTGTGGGTTGCCTTGTCAAGGGATATTCTGGGGAACCAGAGTCCCTCTAAGCAAAGAATGCTTTGTAAGAACCTTTCCTCTTTGCATCACCATACTGCCCCCTAAATTAATTGAAGCCTGTGAGTCTCAAATAGACTATTTAATGATGCCATTGGATTATCATGTAACAGTTTCAACATAGCCAGTGATATGGGCTTCCTTGGTGACTCAGATGGTAAAGAATCCGCCTACAATTCAGGAGATCAAGGTTCGATCCCTGGGTTGGAAAGATCTCCTGGAGAAGGGAATCGCAACCCACTCTAGTATTCTTGCCTGGAGAATCCCACGGACAGAGGAGCCTGCTTGGCTAGACTCCATGTATTTGAAATGTGAAAGTGTGTGAATGGCTTTTATAAAAACTTGCTTAAACAAGAATAATTGGAGTAGGACACCCCCTAATCACCTCTCCCATCCACACAGGCCCATTCGGAGAGGGCCTTGTGGTCATCTCTCCAAGTTGTCTTGAGGCAACAGGGAAGGTCCGGATCTTTCTGTTACTGCTTCCCCTGCTAAGGGCCACTGATGAAAGCTGTTTCCCCTGAGTCAGGCGGGAAGCTGCGTGGGTGTGGGGAAGGTGTGCCCCCTGTAGGATCAACCCCATTCCCAGTCTCTGGGTGGGATCCTCTGTCTGCAGAAGTGAGGAGCCTGGAGGCAGTTTCAGTAGTTGTGTGTATCATTCATGCTCAGTGTGTGTTTATCCTCTCTTGTCAAGGTCCATCATTTACAGCAGGGTTTCCCCACCGCAGCACTCTTGATCACTTGAACTGGATATTCTCCTTCATAGCGGACTGTCCTGAACATCGTGCTTAGCAGCAGACCTGGTCTCTATCCTGGTCTGTAAATGCCCATGACAATCCCTACCCCCAGTTGTCACAACTAAAATTGTCTACAGATGTTGTCAAATATAGGCTTGCCAGGTGGCTCAATGGTAGAGAATCCATCTGCCAGTGCAGGAGACACGGGTTCAATCCCTGGATCTGGAAGATCCCCTGGAGGAGGAAATGGCAACCCACTCCAGTATTCTTGCCCTGGAAATCCCATGGACAGAGCAGCCTGGCGGGCTATAGTCCATGGGGTCGAAAAAAAGAGTCAGATGCGACTGAACACAGAGAGTTGCCCAATGTTCCAGTTTATGTTTTATATATCATAGTTAAGAATTTTTAAAAAAATAAAGCATGCATAATTTAGAAAAATTCAAATGGTACAAAATAGTAACCAGTGAAAAACATATCTCTTACCCCAGGACCCCTGTACCAGATTTCTAATCCAGAGACAAACATGTTACCATCATTTAGGTCACAAGAGATCTCCAGAGATTGCACTGAGATTTATATAAATATAGTTGGGTGTCCAGTTCTTATAAGCACAGGCACACGTGTTATATTTTTATTAGCAACTTTTTTTTTTCCCATTTGTGTTCAAGATGAAAATGACCCAAAAGAATCTCTTTTAGTTTTTTTCTAAAAAAAAAAAAAAAAAAAAAAGCTTATCAACTCCTTCTGGACCAATATATGACCTCTTAAGGAGAATTATTCCCTGCACTATGAGAAACTGCATCCCTTAACTTTCCTGTGGCTTCAGGAGCCTCTTAGCATGATCTCCTGTTCTCCTTTAAGACTGATGCTGTGTGGTGGTAAGGAGAAACTCTTGGGAGCATCGATATTTTAAGCCCTGGAAGGAGACACTTTTCACCTATTGAAACAACTAAATCTTTCCAAAGTCCTAGCCACCCCTAGTTTTTCACCAGGAGTGTGTGAGCTGTGCTTTTTGTTGATTTCCTTGTCCCGTTGAGGACTCAGAGTGCTTCATGAGGCGGTGTTTGTCATGTCACAGGACCACCTTCTCAGATGGTAGAAGATGGTGTTCCATCAAGGCTTGTTCAGTTATCAGCATGTGTGGTTTACTGCCTTCATAAGAAATGCATTGCGGTTCCTGCTCCTGGAGCATCTGTTTTCTGTATTATGGTAACACAGAATTTCAGTTTGATTTTTGTTGGTCTTAATCATGGTAATGGTGCCCACCACTTAAAGTTGACTTCCACAGATACAGCCAGATACATAATCCTTCAGGGAAGATTTTTCAAGACAATCACTCCTGTTCTTGGCAAGATGAAATACATACTCTCAAACTCTTGGTGGGATTATAAATTAACACATGGTTCTACAGAAGAAGTTGGGGAAAAATTCATTTATAGTATTTGGTGTCAAAATAAGACTTCTTGGAGTCGCTAAACAGTCAAAAGATTTCTGAATAGAAAAGTGCAACAATGAGGAAATAGATAAATATTTCTAATACATCTGCTACTACCACTGTTGAGAGTGAAAGTGTTAATCTCTCTGTCATCTGATTCTTTGTGACCCCCATGGACTGGAGCTGGCCAGGCTCCTCTGTCCATGGAATTCTACAGGTAATAATACTGGAGTGGGTTGTCGTTCCCTTCTCCAAGCGATCTTCCTGAACCAGGAATCAAACCAGGGTCTCCCTTATTGCACAAAGATTCTTTACTAAAGCTAACAAACCAACATAGTAAGCATTTTTTATTATCTCACTGACTCTCACAATGTTGTGAAATAGATATCATTATCCCATCACCATAAAAGGAAACTGTCTTAAACCTATTAAATGATGATGATGGTGGTGTTAATAGTGGTATTTTGGCAGCTAACATTCATTGGGTGCAGGTGTGTGTCACATGGGGCTCTAAGTACTTTACACAGATTAGCTTATATCTTCTGACCAAGAACCCAATGAAGTAGGTACTCTTTGTTATCAGCATTTTACCAAAGAGGAAATTGGGGCATAAGGATGTTGATTGACTAGAACGAAAGAGTTAAATTACAGCATTCACAATATTTAAGTAGAGGTCTGAGTACAGACAGATTGATGTTGGAGGCCATGCTCCTCTCACAGTGCCTAACGCAACCTTTGTTTGGTGAGCAAATGGCAGACTAAGACCTACAACTCAGGTCTGGTAGACGGTCTCTTAATCACTGAGCAAAATAGCTGATTACTCAAGCTGATTCCATTTGCTGGATTGTCTGGTAGAACATAATGTGATTATTTACTCTTTTCAGAGCTAAATGGGAAATAGCATAAAACACACAAGGCCATCAAGGACAAGGAGGAGATGAGTTCACTAATCATATTAAAGTTGCCCCACTCCTCCACCCCCTAGCTTCCCCAGCCTCCTCCAGGGTGTGATGGTCAACTGGAAAGATGACTGAGTGGGGGTGGACAGTTTCATCCCAGAAGGAAGGATGCAGCCTGAGCCTAGCACCTAGAAGCAGGATCATATTAAGTAAGGAGCATGGACTGTAGAGCCAGACACCCCTTTCAGATCTTGCCTCCTCTGTCTGCATGGTGAGGTCTTCATTAAGTCTTTTAGCACCTCTAAGCCTCAGTCTCCTCATCTGTAGTATGGAGGCATATGACCTGCATGAAGGTTTTGTTGAAAGAATTGAATAGATGATGTACCAAAGATACATGTACCCCTTCGTTCTGATCAGCCCTGTTCATGATAGCCAGGTCATGGAAGCAACCTAGATGTCCATCAGCAGATGGATGGATAAAGACGTTGTGGTACATATATGCAGTGGAATATTATGCAGCCATGAAAAAGAACAAATCTGAGTCAATCATAGTGAGGTGGATGAAGCTAGAGCCTGTTGTAAGTCAGAAAGAGAAAGACAAATATCCTACTTTAATGTATACATATGGAATCTAGAAAAAGGATACTGACGAACCTATCTGCAGGGCAAGAAGAGAGACGCAGACGTAGAGAACGGGCTTGTGGACACAGGGTGGGAAGCAGAGAGTAGGACAAGCTGAGAAAGTAGCATTGACATAGATACACTGTGCTGTCCGTGCTGTTCTTAGTCGCTCAGTCGTGTCCAACTCTGCAGCTCCAGGGACTGCAGCCCACCAGGCTCCTCTGTCCATGGGATTCTCCAGGCAAGAATATTGGAGTGGGTTGCCATGCCCTCCTCCAGGGGTCTTCCCAACCCAGGGATCAAACCCAGGTCTCCCACGTTGCAGGCAGATTCTTTATCATTTGAGCTGCCAGACGGAATACTTGAGTGGCTAACTTAGCCCTTCTCCATGGGATCTTCCTGACCCAGGAGTCGTACCGGGGTCTCCTGCATTGCAGACGGATTCTTTACCCGCTGAGCTACCAGGGAAGCCCCCATACACACACTAGCATGTGTGAAATAGACAGCCGGTGGGAACCTGCTACATAACACAGGAAGCTCAGCTCTGCTCTGTGATGACCTTGAGGGGTGGGGTAGGGGTGGGGAGGGAGGCTCCAGAGGCGGGGAGCATATAATTATGGTTGATCTGCGTGGTTGTGCAGCAGAAACTAGCACACCATTGTAAAGCAGTTATCCTCCAGTTAAAACATAAGGCAGTGTATCAACATGTCCTGCTCCAAGGGAGCGCCTGTTGATCCTTCCTTTCCCTCAGCTCTCAGCTGACACTCTCCGAACACCTCTCCTGAGTAGCAGCCCTTGAGTACTTCAGGCTTTCATCGTGCATTCTGAAATCTACAGCCTGGACCATTCCTTGTTATCAACCAACAGTTTTCTACCCAACCCTCTTCTCCAAACACAATCGAGCCTGGCTTCAAATGCAGGGAATGTCGAGTAACGTTAAAGCCACTTATGAATTGGCGCTTTGTGTCCTGCGGCCTTTTGCTAGTCTATCTTCATCACCATTGGCATCACCAGCAAGGAGTGAGGTCCCCTCAGGTGCCAGCACCTAGAAAAATAGACATCTTCTGGAGATGACCTCAGTCATACAGTTCCACTGGTGCATACTACTTCAAGACAAATAAATTCACCTGCCAAGGAAAATATTCATAATACAGCATTAAATAAGAATACTGTCACATAAAATACGACTTGTGTGAGTAAAAAGACAAAAGAAAATGTTAATAGTGCTATTTGTGGGTGATTTGTTATTTATACTATGCCTTCCTGTTTAATTGTCTGTGAGTAAAATATATTAATTTATAATAAAGTGCATAATAATTTTAAGAAAAAGCGAGGTCTTGGTTGGGCCTGAATATTTTCAAAGTGTTTGTTTCTAATCCAGTAATAGAACTTTTCATAGTACATGTGAATAAGAGAATCCAATTCTGTTTTATGTTATGAACATGCCATAACAAAACTGAATTGCTTGGCACCGTTTGGATCTTTTAACTCTGAAATCAGTGACAGAAGAGCCAATTAAGGAAGAGATGGGTTTCTTCCAGGGGATGGTCTAAATATGGAAAAGATTTTAAGAGGCGTCTTGGGGAAACCTAGCTTTTCAGTTCAAGTAGGAGGTGGTTTAAGGTTTCCTCCATGAATAAGCTAGTAGAGGATAGTGGGTTTTATTGCACTCATGTGGGCATGGTCCGTGGAATGAGAAAGTGCTAAAAATGATGGTCATTTTACTTGGACTCAAGTCTGGTGCTCTAAGGGACTGTCGATGACCTCGATCATCTGCCTGCTGCCCCTTCTGATAATGCTTGTAGGAGAAAGAAAGGCACAAATGTTTTGTAAATTACAGTGCAGTCTGAAAATGTATCCACTGAGGGCAATCTTGTGCAAGTAAGACTGAGCCAACAGCGTGTGCACTGTCTCTAAAGCAACGTAGGAAAGTGAGAGCGGCAGTGAGCGTTTCCTTCCGTTTTTAATTCAGTTTCACTTACACCAAAAGAATGAGTCCCTTGGACTCTTAGGCAGCAGTGCAATTTTTATCTTTCAAAAATGCCTATCCAAACTAACGATGACCTACTGAATAGCACAGGGATCTCTGCTCAGTGTTATGTGGGAGCCAGATGGGAGGGGAGTTTGGGGGAAATGGATACATGTGTATGTATGGTTAAGTCCCTTCACTCTTCACCTGAAACTATCACAAGAGTGGTAATCAGTTATAGTCCAGTACCAAAAGCTTAAAAAAAAGCCTAGCCACCCTCAACCTCTGTTCCTCAGCTTGTAGCAGTGTGAGCCCGTTATCATCATAAGAAACAGACAGAGGTGGCTGAGTGTTAGAAAATCTGGGAGACTGTGAAAGAACTGAATCTTCTGCCTTTTCAGTGACCGTGGTCATTAGGATGCTTTGCGCCTTGTGTGGACTGCTCCTTTGCCCCTTTTGTTGACAGGCAGCCTTGTAAGGTTGTCCTTTGCCCCCTTATAACCTTCAGCGAGAGAATGGGGCACAGCGGGGAGGAAATGGTTAGAAGCTGCCTTCTTGAGAAAGGGGAGCTAAAGCGGCTACTCACAGCTTCCACCATGTGACCAGGCCACACATGTCAACGTGGAGATTCCGAACTTGGGGGAAACTTTACCCTTTACTGAAAATGATAAACCATGCCAGCAATATTTTATGATCTATTGATCATCCAGGGTGAAAACAGCTTCTCAAGAAATAACAAAACAGGATGGTCTTGGAGAAGTATGCTGGGGAATAGGAAGAGATGCCCTTCCTGGCCAACACCTCATTTATCTGGGTATCTTTAAGCCCCCTTTTATCCTTCAGATGAGGATAAAATTCATGGTCAGAGGTCGTCATGAGTGTTTAAATTATTTTTATAGGAGAGTTGAATGGCAGGGAGCCCGTTAGTTCTCCAGAGTTGGGAGACCACCCCTCTCCCCTCCCCACACCGGTCACCCTGGGCTGTGTGGCAGTTGTAAGTCACTCACCCATCTCAGACACCATCTGTATGTCTTTGTGTAAATCAGAGATCCCCCTCTAGGGCTTTCTTTCCATAGTTGAAGATGCTGGACCCCCCTCCCCCCAACCCTTCTGAACGTTGTAAAGTCTCTGTCCAGACTGGTGTGATGCAAGATGAACAGAGTTTGTGTTTCTCTCCCGAACCTCCCCTCGGATGGGGGCTCACTTTCTTTTCCTTGGTACACTTAGGCAGGCAAAACATCTCACTGGCCTACCAGCCCCATCCTTTTCTATCTAACTGTGCAGATAACACTAACTTCCCATGTCTTTTTTTAAATGAACCCTGCCCAGTCACTCATGTTTGACTCTTTGCGACCCCATGGACTGCAGCCCACCAGGCTCCTCTGTCCACGGGATTCTCCAGGCATGAATACTGGAATGGGTTGCCTTTCCCTCCTCCAGGAGATCTTTCCAACCCAGGGATCAAACCCACATCTCTGGTGTCTCCTGTATTGGCAGCTGGATTCTTTAACATGAGCACCATCTGGGAAGCCCAGATGAACTCTGCTGTGCTTCGTCGCTCAGTCGCATCCGACTCTTTGTGACCCCGTGGACTGTAGCCCGCCAGGCTCCTCTGTGGGATTTCCCAGGCAAGAATACTGGAGTGGGTTGCCGTGCCCTCCTCCAGGGGACCTTCCCAACTCAGAGATCTAACCCAGGTCTCCTGCATTGCAGGCAGATTCTTGACTAGTCACAAGGGAAGCCCATGAATACTGGAGTGAGTAGCCTATCCCTTCTCTAGGGGATCTTCCTGACCTAGGAATGGAGCCAGGGTCTCCTGCATTGCAGGTGGATTCTTTACCATCTGGGCTACCAGGGAAGCCCTAAATGAACTCTAATGTCTTTTTGTCCTTGGCGGTGCCGGGTCCCCCTTGCTTCGTGTGGGCCTTCTCCAGTTGCAGCGGGCGGGGACTGCTCTTGTTGCCGCATGCAGGCTCCTCACTGTGGTGGCTTCTCTGATGCGGAGCACGGGCTCTAGACCAGGAGGGCTTCAGCAGTTGCAGCACACAGGCTCAGTGGTTGGCCTCTTGGGCTTGGTTGCTCTACGGCATGTGGGATCTTCCAGACCAGGGATGGAACCTGTGTTTCCTGCCTTGGCAGGTGAATTCTTATCCACTGCACTACCAGGGACGTCCAGTGTGATCTCCTTAGTCGATACCAACTGCTATGGCAGAATATCATAGACTGGTGGACGTGTATAACGAATGCTTCTTTCTCAGTTCTGGAGGCTGGAAGCCCTCGATCAGGATGCCAGTGTGGTCAGGTCTTGGTGAGGGCCCTGTTGATGTCTATGCATGGCCTTCCTTGAACTGCACACAGAGCAATCCTGGGTGCCCTCCTCTTTTTATAAGGACCTTAATCCCATCATGAAGGCCTCATCCTCTTGACCTAACATAGTCCTAATTATCTCTCAAAGACTCTTACCTCCAAATACCATCACATGAGGGGTTACAGTTTCAATATCTGAGTTTTGGGGGCCACAAGATTTAGTCCATAGCAACGAGTATATGAAAAACACAGATTAAGGGGTAAAGAAGAATTAGGTATATATCTGCTTTGGCATTAGTCTCTTAGCTGATTCGTTTATAACTCACAATGCACCACTGTCATAATTTCTAGTTATTGGAAATTGGCCGCATATGCATTTGGTACAGAAATGCATTAAAATATAATGTGGAGTTAACAAGGTAGCTCACAACAATCTGATACTAATGAAGGTAAATTAATACCAGATTAGAATTTAGAATTAAGGATAACAGCAAACCGAAAAGTTACAAGGAACTCATTGTAATACTGATGAACCTTTAGCTCAGTGTTGTCCAGAGAAAGGCAGAATTCCAGCTCTCTTGATGTGCCAGTAGTTGTCAGGAATGTCCGAAGTTGTTACGACTTCAGTGGCTGCCATACTTCTTGATAGAATACCTCATTTTCAACTCTAAGTAATTTACTAGTTTTAGATTATGAAAACTAAATTTTAACGTTGGTATTCTAAATACCAGTTCTTGACCCACTCAGTCTGTTAGGAATAAATAATCCATTTGTAGGGGGAAAGTCCGTGATATTTCATGTCAATTGCCAAGAGAGTGTTGTGTTGAAATTGGGAATATATTCTTGACCAGGAAGGAGCAGGTCCCTGGAGGACCTGGAGTTTATCATGAAGATCACCTTTGTCGAGGACTACCTTTTCCATAGTTGCATTCCAGCTTCTAGCACAGTCCTTGGCAATAACAAGTTTACAATAACCTTTTATGAATAAATAAATATTGATATTTAGTCACTAAGTCGTGTCTGACTCTTTGTGACCCCATGGACTATGGCTCACCAGGCTCGTCTGTCCATGGGGATTCTCCAGGCAAGAATACTGGAGTGGGTTGCCATTTCCTTCTCGAAGGAATCTTCCCAACCCAGGGATCAAACCCATGTCTCCTGCATTGACAGGCAGATTCTTTACCCTTGAGCCACCAGGGAAGCCCCGAATAAATGAATACTATTTAATAATATACATATATATGTTGACATTGTAACCGCATATATCTGAATAGTATATACACAGTTGCCAAAACTATAATAAAATATTGCAAATGAAGCACATCCTTTAGAACTAGCTTGACCTCAATTTCTTAACAGCCTTTTTGCAGACTTACCAGAGGTTTAGTTGTAACTGACACATTCCTGCATACCCCATTCAAAGCTCTAAAAATAACAGCGTCCTTTTCTAGCACAGGTGAATGCATGGATGTCCTTTTGCTCGGCAGCCCTGACCTACATACTCCGGACACAGGCACAGCCCTTACTCTCCGCACAGCTGCTGAAGCCCTGCTCTTTTCCCTTCTCTTCCTCCACCCCTCCCCGCCCCCACCGATGCAGACCCAGCACAGGGGAGGGGGTGCCTCCTTTCCATATTTTCCCCTTCTTCCAGGAGCTCCTCCAGTTCTACCTCTCCAAAACCCCATCCTCATGCAAATAGGTACCTCTGTGGATGAAGACATACACAGGCTATGAGGAAAGAATACCCCAAAGGCAGCCTCCTGACCCCCTCCCTTGCTATTGTTTTGCTCCCCATTGTGCATGCACACGTGCTTGGGCGTTCAGTCCTGTCTGACTCTTTGCAACCCCACGGACTGTAGGCTGCCAGGCTCCTCTGTCCATGGGATTCTCCAGGCAAGAATACTGGTGGGTTGCCATGTCTTCCCCCAGAGGATCTTCCCGACCCAGAGATCGAACCTGAGTCTCCTGTGTCTGTCTCCTGCATTGCAGGCAGATTCTTTGCCACTGATCCACCGCTCCCCAGTAACCAGTGCTAACCAATGCAGAGAAAACGATTCACTTTCTGGCAACCCCTCACGCTTTCTGCTAGAGTGCTTATCATTTCTCCCAAGTCACAGCTCCTGCCTCTTCTTGGCTTCAGTCTGCATCCCAGCCTCTCCGTGGACTTGGAAGCCTCGGGCCAGCCTGGTCTCCCTCCTCTGGGCTGGACTCTCTGCCCCCCACTTCAGCATGGGGAGTCTTGGGGACAGGAGCCCTGTCCTGCTCCCTGGACCCCTCCATAGAAACCATGGTGATTTCCACACAGCTCCATCTTGATCAGAAGTCCTATTGTACAGAGTGGTTTGGCTCCACGGCACTTTTTGGTTTGTTATAAATTCATCAGGCTTTTGTGCAACAGCCAGGGGAGAGAATTGTTTCTTTGGGGAAATACATTGTGAATCCCAAACAGTTCTCAAACTGTTAGAATGCCACTCCATCTTAGATGCCAATATTTTATTTTTTGTATTATGGAATTTTATAGCAGTGAAAGGATTATAAGATCTCTACTGAGCTTTCAACTTACTGTTTGTACATCATGTGATTTTCCTTCCCCAATACTGTACAGAAACTTATAACAACACAAATGCCTGTCAGTAAAAGCATGGATGAATAATATTCCATTCACATGATAGGATTCATCCATCGCACAAGGGTTTGGATGAATCTTAGCAATATAATGTGAAGTGAAAAAAAATCTCAAAAGATTAGCTACAGTTCTGTATCCTGTATGGGGCTTCCTTAGTGACTCAGTGGTAAAGAATCTGCCTGCAATGTAGGAGATGCAGATCGATCCCTGGTTTGGGAGGATCCCCTGGAGAAGGAAATGGCAATCCACTCCAGTATTCTTACCTGAAAAATCTCATGGACAGAGGTGCCTGCCAGGCTATAGTCCATGGGGTTGCAAAGAGTTAGACATGATTGAGCATGCATGTATTCATATTGTGTTTAGAAATTTTAAAATAATTAAAAATATTTTATGATCTTTATAAGGACAATAAAACTACATTTCAAAGAATGGCAGAGTGATAAACATGCTTCAGGATGCAGCTTACAGCTGGTGGGGGTGGAGAGGCTGGATGATCACATGGCATCTTGAGGATTAGATGTAGCTGTTGTTAAATATTCTAGCTCTTGTCTGGGGTGATGAACTCACAGGTGCTTATTATGTTAATATAAACTAAATTCTGTTCATTAGGTCCAAAGAAAGAAAAAATAGCAGGTTTTTTTTTTTGGTTTTGAGGGATAAGCACTTCATTACAATCCTCAGGGTTGAGTAAGAATAAATGACAAAATCAGTTTTCTTAGTAAATAGCTCTGGTGGTGCTAGTGGTAAAGAAGCCGCCTGCCAGCACAGGAGACATAAGAGAAACAGGTTCCATCCCTGGGTGAGGAAGCTCCCCTGGAGGAGGACATGGCAACCCAGTCCAGTCTTCTTGCCTGGAGAATCCCACAGACAGAGGAGCCTGGCGGGCCACAGTCCATGTGGTCGCAGAGTCAGACAGGACTGAAGCGACGGAGCGCAGCTCTATGAGAGCATCGCTCCTTGACTTTGAAACCCGTCTGAGTGTGTCCAGGAGGTCAGCAGAAGCACAGACGCCCCTGCAGGGAGGAAAGGGGTCATGTAGCTAGAGAGGTCGCCTGGCTTCAGTTTTTGCTGGTCTCGCATGTGTTAAGTAGCTTTAGGGGTCAACCGAGGGGAATTAACCGTTCTGTGAACAGTCTTGCCCTGGCGTCCGAGTGACGTGAGAAGGTCACCAGACCCAAATCCAGGTTGTGTCCTGGCTCTGTTCCTCCTTCACGGGCCCTGAGGCAGGCGCCTTGCTTTGCAGTTTTCTCATCTGCAGCCTTGCCAATATTGTCCTATTTTATTGGGTTGATAACAGCTCTATGAAATAATTCACTATGAAAATATTCACTATGAAATAATAGGTGTGACATTGCAAACAATCAGGCAGCTTATGTGAAGTTGTTCCTGCAAGTAGACATAGTTCCACAGATTTTGTGTTTCCTTCATGTTGTATATGTGGAAATATCCACTTTGGGTATCATTAGAAATAGTATTTGGTGAACGGTCATTCTACTCTGTAGTAGGCTACATAGCGAAAACAAAGGCCATGAGCCCCCAGTCCCCAGACCTGTACTTATACCTTATTTAGAAAATGGAGTTTTGCAGATGGGATTAAGTTAAGAATCTTGAAATGGGGACATTATCCTGTATTATCCAGGAAGGCCCTCAGTGCAGTCAGCAGTCTTTTTAAGAGAGAGCAAGAAGGAGATTTGATACAGAAGAGAAGGCAGTGTGAAGACTGAGGCAGAAATCAGAGTGGAAAATGCCCTTAGCCACCAGAAGCCGGGTCAGGCAAGAGAAGAATTCTTCCCAGGAATCTCCGGAAGGAGGGTAACCCTGCTGACATCTTGATTTCAGCCCAGTGATTCTGACTTTTGACTCCAAAACCTTGAGAGAATTAAATCTCTGTTGCTTGAAGCCACCTACTCTATGATTATTTGTTACAGCATCCACAGGAAACTAATACATTCACATTAAGATGTTTTCAAGGATGTCAAAGTTTCCTAGTGTTATGAATCGGTTCAACAGCTTTGTCCTTTTTAATGTGAATGTAATAAAAATGAATATTTAAAATACTGCATTTTCAAGAGTAAAATATAGTTACACATTTTTTGGTCTCCCAGTAATCAGCGCATTGCTTGCACAGAGTCAGTGCTCAGTAAATAAGAAAACTGCTTTCATGCAAGAAGATAACAGTCCATCTAGGCGTGTGTTTTATGTCCTATATGACACATGTATCTGTCATCGGATTTTAATTGGCCTCAAGTTTGCAGACCAAGTAAAGAACATCAGTGGATGAATGGAGTATTTCTTTCATTATTGTTGTTCTTCACATCCTGCCAGTTTTGAGAGGTAATTTGAAGTCTCTTCCTGTAGGAGACACCTAGGGTATAAGACTATTCAGGTAAGGACAGGAAAGCCAGTGCTGGTGGGCAAGCTCTGACGCGCAGAACGCCGAGCTCCATGCAGTTTTTGTCGTCTGCACGAGCTCCTGATGGGAGGTGCCCGTCTCGCTTTTCCGAATGCTGTCTGAACAAACAGTCTTCCGCGGGAACTGGACATGAAGGTGTATCTGGGGTGATGACTTCCTGCCTAATGCTTGCACTTCGTTTTCTTGGTTGAAAAATTCAGTTAGAAGGACTGCTTCAAAAGCGGCACAGCTGACACTTACGTTGGAATCACGCAGGGTTCGTGTTGAGCTAGAGATTCTGACTCATCAGGTCAGGAGCAAGGACTGAGCTTCTTCTGCAGGTGCTGCTGCTCGTCTGGGGGACCACTGGCTCTGGCACATCGTGTTCCTGCCTCCAGGTGCCTCTCTCTGCGTTCTTCTTTTCTCCTTTTTTCTGTGCTGCCACATCAGGCAGTCAGCCTCGTTCTGCTGCACTTGCTTGGCAACATTGCCCCCTCCAGCCTCAGCAGCCTCCACCCTCAGGCTCTTGAGCATCGTGCGGGGACAAATCGGTCGGTGTCCCTGTGGCTCCCGCAGCAGGGGGCTGACATTCTGAAGCCCTGTCAGATCCCTGTCACAATACCATCAGTCAGTGAAAAGAAGAGAGAGGCGCCTTGAGATGAGAGTGAAATCGATGAGGGCGCCAGGGCTAGAGCGACAGGAAATCGGAATAGCAGGAGAAAAGGGAGAGAAAAAAATAAAAAAAATTTCACTGGAGGAAAACATATTGTAAATGAGCTCCTTTCAGTATAGAATTTTCCAGTTTCTGAAAGCACTTCCTGGGTTAGTCTCAAATTTAGCTGCAAGTTAACCTCCGATTTCTCTAATAAAGAGCCAACTGCTTGTTTTGTTCATTCATCTACTGAAAATATTTTGTAACCCTCTGGACTGAGGCTGAAGACTTAAAAAAAAAAACCTATATACTGTCTGACTGAACAGAGGGCCTCAGAGAGATGGCCTAGTTCTATGAAGGCCAGCCAGCAAGCCCAGCCATTGCTGTAACATTAGAATGGCTGGGGAGGTTTGGAAAATTCCACATACCTAGCCTGCACCTTGGACCAATTAAACCAGAACCTTTGAGGTAGGTCGCAGTCTGCGGGGGTTTTGTTTTTGTTTTTGTTTTTTTGAAGTTTTTATTGAATTTGTTGCATTTTGTTTGTTTTTATGTTTCGGTGTTTTGGCCATGAGGCATGTGGCATCTTAGCTCCCTGACCAGGGATTGAAGCCACAGCCTCTGCCTTGGAAGGTGAAGTCTTAACCACTGGACCACCAGGGAAGTTCCAGAATTTTTTTTTAACGTGTTTTTAATGCTTCCCGAATGACTCCCATGTGCAGCCACACACCACTAAGCCAGGTCTGTATGTTCTAGCCCATGGATTGAACCCATTTTAAATAAAACTCTTCAGAGCTGTCCTTTCCATATCTCAGTTCCTTCCCATCTAAACTTTTGCTGCATTGAAAACTCCACAGGATATTTTTGAAACACGGTCTTTTTCAATCCAGCAACTTCAAGTTGAGCTGCTGATTAAATAGTCAAAGCAGCTTTCTGAAGGCCCAGTGGCTTTTCATTTTCACGATCCAGTTGCTCCCTCTGCTGGCCAGTCTTAGGTAAAGCTTCCTGATCTGCAGAATCTCACTGTAGTCTGCTGCCCTAACCTGGAATCACACAGCCTGTTAAAGCAGCTTTTCTAATCCCACCTTCAACTTACATCTCATTGGTCACTGCCAAAAATGAACCATCTTAACACACTAACCCCTCATCCAGTGGCATTTTTGTTGTTGTTTTTTAGTTTCTAAGTCATGTCCACTCTTTTGCAACCCCATGGATTACAGCACTCCAGGCTTCCTTGTCCTTCACTATCTCCTGGAGTTTGCTCAAACCCACGTCAATGCAGTCGGTGATGCCATCCAACCATCTCATCCTCTGTCTCCCCTTTCTCATTCTGCCCTCAGTCTTCCCCAGAATCAGGATCTTTTCCAATGAGTCGACTCTTTGCATCTGGTGCCCAGCTTCAGCTTCAGCCCTTCCAATGAATATTCAGGGTTGATTTCCTTTGGGATGGACTGGTTTGATCTCCTTGCAGTCCAAGGGACTCTCAAGAGTCTTCTTCAACATCACAGTTCAAAAGCATTAATTCTTCGGCCCTCAGCCTCCTTTATGATCCAACTCTCATATCCATACGTGACTACTGGAAAAACCATAGCTTTGACTATATAGGTAAGGCATAAGGCATGATGGAGGAAAGAAACTATATGTGTGTATGTCTGTGTGTGTATATACACAGACACAGCACACACACACCCCACATGTGTGCATACATTTTGCTTATGTTGATACCAGAAGATATTCTGATATTAGCCATTGATTGTACTTGCTCCCTGCAGAATAACTGACTTTGATATATACTTTAGTTAGAAAATAGAGAAGGAAAGCTTTCATCTATACCTTCTCTACCCACTTTCATATATATCCCCTATCAACTCACTTCTCCCATCTGCCCTGTAGTTTATCATTATGGCCAATTGCAAACACAGGTAGATGTAAACAGGTGACCTCATCTTGTGGCCCAGACTTTTGTAGCATTACATCAGACATTCACTGTGCACAACCCTTGTGCCTGTGGAGACAGAATTTGATTCTTGGTCTATCTGCAGGCCAGATGCGGTGCAGCCCAAGCCTGGGTTCGGAAGGAGCCTCCTGAAGCTGTCTGTTCCATGTTCTCCAGCTCCGGTCATCAGCATGCCCTTCTTGGTCCTTGACTCATATCTCAACCTGTTGTTCCTACTTTAAATATTTTTTAACCCTGGCTCAGCCATCAGAATGTGACACATCCCAGGCTTCCCTGGTGGCTGCGTGGTGAAGAATCTGCCTGCTGGTACAGGGGCCACGGGTTCAATCCCTGGTCTGAGAAGGTCCCAGGTGTGAGGCAGCTAAGCCGGTGGGCCACAGCTGTTGAGCTTGTGCTCTAGAGCCGTCAGGCCACAACTGGTGAGCCTGTGAGCCTAGAGCCTGCACTCCTCGACAAAACAAGCACCACAGTGAGAAGCCTGCGCCCCGCCCCTGGGGAGGAGCCCCCACTCTCCAGCAGCAAGAGCACGCCTGCGTGCAGCAGCAGCGAAGTCCCGGCACAGCCGAAAATGAATAAATAAAGAGATAAATCATAAAAAAAAAAAAAGAATATTATACATCCCTTCAGTTTTGTGCCATCTGAAAAAACAAGGTATTTTTCTGTGTTTTCCTTAAAGTCACTGATGAAATGCTGAAGAGGTTGGTAATGGTACCTAGTGTGTGTGTGTGTGTTGGACTAGCGAGAGAGAATGAAAAAAACGCCTTGCCCCTAATACTCAGAACCTTCTTCCAGAGACTGGCTAGTTGGCTGTGAATGATTTAACACCATCTGAGACACATTCTCTGATCCCCCCACCCCTACCCCGGGGCACTCAGTGGCATAGCTCTTAAAAGCATAGTCTCGCTAATCAAGCCAGCTTGATCTTAAATTCCAGGTCCAGCCACTTGATACCTTATTCTTCTACGGAGTGCACTCACAGGATGGGAGTTAGGAATTTCCACTTTCTCCTCGGCTCATCTTTGATCTTTATACCATCTGTTCCAAGCAGAGTGTGTAACATCCAAGCCCAGTTCTGTGAATCTTCTTCACAAGTTGGCATTGAGGACTCCTCACCGAGGATCCAGAAAAACATCTTCCAGAACCTAAAGTAGCACACAGGTGTGAAGCAGTCGTGCTTGGAGAGACGCTGAATGTGTGGACTTTTGGAGAGTCAGTTTCAAAATCATGGAATTTAGTCAATTGTTCTCCATTTCCTTAGCCCCATTGCTAAGTCAGTTTGAAATCATCAGCATGACTGAAGAAGACGCCACTTGAAAAACTGAGCATCCCAGCTGGGACCCCAGAATGTCCCGTTCTCATCACTTCCTTAGCTCGGCCTCGTCTGTAGCCAGGTTTGTCTCACGTGATAAGCTAGGATTCCTCTGCCTTGGAGTCTCGCTTAGAGACCTCCCTAACCCCTGGATCCAGGAATGCTATTAGCAGTCCTTGTTCTATTTCAGTGCTGCCCAGGTGGCTCAGGGGTAAAGAATCCACCTGCCAAGCAGGAGTTGCAGGTTCGATCCCTGGATCAGGAAAATCCCCTGGAGGAGGACATGGCAACCCACTCCAGCATTCTTGCCTGGGGAATCCTACGGATAGAGGAGCCTGGCGGGCTATAGTCTATGGGGTGGCAAAGAGTCAGACATGACTGATTACACATGCATGTTCTAGTTCAACCACAGGTGTTATTCAGAGAAAGCCCGGGAACGCAGTTTTAGCAGCTCTGGGGCCTGTGCAAAAGCAAAGACTAGCAAATGTGAGAATTAGTGGAAGGCCAAGTCAGTGTTTCTCACAGACTTAGAACATTCTGAGCTCTGAAAGTTAGGAACTCACTTTTCTTCTGTTATTGGTAAAGGAGACGTTTGAGCAGAGAGGCCCACTTTTTCTCAGCATCTTCCTCTGCCATCAGAGAGGCTGACCTGAGGGGTGGGACTTATGCTGTACCTGTCAGCACATAGGTGAGACCAGATGAGTAAGTTTGATGTCATTAAGTCATAGTTCCTCTTATGGTTGATCCCAGACACTGAATATAATTCCCTGTGCTACATGGTCATAGTTTGCATCTATAACCCTGAGCTCACAGTCCATCCTTGCCCTATGAGCCATGTTATAAACGGAAGTAATGGTCATGTTTATAAGATACATTGGGTATTTTCTTATTCTGTTAAAATTTAATTCAATTTTAAAACACATCTTTTTTTTAGGCAGAGCATTTTAAAAGAAAGCATCATCTCTTGACAATGACAATGAAAATATTTAGAAAATTTTATTTGAAGATATAATTTTCAATGATGGTTAAAAAAAAATCACAGTTCCTCAGGGTCAAATAGTGTCAGCCTCTACCGAGGGGGTAAGATAGTCCCTTGTTTTTTCTTAACAGAGGCTTAAAAGTCCAGGAAATCACAGAGATACCTTCTGGGAGCTGTGTATATGTGAATATAGGGAAGTGAGACCATTTGGTACCAATAGCTGGTATTTTGGTATTTGCTTTCTACTACTGTATATATGCTAAATGTTTTTCTTGATCTTAAATCCCTCTCTCATTATCCATGTCTGTATTTTCACCTGTGCTTTGAAAGCCCTGTACCTTGCTGCACAGATAACTGAACACTAGCAAGAGGTTTTCTCCCCATCTTTGTGTAGCCGCGGCTATAGCAACTGAGCCTGCCATAAAGGTAGGTCAGCTATACTGTGGAGCAATTTAGTTAGGAGGGAGAACTGATCATAAGAGACATCTAATAAGAATGAGGCTTCCCACTACAGTCACGTAACAGGCAGCTGACTGCAGCTTCTGACCCAAATTCCAGTCCTGGGGTGTGACTGAAGCACAGCAGTAATACCAGTCAGCAATAGAGTCCAGGGTTGACGGAAAAACTCCATTGATATTCTGATAGCCAGATCCTTGGCTGGCGTTGTTTTGCGCACAGGTCACATCTAGCCCTGATCTGGGGACACGGGGCTGGGCGCTCAGGAATGAAATCGTAGCGGCTCAGTAAGCTCTCCAGCGCAGGTTTCCCTAAATGAGATGTCTCAAGGTGTTGCTTTATCAGCTGGATTGTTATATTGCTGGGGACAGAGAGTCTTTGGTCTGGGAGCTTCCACCAACCCTCTTTTTCTTCTATTCTTCCCTCATTTAGAGCCCATTGATATCTTCCTTGGTGTCTCTCGGGGACAGAGGCAATTCTGGTGCCAGGAGGACCTTAAAGATCAACTCAGGGCCCACTGTGGGGCCGGTTGGGTCGCCGCCTCCTCGGCTGCCTGGTCAGCCAACCTTTTTCTTTGCTGCTTGGATCAGTTCCTCCTGATGGCCTTTACAATGGATGACTGCCACTTGGGAAGGCTCCAGACTACTTCTAACAGCTGAAGATTTCCTTTTTGTTCTTAATCTCCTTTCCCCCTTGCTGTCAATAGTCCCCTTTCTTTATAAATGGCTCCATGTACACGCCAAGCAGCAAAGGGACACCTTGAATCAGTAATAGATGCAGACTCGTCTCCCTTCGGGGTGCCTCAGTGCCTGGGCGAGTGCGCACAGCCCAGCCCACGGTGCTGACCACCCTCGTGGTGAGGCCTCAGCCTCCACACTCTCGTCAGTTGTTGTTACGGCAGAGCCTGCTCTGCACTGCCCGTCTGGACGGCACTGCTTCCGTCAGTGAACAGTTCCATTCCTGGGTTCCGGAGGGGAATGTCTGTCGGGCCTGCTCGAGTCAATTTCACCTATGACCTCCTCACAGTTATGATCGGGGGTTCCCGCTTCCGTAGGTAAAAACGTGGCGGGGTTCAGCGTCTGCACAGTCTCGAGTTGGACCTGTGGGTTTTCGCAAAGCAGTCCTTGCTAGTGATCATCCAGGAGCTGGTCAGCCACCTACGCCCCTGGCTGTTCATTGGGGCAGTAACAGCATGGGGAACCTTTACATTTATATTTTGTCCTAGAGTAAGCTCATCTGCTTCTCTGACCAAAACCACAGTGGCAGCTAATGCCCGGAGGCCTGGCGGCCATCCCGCAGCCACTGAATCCAGTCGTTTGGATGGATATGTGACCGGCCGCTGCCATGGCCCAGCTGTTTGTGTGAGGGGCCCCAGTGCAGTGGGGTTTTTCTCACGTACAAAGAGGTTGAAGTCCCGTGTCACGTCTGGCAGCCCTAATGCTGGAGCGCTGGTCAAGAGTCTCTTTATCTCCTCAGAGGCCTTTTCCTGTTCAGCTCCCCACTCTAGGGGGTCCTTAGCAGACCCTGCTGTGGCTTTAAACAAAGGCTTGGCAATTTTAGAGAAACCCAGTATCCAGACTGAGCTGAATCCGGCAGCCCCGAGGAACTCATGGACTTCTTGCTTGGTGTTCGGCCTAGGCACTGAACAGATGGCTTGCTCCCTCTCATGTCTGCGCGCCCGATGCCCTTTTAGATGACAGACCCCAGGTTTGACCTCCTGTCTGCAGGTCTGAGCCTTCTTCCCTGACACCTATGCCCTGTGGTGGACAGTAGGGCCAACAGAGATTTGGTGTCTCCAGCAGTCCCCTTGGGTGGGACTAGCGAGCAACAGGTCATCCATGTACTGGAGTAGGTGCAGTTTAAAGTTTCTCCAGGGAGGCAGCAAGGCCTGGAGCCAGAGCTTCACCAAACAGGTGAGATTTTGGTAGGTGAGTGTTTGAAGCCTTGTGGCAATCTAGTCCAAGTCAGCTGTGTCTTTCTCCCAGTGTTTGGGTCTTCCCATTCAAAGGCAAACAAGGGCTGGCTGGCTGGTGACAGGCAGAGGCAGAAGAAGGCATCCTTGAGATCGAGGCAGGTGAACCAGCTTGCCTGAGTGTGTAAGAGACTCAGGAGAGTGTAGGGATCTGGGACCACTGGATGGATGGTGATCACTGCACTGTTGATGGCGCAGAGGTACTGGACGGGGCAGTAGTCATTTCTTCCAGACTTTTTGATTGGCAAGAGCAGAGTGTTCCAGGGAGACTGACTTTCGATTAGGATCCCGGCATCTCGTGGGCGCTGGGTGTGGTCCTGAATTCCCAGGCGAGCCTCCCGTGGTCCTGGATATCGTTTCTGTCCAGCGGGAGTCCTAGCCTGAGGTCCACTACAGTGGAGGCATGGTTTTTGGCCAAATCTCGGGGCCCCTTCTCTGCCCAGACATCAGGGAATTCTTCTGGCAGTCTGGGGGGATTTATTTGTTCCCTCCCCGAGGAATAGAGACACCATTCCTCTTCCCTGGGCATGGCCACGGCCATCATCAGAGCGGATTGTCTCCCCAGGGTGAGGCTCGCGGGCTTTCTGGGGGCAAAGGTGATTTGCACCCCCAGTTTCGTCAGTAAGTCTCTACCCAGCAGGGGAATGGGACGTTCTGGTAAGGACAGAAATTCGGGAGTCCCCAGATGGCTCCCTAGCTGACATGAACGGGCCTTGCAGAATGAGCGGGCTGCCATGTCCCCCGTGGCCCCAACAACAGTTTCTGTTCGGCCTGTGAGGGGAGCCACGGTGTGGTTACCGCGGAGTGTTCAGCTCCGGGGTCCACCGTAAAAGTCATTGATTGGCCCCCTACTTTCATCATGACCATGGGCTCCCGGGGGCCCAGGATCAGGGAGCCCAGTCTTCCTAGTCTGATTCTGCTCTGGCCCGGCTGGTAAGGTTTTGGACAGCCGGCTCAGGCTGGTACTTCTCGTTGTTGGGTTGACTGAACTTCTTTGAGCCTTTAGTCCCTCTGCGATGAGGGCACTCACTCCTCCAGGGTCCGGTGTCTTTGCAGTGGGCGCACTGCTCGTGGGGTAGTGGTGGTCTCTGGTTTCCCCTTTCCACGCGGACGGTCTGTTGCACTGGGTCTGAGCTCCTCAGTGCCGCTGCCGGCAGGGCTGCTTTCTGTTTCATTTCTGTATCTGCTTCTCGCTGGGCTTCACGGTCTCAGTCCACAGAGACTTTGTTTGCTACCTCCCAGAGCTGTGTGGCATTTATCCCACTGACGCCTTCCAGCTTTTGGAGCTTTCGTTGGATGTCTGCACGGGATTGAGCCACAAAGGCAGCGTTCATCATCCATTGACTCTCAGTTGTCTCAGGGTCAGATTGGGTGTATGTCTGAATGCTTCACACAGTCTTCCATAGAAATCGGTGGGGGGTCTCATCTGCTTTTGGGATTATGGTTGTCATTTTGGACATATTGGTGGGCTTTCTGGCTCCCGCTCGAAGTCCGTGGAGAAGGGCATCATAGTGTTGACCCCGGGTTTCTTGTCCTTATCTGGTGTTCAAGTCCCAGTGAGGTATCATCTCCGGCATCACCTCTTGTGCCCATCCTTCCACATCTAAGACCTCTGCAGTGGCTTGACCTCTGAGCCATTTTTGGGTTTCTGTCAAGATGCATCGCCTTTCCCCAGTGTTGAAGAGAGACGTAAAGGGTTGGTGACAGGCATTCCATGTGGGCTGATGGGTGTGGAAAATGGACTCTAGGAGGTCAGTCATGGTCTGGGGTTTATCAGAGTACGCTGGATCATGGTGTTTCCAGTTTAGGAGATCAGTAGTGCTGAAAGGCTGATGATAGAGGAGGGAGTGACCAGGCTGGACTGAGCCATCCTCGTTCATTGTTGAGGACCTTGAGTTTCTCACAGTGGCATCTGATGGGCTGCAGCTAGCTGGTTAGATGGTTGCGCTGAGCAGAACCGCGTCCCTCCTGGCTCGGGGCTGGAGTCTTGCTCTTGAGGTGGTGCAGGGGACACGGGGTTGGGGTGGGGAGCGGGGGGGGGGGGGGGCACTGTCTGGCAGTGGGTCCGGCGCTGGCTGTGCCCCGGCATGTGGAGTCAGGGGGGCGTGTGGCAGGGGCAGCAGTGGGTCTTCTATGGGATCTCCCTGGAATATAGGGTTTTTTCTTTCTTTTTTCTGAGTGGTTGGGTCACAAATACCCTACACTGTCCCTGTCTGTTAGTGCAAACTCTTGCCCATGGGGGCAGGTTCTGTGCTATTAGAAGCCAGGAGTCTATGTATGGAAGCTGATCTGGATGTCCTGGACTCCAGTGACTCCCTGGAGCACTGCTGGGACAGCGGGCAGGCCGAGAGTGCCCTCTGGCGGCTATCCAATGTCAATGGATAGCCAATCCAGCTCACATAAGTTATAAAGCTTCCTGGGGGCCATCTTGACTCCGTAATCTCCTACAAAGCCCTTCTTAAAGTTCTTTATCATGCAGTCTAAAACTGTTGTCTTAGAGGCACCTCCCATGTTAACAAATGTAATCTACCTGGCAGGGTTTTCAGGAAAACCTAATCTCTTAGATGTCAGCTCAAGGAGACAGTAGAATAACCAGTAACCAATAATTTCTCCCTTCCTATGGATCCCAGCCTGAGTCGGTGGTACAAAGACAGACAAGGGTGTGGGCCCCCTTAAAAGAGGAGACTGTGCAGATGCCCACTTGTCTGCGTCCCCAGAGGGAACTTAGCACTGGCGAATCCATGTAAACCTCTGACCAGATCTGTCTCCAAGGGAGGGACTGGGCAGACACGGCCTTGAGTCATATGAGGGCACCATGGAACCGCAAGCTAGGGCCCACTCAGACTCCATAGCCACAAAGGTCCTGAAGCCACACAATGGAGCTTGAAGGGCAAGTGCATCAGGCCTCATCCTCATTCATGTTCATTTTTCGTCTGCCTGGCCACTCTCCGGAGGGAGACTTAAGACACCTCTTATCATTGGCAGGTCAGTATAAACCCCCGGCCCAGACAGCCTCATAGGGAGGGATCAAATCCCCCAGAGACTGGAACCGCCTTTCAGCCTTATGAGGTCGTCACGGAGCCACAGGTTTTAGACCCTCTCAGGCTCCATAGTCTGAGGCCTGTGGCGCTCACTCTCACTTCTTTCAGTCAGCAATCATGCATACACAAGCACTCAGAGGTCATCACGATACCCCCCTTTTCCTGAGTCCCCAGGTCTCCCTATCTGATGCTCCCTTCCTGGGAGCTCCAAGGAAGTGATCCGTCTCCTCTTCTCCCTGTTGGGGTAGGACCTCCTGACTGGAGACTGGCCCCAGGGCCTTACCTGACCCTGTGGCCATTCCTGGTGGGTTGACCTGTCCCTTCAATGAGTCCAGTCAGGGCCCGGCCATCCAGAGAGTTGGAACACCGGTCCAGAACAGAACTTCGGATACCATCAGGTGGCGCGCCTCCTCGTTCATCTCCCGGCTCCTCCACTCCAATCCAGCCAAGCCACCAGTCCGCGTGGCTCAAGGGGCAGGCGTGGTTGGAATCTCACTGGGGCCTCCAAAAATGTTGCAGAAACCAGTACTCGAGAAACCAAGCACTATGCTCGGAGAGTTGGAGAACTCAGGTTTACTACACCGGCAGCCCAGAGGAGTTACTACTCCAAGCTCTGAGCCCCGGCAGGCCTAGAGGAGTTAGCACTCCAAGTTCTGAGCCCCAAACAAAGGGATTACAGAGTTTTTATACACATACAGGCATGATTAAGTGGGTTGGAGGGTTTGCAAGGACTGGGGCGATTTCCAAGAGCAGGACAAGGGTGAGTGAGATAAGCTTCAGTTCCTGGTATTGTGAGTCCCCACTTTCTGAGACCTACGTCATCTAGACTTTGCAAGGAGCAAGCTGAGTTACAGAGGCAGAAGGGGAAGGAGGTAAAATTTTAACTTTTCCTCTTCAGTATAAATGTGAGAGTTGGACCATAAAGAAGTCTGAGTGCTGAAGAACTGATGCTTTTGAGCTGTGGTATTGGAGAAGACTCTTGAGAGTCCCCTGGACAGCAAGGAGAACAAACCAGTCAATCCTAAATGAAATCAACCCTGAGTATCCATTGGAAGGACTGAAGCTGAAGCTCCAATACTTTGGCCACCTGATGCAAAGAGCTGACTCACTGGAAAAGACCCTGATGCTGGGAAAGATTGAAGGCAGAAGGAAAAGAGGGCCGCAGAGAATGAGATGGTTGGATGGCATCACTGACTCAATGGACTTGAATCTGAGCACACTCTCACTTATCCAGGAGATAGTGAAGGACAGAGGAGCCTAGTAAGCTGCAGTCCATGGGTCCACAAACAGTTGGACACAATTTAGTGATTGGACAACAGCAAGGGCACAAATTTCACCGTAATATACTGGCTGCTGTCATAGAGCTTGAGCCACTGAAGGGTTTTCAGCGGTCCTTATATATGGTCTGATGTCCTTGAACTTGTCAGTCTTGCCTTTATGATTAATGCCTGAGGATATTGTATTTTCGGTGCTTTGTCATGGGCAATATTTCCTGCAGAAGCAACATTGACTTCTAATTCTTCTTTTCCTTTGCCCACTTTCTGTTTCCTGTGCAAATGGCCCAGTAGTTGTGGACAGGAGAATATTTTTTTGTGGTGTGGAACCTCACCAGTCAGTGTTCTAATGACTGAAGAAGAAAGTCTAATGTATTTTTTTTTTGGCAGGTGATTTTCATGAGATGACCACGATATTATCACTTTGAAACCGAACCCTGGTTATGGATGAGGGTAGTGCCTGTGAAAAAGCTTTGTGAACATAACCATTGTAGAAGCAGGTACAGTCAGGGTATCAATTATACCTTTATTGGGAAGTGAGAGAACAAATTTCACATTCTGGTTGTACTATCCATTGTTTATAAGACTTTGTTGTTCAGTGGCTAAGTCGCGTCCAACTCTTTGCAGCCCAAGGGCTGCAGGCTTCCCTGTCCTTCGCTATCTCTGGAGTTTGCTCAAACTCATGTCTGTTGAGTCGGTGATGCCATCCAACTATCTCCTCGTCTGAAATAGACCTTAGAGGGTCTATTTCATGTGATGGATTGGCCATGATCAAGATGTGGTTTTGAGCTGAGAGTTTCTCCCGTTAGTTGAGAAAGTTTAGTAGTGTTGAAATCCCTTTGTCCTTAATGCAGAAGTCAGTGGGAACTCAAAGCAGAGCACCCCCCAGGTGAGCTGGCTGCTGCCTGTATGCCTGACTGTCTGCCTTCTTGAAATAATGATCAGAGTTAGTGGAAAGAAAGGAGAACATGCCTCTTGCAGAGACTCTGTTCTCACAGTTGTTTATGTCTGACTTGTCTTTGTCTCTTTTCCTCTTACCGGTTGCCTTCCTCTCCCGCCCAGCCCATCAACCTTGTGACATTGTTTGTATAGATCTGCCTATGAATTCAGTTAAGTTCAGTTGCTCAATCATGTCTGACTCTTTGCAACCCCATGAACCACAGCAAGCCAGGCCTCCCTGTCCATCACCAACTCCTGGAGTTCACCCAAACTCATGTCCATTGAGTTGGTGATGCCATCCTACCATCTCATCCTCTGCCGTCCCCTTCTCCTCCTGCCTTCAATCTTTCCAAGCATCAGGATCTTTTGCAATGTCAGTTCTTTTCATCAGGTGGCCAAAGTATTAGAGTTTCAGCTTCAGACTCAGTCCTTCCATTAAATATTCAGGACTGATCTCCTTTAGGATGGACTGGTTGGATCTCCTTGCAGTCCAAGGGACTCTCAAGAGTCTTCTCCAACACCACAGTTCAAAAGCATCAATTCTTCGGTGCTCAGCTTTCTTTATAGTCCAACTCTCACATCTGTACATGACTACTGGAAAAACTATAGCTTGACTAGATGGACCTTTGTTGCCAAAGTAATGTCTCTGCTTTTTAATATGCTGTCTAGGTTGGTCATAACTTGCCTTCCAAGGAGTAAGCGTTTTTTAATTTCATGGCTGCAATCACAATCTGCAGTGATTTTGGAGCTCAGAAAAATAAAGTCAGCCACTGTTTCCACTGTTTCCCCATCTATTTGCCAGGAAGTGATGGGACTTCATGATGCCATGATCTTAGTTTTCTGAATGTTGAGTTTTAAGCCGTCAAGGCTGTATATTGTCACCCTGCTTATTTAACTTCTATGCAGAGTACATCATGAGAAACGCTGGGCTGGATGAAGCATAAGCTGGAATCAAGATTGCCAGGAGAAATATCAATAACCTCAGATATGCAGATGACACCACCCTTATGGCAGAAAGTGGAGAGGAACTAAAAAGCCTCTTGATGAAAGTGAAAGAGGAGAGTGAAAAAATTGGCTTAAAACTTAGCATTCAGAAAACTAAGATCATGGCATCTGGTGCCATCACCTCATGGGAAATAGATGCGGAGACAGTGGAAACAGTGGCTGACTTTATTTTTTTGGGCTCAAAATCACTGCAGATGGTGACTACAGCCATGAAATTAAAAGACGCTTACTCCTCAAGTTATGACCAACCTAGATAGCATATTAAAAAGCAGAGACATTACTTTGCCAGCAAAGGTCCGTCTGGTCAAGGCTATGGTTTTTCCAGTGGTCATGTATGGATGTGAGAGTTGGACTGTGAAGAAAGCTGAGCGCTGAAGAATTGATGCTTTTGAACTGTGGTGTTGGAGAAGACTCTTGAGAGTCCCTTGGACTGCAAGGAGATCCAACCAGTCCATCCTGAAGGAGATAAGTCCTGGGTGTTCATTGGAAGGGCTGATGCTGAAGCTGAAACTCCAATACTTCGGCCACCTCATGCAAAGAGTTGATTCATTGGAAAAGACCCTAATGCTGGGAGGGATTGGGGTCAGGAGGAGAAGGGGACAACAGAGGATGAGATGGTTGGATGGCATCACCAAGTCGATGGGCATGAGTTTGAGTAAACTCCAGGAGTTGGTGATGGACAGGGAGGCCTGGCGTGCTGCAATTCATGGGGTCACAAAGAGTTGGACACGACTGAGCGACTGAACGGAACTGAACTTTCACTCTCTTCTTTCACTTTCATCAAGAGGCTCTTTAGTTCTTCTTCACTTGCTGCCATAAGGGTGGTGCCATCTGCATATCTGAGGTTATTGATATTTCTCCCGGCAATCTTGATTCCAACTGTGCTTCTTCCAGCCCAGCGTTTCTCATGATGTACTCTGCATATAAGTTAAATAAGCAGGGTGACAATATACAGCCTTGACATACTCCTTTTCCTATTTGGAACCAGTCTGTTGTTCCATGTCCAGTTCTAACTGTTGCTTCCTGATCTGCATACAGATTTCTCAAGAGGCAGGTCAGGTGGTCTGCTATTCCCATCTCTTTCAGAATTTTCCACAGCTTATTGTAATCCACACAGTCAAAGGTTTTGGCATAGTCAGTAAAGCAGAAATAGATGTTTTTCCAGAACTTTCTTGCTTTTTTGATGATCCAGCAGATGTAGGCAATTTGATCTCTGGTTCCTCTACCTTTTCTAAAACCAGCTTGAACATCTGGAAGTTCATGGTTCATGTATTGCTGAAGCCTGGCTTGGAGAATTTTGAGCATTACTTTACTAGCGTGTGAGATGAGTGCAATTGTGTGGTAGTTTGAGCATTCTTTGGCATCGCCTTTCTTTGGGATTGGAGTGAAAAACTGACCTTTTCCAGTCCTGTGGCCACTGCTGAGTTTTCCAAATTTGCTGACATATTGAGTGCGGCACTTTCACAGCATCATCTTTCAGGATTTGAAATAGCTCAACTGGAATTCCATCACCTCCACTAGCTTTGTTTGTGGTGATGCTTCCTAAGGCCCACCTGACTTCACATTCCAGGATGTCTGGCTCTAGGTGAGTGATCACACCATTGTGATTATCTGGGTCCTGAAGATCTTTTTTGTATAGTTCTTCTGTGTATTCTTGCTACCTCTTCTTAATATCTTCTGCTTCTGTTAGGTCCCCATCATTTCTGTCCTTTATTGAACCCATCTTTGCATTAAATGTTCCCTTGATATGTCTGATTTTCTTGAAGAGATCTCTAGTCTTTCTCATTCTATAGTTTTCCTCTATTTCTTTGCACTGATCTCTGAGGAAGGCTTTCATATCTCTCCTTGCTATTCTTTAGAACTCTGCATTCAGATTGGTATATCTTTCCTTTTCTCCTTTGCTTTTCGCTTCGCTTCTTTTCACAGCTATTTGTAAGGCCTCCTCAGAGAGCCATTTTGCTTTTTGCATGTCTTTTTCTTGGGGATGGTCTTGCTCCCTGTCTGCTGTACAGTGTCACAAACCTCCGTCCATAGTTCCTCAGGCTCTCTGTCTATCAGATCTAGTCCCTATGAATACTACTGTTAATTAGTGCTTGCAAGAATTGTATTGTCTGATCCTCTGAACCCAGTGTTTCAAGAGGAATGGAATAACTGTGTCTAGCCCTAATTCATCAGAGCAGGAAGCAGTGAGTGAAGCTCCCTTTTGATATCACAGCCCTTCTGTGCGTCCATGCTCAGTTGCTTCATTCATGTCTGACTCTTTGTGACCCTGTGGACTGTAGCCCTGCAGGCTCCTCTGTCCATGGGATTCTCCAGGCAAGAATGCTGGAGTGAATTGCCATGCCCTCCTCCAGAGGATCTCTGACCTGGGCATTGAACCCAGCTTTCCCACATTGAAGGTGAATTCTTTACCATCTGAGCCACCAGGGAAGCCCATCACAGCCCTTACCCCCTAGAAAGTCAATGCGTGAATAGTCAGAACTCTGTTTCCTTACCTCCTAGTCAGCTCAGTTCAGTTCAGTCGCTCAGTCGTGTCCGACTCTTTGCGACCCCATGAATCGCAGCACACCAGGCCTCCCTGTCCATCACCAACTCCCGGAGTTTACTCACACTCATGTCCATCGAGTCAGTGATGCCATCCAGCCCTCTCATCCTCTGTCGTCCCCTTCTCCTCCTGCCCCCAATCCCTCCCAGCATCAGGGTCTTTTCAAATGAGTCAGCTCTTCGCATGAGGTGGCCAAAGTGTTGGAGTTTCAGCTTCAACATCAGTCCTTCCAATGAACACCCAGGACTGATCTCCTTTAGGATGGACTGGTTGGATCTCCTTGCAGTCCAAGGGACTCTCAAGAGTCTTCTCCAACACCACAGTTCAAAAGCATCAATTCTTCAGCGCTCAGCTTTCTCTATAATCCAACTCTCACATCCACACATGACCACTGGAAAAACCATAGCCTTGACTAGATGGACCTTTGTTGGCAAAGTGATGTCTCTGCTTTTCAATATGCTGTCTAGGTTGGTCATAACTTTGCTAATCTGCAGAGATGAAGTGAGTCAGCATCATTTCCTCCCATGATGTGCCAGTTCTCTAGTTTTGCCAGCTTTTGCCTTTATGCCTTCCCCTTCCTAACTCATTTGATTGTCCATATTGTCCTATCATGGTTTTGAGTTACACATTTGGCACTGTCTCTCCAGATCAGGGGATCCCTATGGAAAAGTGGGTGGGCTGGCTTCTCCCCCATTGCCCAGACCTCCTTGACGCCACCCCGTTTGCTATGAGTGCTTTGAATGGTATCTGATTCTTACATGATGCTTACCGCATGCCAGGTAGTGTTCTGCCACAGGTGATGAAGTTGCTGTTATTGTTGTAGCCACATGTTCCGGGAAACAAACTCACTCAGGATGATGCAAATAGTGGAGTGCAGTTTATTTACACTGGCGGGCCCAAGGCAGAGTCTCCTCTTAGCCAAGGACCCCAACCAGTTTTTGTGAAAACCTTATATACCCTAAGCGTATGTGCCCAAACCCACCTCCCCAAATTCCCTGAAACTAGTCTGAACAAAGGGCAAAAAAAAGATATAATCAAAGTTAACCCGTGATTCATATACCTTAAGCCTAGGTAGTTAACAGTGGACAGTTATCAATAGTCCTGTGGTCATACCCCAACAAGCATAATAGAATGTATGATTCTATTTGGTTACACAGATAATTAGGGTATTCTTTTAGGCAATGGAGACTCTAGGTACAAGCCCTGGGGCTCTTGCTCCGGGAGGCCTCGTTTTCCAGTTGCTATGTCGTTTCCATAGATACTGGGCATAGAGCTCAAAGTGCACAGTCCGGCCCACAATGGAGTCCTGCTTTCAAGACAGAGCCTGTTCTTTCTGTTTCCTCCTTCATTATCACCCCAGTTTACAAAGAAGGAAATTGAAGCTCTGTGAGGTCCCATGGCTAGCAAGGAGGGGATCGAAGTGGTCAGTTCTGTCTCCATGATCTCAGATCCTAAACCATCAATGATCTACCATGATCACTGAGTATCATAGCTATGGAAGGTGGAACTCAAAATTTAAAAGGAGCGTGCCCAGTTGTAGGTGAACCAGAATTGCCTTTTTATGACTTTGACCAAATCAAACACTATGGGTGAGAAATGGAATACTTCCTGCTGTATCAGTAAACAAGGATGTCAGAGTCATCAGCAATCACTGCCACCTTGGAAGGTGAGCTGGTGAGCCCTGAGGGAACCCAGGGTAGAAAGAATACCTGCCCTCGCGCATCCATCTGACTGCAGCCATTCACTATAGGGAGCCCTGAGGAAATTCAGGATGTGAAAACACAGGATTCTGGTCCCAGATAGCTGAGATGCATATGGAAGGAATGATTTCAGTGAGCCCAGACTCTTGCATCTTCCTATACAGATAAAAGCACTAAATTACTTAACTCGGGATATCTGATTTTCTTTAATTTGAAAAAAAAAAAAAAACTTTTGAAGTTCAGACTCCCTGACCTTTGTTGCAAAACTTCTACATAACCTGACTCTTCCCCAAGCCCCCCTTGTCTTCTTGGAGCAGTTCTCTCAGGGTCACTAGAGATGCTGTCTCCTGGGCTTGAAGTCCTAAAAATTCCACCAAATAAAATGTAATTCTCAACTTTCATGTTTCATTTATTAAGTTGACATGGGGATAGAAGAGTAGATGGTCGGCTAAAAAGGCTGCACAACTTCAGAGTTGCAAGTTAAGTTTTATTTGGGACAAAACGAGGACACCAGCCCAGGAGGCAGCACCTCTGATAGCTCTGAGAGACGGCTTCAAAGAGGCAGTGGGGGAAGGTCAATATATGAGATTTTGGTGAAGGGGGAGCACAACGCAATCAAGTGCTTACTTTACAAGAGGTTTTCTGCCAGTCACCAGGAGCTGATGTCACCATGAAGGGATTTAGTGCTTTGCTAGATAGGAAGAGATGCAAATATTGGGATCATGAGGTCAGTTCCTGAGAATATCCCACTGTCTAAAGACCTGTGCCACCAGATTCCCTGGAGCACAGCGTGCCTCACTCCACCCTGAACTCCCTTGGGGGTGTTAAAGGCCAACAGCGGCAGCAGCATCAGGTTCTTCTCCTGAGAGGCGGATGGCAGACGCCCCGGTTGTTCAGTTATTGGCAGTGCTCTTGTTCTGTGCTGTGTACTTAATCGCTAAGTCGTGTCTGACTCTTTCTGATCCCGTGGACTACAGCCCTCCAGGCTCCTCTGTCCGTGGGATTCCCCAGGCAAGAATACTGGAGTGGGTTGCCATGCCCTCCCCCAGGGGAGCTTCCCAACCCAGGGATCGAACCCTGGTCTTCCACATTGCAGGCAGATTCCGTACCATCTGAGCCAGCAGGGATACTTGGCAAATGCCAATTTGTAGTTGACAATGGGGAAAGAAACTGAAAGTGTGCAAAGAAAAAGATAGTGTAGGGAGAACAGTGTCTGGGGATGAAGGAACTCTGTGTCACGTGACTAAAGCTGTTAACTATGACAAATAGTGCGACCAGTGGGGAATGTAAGCGTCCCAAGCCGTCTGTCCTTTGAAACATTCTGCTGCCCGGAGAGCAGATGTGGGGGAAGAAGTAACAGAATTCTTAGAACTGTTAAATGATGACATGTCTGATACCGCAGTGAAGGACAAAAGCTCTTGAAAGAATCATGAGGGGCACAGGCATACTTTATTCAGTTCTGTGAAGATGACAGCTCATCCTTTGCGTCCTAGGCCTACTTCTGAAGTTTGGCGTTGATAAAACACAGATTTAACTTGCCTTACCGCATTTAGCTGCATTTGTTAAAACTCAGACATTCGACTTGGGTGGCTCTAGCTGTTTTTACTGAAATAAAATCCCTGGCACACAATAACGGAAAAAAGAAAAAAAGAAATCAAGAGTTTCATCATATGCAGTGTACTGTTTTCTACACTGGAGAATCTTGAGTGTTTTGGAAATAATAAGTCTGTTTCCACAATTTCCTGCTCTCCACTAGGTTCTTGGAACGCCAAATGAGGACACATGGCCCGGAGTTCACTCTTTACCACATTTTAAGCCAGGTATGTTTCACTGATTACGAAAAACTAAGTGCTACTGACATGCAAATGGTGAACGTATAGATACTCTCCCTGCAGCTGATGTTTTACCTGGAAAATTCTGGTTACGTTTGCCACTGTGTACTCTACCTCTTATTGGAGTTGTTTCGTTTTCACAGTTTATTTGTTGGTAAAAATAGACTGAATGGCATCCCTCATCAGTGTTTCACCATATGTTTTCTGTTTGATTTGACTGGCTGATCTTGAAGTGACCTCTCATTTCACCATCAGTTAGACTAGCTTCCATGTCTATGAAAAACAAACTTTAAATCTAGCTGCTATAATCCATCTGTGTGATTCCTAGTAATAATACTAGAAAAGTATTAAATTGGAAAAAGTAAAAATCATATTTATTTTGAAAAACTATAGTAATACATGGTCAATTAATTTGAGTTTAAACATAGAAAATGTGCTATATGTCCAAAATTCTATAAAAAGAAAAGTTAAAATATTTACACCCCTGAAAAAAATAAAAATTAAAAAAAATATTTACACCCCTGAACCAGAAAATCCGAGAGAAAATGTGACTTTTAAAATGTTGTCACTTTTTTTCTTACCAGTAGGTGGCAGTCAAGAAACTTCTAGTTTTAATAATGACACTTAGAAGAATCTCAAAATGGTCTATGTCATTTTTACAGGCGAATGAAAGCTTTAGAATTGGAAACTTAATAAAAATAAGTGGGATGAATTACTATAAAGTATACTTTTGTTGGTCTTTTCTTGGGTTAAAAAACCTGAATTATAAAATATGCAGAAAGTTAAAGTTGTTAGTCGCTCAGTGGTGTCCGACTCTTTGCAATTCTTTGACAGACTGTAACCTGCCAGACTCCTCTGTCCTTGGAATTCTCCAGGCAAGAATACTGGTGTGGGTTACCATTTCCTTCTCCAGGGGATCTTCCCAACCCAGGGGTCAAACTCATATCTCCTGTGTTGCAGGCAGTCTTTACCGTCTGAGCCACTGGGGAAGCCCTACCATTAAATTACTGAAAGGAATTTTGTGGACGCTCTAATGGTCTATTACTTTATGAGGGAAAAGAGCTGTGAATAATTACTGTTACAGGAGTCAGATACACTCTTTTTCTCCCCTTCCTCTCATCTGGGGGACCATCAGGAATTAACTATCAATCCCAAAGAATGACTGAGATGGGAAACTATTTTTATTCTTATTATTTCTCTTCTGAAGGTATATGGTGTGCTGAAAATTCTTTTATCTTCTTTGGCTGCCCCAAGGACTCTGTACTTTTACTGAATATTTTAAATAACCTCTGTGTTCTGAAAGACTATAGAAAGTTACCAGTTGAACGTGGATTTTGTCTTCTCTTTCTTTAACTGAGCAAGAAGCATTCTCTAACTGCTTTTATGGAGTTTAAGAGAGAACAGAGCTCTTTATAAATATTCCAAGTGTGGGCTCTTGAAGAAGGCTAGCTTCCTTGTGTTAATATCTAAAACCTTAAGTCCTAGGGAAATAAAACAATATGAAAAGAGTTTAAATGAATAAAGTTAGATGCAGAAAGGAACAATTAAGATAGTCATTTGATCTGCCAAGTTTCTGGACTAGAAAACATGGAGTAATTGGTTTATTTTGGTGTGAATAGATTTATCTTCATCAACAGCATACAAAAAAGCACTTATTAAATGTGTTCTGGGAAAGTACTATGATGTAATGCAAATTGAACTAACAGTTTGAGAACTTCATGAGATTAAGGACAGTGACTAGTACATATTTTGGTTCAATAAATGTCTGTTGCCCTGAATTATATTGAATGTTTAAAATAAGCATTATTTATGTGACTCTGATGATAGACATATATAATTAAGGTGTATATATATATACACACACACACACATGTATATGTATATGTTTAAGTTATCAATTTTATGTATAAGTGCAACCACAGATACATAGAAGGTAATGGGGGACTCCCCTAGTGGTCCCGTGGTTGGGAACTCTCCTGGTCCCGGAGGATCCCCCAGGCCTCCAGGCAGCTAAACCTGTGCACCAGACAGCTACTCAGCCTACACACGCCAGAGCCCATGCTCCGCAGCAAGAGAGGTCGTTGCAATGAGAAGCCTGAGCTCCACAACTGGAGAAAGCCTGGGGGCACGGCAACCAAGACCCAGGGCAGCCAAAAATAAATAAATAAAATTAAGAAGAAAAAAAAAAAAAAACGTAACGGGGATCCGGAAGAATAATGTATTTAGATGTGCATAAGGTATGGATGCTGACAAGGAGAAAACACCCTCCACATAATGCTTAGGGCTTGTGGGTGAGAGTACAGTTGATAAATGCTTCTTGAGTTCCCTTGGGCGGAGTCAAGGAGAGAGAAAATAATAGACTGAGGCAAAGGGAGTCTTCTGAGACCATCAGGGGAGTCCTGGGGAAGAAGTTGCATATTCCCAGAGGAGAAAATACTGTGCTAGGGCCCACCTGCCCCACCCTCTCCTCGTTCTATTTTCCCCTTCCTCATTCTATCCCCAAAGAGTGCCTTAGTAAGTCTCAGGGACAATAAGAAAGTCTGAGCCTTGAAGACATACTTTGTTTTGCTTTGTTTAATAGACTTTCTTTTTAAGAGCAGATTAGGTTCATGGCAAAACTGAGCAGAAGGGGCGGAGACTTCTGGTCTACCCCCCGCCCTGACACATGTGCAGCCTCCCCCCATTTATCAGCGCCCCCCACCAGTTGGTATGTTTGTTCCAGTCTGATGAACCTCCACTGACACGTCATTGTCCTCAGTGTCCACAGATTACATTAGGGTGTGTTCTTGGCGTGGAACGTTCTGTGGGTCTGTGCGTGTATGTGCTTAGTTGTGTCCAACTCTTTGAGAACCTCATGGACTGTAGCCCACTAGGCTCCTCTGTCCATGGAATTTTCCAGGCAAGAATACTGGAGTGGGTTGCCATTTCCTTCTCCAGGGGTTCTTCTCAATCCAGGGATCGAACCTGTGTCTCCAGCATTGGCAGGCCGACTGTTTACCACTGAGTCACCTGGGAAGCCTATTATGACTTGTGGCCACCACTGTGCTATCATACAGGGTAGCTTCACTGTGCTGAGAATCCTCTGCATTCTGCTTCTTTACCCCTCCCTGTCCACTCACCCCTGGCAACCCCAGATCTTTTTACTCTCTTCATAGTGGTGCCTTTTCCAGAATGTCATATAATTGTAACGATACAGGATGTTCCTTTTCAGATTGGCTGCCTTCACTCACTAATATGCCTTTAAGGTCCGTCCAGATCTTTTCCTGGCTTGATAGCTCGTTTCTTTTTAGCACTGAATAACATCCCACTATCTGGATGCACCCCTGCTTATGTAGTCATTCACCTACTGAAGGACATCTTGATTGTTCCAGGTTTTGGCACTTATGAATAGAAATGCTATAAACATCCCTGCACAGGTTCTCTTTCTTCTTCGTCATCTTCTTCTTTTTTTTAAAGTAGTTTATTTTTTAAAAGGAAAAATTAAAAACCCCTCAGTGGCACTGATTTTTTAATTGGTAGAAAGTCATTATGGTGTTTCATAATGGACCAAGTGGTATAAGATATAACAGGATAAACACTTTCCAGATTTCTTTAGTTCATTTTCCCCTATTAAAAATAACGTTTATAGGTCTGTTTAACCTGTGAAAACAGTTTCAGTCTGACTACATGAAATCATTCCAGAAACACTGATGGGCCCTTGGACATCCAGAGACTGGGCTGGCTGGGATTGTGATCCAGCTCAGTGCACGGTTTCCGGTGTGCATGTCCATGGGGTCTCTCTCTTCCCTCCTCTGACCACCTTCCCTCCCCGTGGCCCCGCTCACTCCTAGCTGAGCCCTGACCACCTTCCCTCCCCGTGGCCCCGCTCACTCCTAGCTGAGCCTTGACATAGTTCTTTTGTCGCTGTTGTTTATTTCTGCCTAGTTAGTTATTTCAAAGACTTTATCTTTTAGAGCTGTTTTAGATTCATAGCAAAATTGGCCATAAAGGACAGAGACTTCCCATATTTTCCCTAACCTCATGTGGGTATAGCATAAGGAATTTTTAGGGCAGTGAAACTACTCTGTATGATACTATAATGGTAGATACGTGTTTACATGTGTTTTTCAAATCCAAAGAAAGTACAACATCAAGAGTGAACCTGAATATAATTTGGGTGATAATGATGTGTCAATGTAGGTTAACCAGCTGTTAACAGATGTACCACTCTGGTAGGGGATGTTGATAATGGGGGCAGCTAAACCTGCCTAGGTTTTCATGTGGACATACGTTTTCGACTCCTTTGGGTAAATACCAAGGAGTGTGATTACTAGGTTGGACATCCTTGGCCCAGGTTTTGAATGGATAATAAATTTAAGCAACTCACAGTATCTAACAGTATTATAAAGGAACACAGTACAAGGCCTCCCCACCCCTTTCTGCCACCTACCCCCTTTCCCAGAACCACTGCCCCCCACTATAAGCCCCCATTTTATTAGTTTCCCTTATATTTCTTTCATGTATGTAAAGGTAAGAACTTGTGAATGTCTTTGTATTTCCCATATTAAACACAATTTGGGGTCTTGCTCTTCTCATGAATGCATTCTGTAGGTCCTCTCCGGCCACCATATAGAGGAGGCCAGTGTGGCTTCCCTCTCTTCCTGGAGCCACATAACTTTACACTGTGTGGATTTAACCTGTCCCTGGGCTTCCCGGGTGTCTCAGTGGTAAAGAATCCCCCTGCCACTGCAGGAGCCACAGGAGGTGCGGGTTCGATTTCTGGAGTAGGAAGATCCTCTGTTGTAGGAAATGACAACCCACTCCAATATTCTTACCTGGAGAATCCTAGCTACAGTCCATGGAGTCACAAAGAGTCAGACACCACTGAGTGACTGACCAGGCACGAACGTGTCCCTATGGTGGATGTTTGGATTGTTTCCAGTGTTTCCTGTGTAAATTATTGCAACTGTGTACATATATATGCATAAACACGCACACTGCATGTATGCAAGTTTTTCTGAAGGATAAATGACCAGAAGTAGGGTTCAAGAATTCAGAAGTGTACAGTGACCATTGAACAACATGGGTTTGAGCTGTCTGGGTCCATTATACATGCATTTTTTTCATTACGACACTCTGAAGTATGGTTGGTTGACTTGGGAATGTACAACACAGATATCAAAGGCAGCCTATAAATTATAGGCATATTTTCAACTGCACAGAGGGTCAGCGCCCCTTACTTCTTTGTTGTTCAAGGGTCAACTGTATACAATTACAATTTTGAACACTTCTGTGAAATTGTCCAAAGTTCAGTTCAATTCAGTTGCTCAGTTGTGTCCGACTCTTTGCAAGCCCATGAACTGCAGCACGCCAGGCCTCCCTGTCCATCACCAACTCCCGGAGTTTACCCAAACTCATGTCCATTGAATCAGTGAAGCCATCCAACCATCTCATCCTCTGTCGTCCCCTTCTCCTCCTGCCCTCAGTCCCTCCCAGCATCAGGGTCTTTTCAAATGAGTCAGCTCTTCACAACAGGTGGCCAAAGTATTGGAGTTTCAGCTTCAGCATCAGTCCTTCTAATGGACATCTAAGACTGACCTCCTTTAGGATGGACTGGTTGGATCTCCTTGCAGTCCAAGGGACTCTCAAGAGTCTTCTCCAACACCACAGTTCAAAAGCATCAATTCTTCAGCACTCAGCTTTCTTTATAGTCCAACTCTCACATCCATACATGACTACTGGAAAAACCATAGCCTTGACTAGACAGACCTTTGTTGGCAAAGTAATTTCTCTGCTTTTTAATATGCTGTCTAGGTTGGTCATAACTTTCCTTCCAAGGAGTAAGCGTCTTTTAATTTCATGGCTGCAATTAACCATCTGCAGTGATTTTGGAGCCCCCAAAAATAAAGTCAATCACTGTTTCCATTGTTTCCCCATCTATTTCCTATGAAGTGATGGGATCGGATGCCGTGATCTTAGTTTTCTGAGTGTTGAGCTTTAAGCCAACATTTTCACTCTCCTCTTTCACTTTCATCAAGAGGCTCTTTAGTTCCTCTTCACTTTCTACTACAAGGGTGGTGTCATCTGCATATCTGAGGTTACTGATATTTCTCTCTGCAATCTTGATTCCAGCTTGTGCTTCTTCCAGCCCAACGTTTCTCATGATGTACTCTGCATATAAGTTAATTAAGCAGGGTAACAATATATGGCCTTGACGTACTCCTTTTCCTATTTGGAACTAGTCTGTTGTTCCATATCCAGTTCTAACTGTTGTCCAAAGGGATGGTACCATTTGGCTGTTATGAGCAATGCATGAGAACTTCTTCTTCACTCCATGGGGTGTGTCAGACTTTTTGATTTTGCCTGTTAGCTAACAACAAAGTTCTTAATATAGTTGTAATTTGCATGGGTTGAGCATCTTTTCATATTTTTCAGAATCTCTTGTAGTTCCTTTTCTGTGAACAGCTAATCACTTTTGCCCAATTTACAATTGAGTTATGTGTCATTTGTCATTTTCTTAATTAATTTCTAGGATTTCTTTATATATTAGAGAAAAAAATTCCTGGAATTTTTTAAATGATTGTTTCTAACTTTTAACCAATTTTTAAAATAATCCTCATTCACATATTTTGCTAGATTTGTTTAAATTGTTTTGTCTCAAGAGAAAAAAATCTGTGTGGCTTAGAACAGTAGGGTCATTATATTTTTTAAAAAAACCAATGGCTGGGGGAGGGAGGTTGGGAGGGGGGATTGAGATGGGGAACACATGTAAATCCATGGCTGATTCATGCCAATGTATGGCAAAAACCACTACAATATTGTAAAGTAATTAGCCTCCAACTAATAAAAGTAAATGAAAAAATAAAAAAAACCCAATTGCTATTATAGATAGATATATGTACAAATTTTTATATATATACATTTTTAGGAAAAACCAATTTATATTTTCAAATGGATTGTTTCATGACTGTCATCTGGATCATGAATAAAGCTTAAAAACTGAGTCTCTTGAATGTAGCATCTGCTCATTTAATTCCTAATAGGTCTTTTTAAAAATTCATTTACTCATAGTTCATTTCTATAGAATAAATTAAGCTTATTTATTAATGCAACAGTATGTGCTGAGCACCATTTGTGTGGTTAGCAAGTGGGAATATTGCAATGAATAAAACCCACAAGACCCTGGTGGGTGGGAAAGGTGGACAATAAGTAAAATAGATTATGAGGTGGTAGAGAGTATAACAGAGGGAAACAGAACAACAAATGGGTTCAGAAAGTTGCCGGGAAGGGAGTGATTTGCAACTTTAAATTGTAAACATAGTCAAGGAAGTCATCCCTGAAAAGATAACGATTGACTGAAGGACAGGAAGAGAGAGAACCAGGAAGGTATTTGAAGGAAGAACTTTCCCAAGAGAACAGCAAGTGCAAAGGTCCTGAGAAGGGACGGATGGGTGTGGAAAATGAGGTCAGAGGCAATAGCACTGGGGCAGTTCATAAAGAACCTTGAGGGGCTACTAGGAGACCTTCACCCTTTACTCTGAACAAGACAGAAAACACTGGACCATTTTGTACAGGAGAGCATGTGACCTGGGTTACATAATGGTAAAAATCATGTCACACTGGGTCTTGTGCTAAGATTGGCGGCCCATGGAGAATTGGGGAGGTCAGTTAGGAGACCATGATAGAGTCTAGGGGGGAGATGATGAAATGTGCGTGAATAAGATGGTCTTACTTTCTCAACTGCTCCATTTTAGCTCAGAGCTTAACATGTTTTCCTGGAAAGTGGGGCCAAAGTGAAGGAACATTTTGAGAACAATTGTTAAGATATTAAAGGAACAATTAGATAACAGTTGGGATTTATTCTTTAGTATTTAGCATGAATGTGTCCTCCTCTGCACTTATATTTATGCTAACACAAAATTCCTTTCCCTCTGGTCTCCATAGCAACCAGGCAGCGGGGCCAGGCCACAGCTGCAGAAAATAAATAAATATATGTAACACACAGGTGCACATGTGCACACACACACGTGCGTGTATTACATATAATAAGGAATCCAACCTTGGAACTTTCATCATTCACTTCTCTTTAAATTTCTCTCTAAAGAATTGGGAAGTGAGTCTGTGTCTTCTTTGAACCTGACTGCCTTCTCATTTCTTTTCCCTCAGCCTCAAGTTCTGTGGTTTATGATCTCCAAATGAGAGGTCTCTCCATATATGAAGTTAACCCTAAAAATGCATGCCAGCATACAGTAGGTATAGACAAATACTGTTTGATTCCACTTATATGAGGTACCTGCTGCTTCTGCTGCTTGGTCCCTAAGTCACGTCCGACTCTTAGCGACCCGGTGGACTGTAGCCCACCAGGCTCCTCTGTCCGTGGGATTCTCCAGGCAAAAGTACTGGAGTGCGTTGCCATGTCCTCCTCCAGGGGATCTTCCTGACCCAGGGACTGAACCTGCATCTCTAGCTTGGCAGGCGGCTTTACCACTGCACCAGCTGGGAAACCCTCCATTTATACAAGGTACCTGGAATAATCAAATTCGTAGAGTCAGAAAGTACATTGGCAGTGCCAGGGGCAGGGAGGGGGAATGGGGGCTTAGTGTTTAATGGGGACAGAGTTTCAATTTAGGAAGGTAAAAAATTTAAGAGGTGGATGATAATGAAGGCTGCATTAGTGCCACTGAAATGTACTGTTAAAGGTGGCTAAAATAGTATGTTTTATATTATGTGACTTTTACCACAATAATAAAAAAAAAATTTTTTTTAAATTAGAGGTCTTTCCCTCCCTGTCTCTCCCCTCAGTCCTCTATCTTTCTCTCCCCGCTCTCCGCCTTCTCCCCACCTCTCGTACCAGAGTGGCTCCTTCTGTCACCACCTTCAGGATGCTTGCCGTAGATCAGCCTCGGAGGCGCGAGGTGACCCTGTGCTATTCTTAGCACTACAGTCGTTCTGTCACCTTTGATGAGATTCATCACCAGCCAGACCTCATTGTCTATCAAAAGGTAGAGTCCATCGCAAAATGCTGGCATGTGCCCTTTCACTTGGCTCGTAGTGACTCACTCCCAGCATGCTTTTGCGTAATGCCCTCTGTTCCATTTCCTTCTGGGACAAGAAGAGTCTTCCCCATCTGGGTCCCAGGACCACTCTGCCCTGCCTACTCTACATCAGCAGAGGCCACATGGCTCATGCACCTCTGATGAAGTGATGCTTGGAATTTGGGCTTATAAGACAGAGCATTAATATTTTTTTAAAAACATCTTGTGTGTGTTTTGGAGGGATTGATTGGATTTTGTAGACTTGTAGGGCTTCCCAGGTGGCTCACTGGTAAAGAATCTGTCAGCAATGCAGGAGACACAGATTCGATCCCTGAGTCAGAAAGATCCCCTGGAGTAGAAAATGGCGACCGACTCCAGTATTTTTGCCTGGGAAATCCCTGGACAGAGGAGTCTAGCAGGCTATAGTCCAGGGTGTCACAAAGAGGTGGACTCTACTGAGCAGGGACACTGCCTGTTTGAAGATAAAGCTAGGATGCTGGACGTCCTGCCGTGTGTGAGGCAAGCCCACATTTGCCTCGCATGACCTGCCAGTCTGTAGGGAACAGGCCTGAGAATTGTGGTAATCCCAGATCAGGGCAGAATATAGGTGCTATAGGCAGATTATAGGCATTTGAGTTTCTCCAGACTGGTAGAATCAGGGTGAGGGATTGAGAATTCTGAGAAGATTTTGTGGTTCTCTGCTGTCAAGGAAAACTGCAGGAGTGGAAGCAGCGTTTTGGTTGTGCCTTAACTATTGAAGCAAACTGAACCTAACAGCGGAAAGGTCCGTGGGCATCTCACCCTGCTCCGTCTTTCGTAAGGCAAGGAGCCCGAGGTCAGAGATATGGAAGGACTTCCCCAAAGTCAGCGTCAGGTGGAAGTAGATCCCAGGAGGTCTCAGCCTGGATTTCGATTCAGTGCTCTTTTTTTGCAGTATGAACCATGGGTGATCATGCTAGTGCATTTGTATTATAATTTCTCATTTACTTTCTTCTAATGAACAGTTTCTTGACAATTAGGCTAACAAGAAAGTAGCCAAAAAAAAAAGAAAGATCTGATTTCTGTATTTAGAAACCACAAGCATCACTTTTGTATGAAATAGTTTGGGCCCCAAATAACATGCAGAGTCCATATGTGATACTTGTATTCATCTCTTAAATGCTTCCAACACAGGGGGCATTCAGCAACTATTTAATGACCAGTTATTAGTCAGGAGTTTAGAAAAGGAAGGCACTGTGAAGTTCAGGGAGAGACAAATGTTCCTAGACCAGAAGCAATTCAAAGTAATGAAATTAGCCTGAAATAGTTCTATTTTCCTGAATAAAGCAAGGAAACAGAGAATTTCTAAAGCGAATGTATTATTCTGAAGAGAAAGTTATCTAATTCAAGAAGCAGTTTGAGGAAAGTTTATTAAAGTCTGCAAGAGTTTCTTGCAGTGAATGCAGTAAGATAAAAACAAAAGAATTCGCTGTTGGAAGCAAATTGCAAAATGATAATGTTTTAAATACTCTGTGCCCAAAACTAAGCCCACAGACACACTGACCTTGAAGGTATCAGGCAAGTTTGGATTTAGTTGTACTCAGGTTCTGTAATGAGGTAAAAAACTTGTCAATCCTGCCTATTCACAGGCCTAACTGAAGTCCCCAAACTAAATTGATCCAGACTTCTTAATTGCAGAGGAGAGATGTAAATTATTTCAGGAATAGATACCATGGTGATAACACCTTATATTTATGTTGTATTTTAATCAGTACTACTTACAAAACACTTCAACATATTATCGCATTTGGTATTGAGAATAACTCTTGAGTTGTTACCATGTTACTTGCTAAGTTACCCTTAGTGCTGGTGGCCAGCTACAGTCCATGGGGTCACTAAGAGTAGGACACTACTGAGAGCCTAAACGACCACCACCAGAATACTGGAGTGGGTTGCCATGTCCTCCTCCAGGGGGTCTTCCCGACCCAGGGATCGAACCAAGTGTCCTGCAGCTCTTGCATTGACAGGTGGAATCCTTTCCACTTGAACCACCTGGCAAGTTAGGTGCTAATGTTACCCTCTATCAGTATGGGTATCTTCTTTGAAACTTGTGCTTCCAATAAATTGTCAACTCCAAACTCCCTCTGTGGATGTTTAGTTTGAAATGTCCAGTCCTTGGTACATGTATGGGAACGGCTCAGTTTCATGGTTTGCAGAGCAGAGGAGATCTGAAGCCTAAGCCTTTGTTCACACTTGGGACTTTCCCCTGGTCTTTAAAAAGGTAATGGAAAAACTGGAAGCAGTAGAAATTGTTCAGTGGGATGTTCCTTGCAGGGAGGTTGAGAGGAGGGCAGTTTCCTGAGAGGATGTTGGCCTGCAAAGACCACACCTGCTGTTAGGGGACAGTTATGGGCATGTGGGGTCATCTTCCTTACTTTTCCAGAAGCTTCCCGTCCACTCCCTCCAGCTCACAGAAGTCCTATGAACGTTAAAGGAGATCATCCCTTTTTACATTCTCTTTACCACCTTTTACATACTTACTTTTAAGAAGATTTGAACTAATATAAAAGTGCTTTTAAATCATTAAGAGCATGTATCTACAAATTAGGATTTTGTGCCATTTATATTGTGTCCTCTACCAGTATTTCCTTTCCCACTTAATGCTTTTCCTCAAGAATCCCTCTTTATGTCTTTTTTTTTTTTTTTTTTGAGTGATTGATAGAGAATATAACAGTCATGGGTTATGTCTGAATAGTCAAGGATGTAACTATGTGACGGTTATAATAATTGACTTGAAAGATTCTTCTGCAAATCTCTGGCCATCATCTCAGATTTTTTATTAGTTTGTTTATTTTTATTATCTATTTTTGGCTGTGCTGGACCTTCGTTGCTGCCCGCGCTTGAGCTTTCTCTGCTTGTGGCGAGCAGCGGCTTCTTTGCAGTTGTGGCGGGCAGCTTCTCCCTGGGGTGCCTTCTCTGGTGCGGCTTGTGGGTTCAGTAGTTGTGGCACGTGGCTTAGTGGCCCCATGGGCATGTGAAATCTTCCGAGACTTGGGATCAAACCTGTGTCCCCTGCGGTGGCAGCCAGATCCTTAACCACTGAGCCACCAGGGAAGTCCTATCTCAGGCTTTATTGCTAAAAACCCTGTGGCTCTGCCTGCCCTAAGTCTCGGGACATTTAAAGCTGTCTCCCTGCACCACCGACCACCACCTTTTCCCAACTCTGTGCTTCCTCATCCCACCAGTAAATGCCACTACCGTCCCACAGTGAAAAAGCCAGTTAATTAGTACATTTATGGGGTGCATGACCTTTACAGAGCAGAGGCGGTTAAACAGTGTTAAACGTGACAAGAAGGTGGACTGTCTGGGCTTTCGTGCTTTCTGATCCTGGCTCGCGCGCTGTGAGTCACTGGTGGCTTCGAGCAGGGGAGAAAATGCTGGAGCCGAGAGCTCACATTTCAATCAGCAAGGGCCAGATGCTCCAGACACTCTCACATACGCGGATTCTTAACAAGTGCTCTCTGGGTGCCAGGCAGCCCTGGAGGTGCCAAAGACACAGTCGCGAACAAAGCAGATAAGCCCGGGGTTTATGGGGTGTCCGTGCCAGAGGGGAGACAGGTAACAGACAAGTTACAAGTCAGCATGAGGAGACGTGACCCGGGACAGAGCTGCGGGGGTGGGTTCCCGATGGTGGAGAGCTAGGGCTTTTACTGGAAGTGCAAAAGGAATCAGTGAAGGGTTTTTGAGCAGAGGAGGAAACTGATGTTGTATGTTTTCCGAAGGACCTGCTGGCTACAGAAAGTCACGAACCTGTTTCAGAGATGGAAAGGGGCTTCATCTCAAGTGTGAACTCCTCTTGATTGATGGCTTCTGCCCACGACTCTGGGCTGAGAAGGGTGCATAATAGCAAATCCAGGCTCAGAGAGTCATTATTCTCACACCATTTAACAGTGGTGCCGTAGACACGGGCTGCAGGCTTTTCCCCATAGGTCTATAACTGACCAAGGATTTGATATGCAGAAAAAAAGTCATACATGTGGCCAACACTATAAAATAAAAATTTTAAATAGCCAAAAATCGTGATAATTACTGAAAATGTAAACTGATAATTCAGCTCTTCCCCCATAGGCAGACCTGTGGGGGGAGATATCTTTATAAATTGTAGAAATTCATTTCAGTGCAAGGAAGGGTCCGTCTATACTGACTTTCTGGCTCTCTGCTTGAAGAATTTCCTGTTTATTTTCACTAGAGGGCATCCGCCATGAGGGAGACAGTGTCCGGGAAATGCCAGAGAAAATGTAGTGAGATTACATGCAGTGAAATTCTTCTGAGAATGGCTGTGGGCATGCGTGCTCTGTCACTTCAGTCATGTCCGACTCTTCTTGACTCCATGGGCTGCAACCCACCAGACTCCTCTGTCCATGCAATTCTCCAGGCAAGGATAATGGAGTGGGTTGCCATGCCCTCCAGGGGATCTTCCCGACCCAGGGATCGAACCCGAGCCTCTTCTGTCTCCTGCAATGGCACTTTACCACTAATGCCACCTAGGAAACCCCCTGATCATGACTATGGAACAATAACTCTTTTGCCGATATAGAGGTGGAAGGAAAAAAATCTTGGTTTCTTTTATTTAAGATCTTAGTTAAGTAATATTTTACCCCCCTAATATTTAAATAACACATAATAAATGGACTACTGACAATTAGCTCAGTTTTAAGATGGTGGTGAAATTTCCTTCACTTACACCCACCCTTGATGAGCGCTGTCGGAGCGAGCAGACAACAAAGTTGAGATTATTGAGAAGAGACATAAATGTGTATGCGCACAGATGGTTTTGCCTCTGGAGCCAGCTTTAGAGTCAACTCATAGTCTCTCAACTAAAAAAGGATTGTTGATATTGTCTCAGAAAGCCAATCCTTGCTCTCCACTAGTGCCTTAAAATCACAGAATCACAGGAGTTTGAAGAGTATTCACCTGTCTGTGATTTTTATTCATTTCTTTAACTGTTGGCGCAGAAGGTAATTTAGAATAGTTTAAGTATTTACCCTCCCTGGAGTAATATTGCTTTCAATATACCGTGTCTGCCTTGTGTATGTACAGCATAACGATACAAGATGATCAGTTGTTAAAGCTTATTATTAATAGTAATTTCCAGCGGTAGCAACAGCTCGCAGATATCGAAAGTTTCTTATGTGTTAGACACTCTTCCCCGGAGAAGGAAATGGCACCCCACTCCAATACTCTCGCCTGGAAAATCCCATGGATGGAGGAGCCTGGTAGACTGCAGTCCATGGGGTTGCTAAGAGTCAGACACGACAGAGCGACTTCACTTTCACTTTTCACTTTCATGCACTGGAGAGGGAAAGGGCAACCCACTCCAGTGTTCTTGCCTGGAGAATCCCAGGGACGGAGGAGCCTGGTGGGCTGCCGTCTATGGGGTTGCACAGAGTCGGACACGACTGAAGTGATTTAGCAGCAGCAGACACTCTTCCCAGCTCTTGAGGGGATTTTCCTATTGAAGATTCACAATAATTCTAGGAGGTAAATACTGCTAATTCTCCCATCTGTGAGGGAAACTGAAGCACTGACAGATTTGTCTTTTTTTTTAAGTAATATGTCCAGGATTACTGCAACTTGGCAGACATTTGTCTGGCATTTCCCATGAACACAGACAGATTTGTTCTAAACTAAAAGGGTAAGGCTCTGCAACATGTGGAAAGGGAGTCGGGGGTGGGGAGAGTACTGTTTGGGTCACTACTTGTTTTTCAAATAGACTTCATTACTTGTTTCTTTCTTTGGCTGTGCTGGGTCTTGGTCGTGCGTGTGGGCTTTCTCTAGTTGCAGCAGTGGGGGGCTTCTCCTCACTGTGGTTTCTCGTGGCGGAGCATGGGCCCTGGGGTGCACAGGCTTCAGTACTTGTAGTTCATGGGCTTAGTTGCCCCACTGCATGTGGGATCTTCCCGGCCCAGGGATCAAACCGGTGTCTCCACCACTGGCAGGCGGATTCTTAAACCCTGGACCACTAGGGAAGTACGGTAGACTTATATTTTTTAAGAGCATTTTAACGCTCACAATAAAACTGAGCAGAAGGTAGAGAAATTTTCCATATGCCTCCCGTCCTCACACAGCCTCCCGCCGTATCAACATCCCCCACCAGGGTGGTGCGTTTGTTCAGCTGATAAACCTACATCATTACACCTCAGAGTTCATAATTTAGGGTTTGGCTTTTGGTGCTGTATATTATGTGGGTTTGGACAAATGTATAAGGACACATGTTTACCGCACAGAGTAATTTCACACTCTTGAAAAAATCTTCTGTCCTCCCCTCATTCATCCCTTCCTCCCCTCTAACCCCAACAACCGGTGATCTTTTTATCATCTCTGATTTTTTTTTGCCTTTTCCAGAAGGTCTTATAGTTGGAAGTGCGCATGTGTTTTAACTGTTATTTGAAGGTGCTTTGATCTGCTGGTGCTGCTGAGGTCAAAGTTCAGGTCTCTTCCAGTGGAGACATGCAGAGATGTCATGGTGTTGTGGCTGCGAGCACTGACTCCACATCCAGGCTGCCTGGGTGCACATCCCAGCTCTGCCGCTTCCGAGCTGTGTGACGCAGACAAGGCGGCCAGTGTCTCCGCACATCGGTTCCTCTGTGTCTCAGATGGAGAAGATCTCGTCCCCTCGTGCACATTGTTGTTATGTGGACTAAATCAAGTTCACAGGCGCAGACCAGTAGGACACAGGACACGTATGCTAAATATCACAGAGGAGGCTTGGATCACCCAGCTCTTTGGTAACAAGTCATAAACCAGGAACTGAATCCCGGTTCAGCCTCTGCCACTAGCCTGTATCATGGCCTCAGACAGCTCAACCTTTCTAACCTCACTTTAGTCGTTGATAGAATGAAGTGATCAGACCACAGGATGTCCCCTACATACGAACGCGTTCTATTCCGAGAGCGTGTGCTTAAGTCCAGTTTGTTCATGAAGTCCAACAAAGTCAGCCTAGGTACCAAGCTAACACAATCGGATGTAGAGTACTGTACTGTTAGAGGTTTATAAGACTTTTCACATAAATAATACATAAAAAGCAGGAAATAATGAAAACATGTTTAATCTTAGACTATAATACGTTGACAAGTACAGTATGCAGTATACAACAGCTGACATACAGGGGCTGGCATCGAGTGAACAGGCAAGAAGACTGGCTGGAGGAAGGAGAGGAGGGGGAGATGGTGGAGCTGAAGATTGTCAGCAGTAGGGGACGGAGGGCAAGCTGCAGTTTCACTCACATCTGACATTCCTTGCTGGAGCCAGACACGCATGCATGCAAGTTCACACCTTGAAGGTTCATATGCAGGGGACCTGCGATACCTGATGGCTCGCATTGCCCCTCGAAGGTACCATCTTCCTGATCTCTTTCCCCCTGTGGAGAGTTTGCATGGAGGCATGGGTGGGGATGCATGGAGACCGAGACACAAAGTCTTTCTTCTCCTTTCTTTTCTGAGAGCTGTAAAGATTCTGTCTCACTGGGGACTAGTACACTTTGTGATAAATGCCTAACAGATTGAACTTTATTTCCCTAAAGAAAAGCATCTTATGGCAAGAGAAGTGTCCTTTGACATTTAGTTTGAGAAAGGTGTGGTTGGTGTGAAGACCTCAGCTGGGAATATGCACACACAAACCCATGTTTCTGTGTTTATCTGTTAGAAAAATCAAATGCCATAGGAAATAAGAATGTTTAATGAATAGAGTAGATGTTTGTTTCTAGAAGTTGCTCAGAAGTTGTTCTTTTTTTTTTAACTCTATGAGTGTGTTTTTTTTTTTTTTAAATTTAATTAATTAATTTGTTTCGGCTGTGCTGGGTCTTCCCTGCTCTGTGCGGGGTTTTCTCTAGTTGTGGTGTGTGGTTTTCTTATTGTGCAGGCTTCTCTTGCTGGGTTGTGGCATGCAGGCTTTAGTAGTTGCAGAGCATGAGCTCGGTAGTTGTGGCTCCTGGGCTCTAGAGAACAGGCTCGATTGTTATGGCACACCAGCTTAGTTGCTCTGCAGCATGTGGGATCTTCCTGGACCAGGGATCGAACCCCTGTCTCCTGCGTTGGCAGGTGGATTCTTTACCATTGAGTCACCAGGGAAGCCCAGAGATTGCTCTCTGAAAACACACACCGTTGGTAATGAAAGGATGATTTGCTGCAGCTGGGTCAAGGCAGGATGCTTCAGTCTCCTGTTTCCAGGACTGAAGATGGCTACTCAGCTTTTGCAAGAAACCCCTCTGGGTTTTGCAACAGGGCAGTATGATTCTGTTTTGAGTTAACGTGTCACATCAGAGCCTCTCACTGGTAACGCTGGGGCTGTGTCACATCACAGCCAGTATATATTTGGGGAATAGCAAGTGTTTTAAAGCTGTGAATTGCAGTGGTGCAGACATACAAACTATTTCTAAAATGCCTTTTTGGACTACTGTGCTTCTTTGGAGTTGAAACATCTAAAAATCCCTGTATTTTGGAACAAGTGTAGCCCTCTCTGGGATAGACTTTTATCTGCCAGCGTGTATGCCTGTTCAGTCGCTCAGGTGTGTCCAACTCTTGGCGACCCTGTGGACTGTAGCCCACCATGTATAGAGAATCTGTCCTTGCGATTCTCCAGGCAAGAACACTGGAGTGGGCTGCCGAGCCCTCCTCCAGGGGATATTCCCCAGGGATCAAACCCAGGTTTCCTGAGTCTCTTGTATTGGCAGGTGGATTCTTTACCACTGAGCCACTTGGGAAGCCCCAAACTCTCATCTCTTACACATGAATTCTTACTTCTGGTCCATGGACTATAGATGTTTTAGATCCAGTTTTTCTGTATCTTGGTCAGAATATCAGCTGAAACGTTGACTGCTGGCTTGGTTTTCCTGATAACTATAAGAAAGTCAATTTTGCATAAAAATTCTTTTGAATACCTGTAAATAGAATTTTCTACTATCGATGGCCCCTTAACACTGGGTTCCCTGATTCCTTGTAGGCTGTGGATGACCTTGTGGGTGTGGTGCCCTGCACTTCCAGAGTGCCTGGCAAAGTGTGGACATGAGAGATATTTGTAGAGTGAGTGAGAGAATGCGGACTCCTCATGTCTTCTAAAAGATTCATGGCTGTAATCTGCCACGTAAGCAATTAAAGTGATAGTTGGAAACATCAGAGAGTGACTCATAACTTTGTGTGTTGTCCATTCTTCTAGAGGACTGAACCCTTTCTGCTCCACTGAAACTATCTTGAGAAAGGCATCAGGTTCAATACCTGAGCCAGATGATGGCTCGGCCACAGCTCTTGGCTTAAACCATTACTACTTTCTTACAAGCTCAGGAGGAAAGAGTAAATGCATTTGTTAAAATGCAAAATAACCCTAAAGAATGGAAATTGTGAATAGATGAATATATGGCTTAGAGGCATTCATTATAAAGTACATCTGACATTTCATGTGGCATTTGGGGCATACTCATTTTTGTATTGACTTACAGTTATTCCATGATATTATTAAAAAATTCAATGCTATTAAATCCAAAAAAAAAGAAAAGTGTTCTTAAAAATCCTGGTTTAGCCTTCCAAGTCCCTTGAACATTATTGGAGTTTTTAATTGGTTGGTTTTTTGAGTACTTACTTGTAAGTTTTCCCATTATTGAAGTTAAAAACGTAGCAGTCTTACGAGATCCAAAAAATATACTGGTGAGAAGGAGATACGGAGAATAAAAGTTAAAATTACCCTCCTAGAGTATACAGTACGTACATCCAAGCAAATGGGAAAATTCCAATTTAGGTTTCATTTGTTTTCACAACTGCCTCAAGCCATCTCAGGTTTAGGTCCTTTTCTTCACCCTGCTCTTTGCTCTTTTATTTGTAATTAAATTTTTTTTAAATTAGAGCATACTTGTTTTACAATGTTGTGTTAGTTCCTGCTGCACAACGACGTGAACCGACCGCATGTTTACATATATACCTTCCCTCCTGCGCCTCCGTCCCCCCACCCCTGTTTCACACCTCTAGATGGTCACGGGGCCCCGAGCTGAGCTCCCTGGGCAGTACGGCAGCTTCCCACTAGCTATCTGTTTTACACGTGGGCGTGTGTATATGTCGGCGCTGCTCTCTGAACCATCCCACCTTCTCCTTCCTACCTGTGTCCACAGTCCATTCTCTATGTCTGCATCTCAGGTGTAGCTCTTTTAAGCTGGGAAGCTTCAGAATGAATGGTATTGTTCACCAGTATTTTCCCATGAAATTGCAACAAATCATTGCATATAAGCATGGCAGTTTGAGCAGAACCTTTCCAGCCTCCGTCCCCCACCCCCACCACGTCGCAGAACAAGTGATTTCTTCTCTCTGAGCTCTCCTCCCCGGCTCCCTGCTGTGTGCGACCATCCTCTGCTGTGTCCCTGCAAGAAGAGGAGAAGGTGAAAATCAGCCTGCAGGTTTAAATTAATTGCAGTTCTCAGTTACACCGTGAGTTGGCCAGTGCTTTAAATCACCGCATTCTAAACTTCTAGTTTAAACATAATTGGAGAGAGAAAGCTGACATTAAAGTAGTGACAGAATAAACGTAACTGAAGAACAGTGTAAAGCACCCCTAGTCAAATACTGGAATAATCTGTGAAAATTGTTCATAAGCAGTTGACTGTTTTACTAAATACAGCTCTTCCTGATTTGGGGCACTAATTTAAGCCCTTTTTTGTTTTCAAAACTTACCTAGTGAATTAGGTTGCTTTCATGCTAATGGAACATTATTTTTACTCATAATGCAGTTGTTTTCAAAATAGAATTTAAAAAATCTAATTCTAAATGTTATACATGCTCATCGCAGAAAATGTTGGAAATAGCTCTGTTTGAAAATGTGTGCTTTGACAGTTAAGATCTGAAAGATGTTGGATACAAGAGATCAGGTCTTGTGTGTTACTGGAACTAGCTTCAGATATTTGAGTTTGTCCTGTCTTCATTTGGAAAAGAAAACAGATGTAGTTAGTGTCTCTGCCTCTGGGCTCCCAGGGGACTGTGTCCATATCCACACTGTGGCGCTTTTCACCCTGTGTTGGTAATTCTGTATTTACTTTGCTGGGCCACTGAATTATAGGCAGGATGTCCTCATTTCTGTGTGCCCACCGTCCATGGAGTGCCTGATGTACAAGCCAGTGCCGGGTGACATTTGCTAGAAGAATTTAGAGTTTGACATCCCTTCTATGTGGAATCTATAAAGAAATGAGACAGATGAACGTACAGAACAAAAAAGAGACTCACAGACTTAGAGAATGAACTTAAAGTTGCTGGTGAGGGATAGGGGGAAGGGATAGTTAGGGAGTTAGGGATGGATATATACACACTGATGGATATACGTATTTAAAATGGATAACGAACAAGGACCTACTGTGTAGCACAGGGAACTCTGCTCAATGTTACATGGCATCCTGGATGGGAGGGGAGTCTGGGGGAGAATGGGTTGCGTGTGTGTATGTATGGCTGAGGCCGTTTGCTGTTCGCCTGAATCTATCACAACATTGTTAATTGGCTGTACCCCAATACAAAATAAAAAGTTAAAAAAGAAAGAGTTTATGTGAGTTGTGATGGAAAGTAAATGAAGGAAGGCTTTTTCCTTTGTTATTTTTTCCACTTTCATGTGACATGTTTCACTATCAATTTTGGCTCTTTTATGCACGTCTAAAACTGACATATTGTATTTCTGAAAAAAATTTTTCTATTAGCATATCCTGTCAAACTCTAAATAGAGGCAATCCTTAGAGTTCATATTTGTGTGCAGTCATTAATTGCTAAGAATGATAATTTGCTGGTAAATGCAAGATTGTATTAATTTTATCTGTAATGGAATTCTTCTTCCTTCCTGAAATCATAGCAAATTATTAAAATTGCTTGTGGGGAGTACAAAGTTAAGGAGATCAAATTTGTATTACAAGGACATTTGATGTATTTAATTTTTAAAATATATCTTGCTTTTAAAACACCAGACTATATTTATTATGCATAATAATAATTTTTCTAAACCTCAATAAAAAGCCATTTCTTCTTTCTTTGTCAGTTAATTCTCAAACCTAGAATATGGCGTTACTTTTCTGTTCTACACCAACTGACTGAATTATGTTGGGTCTTATATAATGCAATCTAGTAGAAAATGAATGCAGATGTTATTCATTCTTTTGAACCAATTAAATACATAATTTTTGGTGAGTGCTTTTGCCTGTAACTTTAAAACAGTGAATGTTTGTAATCAGGGCTACTCCTCAGCTAGTGTAAACCACTGAAGCATAATGGCTGGTTTCTGTACTGGTTGGTCCAAGCCTTGCAGAGTATTAAATATTTTGACAATTACCTCTGCTTGAAAGATGACTGAAACCCATGAACGTGTCAAATAGTTTCTGAGTCATTGTGGGAGTATTAATGCATTCTCAGAGTAATAGTACCTGATGCGAAGAGCTGACTCATTTGAAAAGACCCTGATGCTGGGAAAGATTGAGGGCAGGAGGAGAAGGGGACAACAGAGGATGAGATGGTTGGATGGCATCACCAACTCAATGGACATGGGTTTGGGTGGACTCTGGCAGTTGGTGACAGACAGGGAGGCCTGGCGTGCCGTGGTTCATGAGGTCGCAAAGAATCGGACATGACTGAGCGACTGAACTGAACTAATGAAATTCCAAATCTTTGAAACCTGGAAATTGGAGAGCAGTAAGTGCTCCGGGAGTCATCCTAACTCCTCCCTTTCTGCCGCACCCCGTGTCCAGTTCATCAGCAAATCTTACTTGCTTCACCGTGAAAATATTTTCAGCTTGTCTTCTCTCATGGCGTCCACTCTGTTGCCGTAGCCCCTGTCCTGTCCTGCTGTTGTGATAGCCTTCATTGCTCTCCCAGCTTCCGCCTTTGCCTCCAGTGGTAGTGTATTCTCCAAACAGAGGCCAGGGTGAACCTTTAAAAAAATACTCTAAATCATAACCTAAGGGCCACAAGTCTGTGTGAGCGGTCTTCCACCCACTCTGTCTTCCAGGCTCACTGCAGACCTGCACATCTTCTCCTGGAATGTGAGCTGCTTGCGGGCAAGAAGGTCTTCTCTGGTTCGCTCCCATATCTTCCGTTCCAAGAAGTATATTGGCACACAGTAGTTGCTCAGTGGATAGTAGTTGAATGAATGAATCTCTGCACAGATTTCTAGTCATTTCTCTTGAATAAACTCTGTATTTAGAGATAGGAAGCTGAGTATGTTCTTAAATTTCTTTTTGTTCTTTTTATCTAACAGTATTGTTACATGTGAAACATACCAAAGCAAAAGCAATATAAATCATTTGGATTTTCTTTAAAAACTTATAATTCAAAGCAGATAACAACAACAAAAGGTACCAACTAATATAAAGCAGAATTAAGTCTATTAAGTATTAAATTATGAAAAAGAAACGAGATCAATATGAAAAAGAAATCACTTAATTCTGCTGTATGCACAAATCCTTTCTAAATGGAAAGATGAAAAAAAAAATTTTTTTCTGAACCTTTATCGAAGTACACTTATTCCTATATTTTATATTAAAAGCTACGTTTGGTGGCGGCTTAGTCATTAAGTTGTGATCAACTCTTGCAACCCCGTGGACTATAGCCCTCCAGGCTTCTCTGTCCATGGGATTACCTAGGCAAGAAACTGGAGTGGGTTGCCATTTCTTTCTCCAGAGGATCTTCCTGACCCAGAGATTGATCTCTGGTCTCTAGCATTGCAGGCAGTCTGCTGCATTGAAGGCAGATTCTTTACCAACTGTGCCACCAGGGAAGTCCTTAAAAGCTAAGTTTAAGAGACACTAACGTGTAAAATATTTTACTACACACGCTAGTAAAATAATGCTTAAAATTCTCCAAGACAGGTTTCAGCAATACGTGAACCATGAACTTCCAGATGTTCAAGCTGGTTTTAGAAAAGGTAGAGGAGCCAGAGATCAGATTGCCAACATCCACTGGATCATTGAAAAAGCAAGAGAGTTCCAGAAATACATCTATTTCTGCTTTATTGACTACACCAAAGCCTTCGACTATATGGATCACAGTAAACTGTGGAAAATTCTGAAAGAGATGGGAATACCAGACCACCTGACATGCCTCTTAGAAACCTGTATGCAGGTCAGGAAGCAACAGTTAGAACTGGACACGGAACAACAGGTTGGTTCCAAATAGGAAAAGCAGTCCGTCAAGGCTATATATTGTCACCCTGCTTATTTAACTTATATGCAGAGTACATCATGAGAAACGCTGGGCTGGAAGAAGCACAAGCTGGAATTAAGATTGCCAGGAGAAATATCAATAACCTCAGATATGCAGATGACACTACCCGTATGGCAGAAACTGAGGAAGAACTAAAGAGCCTCTTGATGAAAGTGAAAGAAGAGAGTGGAAATGTTGGCTTAAAGCTCAGCATTCAGAAAACTAAGATCATGGCATCCAGTCCCATCACTTCATGGCAAATTAGATGGGGAAACAGTGGAAACAGTGGCATACTTTATTTTTCTGGGCTCCAAAATCACTGCAGATGGTGACTGCAGCCATGAAATTAAAAGACACTTACTCCTTGGAAGGAAAGTTATGACCAACCTAGACAGCATATTAAAAAGCAGAGAAATTACTTTGCCAACAAAGGTCCGTCTAGTCAAAGCTATGGTTTTTCCAGTGGTCATGTATGAATGTGAGAGTTGGACTGTGAAGAAAGCTGAGCACCGAAAAATTGATGCTTTTGAACTGTGGTGTTGGAGAAGACTCTTGAGAGTTCCTTGGACTGCAAGGAGATCCAACCAGTCCATCCTAAAGGAGATCAGTCCTGGGTGTTCATTGGAAGGACTGATGTTGAAGCTGAAACTCCAATACTTTGGCCACCTGATGCAAAGAGCTGACTCATTGGAAAAGACCCTGATGCTGGGAAAGATTGAGGGCAAGAGGAGAAAGGGACAACAAAGGATGAGATGGCTGATGGCATCACGGACTCAATGGACATGAGTTTGGGTAAACTCCGGGAGTTGGTGATGGACAGGGAAGCCTGATGAGCTGTGGTTCATGGAGTCGCAAAGAGTCGGACACGACTGAACGACTGAACTGAACTGAGCATGTATGAAATAAATAAATAACAAGGATTTATTGTACAGCACAGAGAGATATAGCCATTATTTGTAATAACTTTAAATGGTGTGTAATCTATAAAAGTATAGAATCCCTATTTTTTACACCTGAAACTACTATAGTATTGTAAATCACTGTCCTTCAGTGAAAAAAAAAAGTCGTTTGATAAATATTCTCGTACACGTATTTTTATTCACTTGACTTTTAGGTTCAATTCATTAGATGAATTCTTATAGATAAAATTGCATAATCAAAAATTTTTTAAATAATTGGAAAGATACAACAGATTGTTACATACAGAAATTATATATCAGCCTTTTCAGATAAATACTTATTTTAATGAAACTCCAACCAGGTTTCCAGTGGGATCTTTGTTTATTGTGTTGATGAACTGTTTTGTTTGAAATTCACCTTCCCTCGCCAGCCAGCCTTAAGCAGCCCTCACACTCTACTTCATGCCTCCTTGTTTTATTTGCTAGAACACTGTCTTTTCCCTCAGCTTTATTGGGTTATAAGTGACAGAGAGCACTGTGTAAATCTAAGATATTCAGCACGGTTATTTTATATGTGTATATATTACAAAATGCTGCCATAAGTTTAGTTAACACATCCATTACTTCACATAGTTTCAATTTTTTATTTTATAGTGAGAACTTTAAAAATCTAGTCTCTTGGCAACTTTCAAATAAACAAGCAGTGCAGTATTGTTAACTGTAGTCACCATGCTTTACATGACAGCCCCAGAACCTATTCATCTTCTAAATGAAAGTTTATACCCTTTGACTACTTATCCATTTCCCCATCTCCAGCCCTACACCTCAACCACATCTGTTGTCTGCTCTCTACTCCATGAATTTAAGTATTTTTTTAGATTCCACATAGAAGACAGATCATACAGTTTCTGTCTTTGTCTGACTGATTTTGCAAAATAAGCCTCAATTTCCATCCATGTTAATGCACATGGCAACATTTCCTTCTTTTTTATGACTGAATATGTGCGAGCTGGACAGTAAAGAAGGCTGAGCACTGAAGAATTGTTGCTGTTGAATTATGGTACTGAAGAAGACTCTTGAGAGTCCCTTGGACAGCAAGGAGATCAAACCAGTCCATCCTAAAGGAGATCAAACATGAACATTCGTTGGAGGGACTGACGCTGAAGGTGAAGCTCCAGTTTGGGCACCTGATGCAAAGAACTGACTCATGGAAAAAGATCGGAGTCCTGGGAAAAACTGAGGGCAGGAGAAGAAGAGGGTGACAAAGGAGGAGATAAGCGTCACCAGCTCAGCGGACATGAGTCTGAGCAAGCTCCGGGAGATAGTGGAAGGACAGGGAAACCTGGTGTGCTGCTGTCCTTGGGGTCCCAAAGAGTCGGACACAGCTTAGCGCCTGAACAATAGCAACATTCTGGTGTATACACATGCTACATTTTCTTTATCCATGCATCCACCAGGGGACCGTTATGGTGGTTCCATATCTTGGCTGTTATACATAATGCTGCAGTGAACATAAAGAGTGTGGAAATCTCTTTCATTTCCTTCAGATATTAATATATACCCAGAAGTGAAATGACTGGAGAATGTGGTGGTTCTGTTGTTAATTTTTTTGCACAACCTTTATACTCTTTTCCACAGTGGCTGTACCAATTTAAGTTCCCACCAGCAGAGCCCAAATGTGTCCTTTTCTCTGCATTTCTGTACATTCTAACCAGTGTAAAGGGAAATCTCACTGTGGTTTTGATTTTCATTTCCCTGGTGTTTAGTGAGGTCAAGCACTTTTTCATGCACTTGGCCATGTAAATATCATCCCTGGAAAAATGTCTGTTCAGGCACTTTGCCCATTCTTTAATTGGATTACTTGTTCTTTTGCCAGTGAGTTATATGAGTCCCTTCTATATTTTAGATATTAGCCATTTTTCAGATGGACTTCCCAGGCGGCTCAGTGGTAAAGAATGTGCCTGCCAGTGCAGGAGACATGGGACACAGGAGTTCGATCCCTGGGTTGGGAAGTTCTCTGGAGGAGGATGCCGCAACCCACTTCAGTATTCTTTCCTGGAAAATTCCATAGAGAGAGGAGCCTGGCAGGCTACAGTCCAGGGGGTCACAAAGAGCTGGACACAACTGAAGCGACTAAGCTTCAACACCACTGTTTTTCAGATATGTGGTTTGTAAATATTTTCTCCCGTTTTGTAGCTTGCTCTTTCATTTTGTTGATTATTTCTTTTGCCATGCAGAACCCTTTAGATCGATGTAGTTCCACGTGTTTGTTTTCGTTTTTATTCCCTGTGTTTGGGTATTGTAACTATAAAGTCATTATGAAGACTAAGGTCAGTGAGCTTTTTCCTGGTTTTCTTCTGTGGTTTCAGGTTTTGCGTTTAAGTCCTTAATCTTTTTCCAGGTTTTTTGTGTGATACAAAATAGAGGTCCAGTTTCATTCTTTTTGTTTGAGTATCATTTTTCCCCAGCACCACTTATTAAAGAGACTGTCTTTTCTCCACTGAGTATGTTGGTTCCCTTGTCAAACATTGGCCGTATTTATGCATGAGTTCACTCCTAGGCTCTCAATTCTGTTCCATTAGTGTTCCCTGTGTCTGTTTTTATGCCAGCACCATGCTGTTTCTATTCCTGTAGCTTTGTGCTATAGTTTGACATTAGGAGGTATAATGACTCCAACTTTGTTCTTCTTTCTCCATATTGCTTTGGTCTTTTGTGAAAGAATTTTGTCATTTTTTCCCTATTTCTGTAGAAAATGCCATTGGAATCTTGATAGGGATTATGTTAAATCTATAGATGACTTTGGGTAGTATGCACATTTTACCAATGTATTAGTTCTTCCAGTTATGAGTGTGGAATGTCTTTCCACTTATTTGTGTCTTCAGTTTCTTTCATCAATGTCTTATAGCTTTCAGTGTAGAGATTTTTACCTACTTGGTTAAATTTAATCCTGGGTGTTTTATTGGTTTTGATGTTGTTGTAAATAGGATTGTTTGTTTCTTTTTCAGATCAGTCATTGTTAGTATATAGAAATGTAACTGATTTTTGTTTATTGAATTTGTGTCCTGCAACTTCCCTGATTGTGTTGATTAGTTCTGACAGGTTTTTGATGGAGTCTTTAAGATCGTCTATGAAAAAAAACCATGTCATCTGCAAACATCAACAATTTTACTTCTTCTTTTCCATTTCAGATGTGTGTTTTAGGGGGTGTGGTTGGTCGGCTTCAGTTTTGTTGTTGTTAATTTCTTGCTTGATTACTCTGGCTAGGACTTCCAATACTGTGTTGAATTAGAATAGTGAGAGTAAGTACCTTGTCTTTTTCTTTAAGAGTTGTACCTTTCACTATTGAGTGTGATGCTGACTGTGGGCTTGTCATATATAGACTTTACTGTGTTGAAGTATGTTCCACCCATACCTAATATATTGAGAGTTTATATAGTGAATGGGTGTTTAATTTTGTCAGATGCTTTTTCTGCATCTATTGAGATGATCAGGTGATTTTTATCTTTCATTCTGTTAATATGACGTAGCATTATTTTTTGTTGCTGGTGGGAAATGAAAAGTAATCTGTCATCATCCACTAAAGTTTGAAATGTGCATGCCATTTTCCAAGCAGCTCTATATCGGGGAATCTGTGTAACAAAAAAGAAAGCATAAGTATACAGAAATAGATGTGCAGGGATTATTTATTGAAACATTGTTTTTAAGACAAAAAGGGACTGGAAACTACCTACATTTTCATCAGTTGGAGAATGGTCAAATAGTTTCTGTAATTCTATCCTCTGGAATATTACATAGGTTTGAAACAGTTGTTATACATTTTTCATTTGAAGGACTATTCAGTGTATATTATTAGATGCCTAAAAAATTTCAGAGAATGTTTTGTACCATCCATTTAAAAATTAAAATATTATATATATTTGTATATATGGATAGATTTTTATTTAGAAACATAAACATGTGGAAAGAGACATACCAAGCCAATAACCATTGCTATATCATTAGAAGTGAAAAATGGGGAGCAGGAGAAAATGTTATTAATATATATTTTATGCCATTGTATTGTTTAGCTTCATAAAACATGTATGCTTTCATTTAAAAAAATTTAATAAAGATTGTTCAATGGTAAATGTGAATATACACTATAGGATATTGGTGGTTTGGCTTTGCCTATGTGTAAATACTATATAGTATAAGCAAGGAGATCTGCACCACTGTATTTGGTCAAGTGTACATTCATATACCTATGGCTGATTTTGTTGACATATGGCGGAAACCAACACAACATTGTAAAACAATTATCCTCCAATGTATTTTATTTTATTTTTTTTTATATCTTTAAACATTTTTTTTATCCTCCAATTTAAAATAAATAAATAAAATTTAAAAACTAGGACTAGATGACCTCATGTTCTAGAGAATATACAAACATTCCAAGTCCTGCACTACAACAAGAATAAGGGAGTCCTTGAAGTAGAAGAAAAGAACCCCAGACAAAAATGTGGAAATGGAGGAAGGAATGAAGAACCCAGGAATGAGCTAACATGGATGGACTTGGAAGGCATTATGCTAAGTGAAGTAAGACAGAGAGAGACAAATGCTGTATCACTTCTATGTGGGATCTAAAAAATACAACAAACTAGTGAATATAACCAAAAAGAAGCAGACAGATGGATACAGAGAACAGAGTGGTGTTTACCAGTGGGTAGCGGGTGGAGGTGGGGAAGTGGAGGCACAAGCTGCTGGGTATAAGACAGGCCCAAGAATGTATCATACAAATGGGGAACAGAGCCAATATTTTGTCATAACTGTAAATGGAAAGTAAGTTTTTTTAATTAAAAGTAAACATTTTTAAATGTTTAGAAAAAAAAAAGATGTCTTCGTTGAGAAAACAGCAGGTTTCACTGGACTGATGTGGCAGTATTCTTCTATAAATCTACCTACAGTTGGCAGTCCAAAAAAAGAATTTGCATTTCTTTTTTCAACCCAGTTAAAACTTATTCTAAGAAAGAATTAATAGGAAGCCAGGTTACGAAACAAATTGCTCTAGACAAAAGAAAACAGTGTTTCATTGCTTAAAGTGTTAAACTCTTCTTGTTTTACTCTTAATAACTGTTTAATCTGAGGTGAAGACCTAGTTTGTCTAGCATAACTATGGTTAAATCCAACAGTAACTTTTTAAAAGTTTTTTTTTAACAAACTGTCAATATGGACATTTGGAATAAAGACTGTTTATCATTTTTCTTTTTTATTTCAGAACGCTTTACCCCGTACAGCTCTAAAAACCTTAGACAAGCATGGAATAAGTAAGTTTTTAATGCAGATTATGCTTTCTCTTTCTCTCTCTTAATTTTCAAAACCCTCCTGATAAGTTTCTCATGCCATTCTTCCATTTGTTCACCCGATTATCTATCCATCCATTCATTCAGCCATTAGACAGTTATTTAGTCCTGTTTTCCGGCCCCCGTGTTTCACCTGAGCCGACACTCTTCTGTGACCTTGGATTCCCAGAGTGAGGTTGTATTTATTGCTTTAGAGTTTTTAATCCTGAAATTCACTGTGGTCTCTCTTCTTCTAACTAGATTCCAAGAAATGTTTTAGCATCCTTGGATGCTAAAATAATGTTTCTTAAGTACAGTATATCCACTGACTTTCTGATCTGATTAATGTTGGTGACAACCTTTGAGCTAGATGAAACTGATCTTTCAAATGTTTTCAGGTTACCTAATTTTTTTTCCCCTGAGCCTTAATGGGAAGCAAAGTACATGTATCATTTGGAGTATATGTACACTGTTGATTTAATTTCTATTCTGTCATCAGACCTTGTTGAAGTTGTTTTATTGATTGGTTTCAAAATTTGATGACATCTGATGATCTGAGTGTCTCAAGTGATTCAGAGTTTTTTGGTTTTTTTGCAAGCCAGACTGCTAGTAAATCTTTGAAAGTTAGGAAGCAGAGTAATTGAATCACTCCCATTGATTGTGAGCATCACATCTCAAGAATTATGTTGGGGGAAATGGTAACTGGTTCTGCTTTGATTAAGTTAACTATTATTTGTCATAACAAAATTTTGTCTACAGGGAATTTAGTGTTATTGTCTCCCTTTTTACTGTTTTGACATGTTTAATTTTATATGTCATCAATTATGGAAAAAATAGAAACTTTTTATAATAAAAATGCCTTTAATCAATGCTGTCAGCAGATACCATCAGACAGCTTATTGTGAGGAACTCATGAAATGAATACATTCAGTTCTTCAGTGGATTCTTTGAAAGATTTGGCAGTTTATTTTGATTAAATTCATACTTAGAAGAACACACCAGTATAATTATTTTTGTCTAACACAGGACTTCACATTTCCCATTTGAAGGGTCAGTTCTTAATATCTAAATAGAATCTCCCCTGGGAAGCACGCCCTCAGCTGGGTGGGAACATTCTGTGTGTGTTCCTCACCCTTTTAACCTCCTCCACCCTAACTTCACTGATCAGTGGTCTAACATATTTTAATTAAGTGCTTTCATATACCAGGTACTATCTTCAGTATACAGTTCCCGTTTTAATTAAATCATCAAACACATTTCTCATAATTGCTCAAAAGTTTTGACCAACCTGGTAACCACTTTATGGAACAATTCTTGATAAAGCAATTGAATCTCTTAACTCCATCTCTGAAGTAACAGAAAAACGGGCAAGTCTATACAGAGTAGCGTTTGTGGAGAACAGCCTTCAGTTTAGCTAACCCTCCATTTCCTTCCTTCAGACAGAGCTGAAATGACTTACAAATCACCCAGGAAAATAAATGGCAGTTTTTATCCACTTAGAGTAGCTGAGAAAGAACAGGGCAGGAAGACATCAAGATTTTCTTGGATGCATTTGTTCTGTCATCCTTGGTGTTACAAAGTGGCTGTAACAACTCAACACCATTTCTTCAAATGACAGTGTCCAGAACCAAAGCCGGAAGCAAAGTAGACAGCAATAAAGGAACTTTCTCCCCATCCTGCTCGTATCAGGGAGGAATATCCTTGAGATGCCCAGAGAGATTTGCCCCTCTGTCTCTCTGATGGGTGGACCGCATATCCTCCCTTGGCTGGGCATTGGTAAAAAGGGAGGGGTGGGCCCCTTTGTCCCCTGGCCCTGACATCTTGTTGCCTGTAAGTCAGGGTTTTGTTAGTAGGGAAGAAACAGGAATGGCAGTTAGGTACAAGCAGTCCATGATAGCTGCCACCATGATCCGAAAATACTGTCTATTGTAGTAAACTAGTACATCTAGGTAGGCTTTTCTTTAATGCTCAATTACCTTTTCTTCTTCTAAATAAGCCAGTTTTAATATTTTAGTTCATATTCATTCAGACTCCAAAATTGTATATGTTACATGTGAAGATATGAACATGCTGTTTTATCACGTGCATCATCTCAAAAATAAATACAGTTCTTCTATGTCAAAAGAAAAAAAAGACAGGGAAGGGGAGGGGGAGGGCAATTGACGATGCTGCGTGATGTTAGGTCCACTGGCCTCTTGTGGATGGCGCCCCAACAGCATTTACACCTGACCCACTCCAGTGTCTCATTTTTGCAACTTGTATTCAGCACCTACCATCTGTATGCCCAGATGGATGGCTGTTTTTTGTTCAACCATTCATAGTGACTAGTGGAACGCCTCTCAGAGAAGATACTTTTGTCCATTTACATCACTCTGCCTCAGAGAAACTAGGTTGTCTCATCTCTTTCAAAAAGATAAAAACAGCGGAAGTAGTATTCAAGCTTTGCATTGCTTTGCTTCATTCTGACCACCTAAGACCTGATGCTTTCCTTCCTCTGAGAGGTACTGTTCATGTCACAGTTCTTGTTCAGTCGCTAAAATGTGTCTGACTTTGCAACCCCATGGACTGCAGCAAGCTAGGCTCCTCTGTCCTCCACTGTGTCCCAGAGTTTGCCCAAACTCATGTCCATTGAGTCGGTGATGCTATCTAATTATTTCATCTTCTGCTGCCCCCTTCTCCTTTAGCCTTCAATCTTCCCTGTGTAAGGATTTTTTTCCAGTGAGTCAGCTCTTTGAGTCAGGTGGCCGAAATACTGGAGCTTCAGCTTCAGCATAAGGTCACAATAAAAGTGATAAACTTCACTGACAAAATTAGGCTGGATAATACTCTGGTATTGCTGCTTTAGGAATTTTGAAAACTGTACATTGTTCTCAATCTTGAATTTTTTCTTAAAAGATGCTAGATTCAATAAATATGATATTGCTTTTGAGGGCAAGAAGAATTCCTCAGAATATGATTTTTCACAAAATAAGAACTCCGTTTCTCTTTAAGATGTCACTTTAGAAATATTTTTTATTTGCATTTTCTGTGAACATAGGATTTATATTTTTTCTACTAAAAACAAGTTCTAAAAAACTAAAGGAAAGATATATTTTTATGGAAGGTCTTTTAAATCATTTGATAGAATTGCAGTTAATATCATTCTTTATTTCTACAGTCACATATGCCTTTTAAAAAACCTAGAATTAATTCATAGTCATTTAGTAGAGTCCCGCCCTTAGATTACTTTAAAAGCATTTTAGGGAAAATATTAAAATTGAGCTTTTGAAGTGGTGTTTTAAAATTATAAACATGATATGTTTAGAACCATGCTATTTTCAAATCCCCGCAAGTCCTTTGTTGTTGTTGTTGTTGACTTAAGGGTTTATTTCACAAAACACCAAGTAATAAATTCATCACTAAAAATATAATAAAAATATGATTTTCTGGTATCCGTCATGTACTGAGCCCTTGAGTGATACTGTAGCCTCCAACCAATTTGAACCCGATGCGATTTACAGAGAAGTAAGAATTCAGAGATATGAATTATATTATCGATCCTTCCTCCAAATGGACTTGTGACCTTGTAACCATCATTAACATGTCAACATCCCCGACTTAAGAATGGAGTCTGGATTCAGAAGAATGGCATTTAAGGACAATTAGGCAAATGCTGGCATTCTCCCTTGCTGCTCACTAATTTGCTCGTCGTCGACGGCACAATTACGAAACCAAAGCAATTGCTAAATTCTCTTGTACAGCAGTAATAGGTTCTAAATAAAGTGAACTAATTTGCAAGGACTGGTTTCAATTCAATTTAGACAGGTTAATACAAGATGGGCAGGTTAATAGACAAATGTAAGTCACTTATATTTGAAACATTACATTTGAAAATTAAGAAACGTCTTTAAGAATATGTGTTAACACAGCTGTTGAAGCTGGTGGATATGTTAACCTGCCTAAGCAAGTAAGAATTTCTTGAGAAATGAAGCCTTACATCTCTTTGAACAGCTGTAACAAGTGACCCAGTTTATTTTGGGACCAAGTCTGCCCTAGGTAACTCCCATGCAATTCCCTGCTGACTTCATTTATACCAGTGACCATGGGCACAGTTTTATCCTTTGAAAGATTTTTTTAGTATTCTGGTGAAACAATGCAATGATAGAAGAAAAATATCAAAAGATTCAGCAGATAGCTAAACTGAAAACGATAATATAAAGAAGAAGTCTTAATTATAGGATCGAGAATAATAAATACATATTAATATAGAAAAGAAGGTCCTTTTATTCCTTCCTACTGGAATTTCATGATCCATGTGGGATCTCTCTTGCTTGAAGGGGATTTTGGACTAAAGGGAGACAAATCTTAATTTTATAAATACATGTTCTGTTTTCCAGTGGCCTTCAAAACATTCCATTTTATTTCCTTGGACTTATAAAGACTCTCCCTATTTTTCTTCCAGATCTCTCTATTTATAGTTGTCTGACATTGGCATGCATGTGCAATCAACCAAGAATTCCACCCACTTAAAAGATCTTTTATTATTTTGGCTGGAGAAGAAGCCTTAGTATATATTATCCAGCAAAGTTAAGGGTAGGATTCCAGGAATGCATTTGCTTGTTTTGGAACTTTTCAGCAGCTGAACAATTTCGGAGGTTTGAAAGTAGCAAAAAGAGAACTAAGGATAAACCACCAAGTCAGATTTGGAAAACAAATTTCATGGTTGATAAAGCAAAGCATGTCCACAGACACTGAACAGGTGTTGGCCAGCCTTTTTCTCCTCCCTCCAGCCCCATGCCCTAGTTCTGCTTATAAGCCCTCTAGTTAGTAAGTCCAATTAGATTTCTCCTAAGAATTCTAAAAAAAAGGCAACACGTTAAGATGTGCAGTAAATTCAGAGACATTACAATGAGGATACCCTGATGGAAATGCAAAAATAGAGATGATAACATTTACCTGCATGTATTGTCAGATGCCTCCAGTAGGGTCGCAAACCCTCATTTAGGAGTTTTAGATGTGTTTTCTTGCTTGGCGTTCTTGAACTTTCCTTGAATGTTTTATCTAATTTGATGATTAACCTCCAAAACATGTTTTAAAAGTGGCAGTGGCTTGCTGGAAAGTTGTGTTCCGTATTCATAAAGCACAATGTATTTAAAATAATATTGAGAGGAGTAACATAAATCTCACTCTGTATGTTTACATTGGTGGTTCTCTATTGTATATTTCTTATCATATGTTATTGCATTCCATTAAGATATAAGTAGGTGACTTCTCAAGAAAGAAAAGCCCTGCTTTCTACTCTGACTTATTGTTCGAAGTTGACCTAAAATTTTCTAAAGTAATAATGTATTGCCAAGGAAGTTCAAGCTTTCAATTTCTCTACAGTTGCTGAGGAATTTTAGAGGAAGGTAAGAACAGTTGTTGACGCTAGGAGGAGCAGTTGAGTTGAGCCAGATCTTTGAATCATCTTTCTCCAGTTTCACTTTTTTTTTTCTCATTGTTGATCATTTTTGTTATAATTCTATTTACTTCAGAGTAACAGTTTTAATATATTTAGTGCTTGGAGATTTCTTCTCACCATATTTTCAAAGAAATTGTTCTTTACATCATCCATCACCTTTTTAAGGGTAGGTTTGTTAGGGTGGCAAACGGTAAAGCAGACATTTTGGAATTCCTTTCTCTCCACTCAGAGGATGAGCTGAGCTGCAGTTGTTGGCTGCCCAGCTCTGGGGATTTGAGTCCAGCATAGGAGGCTACGAGGGTGCAGTTCCTCACCACACCCTTAAAAATGTGACTTTTAACACTTGGACAGTCAAATCCAAGCAGGCCTCTTGTCCTGACCTTGGACACCCACACATTGTATTGTTCGGAAGCCCCTGGTCTCCCCTGCCTGCTTACAAAAAAAGTCACAGTTCAGAGCAGTTTCTGGGGTGATTTATTTTCAGAAGAATGAACCCTTAGTTCAGTTACTGAAAGCATTATGGAGGTGTGATGTTTATCTGATCTATGAACCCCCTTGCCACTGACCAGAGAGCAATTCTTCTAGAAAACTAAAGAGTAGATTCTTGAAGGGGAAAAAGGAGGAGGTCCTCAAGTAGGAGATGCCTTCCAGGCTCTGGTGGGAGTCAAAGAAGACAGCATAAAAGTCTGTCCAAAGACGCACGTTGGAGGCAGGTACCAGGGGGATGAAGAGAAGGCTAAGTAAAAGCTGGCAAATCTGTCAAAGGCCTAGCCCTGATCATTGATAGTAGCTACAGCATAAATTGATAACATGTGAGATGCACCTGGTAAAAAGCCTGACATACACTCACTATAGTCCTGACTGTGATGGGTAATAAACCATTGGACAGCCCTTTGGCTGTCACATGGCTGGCTCTCACATATGTTGTCCCATCTTCAATATTGGAAGGTAGTCAGAGCAGGTATTATCATCTTCACTTTATAGCTTGAAATAAAAAGCATGTTGAGGACAGTCGATCCATGCTATTGAGAGTTACAACTTGGATGGTATGCCCCAGAGTGAATCTTAGGAAATAGTGTCGTTTTGAAAACCCTGATATTCAAGCAGGGTTATCAGTGCCTGACTTTTTGTTGTTTTTCTCACTATGACTCTGGGTCAGGAGATCTCTGCTGGGGTCTGGTGTCATTGATTCCAGGTCTAGGTTTTCAGCAGTGGGAGAGCGGGGATGGAGCACAGCCCCGATTTCCTCTCTCCTAGTGAACAGCGTTTGCAGCAGGCTGACCACCCACACCATCAACAAAGGTGCCTTCCGTGACTGCTGGGTAATGTGCCATTGGGTTGGTGACAGGCCAAGGGCTGGAGATGAAGGGCCTGCCAGCCACCCACTCAGACCCTGCTGGTGGGATTTGTCACCCACTCCACACAGCTCCCGCTGCCCCAGGAAATTATCTTCTGTCATTTCGTGTCATTGCCAATCTGGCAAAATCTACACAATTCTTTGTGTAGCAAAGAATTTGCTGACGTTAACAACCCCTGGTGATGGCTGAGGGCAGGCCCATGCTGTTTGCTGTCTTTTACAACAGGTTTTTCGTTTCCCTTCTGATAGGCAGAAACCATCCATCTTCTTTCTTACTAATTGGCAGTACGTGCCAGGCTTGGGAGTTGGCAATAGCCGTTGTTTCTCATCCTTTCAGATTATGTGTTGGACTCTTCATTCAAAAGTACACACTTCTGGTGCAGCTAAAACCTTCTTTCTTCCATCAGCTTATTAAGGGATAAAACCCAACCACACTTCTGAAACAGCAAAGAATTTCCAGGAGCAGCTGGGCTGCTCTATTCCCTGAAAGGAGGACGATAGAATTAGGCTTTCTTGAAATGTTCCCCAACACAGATCCTTGAAGTGTGAGCTGAGGAGGCTCTCTGCTTCTCCACAATATAAAATGGTGTATTTGTATTCTGTGGCTGCTGTAGCAAATTACCACAAATTTATTGATGTAAAACACCACAAATATATTGTCTTCTCTTGGGCAGGAGCCTGGATGGGCTCAGCTGTTTTCTTTGATCTGGGTCTGACATGGCCAAAATCAAGGTATTGGTAGCTGGTCCCTGTCTCAAGGCTCTTGGAGAGAGCCTTGCTTCCATGCTTATTCAGATAGCTTGCAGAATTTAATTCCTTATGGCTGTTGGACTGAGGTCCCATTTCCTTTCTGGTTGTCAGTTGGGGACCTCCCCCAGCTCCTGAAGGCCACGTATATTCCTTGTCACCCTGTTTCCTCCTTCTTTAAAGCAGCATCCGTGCAACAAGTCTTCTCATACTTCAAATCTCTCTCTCTTGCCCTTCTGTCCCATCTCTTCTGCCTCCAGGAAGAGAAAGGTCCCTTCTTCTAAATTGTATAATCCAGCTTAGCCTTTCTATTTTAAGACCTTAATTGCACCCTCAAGATGTGTCCCTTTTGCTTGAAAAGTAACACATTCACAGACTTCAGGGATGGATGGGTGAGAGGACATCATTGGGCCATTCTGCTTTTCTTGAGCTGTACTGGGGTTTCCTATTCAGTGATGAGTTGTGGGGTGAGGCAGAGCAGAGATGGCAAACCCAGCCCTCATCCAGTCAGACACTGCCTGTTTTGCCCAATCTCTGGCTAATCAGGTGACAAGCATAGGCCCCTGACCCTAATGGTTCCATGTTGCCTGGTTCACATTAGCTCTGCTCAAAATTATATATAAGGAAGAAGCCTGTTTCCATCCTAGCAAAGAGAATAAAAGCGATTATTCTCAGGAAAGCTCATCATCTCTAAGAAAGTAAAAATTTGGCCTGACATTTCTTTCCCCTCTAGGTCAGTGCAGTCCAGCAGAACCTTCTCCGTTGGTGAAAGTCTGTAATCTGCACTGCACAGGGCAATAGCCATTAGCCCACCGTGGCTACTGAGTACTGGAAATGTGGCTTAGGAACTGAACCTTAAATTTCATTTAAATTTTAATTACCGTTTTAAGTCCCCTGCATACAAACAAGTTCCATTCTGAGAGCATGTTCGTAAGTGTGATTTGTTTGTAAGTCCAACAAAGTCAGCCTAAGTACCCAGGTAACACAGTGGGCTATCGAGTACTGTACTGTAATTGGTTTATAATACTTTTCACACAAATCATATGTAAAAGACAAACACAAAACATAAAGAGAGCATTTTTGATCTTACAGTATATAGCCCCTTGAAATGTTCAATGGTGCAGTACAGGCCCTGGCATACAGGGCACATCCGTGTCTTTGAGCGTTTGCAGTGTGAAGGTTCGAATGTGGGAGACGTACTGTACTTTAAGTGTAAATAGCCGGCCCTGGTAGCTACCCAACTGGGCACCACAGCTGTGGATCAGCATGGAAACTCTCCATTTATTTTAGGTGCCCACCAACGTAATTCAAGTGTGGGTGTCTGATGCTTGGAAACTCTATGCTCAAGAGTCCTTGCATTTTACACTCAAGTGTCTGAGGATCTTGCTTGATGTGTTTGCCTCTCACCTCTGTCCTTTGTTTGTAAAAACTCTGGGCCTCCCTAGTGACTCAGATGGTAAAGAATCTGCCTGCAATGCAGATTCGATCCCTGGGTTGGGAAGATTCCCTGGAGAAGGGAATGGCAACCCGCTCCAGTATTCTGGCCTGGAGAGCTCCGTGGACAGATGATCCTAGAGGGCTGCAGTCTATGGGGTCACAAAGAGTCAGATATGACTGAGTGGCTAACACTGAGAAGATAATAGCTCTGGAGGACCCAATAAGCGTGATAAATCTGCAGAGGGGGTGGTGAAGGATCAGGGAACACCCAGCAGACATGCCCCTCCTTCCTGGGGCCGTGCTATGCCTTCCCGAGAGCTCTGCCCACTTCAGGTGTCTGCACCCCTTTTTCCTTCTCCTGTTCTCTCCGCTCTTTTCTGTTGGGAACTGCTAAGGGTTAGACACACAGCTCTCTACCCTTTTTGAACTCCCTGAAGAATTCACCTCTTTGCTATTTTCCCGGCCTCCTTGAACTCCCTCAACTCTGCTCAGAAAATGCAGAAAGGCTCAACTTCCCCTTATCCACATATGAGATGCTATTGAGAGGATCTCCACCTACTAAATAAGCCTCTCATGGGCCCCGGTGGGGACACATGTTAATTCTTTAACTTCAGAACATGGTAAATTGTCACATCTGAAGTAAGTCAGAAATAGAAAAATTTTGTATTCTAATGCATATATATGGAATCCAGAAAAAATGGTACTGAAGAATTTACTCACAGGGCAGCAGTGGAGAAACAGACATAGAGAATAGACTGTTCGACAAGGAAAGAGGGGAGGAGAGGGTGAGAAGTACGAAAAGAGTAATATGGAAGCTTACATTACCATCTGTAAAATAGATAGAAATGGGAATTTGCTGTGAGGCTCAGGAAACTCAAACAGGGGCTCTGTATCAACCGAGAGGGGTGGGATGGGAGGGAGATGGGAGGAAGGTTCAAAAGGGAGGGGATATATGTATACCTGTGGCTGATTCATGTTGAGGTTTGACAGTAAACAACAAAATTCGGTAAAGCAATTATCCTTCAATAAAAAAATAAAAATAAATTTAAAAGCCTTAAGAAAACTTTTTCTATTAAATTGGAAAATTACATTGATACATTTTCAAAATGCTAAATCAGTTTTTACTTTATGGAATAAAACTGCCTTGGTGTTGAAAAAAAAATGCAACATTTTTAAGCATGAACAGAAATGCAGAAAATTTTATTGCTCTTCATTTATTAAAAATTGCTGGCTTTGAGATCCCTTTTCTCAGGACTTATTTTTTCATTTTTCTTTTGATTAAGCAAATATTTATGAATTTAGTGAATCGTCAGCCTCTAAACTAATATGAGCGTAAGTTGTCACTGGAAAAGATGATTTGAACAACAATGTCATCTCTTGTATCCACTGTCGCCCACTTCACACTTGACCCTGATTGATTTTCATGAAAATTAGGATTGGACGAGGGACCCAATCATTTGTGAGGACAAGGGGCCCCCCTCATCCTTTGGGGAGACTTTCTATAAAACTGGGGCTCAACTTCCCCTCATTGTGAGGAGACAGTTAATAGACTGTTGACAAGTGCATCTGACATCTGCTCTGCAGCCAGTGGTCCTATTGATCCTGTAAAAATACAGTCAATAAATATTGTTGATACAAATCAGAGAAGAACAGAAAAGGGGAAAGATGCCCATGAAAGCTCATTATTGGTGCAAACGGCCAGAAAACACTTGAAAGCCACATAAGCTTTGGTATGATAGGGGCCAAGTTCCAATTTTAGATCTACTTCTGAACCGTATAATATTCAGGAAGCTCACTAGCCAGTCTGAGCCCCAGATTTTCAGTCCTTAAGACCCTTGGCAGGATTACATTCCACCCCCGCCCCACTTGTGTTTTTCAACATGCCCTGCCCTCTCCTGCCAGTTCGAGGGTTTCATTCATTGCAAGATAAGTAATTGTCCTTGAAAATGAGTACCTCAGATATCTGGAATATTCCTTCTGCCTTTCTAGAACCATGTGCTGAATTTCTTGGACACCAGATAATTTTTTAAAAATACTTATGTAGAAATAAGAGTCCTCTTCCCCAGCAGTTCCTTCCTAAGAGGGATATGTTAGCAAATAGCATTGTACATAATTCATGGAGAACTGTGATTTACCCTAAGTCTTGAAACTCATCTTATTAGACAGTTTTCCTAATTAAATTGAAAGAAGCCCCATAGACAAGCCCTGTTACCAAGTTCAAAGCAGCTTTTTGACCTCTTCCGTACATGTACATGAACTTTGTACACGAGCTGGTGGGTAAGCCTAAGCCCGTTACATAGAACCTGGGTGTCCACTTGACCTGAGGGTTTCCTCTGTGAGACTCACAGTAATTATTCTTATTGATTGCAGCTCCTAAATGGGGAAGACTTATGTTTAGAAACAAAGAATAAAGTCTGGAAGCATGGCTTTAGTTTGGTTTACCTGTCATCACTAACAATCAGATGGATGGGGGACACCAAAGGAAACTGCCTTTTTCTTTCAGACACTGAGCCAACTCCAGACCCCAAGGCACAAGTCCCATGTTACTTTGTTGTATCTGACATGCGAGTGACTTTAACAATAGATTTTATTTTGTTTTTGACAAAAACAATAAAGATACATGAAAAAGCCTTGAACACACATATATATAATCTGCAGGTCAATTATTTTTTGTCTTATCTGAAGGAGCAGTTTTAGATCATTTCTACATTTTAGGGATATCAGAAAAGTCCAGTGGTGATTTAAAATGGAAGTCTCAGAGTGAGTATGTGTGGTTGTTATTACTTACCCTGACTACAAATAAGATATATATGAATAGACATATTAACACAAAGGGATCGATATTCTGGCCCTCACTGCATTATTAGCCAGCATATCTTTGTGTATCTGTATGTGGATTCTCTGCTGGTCCTCAGCTGAATTTAATCCCTCAAGACTTGATATACAAACACAGTGCCAAATAGAGAACTTCCCTTAAATTATTCAAATCTCCCCATAAGTGATTTCCCACTCTTCCTGAAATGGAAAACATTTGATCATAAATTCAATTAAATCAGCCATCATCTTTGTGATGTTTGTCCAGCTGAATCCTTTAGTGAATAAACCAATAAACATACCAGCTCTGTGTGTGTGTGTGTGTTTATGGCACGATCGTTGGGGAAGAATTGATTTGAAGTCAAGACAAAGAGTAGTTCTCATTTCTTAGGCCAGATTTTGACCACTTTACTGCAGCCAAGGTTTAAAAGATTAAATTCTTAGCAGGGATAAAATCACGTGTACTCCTTAAATTCATTGGCTTTTTTTCCCCATCTCGGGGCCTTGTTTTAATATATTAAGTTTCATATCAAAACTAGATATACTTTGGAGATGTTAATTAAAGCGGTCATACCACATCGATTTTCTTCCTCTTACTTCACACTCTTTCCTCCCTAGTTGAAACAGAGGAAACATGACTCTTGACATGCTTTTAAATTTCTCCAGGAAAATGCCATTATAGGGCTACAGTGCTATTTATGATTTCTCATATTTATGTCAGCTGAAGAGGTAAGGTTTATCGTTTTGTTGTTCAATTGCCCAGTCGTGTCCAACTCTTTGCGACCCCCTCATGCCCATTACATCAGTGATCTCATCCTCTGATGCCCTCTTTTCCTTCTGCCCTTAATCTTTCCCAGAATCGGGGGCTTTTACAATGAGTTTTCCATTCGCATCAGATGGCCAAAATACTGGAGCTTCAGCATGAAACTCTTAAGGTTTATTCAAGGTTTATGAATGTTGGTTGCTTCTCTGCTGCTGCTGCTGCTAAGTCACTTCAGTCATGTCCGACTCTGTGTGACCCCATAGACGGCAGCCCACCAGGCTCCCCCATCCCTGGGACCACCAGAGAAGGCAAGAACACTGGAGTGGGTTGCCATTTCCTTCTCCAATGCATGAAAGGGAAAAGTGAAAGTGAAGTCGCTCAGTCGTGTCCAACTCTTCATGACCCTATGGACTGCAGCCTACCAGGCTCCTCCATCCATGGGATTTTCCAGGCAAGAGTACTGGAGTGGGGTGCCATTTCCTTCTCCAAGAAAAATCATAGCTTTGACTAGGTGAACCTTTGCTTCTCATCTTTATTCTAAAGCCTTTTGGACAATAGACATAACCAACCACCTCCCTTCTTTTTCACTATATCTTACTGTTGATCCTATTAATTTGGATATAACTGACCTTTATTTATGCGTTATCTTTGAAAAAACGAAGTGAAAGTGTTAATTGTTTGGTCGTGTCTACATCTTTGTGACCCCACGGACTGACCAGGCTCCTCTGTCCATGGGATTCTCCAGGCATGAATACTGGAGTGGGTTGCCATGCCCTTCTCCAGGGAAATCTTCCCAACCCAGGGATCGAACCTGGATCACCTGCTTTGCAGGCAGAGTCTACTTTCTGAGCCACCAGGGAAGCCAGTGCATTATCTTTTCATGTGTGTACATTCTTGTGGCCTCTAGGGGGCAGCATGTTCTGGGAGGAAAAAAAAGGTTAGAAACCAGCTACTTATCTCCGTAAAATATGTGAGCTAAGCAACTGATTTTTTATTTTTCCCCAACCTTTAGCAAAACAAGTAAGATATCTCAAGTAGAGAAGTCAGTGTTGCCCCATGGTCTGATTGGCCGCACCTGTCCGCCACTTTGGGCATCTACTTGGATGGCCAACATTTTTTTTTTAATGTTTATTTATTTGGTTGTATCTTAGTTAGACCACAGGGCTTTCCTCATAACTCAGTTGGTAAAGAATCTGCCTGCAATGCAGGAGACCCCAGTTTGACTCCTGGGTCCGGAAGATCCCCTGGAGAAGGGAAAGCCTACCCACTCCAGTATTCTGGCCTGGAGAATTCCAGAGAGTCGGACACGACTGAGCGACTTTCACTTCACTTCACTTCTCTTCACTAGTTAGACCACACAGGATCGTCCGTGTGTGATGCAGGATCTTTTGTTACAGTGCCTGGACTCTGGTTGTGGTGCACTCAGACTTAGTTGCCCCATGGCGTGTGGGATCTTAGTTCCCTGATCAGGGATCAAACTCGCATCCCTTGCATTGCAGGGCAGATTCTGAATCTCTGGACCACCAGAGAAGTCCCTGGATGGCCAACATTTTTTATATATTGGCTCAGCTACCTTGGAGGCTACTTAAATTAGACCAGGTTCCATGCCTTTGTCTCCAAATGGAACTAAATATATATTATTTTTATAAAGATGAAGACAAATGGGATTTTTCCATGTACCTCTCATTTCTTGTCACCCTTGACTGAAGGTTAAAATTGTAACCACAGTTCTAATTTTATCCAGTGGTCAAATCAGGCTTTACTCTCCTTTCTTAGAATTCAGCTACCTCACATTCCTGACTTTCAAGTTGTGATGCTGAAAGAATTCTGATGTCTCTTCTTCCCAAGGAAGTGAAAAATGTTTCCACGGGGACATCTTCCATCCATCATGATTTTAGGCTTCTTCTCTTACCAGCCACCACATCTTTGGAGTAATCTCTCACCTAACCCTCTTCTTTGTATCTATATTCACTGATTTTCTCAATCCAGTCTCTACTCTTCATCTAAAGAGTAAAATTCTCCTGCTGTATAAATGACATAATTCTTTTTTTAATTATTACTTTAGAAATTTCTAGAAGCTGCAGCAGATATTGGAAAGATCTTTATTTATGCATTGATAGGAGTGTTTTCTATCTATACTGTCTGATATGGTACCTACTAGCCATATTGGGACATTAACTTAAAATGTGGTTATTGCAATGGAGGTACTAAATTTTGATCTTGTTTCATTTTAATTAATTTAAATAGGCATCATTATCTTATTTAATTTTAATTGATTTTAATTTGATAGTCATCTGTGACTTGTGGCTACCAAATTGGATGGTACAGAACAGAGCATAAATTCTGATCGGTTTCTAACCAGTATCTCACCAGAATATATTGTGAGGGGATTAGATTTTGCTGCTGAAAGACTCCTGTCCAGGCTTTTATTCTCTTGCTTCTTTCTTTCTCGTATAGCTGTAGGCTTAAATCCAAATCCTCTGACTCTGCCCCAGGATTTTCTCTCTCTGGGAACATCTGAGAAATTTTCAGTTTTCAAATTCTTCGATTTTGTTGAATATTGAGCGTATCTCTCCTGGGTATCCAGAATGGAATTTCAAAGCGTGGCATTTGGACAGCCCTGAGTCCGGGGGCACTGGCCATTGCACCACCTCAGCGGTCACCTCTAGATCTGGTTTTTCCTACATATAGACGTGAAACTTGGGAATGTGTTAAAATGCGCCAAGCTGCATAGCAGCAAGAAAGTTAACATGTTTCTTGAATTGGAATGCCCCCCACCATTATATATGGGGCTCTCCTGGTGGCTTAGACCGTAAAGAATCTGCCTGCAATATAGGACACACAGGTTCGATCCCTGGGTCAGGAAGATCCCCTGGAGAATGGAATGGCAACCCACTTCATTATTCTTGCCTGGAGAATTCCGGACAGAGGAACCTGGCAGGCTACAGTCCATGGGTCTCAAAGAGTTGGATACAACTGAGCAACTAACACTTTCACTTTCTTTCATTTATATATATATACACACATATATATATGCAGCAGTTATTTACACTGACTACCAGGAAAGCCTATGTTTGTTCCATCCACTCTAAAGTGACCTCAATATTCTTTTAAATTTATCTTACAAGTTCCCAAGCAATCATTTTTAAATGCTTCCATATGTTTACACATGATCTGTAAATGCGTGTCTGAGTTTTTTGCAATATGCTGATATTGTTGATTTTAAGACACAGAAGAGGTTTGTTTGTTTTTTTTTTTTTAGTGGTTTGTGTCATGGCTCTGACTTCTGCCTCATGTTGGAGACATGACTAAATCTACCCTTTCTTCCATATACCTGGCAATTCTAAGTACCTGGACCCCAGATGATAATGTGTAGTTTTTAAAATTTCCTCCATTTATAGTTCTATTTCAGCTGTAAAGATAGAATTAGCGCTCAAGAAAATAAACAGCTAAGCAGTTATGCCAGCTTGGGGAGGGGGGACCTCTAAGCCCAAGTGGGTTTGGAATAGCATCTTTCTGTTATGAACCGTTTTCTATAAAGAGCTGAATGTAGCATTAAAGGCAAGAAGAAAGACATGCACAGCCCAAAGGCCGTGCTTACATTCAGTAAAGACTGCCTCAGCCTACTCTGTGCTCACCGTCAGCCCACCCTTCATAGCACTCGTGCCCCCAGATCCGCAACCTCCTCACACTCTGAGAGAGCGGGAGTCACATTATTCTTTAAGAGACTAGCCTCTTGGAAAAGCCTAGGCACCCCCACACCACAGGGCAACCAAATAGGAAGGGATCATGAGTTTCTTGTCAACACCTTGTTAGTGATGGCTTTTGTGTTTTTAATTGGCGTATGATTGCTTTCAATGTTGTGTTAGTTTCTGCTCTACAACAGTTCGAACCAGCTCTAAGTATACATATATCCCTTCCCACTTGAGCCTCCCTCCTGCTCCCATCCCCCACATCAAGGTCATCACAGGGCACCGCGCTGAGCTCGAGCTGTTGATTTTACACATGTGTGTGTGTTAGTCACTCAGTCGTGTCTGACTCTTTGCAACTGCACAAACTGTAGCTCGCCAGGCATCTCTGTCTATGGGATTCTCTACTGGAGTGCATTGCCATTCCCTTCTCCAGGGGATTTTCTTGACCCAGGGATCGAACCCTGGTGTCCTGCATTGCAGGCAGATTCTTTACCGTTTGAGCTATAGGGAAGTCCTTATTTTACCCATGGCAGTGTATTTATGTCAGTTGTGGCTGTAAGACTGGGCTCCCATGCACAAAGCCAGTTCCCTGCCATTTTTAAGACTGGTTGACCTCCTGTTAATGGACATGGGAGTTATCTGCAGGGAAATCATTGGGCTGAAGTTTCTCTAATGTAGTAACTACTTCTGTGCTGAGAACAGCCGTTTGCAAACTCCAGAAACTCTTGTAGTCTGTTTGATAACAGTGATGTAATCGTGTGCAGATTCATACAGGTATAGAGACCAAAAATGAAAGTCAAAGGCAAGGGCTTAGAACTAGGAGAAGAATGTAAGGGACCAGTTCTTAACTCTTCTGCAGTTGGAATGCACCCTGCAGGTTCATTGCTAAAAATCACTCTCTAAATTGCACATTGTAATGTAAGGGGAAATGCTGTGTTTTTATGAAAATATATAAAATAATCTTTCTAAAAATTAAAAAAATCCCTCCTCTGATGGTTCTTGTATTTATAACATACATCATACCGTGGAGTAGGATAAATTATTTTCCAGGCCTTGAACCATAAAACAAAAACAAACATGGCAAGAAATGTTTTCTCCAGACTAAGTTCAGCATCAGTCCTGGACATGTAAGTAGTTAACAGTAATCCCTCTCCAAATACGCGATGCAGTTACTCAATATTTCAGTGCATGTCAGCTTGATCTGCTACAGCTCTGAGGGCCCTGAAGGTTCACATGTGGTTGAGTCACTCTGTTTGGGGACCATTTGAACAGGAGGGTTGGGAAGAGAAAAGGAGGAATGAGGATGGCAGGGTAAAAGGAAGGCCTTTGCTTTGTGGTCTTGATGAAGCTGAACTTGAGGTCAGCACCCTCGGTCCTGGTGTATGTCTGTATGTGGTAGTCGCTCAGTGTGTCCGACTCTTTGGGACCCCATGGACTGTAGCCCTCCAGGCTCCTCTGTCCACGGAGTTCTCCAGGCAAGAATACTGGAGGGGGCTGTCATTCCCTTCTCCAGGGGATCTTCCTGACCCAGGGATTGAACCTGGGTCTTCTGCATTGCAGGCAGATTCTTTATCATCTGAGGCACCAGGGAAGTCCAGGGCCTGGTAGGTAGAAGGAAATCAAGACATTAAGACAGGACTTCCTGGTGGTCAAGTGGTTAAGAATCTGCCTGCCAATGCAGGAGACATGGGTTCAATCGCTGCTGCAGGAAGATTCCACCTGCCAAGGGGCAACTAAGCCCATGAGGCGCAACTACTAAAGCACGAGCACCCGAGAGCCCATGCTCAGCAACAAGAGAAGCCACGGCAATGAGAAGCCCTTCTTAAACCCCAGTGCTGGTGTAGAGAAATGGACCCGTTTATTTACTGCTGCTGGCACTGGAAACTGGTAAACAATGTAGAAAACATTATGGAAACATGTTAAAAGCTGCAAACACATTCACTTATGGCACATTCAAGAAATATGGCTTAGCATCATCTAAATGTTCTGCATACTTGGGAATGCACAGATGAGGACCTTGTTTTCATAGAGTTTACCTTCCAGAGTATCTAGGACAATAAACAAGTAATAAAACGAACCAAGTAATCTCAGAGAGTGATGAGTACATGAAGACAAGAAAATGTGGCAGTATTATTATTTTTTTTTAAGAAATAGCATTGGCAAGTTGTAAGCCATATGAAAGCTGAAATTTTGGCTATTTTGTTTCTAGATCCTTTGTACCTATGACATAGCCCATCACACAGTAGGCACTCAGGAAATATGTGTTTAAGAATGAAGGTGGTAAGAGTGTAGTTAAGTGTAAGAAGAGTGAAAGGAGATGTGATTAGACTGGAGGCAGAGGCCAGGTGAGGAAGGGCTCAGTTGAGAGCGAGTGAATGTTAGTCACTCAGTCATGTCCTGCTCTTTGTGATCCCATGGACTGTAGCCCACCAGGTTCTCCTGCCCATGGAATTCTCCTGGCAAAGATACTGAAGTGGGTTGTCATTTCCTTCTCCACAGCTGAGATGTGACTTCCAATAGGAAGCTTGGGGAATCAAGTTTATGACCTAGTAATCGGACTCTTTCTTGGGGGCTCCAAAATCACTGCAGATGATGACTGCAGCCATGAAATTAAAAGACGCATACTCCTTGGAAGGAAAGTTATGAACAACCTAGACAGCATATTAAAAAGCAGAGACATTACTTTGCCAACAAAGGTCCATCTAGTCAAGGCTATGGTTTTTCCAGTGGTCATGTATGGATGTGAGAGCTGGACTATGAAGAGAGCTGAGTGCCAAAGAACTGATGCTTTTGAACTGTGGTGTTGGAGAAGACTCTTGAGAGTCCCTTGGACTGCAAGGAGATCCAACCAGTCCATCCTAAAGGAGATCAGTCCTGGGTGTTCGTTGGAAGGACTGATGCTGAAGCTGAAACTCCAATACTTTGGCCACCTGATGTGGAATGCTAACTCATTTGAAAAGACCCTGATGCTGGGAAAGATTGAAGGCAGGAGGAGAAGGGGACGACAGAGGATGAGATGGTTGGATGGCATCACTGACTTGATGGACATGAGTTTGGGTAAACTCTTGGAGTTGGTGATGGACAGGGAGGCCTGGCATGCTGCGGTTCATGGGGTTGCAAAGGGTTGGACACGACTGAGCGACTGAACTGAACTGAGCTGAATCTGACTCTTCAGTGCTTCTCCCAAGAAAATAAATGATGGAGTGAAAGCCTAATTGCCCAAAGACTCTCATTACTGTGTTGTACTTTTAAATTTTTAAAAGTAAAGACTTAACCAAGATTAAGGGAACGAGGGAACATTTAATATATCATGACTCATGAACCCAATGGAATTTTTTTTAACATTCTTTGAGACTTTTTTGGGGGGCTGCTTTGGATCTAGTTGCGGCATGTAGGACCTTTCATTGCAGTGCATGGACTCCCTAGCTGTGGCGCGTGACTTCAGAGAAGAGGGCTCAGTAGTTGTGGTGTGTGGGCTTTGTTGCTCTGTGGCATGTGGGATCTTACTTCCACAACCAGGGATGGAATCCACATCCCCTGCTTTGCAGGGTGGGTTCTTAACCACTGGACCACTGGGGAGGTCCCAACCCAGTGGAATATTACACAACAATGTTAGGATGGTATTATGAAAACTTTGAAAACATAGGGAATGCATCAAATTATTTCTGGAAAAAGGCAGAATTAAAAATTGTGTATATATTAATATATTAACTTGAAAATTATGTCTGTGAACTGTGACTGAAATATAATATACAAAATAAAAGTAGCTGTGTGTGGGTAGCAGAATTTGAGGTAATTGTTTTTCTACTTTTCAAAAATTGTCTTTAGTATTATTGTCACATCATTTTAATAAAAGTGTTTCTAAGTTGATATAGATTTCCTATTTGGGGTGATGAAAAAGGTTTTGAAGTAGGCATTGGTGATGGTTGAACAATACTGTGAATGCAGTTAATGTCACTGAATTATATACTTCAATATAACAGATTTTAGGTTACATATGTTTTGTCGTCGTCGTTGTTCAGTTGCTAAGTCATATCTGACTCTTTGCAACCCCATGGACTGAAGCACACCAGGCTTCCCTGTCCTTCACTGTCTCCCTGAGATTGTTCAAGTTCATGTCCATTGAGTTGGTGATGCTGTCTAAGCATCTCATCCTCTGCCGCCCCCTTCTCCTCCTACCTTCAATCTTTCCTAGCATCAGGGTCTTTTCCAGTGAACTGGCTCTTCACATCAGATGCCCAAAGTATTGGCACTTCAGCTTCAGCATCAGTCCTTCCAGTGATTATTCAGAGTTGATTTCCTTTAAGATTGACTGGTTTGATCTCCTTGCAGTCCGAGGGCCTCTTGAGAATCATCTCCAACACCCCAGTTTGAAAGCATCAATTCTTCAGGGCTCACCCTTCTTTATAGTCCAACTCTCACATCTGTATATGACTACTGGAAAAACCATAGTTTTGACTATGCGAACTTTTGTCAGCAAAGTGATGTCTTTGCTTTTTAATATGTTGTCTAGGTCTTCATAGCTTTCCTTCTGAGGGGCGAGCATCTTTTAATATCATGGCTGCAGTCACCATCCACAGTGATTTTGGAGCTCAAGATAATAAAATGTCACTGCTTGTGCTTTGCCACAGTTAAAAAAAACACCAGATCTCTTCCACAGTGATCAGTATGGTGTCGCAGTCTCCACGATGGCCCCCAGTGATCCTGTCTTCTGGTGGTCTCACCCTCGGGTGGACCCTCTCTGTCTGTACTGGGATTGGCCTTGGTGACCAGTCGCACACGGCAGAAATGGTGGAGTGAGGCCGCCATCTTGCCTCTGAGTGCCGCCTCTCTCTGTGTTACCGACTCCCGGAAGTCAGCTACCACGTCATGTGAACACTTCCTCCCGCGTGGGAGCGGCCCGCGTGGTGAGGAACTAAGGCCTCCTGCCGACAGCCGTGTAACTGAGCCTCCTGGGGTGGGTTCACCAGGCCCAGCAGTGCCTCCAGTGACTGTCGGCCTAAGCGTCAGCCTGACTGCAACCTTGTGAGAGACCTGGAGCCAAAACTACCCAGTTAAGCTCTTCCTGGATTCCTGACCCCCAGAAACTAATGTGACCTCAGTATGGACTTAAGTTCGACTCTCAGGAATTTAAAGAGGGCTTTTTAAATTTGGATTTTCAAAGGAAATTTTATGTGAAAAAGTGCACGCAGGGATTTTTTTTGTTGTTGTTATTGTCATCATTTAATTGTTAAGTCATGTCTGACTCTTTTGCGACCCCATTGACTTAGCCCGCCAAGCTCTTCTGTCCATGGGATTTTCCAGGCCAAGAATGCTGGCAGGAATACTTCTCCAGGTGATCTTCCTAACCTAGGGATCAAACCTGAGTCTCCTGCATTGGCAGGCAGATTCTTTACCACTGAGCCACCAAGGAAGCCCATGCAGTGATAAAAATTGCAAAGAAGTAAAATGGTGTATTCGCTCAGACCTATATACACAGTAGTAAACATTGAATGAGTTAAAAAAATCATTATCTCTAATTTTTAGACATATGAGATGTTTTATTTTCTTTTATATGTTTCAAGATTTTTTAAATTCTCTCGAGTGATACGTCTTACTTTTATAATGAGGAGAGAAAGATATGAATAGAGACTTTAGAAGGATGATATAGAGGAAAGCTTCTACATTCGAGACATGTAGCATGTTTTACCCCCACTTGCTGTGTGACTCTGGCTGCAGGCTCCTCCCCTCTGAGCCTCAGTTCTCTCATCTGTAAGAAAAGATAATAGTGATCATCTCATAGCTCTGAATGCTGAATAAGGGAGACTATGTATGAAAAGTCTCTAGCACATAGTGAATCTTCAATAAATGCTTTGTCTCCTTTGTGTACCTTCCTGTAGTATTTTTTTAAAACATTTATTATTTATTTATCTGGCTGCATTGAGTCTTAGTTGCATCATGTGGGATCTTTCATTTTGGCACGTGGGCTGTCTCCTTGTGGCACCTAGGTTCCCGAGCCCGGAGGCTCGGTCAGGTTACAGAGCTTGGATTCAGTAGTTCCACGGCATATGAGATCCTAGTTCCCTGACCAGGGATCGAACTCACCTCCCATGCATTGCATGGCAGATTCTTAACCACTGGAACACCAGGAAAGTCCTTCCCATAGTATTTAGAACAAAGGTGTCAGTTGCTGGCTGGTCATGTCTTTTGTGACACTCAGGGATGATTGGTTCAGCAGGTAGTTGGTTCATTGTGCGGCCAACAGGACACTCTTTGCAGGAGAGATAGGAGGCTTCTTGTAGGAGCAATAAGCATTAAAAGCTATTTGACTTTTCATCCTAAAGATCATCAACCCCTCGTAGAAGACACCCAACTTGTCAGCCTTAATCCAAGTCTTGTTTTAGATGTAAACACATAGGCCACCACTTCTTTACATCATAATGAAATCATATTTTCAAATTCCAGATGCAATGTCATAAGATAAAGAAACCGAGAGTCTCCAGAAAATATATTTTACGTTTGCCTGGAACCAAATTTTAATAACACATAAGCTCTGACCTAACTGAATATTCTTTCATGAATTTAAATGGAGAACTGATTTTGGTGATTTTTCTCCAATCCTAACCATTTAATATCTTTAACCTATAAGGCAGCAATTCCTTTTTTTTTTTTTTTAAGGGGTAGGGAAACATTATCTCTTCTATATCAGCACAGGATGCTAAACTGTATGTTTGCCTTTAAAAAAAACTTTCCTTTTTACATTTTTCTTGTTATCTTGGATCATGTCCAGTTTCTAAGGAAATAAACATGTGAAGAAAGAGTTCTGTGGAATGTTAACTGCACTGATATTTTTCTTCCTTTTATCATGCCTCCAAGATTTGCCAAAGTTGATATAAATTCACCATGCCTTCTTTAAAAAGCATAACAGCAAGGCATTCTTCCTGTAGGAATCGGACTGTAAAAGGTGATTTCCTTTTAGTCCATTTGGTTTAAGCCTGTAAAAAGCATTAAGTGAAAAATCTGATATATTTGTTAGGGCATTTATTGCATTACTAAGTTATATTTTCAGTTCTCAGTGAAAGGTTTATTGAGAACATAAACTTTGAAGAGATTTTGTTCAGGATTAAAGAATATTTTTTCTTCTCTTCTGGTGAAATATTATCACACAAAATGATACCTTCCAGGAGCTATTTTTAGCATTGTTTACAGTCAAAGGACTCACGGTTCCATTCTAGCAAAGCAAATATCAGCTTCCAATACCAGCCTCTGATGATGAGATTTGTAGCTTCTCTAGGGTTTCAGAGGCATGAAAGGCTATGAAGTTACCATTTTCCATTAACTCAATTTACCCTAATATAGATGCACCAATAAGTTAAACTGTTTTGCAGGAGTATTTTAGAGTGAAAATGGTTTTCATATTGGACTAAATATTTATGACTGATCCATCTGAAATGTAAAAACGAGCCATTGCTAAACTTTAATGTGGATTGATTTCTTTTTTGATAGAGGAAGATTTGAATTTAATCTCTTGATGCAGTCTTCTATCATCAAAAAAATGAGAGTTGTCTTTTTTGGATGAAACAGTGCTATCATCAACCACTTTGAATTCAGGAAAATTGGATAATCTTCATTCTCTCAATAACATAAATATCAAAAACATCACAAGGGTAGAAAATTCATTAACAATTTACTTTGCTTCACTCTTGATTTACTAAAAATGTTTGGAAAACTTGTGAAATAGGTGAAATAATATGATACTCTTAACTGATTTCAACAAGTTTGGGTAAGAAAAGATCGATCTTCACAGCAGTCCTGTGGAGTAGAATAGGGCTAGTAATTTTATCCTAATTCTGCATGCAGAAGTCAGAAAGTTTACGAGTTGTTGATATCCTTCGGATAACAATGGAATTTTAAGTGGGGAAAGGTCACGTGGTTATGAAGGGTTAAGAGTTTATGATGGGTGGTAACAATAAGCAAAATAACTGGGAGGCTGGAAATGAATTCTTTTGTTGAATGCACATCCTTTGGGTTTTGAAGACATTCTACACCTATTTGTGAGTTTAGAATTTCTTTTAAATATTCTATAAGTTTTAACCTTCTGATTACAAGGATTAATTATTATTTCTGTATTTTTCTTCATTTATTTTACTGAAAGAAGATACTTCCTTTTCTACAATGTCCTTCAATCAGAGGATTGAAAAGTCACTCTTTTGTGCCTCTTCTGCTGTTCACCACATTATTAAAGTAAAATACTAAACAAAAATATAGAGTCTCATGAACGCTATTCAGCAAAATCTAGGAATGTTTTCTAAAATGTAATATAATGCCTGACAGCTTTGTGCTATTCCTATATAAGAAAATTGTCAGTATTTGGCAAGCTGTAATAAATCTTCAAGAAATTTTTTAAAATTATGTAGTGTGTAGAATTAGAGGTGAGATGCATGGGGGTTATAGTGTTTTATATAAACTACTAAAAACCACAATTTTACAACTCAAAAAAGTCACTGCTACTAGGTGCTGGGGAAGTGGCATCTGCAGAAACAGCATGGTCAGCCAGTTACGTCTTCCTTTCCTGTGAGCAAGTTACATGGGAGCATGATCTAACTTTGTGGTAAAGTAAAAGTAAGTGTGAATACACAGGGCTTTTGTTGCGAAGAATATAACAAGAAGTTCACTTATATTAACTGTTCCCCGTGAGTATTTAGTAATGATAACATCTACATCTTAGACTTATGAAATGTAACTATGAAAATCTATAGCTCTGTAGTAGTACATGGAAAAGGCTAGTATAGTTAGGCAGAAGTTAACCCTGGGTCAGGAAGATCCCCTGGAGAAGGGAACGGCGACCCATTCCAGCATTCTTGTGGCTTCCCTGGTGGTGCAGGTGGTAAGGAATCTGCCTGCAATGCGAGAGACTAGGGTTTGATCCCTGGGTCGGGAAGATCCCTTGGAGAAGGGAATGGCTACCCACTCCAGTATTCTTGCCTGGAGAGTTCATTGGACAGAGGAGCCTGGTGGGCTACAGTCCATGGGGATCCCAAAGAGTCACACACTGTTGAGCGACTAACAACCAATTTTTTAAAACCAGACCACTCTCTATTTGATTTCAGACTGAACTTAAAAGTTTAAATTCAATGAAATCTCTTATTTTCTGGGGAAGGTAGAAAATTATAATAAATAAAATCAAAGCAGAAATTTGGGATAAATAGCTAAGCTCTGAAATCCAAAACAAGAATTTAGCGTTTTCCTTTTTCTGGCCCACTTTTTGGCAGTTTATATTACTCTTAAGAGTGTCAGTGCTAGCGTTTTCAAAAACTCGATTCATTCACACCCTGCTGAGGGCTCTACAGCACTTTCTGTATTTTTCCACCAGATAGAGTTTACTGAGAGGGCAACTATATGTTGAGTAAGGGTTAGATGTAAAAGAAAGCCCAGCAGTGCAGATTAGTATGACTGGCGTTGGGGTTATTCATTTTGTTCACGTTAAGGTGGGCTTTCCCTGTTGTGTTAGTATCTAGTAAGGGCACTGGAAGTGTTAGCAAGAATAAAGGAAGAATAGTCTCTATAGCAATGGAGTTCAGAATTAAAGGAAGAGAAATACAGAAACAGGTAAGGTGTCCGTAAGAAATTTAAAGTAATCCAGTAATCCCTTACAAACTGAGTAATGTATAGCTTGGTGTATGTGTATGTTTGTATGTATGTATATATAATTTATATGTATGTGTATATATACACACATGAAGAAAAATGAGATGAAAGGTTAGCCGCTCAGTCATGTCCAACTCTTTGCGACCCCATGGACTGTAGTCCACCAGGCTCCTCTGTCCATGGGATTCTCCAGGCAAGAATACTAGAGTGGGTTGCCATTCCCTTCTCCAGGGGATTTTCCCAACCCAGGGATCGAACCCAGGTCTCCACATTGCAGGCAGATTCTTTACCATCTGAGCCACCAGGGAAGCTCATATATACTTACATACATACGTACAATACATTTTTGGCGTTATATATAATAACATGGGTTTCCCTTGGTGACTCAGATGGTAAGAATCTGATTACAACGCAGGAGACCCTGGGTCAGGAAGATCCCCTGGAGAGGGGAATGGCAACCCACTCCAGTATTCTGAGGAGCCTGACGCGCTACAGTCCATGGAGTCGCAGAGTCGGACATGACTGAGTCTAATCCAATAATCCCTTTACAAACTGACTAATGTATAGCTTGGTGTATATGTATGTATATATACATTATTTGTATGTGTGTGTATACACATATACATATATATATATATATACACATATACAGTAAATCTTTGGCATGACATATAATGGACACTAAAGAGTCAGCAATCAGGATACTTTCCATTTTGTAAGTGTAGCCTTTGATGATCTGGATAAAATAAAGTTGTATGTGTGAAAGCACTTCATAGACCATAGAGCTCTCTGCAAGTATCACTATCATTATAGCATTTTAACAGTTAAGTAAGCTGACCCTGATGGGAATGAGTGTCTTCCAGGGGGACTGTGTCATTAAACAGTTTAACAAGAGTAGGATGGATGAGAATTGAACAATTTTCTGTGCACAACAAAACACCACCTATTCACGGAGACTCATATAACAATGTTATCTGTTTACCTTTGAAGGGAGGACTCATTATTATTATTGTTATTATTATTATTATTTTAACCAGCAGTGCATTGAAAATCCCAGCATTAAACAACTCTGTCTTCAGGATTAGAGTCTTGCCTCTCTAATTTCATTGTACAGCCCAGCACCTGGACTTGAGATTCACAGCCCAGACCTAAATCTTGCCTTATATGAGTCTTTATTTTCTTCCAAGAGTTTATTCCAGTGTCGGATTCCCTTCATCTTCTGCTTGACCAGTTACTAACCCCTATTTGCAAAATGAACAAAACCTATTTGTTTTTCTTTTTAATAACTCACGTTGTGAAAGATTTATGACCACGGTCCTCCCTCTAAGTCAGAACTTTGATATGAAGGTGATTAAATGAGCATTTGGCTTTTGATATATAGATGAGAAAGTGCTGTTTCTGACAGTTCTGGTCGGTACAGCTGAGGAAACAGTCAGACTTGCCTTTGTGGGTGGGTGAGCTTCTTCACAAATCATTTTCGAGAGATCAGTTGCAGTCTATTCCAGTGGCTGGCTAGTGCCCGTGTTGGCATCGTTGCCACGGAGATAAAATGTGCATTGCCAAATGCATGGACGCAGGCCCTCTGACTTTGCTCTGTGGCAGGAGTGGCCGTGAGTAAAGCATGAGGATGGACCCTCCCGACCCTCCCCTCCAGGCTGTTCTGTCTCCACCTCTGAGACTGAGCACACTCTTATGCTTCAGACATCAGCCCACAGGGTACATCGTTCTTTTCCATCACAGAATGCAAGTGAGGAATATTCTAGAACTTTCTCTTTTTTCATTGCCTTTTTAAGCCGTTTTATGGAAATAGGTGTCTCCACTGAACACCTTAATATGCAAATTGTACTAGCTGCACCTTGACTCTCTATGTCCCGCTTTCATGAGCTAAAAATGTTAATAAATCCCAGTGAAGATTTTTATAGAGATATTTAGAAGTCAGCTCTTAAGAACAAAATGTAACTTGTTTTAGTTGTTGTACAAGCAAATCATCAGTTTTAGAGGGAGTCGTTTGAAACTACAACGTGGAAAAAAAACAAACAAATGAAAACCCTTGCTGTCCCAGTTTATAAAGTATTTAAAAAGATGAGGATGAATTTCCTTCCCACTTAAAAAACAGTTATTTCTGAAGCGTGTACACTTTGAAGATGTTCCTTAAAGACCAGAATCTGACCTTAACATGTTTTTGCCCCAAAATGATTGTTTATTTTTTAAATTCATGTGTCTCAGGTGAGGTAAAACCTCCCTAAGTGTAAAAATTAATACCATCAGTTCTCATGAAAACACTCAGTCGTTCAACACATGCTGTGTCCCCACACTGTACCAGGAACTCTGCATTATAAGAAGTGGTCCTCTTTGTCTTGCCATCACCCAGTTCTTCCTCTTTTTTGCACTGTTGTTTTCATCCTCTACTTCCTTCTTCTTCTTCTTCTTCTTTTTTGACTGCATCAAGCAGCATGTGGGATGTTAAGTTCCCCTACCAGGGATTGAACCCGTGCCCTCTGCAGTGGAAGCATGGGGTCTTAACCACTGGACCGCCAGGGTGGTCCCCATCCTGTACTTTCAATTTTCCAGTGATGACCATCTCCTTTAGTGTGGCAAAAAAGACTTGAGATTTGCTTTACTCTTTGTTTTCAAGATGGCCTAGAAACCTGGGTGAACTTGTAAAGCAGTTAGTTGACAGACCGGGTGAAGGGAAGTGAGAGGCCCTGGTTGGACCACTGTCTGGATGGCAGAGGGGAAAGCTGTGGAAAGAGGGATGCTCAGTGGTCAGCCACTACTGCTATGCGCGTGCTCCCTGCCTCCAGGTCACACTCAGGTTCTTCCGAGGTCAGAGGACACCTGATATAAGAGCCCGACAGCCCTTAACAATCGTCTGTTCCATTTTCCTCATTTCTGAGGTGGAAAAACTGCGCAAGGGGTAAAGAAAATATCCTGCCCTCTAGTCATGTCTTTTTGCTACTCACGTTATATCCTTGCATATTTTTTTTTAACCTCAGGTAAAGTGTGTGAGTGTGTGTGTGTGTTTGTGTGTTGCATAGGAAGGGACTCGGAAAAGGATGAAAGTTTGTTATGATTAGAACAGCAGAATACCGTTATTTTCAGCGATGTTAAAAGCATTTGTCTGAAAGTGAATCGTAAGATTCTCTCCACACACACACACACAAACACACACACAAAATAACTCTGAATTCAGTAGATATTGTTTCTCTTCATTGTCACACAGATTTATAATTTTGAAATTCCTTAAGATTTTTCCCAGAGAGTTTCCACAAATAACAAACACATCTTTTACTTGAAAAAAAAAAAAAAAGAATATATGGGACTTGCTTGGTGATCCAGTGTTACGACTCTGCACTTCCCCTGCAGGGGGCAGGGCTTCGCTCCCTGGTTGCAGAGCTAAGATCCCCATGCCAGCTGGTGTGAGCAATAAATAAGTGAGGAATGAGCTTGACAGTTTCTGTCGCACGTACCCTTCCTGTCGCATGTGACCCTCCGGAACTTGGAGCTGGTTGAGCGCGCCCTGTGGGCTGACAGGCGCAGTTCTGATAACCTGAGGCAGACCCCCACTCAGTGACCTGGGATCCAGCACTGAAATCTCTAGCTGGGGGGACTCACCATTAGCAGTTGGATCTCCCCATTTGCTGGGACATCCCTAGAGGCATCAAGGCTGCCCTCGGACACAGAAGTCCCCATGTCAGTCACTCACCGGAGCCAGCCTCCACCCGTGATATCCACAAACCTGCAACACTTCCTGTCTCCAAACTGCTTCCTCTGCTGAATTTCCATGACAGGTTCCCCTGACCCTACCCTCTCACATCTCTAGATGGCCTGATCTCCGTCCCCCTTGATCAAGACGTAGAGCCATTTGAAAAAAATCCTCTGGCGCCCCTTTCTTAACCTCTCCCACCTCCAGCTTCAGGCAATCACTGATCACGTTTCTGTTTCTACAATTCTGCCTTTTTCAGAATGCCATCTAAAGAAAATCATTTGTATGTAGCCTTGGCTTCTTCCACTTAAGAAAATGTGCTGGAGAGTCATCTATAAAGTTGAGTGGTAGGGCTTCCCTAGTGGCTCAGTGATAAAGAATCTGCCTGCCAAAGCAGGAGACACAGGTTCGATCCCTGGTCCAGGAAGATCTCACATGCTGCAGAGCAGCTAAGCCTGTGTGCCACAGCCTGCCGAAGCCTGGGAGCCCTAGAGCCTGTGCATGGCAACAAGAGAGGCCACCTCAATGAGAAGTCCCCGCTTGCCATGCTGGAGAAAAAGCCAGCACAGCAACAAAGACCCAGCACAGCAGTAAATACATTTTTTAAATTATTTTTTTTTAAAGTTGCATGTAGAAGGAACATTAGCCTGAAACAACTTCACTTAAGCTAGTTTTCAAGGTTTAATAGAGGTGACCTAAAAGAATTAATTAAAAAAAAAAAAGAGGTGAGATAGCAATACCAGTTTTTGATTATTCCAAGGAGAAATGCCTAAAAATTTGCAAGTGTCGGTGATTTTACAGTAGCCACTTAGATTATAGAGTATGGGTGGGGGGCAGGAAAGTCTGTTCTACTACCACTAAAAATCACCTAAATACAAGATAAAATACAAGCACATCCAGTCAAATGTGTACCCATAGCTGAACCAAGAAGACATTACGTGAAATCTCCAGGGGCCAAGAATGGAAAACACAGAGTGATAAGTAAGTGTCACAGTTGGAACTGCCCTGGAGGTGTTCCTAAAACAGGAACATGGAGCGATCAGGGGGTCAGGAAACAAGACTTTGGGCCTGAGAAAGTTGGAAGGGTGTAGGAATTGAGATTCCCCACAGAGAGTCAAGGCCCTCAAAGCACTTCAGTCAGTAATGGGCTCGCTTAAAAAAAAAAAAAAAATCTACTTCCAGCAAAGAGAGACTGCAAGGACAGTTGTTTGTGTTGGCCTTGGCTCTGACTGGGGATGAAAAAGACTCCCCTGAGAATTCTACACATTTAGGTTTGAGTTTACATAACTCACTTGGTCTTGGAAGCCAGCAGAAAGAACTTGGAGTTCCTAGATGTTGAGAGAGCTCCAGGGCTCCTGGCAGAAGCATAAATCCATATAAAGAAACATATTCTCAACCCAGACACCTCAGGAGTCCCACGGATTATCAAAGCCAAGCACGAGCTGAAAATCCAGAATTATAAAACATGAAAAAGTCATTATGAGTGATGCTCAGTAGCAAAAGCAACAAAACTGGACTCCTCCACCTCACTCAGAACTTCAGATATTGGAAATTATCATAGAACATAACTATATTTAAAATATGCTTCTCTGTCCATGGGGTTCTCCAGATAAGAATACTGGAGTGGGTTGCCATTCCCTTCTCCAGGGGATCTTCTCAATCCAGGGTTCGAACCTGGGTCTGCTGCACTGAAGGCGATTCTTTACCCTCTGAGCCACCATGGAAGCCCAAAAAAGTAAAAGGTCACATTAAAAACTTGAACAGGAAACCATTCAAGTTGAAAATGCAAATTTGTCAGAGATTTAAAAAGAATTTATAAGAACAAAATGACTAGGGAAAACAGCATATTAGATGCCCCTGATTAGAGTTAGTTGCGCTGGAAGATGGCTCTGAAGTCATTACTGAGAATGGAGAACAGAGGGACTAACAGATGGAAAATATGAAAGAATAAGTGAAGACATGGAAAATTTAATAAGATGGCATTACATTGGTGTTATTAATACAAAATTAGGGAAGAGAGAGAATTGAGCTAAGGCAATATTCGAAAAGTAATGACTGAGATCTTCTTCCAGAATTGATGAAAGACATGAAACCTCAAATTCAGGAAACACTGTGAATACCAACCAGGTTAAATCAAAAGAACCCCATGCATCACACCTACAGAACTCTGAGCAGGAAGAGAAGAGCTAACAGGCATCAAGAGAAACCTGTCTAATGATATCTTCTGAGTTAAGGGAAAATGCTTTAAACCTAGAATTATACCATCAGGCAACCATTATCCTGTATGGAAACAAAACAGAGAATTTGCCACCAACCTCTTTAGTTATAGTACTTCTAAAGTTTGTATTTCAGATACAAAAAAGTTACCTGGAAAGGAATGTCTAAAACGTGAAAGGAAAGCTGATTAAATAAGTGACAAACACAGGTAAACTTTAATAATAATAAACAAAACAGTGTTTAGTGTGTATCCTTATGTAGAAAGTAGAAATAAAATATTCAACAGTATAGCATGAAAGATGGGACTAGTGTCGTCAGTATTCAAGTGTTCCTATTTTTTGTTGTTGTTGTTTGGCAGGAGGGTAAAGAGAAGGTGTCACTTTGAAATGCAAATATTTAGAAGGTTAAGAAGCCCCACACACTTGGAGAACTAAGGGTGGAGTTATATAGTGTGGAAGCTTTTATGATGCACTTGATGGTATTAAAAACACTAAGCCAGCTTACCCTAAAGAGAACTCCAGTGGCTGTAGATTGGGCAATTCTGTGATGTTCTTGGTCACATATTTATTTTCTGGAGTGCAGTGGAGATTCTTGCGAGGAACATAGCATGACCTCTAAACAGACAAGTGAACTATAGAAATTCATTATTCTTTCACCAAGAACATCCATCGGAGGGCTTAACTAGGACCTGGGAGGACTGAGTTAAAACCAGGAGAGCAAGTTACAAGAGCTCTGACCCAAGAAAGAGAAAAGCAAATATTGTGTATTAACACAATATATTGTATCCACAATATATGGAATCTAGAAAACATGCTGCTGATGAATCTATTTGCAGGGCAGGAATAGAGACACTGACATAGAGAACGGACTTGTGGTCATAGCGGCGGAAAGACAGAGTGGGACGAGTTGAGAGAGCATGTCCCACCCTCTCCTTCCCGCGCTGTGACCACAAGTCCGTTCCCTATGTCAGTGTCTCTATTCCTGCCCTGCAGATAAGAACCTGCCTGCCAGTGCACGCAGACATAAGAGACACCGGTTTGATCCCTGGGTCGGGAAGATCCCCTGGAGGAGGGCATGGCAACCCTCTCCAGTATTCTTGCCTGGAGAATCCCATGGACAGAGGAGCCTGGCTGGCGATGGTCTATAGGGTTGCGAAGAGTCGGACACAACTGAAGTGACTTAGCACACACACATGTATCTAGCTAGTGGAAAGTTGTTGTATAGCACAGGGAACTCAGCCTGGTGCTCTGCGATAACCGAGATGGGTGGGATGGTGTGGGAGGTTCAAGAGGGAGGAGACATATGGATACCTACGGCTGATTCATGTTGATGTAAGGCAGGAACCAACACAACATTGTAAAGCAAGTATCCTCCAATTATAAATATGTAAATTGTTTTAAAAATTTAAAAAAAAAGAGTTCTGACCTAGGTGAGCCAAACTTGGGGAACTTCCTTTCTGTTGCCTCATTACCGGGTCACAGATTTGCTAGGGCTTGCCAGGAAGATCGTTTCACTTCCCATTACTCCCAGCCTCATACACAAAACACTGAGAATTTCAAATTTAGTATATTGAAGTAGATGTTCATTTCCTTCCATCATCCTTTGCATCACTTCTGTATTCTTTATGCAAAATTTTTATCTTCTTATAATCCCACTGTTTTTTTTAACCTAAATTAATGTGGCTCAAATGAAGTGACCACCTCTTATGAAGTCATACACAGCACAGTCCAACTAGTGTGACTTTAACAAATGTATAGAGGAACTTAAAAAGTGTGGTGTTAGCACATGGTAAGAACATGTGAAGCAGCTTACAGTACTGCTTTTTTTTTTTTTTTGGCAGTACTGCTTTTGTGGAGAAAAGTCATCAAGTTTTTGGTTGGCTGAAGAATGGTGATGCGCTGCCATCTAGCTAGGCTGTGGATGACTGGTTATGTCTTGTAAAATGAAGTTTCCTGGGACTGCCCTGGTGGTCCAGTGGTTAAGACTCTGTGCTTCCAATGCAGGGTGCAAGGGTTCAGTCCTCGGTCAGGGAAATAAGATCCCACACCCTGTGTGGTGTGGCCAAAAAAAAATGAAGTTTCCTAAAGAATTATCAGCGTGTTACAGGTCTGGGCAGAGCTCTGATGTTTGTTGTCTTAGCATAAATTGAAAGTATTAGTTGCTCAGTCATGTCCGACTCTTTGCAACTCCATGGGCTGTAGCCCGCCAGGTCCTCTGTCCATGAGACTTCCAGGACAAGAATATTGGAGTGGGTTGCCATGCCTTCCTCCAGGGGATCTTCCCGATCCAGGCATCAAACCCAGCTCCAGCTCTCCCACATTGCAGGCAGATTCTTTACCGTCTGAGCCACCAGGGAAGCCCCATTAATTGAAAGCAGAGTGAAATATGAAGATGCATTAAAATTTCTGAGACAAAAGTGGAACCAAGATTTTAAAAACAAGCACTTTTTGTATGTGGGGAAGTATTGTTCTAAAATCCAGCTGCACTTCATAGATACTAGCAGTCTTAGAACCTACTGTTGTAGTTAGTAAAGCCGGACTCCTCTGTGTCTTAATTTCCTTGGAACTGGAACTTTAGACTGGACCCAATTTATTGTATGTGTTAGTCAACATGTAGATTTGGTGAATGATAAGCCTAATGAAGCTTTCATACAAGCATTGATAAGCATTTTTATCAGGCCTCAAGCTTAGCAGAATTGCAGCCTGTGTTTGGATTACGATCAACTTGTTTGAAAACTTAGCAAAAAGTTTTTGCTGTTCGGCATTTAAAGCATGCTTCTCATTTTGATCAATTGACCTTTCCCCGAAACCATGCAGTATTGGGTCATAAATTTTCAAATCTATTCCCATTCCAGAATCTTATCAATACATAAGAATTTTAGAGCGACTAGGTGCTGAAATACCCAGCACAATACTTACATGTTTTTAATATCATGCAGAGTTAACATCCCAGGAGCTGCCCTCTTGTGGTTTATCCCTTCAGTCATTCCAGACATTGATAGGAGGGCCTGTATGGCTACTTGCCTGCTCTTTTATGTCTGTATCTGCCATATTTAAAACAGTATATGTCAGATTTGTGTAACCACAGATTTTGTTGGCCTTTGATCAAATTTTATGTTGATTTTTTAATTTGTTGTTGTTGTCCAGTTGCTAAGTCCTGTCTGACTCAGCAGCCCCATGCCCGGAGCATACCAGGCTCCCCTGTCCTTTTGGTAAATCCAGGAGCTAGCAAATTCATGTGCTTTGAGTCAATAATGCTATCTAACCATCTCATCTTCTGTCTGCCCCCTTCTCCTTTTGCCTTCAATTTCCCAGCATCAGGGTTTTAATGTCTTTCTATAAATTTCATTTTGTGTTGTTATGAAAAACTCCATTTTGAAAATCACAAATCTCTGGTTGTAAAGTTCAGGTAAAGTCCACATTGTATAGAGCTACATATCTTTAATCTCTCCAGACAAAAATGTCTTGAAATTAATTTAATGTTTGCACTTCAGGGTCCACCTTAAAAGAGAAGTCCTAAAAAAAGACTAGGAGTGAGCTGTTGAGTATTTTTGGCAAAACACTGTGTTTGTCTCATGTAGGACATATGAAATATGACCATTAGTTTAGGCAATATTTTTTTAAAGGTAGACATGATCTGTTGTTTTAGCTAAAATAATTCTAAATCAAAATTTCTGAAAATCCTTTAATTTTTTTCCAGTATTTATTGGAAATTGCTTGCCTACAATTGTTAGAGAGTGTAAATTTTTTTGCTTCTTTCTGTCTTACTTACAAAAGGAGAAATTTGTTTCTGCTGACAAATTGAGCAGACGTCTAACATTTTATATTCCTGTTGGGTTGTATAACTTAATATTTGTACACTTGATAATTTGTTGTATGTAATTGGTAAAATGGTGCTATACATGTTCAATCGTATATATACTGTCTGGGTTGTGTGGTTATAGTTCTTTGGAGAAATAATTTGTCTCAATACAAATTATGAAACTTACTGCTTGACTCTAAACATTGAAATAAATATATTGAAATGCAAAAAGTAAAGGAAAGAGTAACTAGTAAACACATGGAAGTGGAATGTATAACTTCTAAAATAGAAGATGGAAAATGTTGAATTTTAAAACTCAATCCAAAGAAGGTAGGGGAAGAGGGAAAAGATAAAAGCAGGACAAAATAGGATGCAAGATTAAAATAGTAGCAGTAATTCCAAATATATCAGTTATGTAATCGTGAAATATAAGTAGACTAAATTTTCTTCTTAGAAGACAGGGATTATTTAATTGGATAAACCCAGCTATGAAATGTTTGTGAGAGACACCTTAAAATTACAGATGTGAAATAATAAAAGAGGGTGACAAAAGGTATACCAGGCAAATACTAAAACAAAAAAGCTGAGGTCATTACATTAATAAGAAAAAAAGAATGTTAGCTCAGAAAACTTTATTAAAGATAGAGAAGGTCATCATAAAAGGATTAAAAACTGAATATACCAGGAAGAGATAACAGTGCTAGAGAACTAAGCTTTTAATTACCCAACTTTACAATATATAAAACGAAATTTGGCTCTCATCACTATGGGTGACTGAAAACAACCACAGTCATTCTAACATCCTGATAAAGTGAACTTAATGCTTGGGATAAAACTTCCGAATAAGATATCCCAGAAGTATCCTATCTCAGACTATTTAAGTGGACTCACGAAGGGGTTCTGGTGATGATGAAGACTGTGACGTGGAAAGAGCATGTGGGGAGTTGGAGTAGAAACAGTCATTTGTTGTTTCTGGCCGCGCTGGGTCTTCACTGCTGCGCGGCTTTTCTCTCATTGCAGTGAACGGGGGCAGCTCTAGTTGCAGGGCCTGGGCTTTTTCTTGCGGTGGCATCTTATTTGCAGAGCACAAACTCCAGGGCCCACGGCTTTCAGCAGCTGTGGCTCGTGGGCTCGGCAGTTGCAACTTCTGGATTCTAGAGCACCATCTTGGTAGTTGTGGCAAACTGGCTTAGCTGCTCCGCGGCATGTGAGATCTTCCTGGACCAGGGATCCAACCCACGTCTCCTGCGTTGGCAGGATTCTTTACCTCTGAGCCACCATGGAAGCCCCAAAAGTGGTTCCTGAAATGCAATAGCGCAAGCTTTCCAAATTAAAATTTTATACAATAATTCAAATATTTGTGCATAAACTGAAGAGCACAAATAAGCATTTTATTATTTTATTGACTTTATTAACAAGCTTGGTCTATTTTGGGAAGGGGAAATGTCTTAATTCCCTATATTCAGGTGTATATACAGTAAATCTAAATATTTATCACAAATATTAATTTATCATATTTATCATAAATATTATTTATACATTTACATTAAATGTAGATATTTATCATTCTTCAAAATAGTGAAATCATGCTACAAGGATGATTCATGGCCTGTTGCAGCTGGAAAGATGGCAGATGTAATGTGGTTCATCTCTCTTGCAACAGAGTCAGGCCTAACACTCATATCTACTCTCAGTCTGGCTCTGTTGTGTTTTATCAAAGCTGTATAAAATTGATACCAATATGTTATTCACCGTGAGTACACATAAACTGTACATTCAATATAAGTGAAGTTTTTAACCATGAAGTCTACCTATCTCAAAGTTTGCATATGATGTTTAGCAACATACTAATGAAATTTTTTTACTAGCGAGATAGTCTTAGTAAGAGGGAAAAATGACTTGGATGGTCCTGGACCCTATTAAAAGAAAGAGAAAAAGCACAGAGAATTTTAAGAACGCCTCCTTTTCCTTTAGACAGGTTTCTCATTGCCAGGTAGAAATTTAAAACCAATACACTGATCAGTTTTTTAAAAACATCCCTTGCAACAGCCAAACACTGAACCCCCATCAGTGAGACCTGCACTTACAAAGATTTAGAGATAAGGTCTCTTAGACTGGATCTTTGTATACTGTAATATTTTTCTTTGCCTTCCTCCTTTTCTCTTCCTCTTCCCAAACTCATGACCTCTTTTCCTCTTCCTCACCCCTAATCCATCCTCCCCACCCACACACCATTAATAATTTTAAATCAGCACTAAAGAGATGCTTGAGGAGGGGAAGGGAGAGAAGTTTTGGTCATTGAGGAAAAATGTTTATTGGTTAATTGCATTTTCTGTAGTGTCAGGGCTTTAGAAAGAATACCGACTAGCAGATGCAGCTTTTCTTCACATTCTTTTGGCCATCTCAGAGCCGCTGTACTTCACTGCATCTTACTGCACAAACTCCGGAATCTGTGGGTAAAAGCCTTTAGAAATGATCTGAGAGTTTTGGTACATACAAGCCACTTTAGAGTCAACTGGTTCTAGGTGGATTCGCATCCTTTCAACCTGCTAATTGGGCAACTTATTACCTTCTCTGACTTCCACTTAGCTCCCCATGATGTTAAGATGGAAACAAGAGTTATCTTGCCAAATAGTAAATATGAGAGTTTGTGAAAAGTGCCTAAGAAAGTGCTTGACACATGTTGAACTACTCGTAAGTGGCAGTCATTGTTAGGAAGAGTTTAACTGTCATCTTTAGGTTAACTCTCTGGGTTTGACTGCTCTGAGAAGTGAAAAAGAGATTCCATGAAAAACAAGGCTGGGCTGGGCAGTGTGGTCTGCTACTCATTTGAAAGTTGTACCACATGGAAGATTTTACTCTTCTGTTTTTTTGGTAATCTTGAGACACATATTTTCTATCTACTGTTGTTTTAAAGGTCATCTTGAATTGATTCAGTCACATATGGTTTAAGCTCATCCCCTTTGTTAACCTGCACACTAATATTGCAATTGTTAATGTTTGAAGGGGCACTTATTCCAATAGTTTTTCATTCAATGTAAGAAAATGTAAATTCTTTGAGGAAAAGTAACTTTGGTAACTAGAGAATTTAACAGAAGATTTATTTTAATTCTCCTGGTTATTATATTAATTTCCTTGTAAATATCTCCAGATGTGTATGCAGTACATACATTCTCTGAACAAATTCTGGCTACTATTTGATAAATTATGTTCTGAAATTTTCTACCTAGGGACCTAATTCTATCTTGGAAACATCAGCCCTCGGCTCATAGTAGAAATCTGTTAGATCAATGAGGATACGAAGAGTAAAACCTGGTTTAGAGTAACAGATACTTTAAGAACTACTATGCGTCTGCTTCTTTTACTTTCAACAGCCATTTAACTTGTTTTCTTGTCTGGGAATAAATAAGCCCAGAAAAATTAGGTGAGCCTCATGTCTCAATCCTAAAGGAAATCAACCCTGAATATTCATTAGAAGGACTGATGCTGAAGCCGAAACTCTAATACTTTGGCGACCTGATGCCAAGAGTTGACTTGCTGGACAAGACCCTGATGCTGGGAAAGACTGAGGGCAGGAGGAGAAGCAGGAGACAGAGGATGAGATGGTTGCATGGCATCACTGACTCAATGGACGTAAGATGAGCAAGCTCCAGGAGATAGTGAAGAACGGGGAAGCCTGGCATGCTGCAGTCCATAGGGTCCAAAGAGTCAGACACAACTTAGCAACTAAACAACAGCATGTCTTACTTGGACTTTCTCTTTGTTCTGATTTCGCCCTTTTTTGCTTGTGTTTTCAGGCTCAGCTATGTGAATCATGCAGAAGATCTGGCCTCCAAGCTCCTCCAGTGTTCCCCAAAGAACAGACTATCAGCTCAGGCTGCCTTGAGCCACGAGTATTTCAGTGACCTACCCCCGCGGCTATGGGAACTGACTGACAGTGAGTGTGACAAGTTTGAGACATCTAATTGAAGCCGGGGCGTGATTTTAGCATCTATGTGTAACAGACATGCAGAGGGGTTCACATGTTTGTGCTTCTGTAATATTATGTGTGTTTATGTTAATATATGCATTATATGTATATGTGTGTATGTGTGTGTATATATACAAAGAGAAAGAGATGGAATGGGGGAAGGGAGGGAGTGTGCATATATATTTAGCAGAGTCCTGCTATTCAGTTGTGAGCTTACCAGACACAGGAAGAAAATGGATTCCTTATTTTGCTATCTCTGCTCTGCAGTCAGCAGCTGCATGTCTTTGTATTTGATTATGTGTGTGTCCAAAAAAATGATCTGAGCAGTCATAAAGGAGAAGGAAAATATGATTTACATATTTAGTACTTTATGCGTACAGTACTTTTTAACTGGCTGCAGAACACAGAGTAGAAATGATTCATTTCTGTTTGATTCTCAGAGACTATCTTGGTTGTAACAATAACCTTAAAAAGGGCTGCTATGTAGTGAGCTGACGAACAGAGTTGGCAATTGGCTAATGCACTGAATTGACATGTAAGAACTGAAGACATGTAATTCATTTTAACTACAAATGCTCTTGGTATTCATACAGAGTTCTTCTCTGGGTCTTTTAAAACAAAACACATTCCTGGGTGGGTTTTTGTTTTGTTTTTACAAGTGTTCATATTTACACAGCCTTTTCCAATTACATTTTAAATATTTGGGGGAGGATTTATGACTGGGAGGATCTCATCTTTCTTCCAAAGTGTGAAACAAAATTCTTGTGAAATTTTGCAAAATGCTGTTTCAGTAAGAACACTTTTGTTCAGCAGTGATACAGTCTTTCCAAATACCAGTGAGAAGTATTTCTTCTCATGCTCTTTTCTTATTGCCTTAAAAACTCATATACTGCATATACGGATGGATATTTATAATATCATTATTAGTCCTTGAATATGTATCGCTTGCCATGGACATGGGCTTCCCAGGTAGCACTGGTGGTAAAGAACCTGCGTGCCAGTGCAGAGGACGGAAGAGATGCAAGGTCAACCTCGATGATCTCTAAGTCGGGAAGGTCCCCTGGAGGAGGGCATGGCATCCTGCTCCAGTGTTCTTGCCTGGAGAATCCCAGGGACAGAGGAGCCTGCTGGGCTATGGTCTGTAGAGTCACAGAGTCAGCCATGCCTGAAGCAACTTAGCACGCACTCATGCACCATACATAAAAGTTCTATCTTTGTTCTCTTAGACTTTAGACTTCCCCCCATGATAGCCCTGGAATCTCCTTGACAACAGTAACCTTTTATTTGGCAATTAAATCCCAAGTAACAACTCTAGGGTGTTCCTAACCTAAATCTTTCCTGATATTTTACACTGAATTCTAATTGCTTTTTTTTTAACTCTAAAATGACTATAAATGTATTAACCCACTACTACCCTGTACTAGAAATCTTCTTCAGTAGTTCATAGATTCCAAGTCCATATTATCCCATATTCCCTACTTACTTTCCAAAAGTTTCCATTGATCATCACTACTGCTGTCCCCATTAAAAAAAAAAAAATTAAAGATGAAATCCTTGTAGAAAAATAATCAATTGGTGACACGTCTTCCCATACTGAAAAAAAAAAAATGATGCCAGTGGACTCATTAGTTTATGGCTCATCAAATTCGAACACATGATTTGTTTTCCCCATTAGTATAACTTGTAACTTGATAGCACTCCTCCTTGGTGACATCTCAATCCCATCTGACTTGATGATTGAGTTTAAGCCAGGATTTTGATGGTCTATGAATTCTGAATTCTGTAGTAGTACTTTTTTGTTAATATGGACTTATTACCCACTTGCCACTTAGTTTATCAGCCAGTGGTTAAATCCAGTTTCTATCAGTAAGTAAATGCCTCCACATTATCACTCGGCAGCAGGCTGCCAACGGAGACAGCCTTGTCCCCGTCATTAACAAGCACAATGTATGCAGAACACCAGAGGGGAATTAAAACCACAAAAAATACCTCAGGGTGGTATTTTTAATATGAGAATTTAATTTGTAATTTCACAGATTAAGAATTTTGCCTGCATTAATCCCTTTATCAGCTCACAGCAGGCTATTTGCAGAAGCATAACCATAAGGCGATATTCATTGGCAGAAACACGCCTTTGCATAACGTTAAACATCAGGGGCAGTGAAACCTTTTGAAGGGGGGAGAATAAAGATGAAAAATCATTATATTTTTCAAGCAAGATTCTGCTAAATGCCTCCGGTAACAATTTTGAGTTTCAGAAATGCTATTTCTGTGTCTAGTAGATAATCATTATGAAGCATAAATCCAGTCGCAAAAAAGGACAACCCCAGTCTTAAATACCACAGTCATTTCCATCTCGAACAACGTGGTCGTCCTTGTAAACATGTTTACAAAACAAAGAATTTCTAGGCTCTGGAGACTTTGGGAACTAGTTTCTTTTTGGGTGAAATGACTGGTTTTGGTGACTGTTATCTAGGTTAATATCCTGCAGACTGTATTTAGAAGTTCTTGAAATTCTTAAAATTAAATTTTGTGTTAATGTGGAGTCTTGTAAAAGTTCACCACCTGGCAGTTGGCAGCAGCAGCAGCAGGGCCAGGATCCTCATATGCTTCCTTTTCAAGGAGGTTTGGAACGGGGGCCATCTGAAAAGAAGTGTTGCAGAACCAATAAATGGATTCTCTTAGCAACCAAGTCATGGTTTAGACTGATCAGTTTTAGGAACCTCACTTTAATACGTAATCTGCTCAGGCTGCAATAACAACATAACATAGACTGGGGCTTAAACAATAAACATTTATTTCTCACATTTCTGAAGGCTAGAAGTTCAAGATCAAGGTGTTTGCAAAATCAAGGTCCCCGATGAGACAGCCACCTCCCTTATCACATGGCAGAGAGAGAAAAACAGTGACATCTCTCTCTCTCCCTTTGCAAATAAAGCCACTAATCTCATGCTAAGGGCCACACTCTCTTGACTGCATCTAACCCTAACTTCTACCCAAAGACCCCATCTCTAAAAACTTATCACATTGGGACTCCAGGATGAATTTTGGAGGGACACAATTAAGTCCACAGCAGTCACATTCTTAAAGATAGGTCATAGCATTTTTTTTTTTTAAAGAAAAGAATGTCCACAAAGAGAAAACACTTATGCAAGCAGAAAGCAAACCCAGGTGAAGAGAAGAAGATTGTAACAAAAGTAAGTTCAAAGTGGGCTCCAGCCTTCTTGGCCTACTTTTAATGTAGCAGACCTTTCGAGATGAGAATCAAATGTTATTAGAACCTTGGTTGCACAGAGCCCTGGAGTCATTCCATGAATTCTTATAAAAATGAAGTTATATGCTGATGCCAGACTGTTATTTGCTTTGGAAGAACGTATAACAATATAATATCTTTATTGTGCTAGTCCTTAAAACCTCACCAGTTTACATAATACCAAAATTTAGAAGTAATATATTAGTGTGCCACTGAAGAAGGAATTATAAATTCATCAAGCAGGAATTATGGTACAGTTACCTGGGGATCTGACGGTTAAAGCTGGCTAATTCTAGTGGCACCCTGTCATTCTCCCTCTATCCCAAAACCCCAACAGCCTTGCCCCACTTCTTCACAAAGATTTAATTGCAGGAAAGTAAATCGAGGGCTGATTTAGAAGAAATTCATTACTTTTCCCAAATACACCACAGGGCATTCTCCTGTGTATACTATCAAGTTACATAAATTATTGAAGCTGAACTACCCTTGTCAAAGTAAATGAACAAAATACACTTCATAGCGCAGAGTCCTTGATTTTATTACATTCATTTGCTAATTCACAAAACTCAGATCTACAGTAAAAGAAGGCCAGCAAATTGGTGCAGTGTGAGGAGCACTGAACTGGGAATCAGACCACCTGGATTCTAGCTTTATAGCTTCAGCTTCACTATTAACTAGCCAGGCAACTTTAGACAAATGCCTTAGTCTCTGTGGGTTTCCAGCTTCTCGTTTAGAGACACAGTGATCCCTGAGGACCTTTGTAGCTCTTCTTTTGGTAGGGTTTCTGACTTATTCCCACATATGTCCTATATATTATCCTAAAACAACATCATGCCATGAATGGATCTCCATGCCATCTTTTTAAAAATAAAACTCACCCTGTTCAAATGTATTCGCTGCTCCAGTTCCTAGACTTCCATTTTCTCTTACATCCTTTTGTGCCAAGCTTCTGCACCCAAGACTCCACAGCTGCTGGTTTCAGGCCCTATCCATGGATCTTTTCCCGGCCCTCATCTTGACCCATCAGCGTAATTCACAATTGACCACCGTCTCCTCCTGGTAATATTTCCTTTGATTGGTTTCCAGGACAGGACGTTTTCCTTTCACTCCTCTAAACATTTCTTTTCATACTCCTTTGCAGATTTCTCATCTGCCAGACCTCTCACTCTTATAGTGCCCTGGGGCTCAATCCTCAGATCTTCCGATCTGCATACACTCCCAAGAGCCCAGATGATCTCATTTAACCTCATGATTTAGATGTCACCTGTGTATACTGACAGCTTCCAAATTTCAATCTCCAGGCCCATCTTCCTTGATTCCAGACTTGCATATCCAGCTGCTACTTAACATCCCCATTTGGATGTCTCATAGGCATCTCCAGCTTCATATTATCAAAACTGAACTCCGTATCTTTTCCCCCAGACTTGCTCATTTTGGAGTCTTTACCTTGTTCATAAATGGCAATGTCATTCTTCCAGTTGTTGGAAGTTACCCTTGATTCTTCTTTTGTTACACCCAAACCCAGTTCTTCCATAGACCCTGTTAGCATACCTTCAAAGCAGATCAGTAGAGGGTCCTAACTTCTCCCCTGCCACCGCCCACCCCATGTTACTTACCATCATCTTTCAGCTGTATTTTTATAGTAACCTACTAATTGTTTTGCCTGCTTCTCCTTAGAAAGGCTTTGATGTTTGCTCTTTCTTCAGTTCATCCTCGATCTTCCTCTGGTTCTTTCTATGACTTGCCCTCTCACCTTTTTGGGTCTCTGCTCAAAGGTACCTTACCTGGGAAGCTTTCACTGATCTGCTTCCACCCCAGGACTTCCTGTTTCTTGTCCCTGCTTTATTTTTCTTCATAACACTTAGAACTAGTTGATTTATTTGTCTGAGTATTTATCATCAGTTCAGTTCAGTTGCTCAGTCGTGTCTGACTCTTTATGACCCCATGGACTGCAGCATGCCAGGCCTCCCTGTCCATTGCCAACTCCCAGAGTTTACTCAAACTCATGTCCATTGAGTCAGTGATGCCATCCAACCATCTCAGCCTCTGTTGTCCCCTTCTCTTCCCACCTTCAATCTTTTCCAGCATCAGAGTCTTTTCAAATGAGTCAGTTCTTTGCATCAGGTGGCCAAAGTGTTGGAGTTTCAGCGTCAACATTAGTCCTTCCAATGAATATTCAGGACTGATTTATTTTAGGATGGACTGGTTGGATCTCCTTGCAGTCCAATGGACTCTCAAGAGTCTTCTTCAACACCACAGTTCAAAAGCATCAATTCTTCAGTGCTCAGCTTTCTTTATAGTCCAACTCTCACATCCATACATGACTACTGGAAAAACGAAAGCCTTAACTAGATGGACCTTTGTTGGCAAAGTAATGTCTCTGATTTTTAATATGCTATCTAGGTTTGTCATAACTTTTCTTCCCAGGAGCAAGTGTCTTTTAATTTCATGGCTGCAGTCACCATCTGCAGTGATTTTGGAGCTCAAGAAAATAAAGCCTGCCGCTGTTTCCACTGTTTCCCCATCTATTTGCCATGAAGGGATGGGACTGGATGCCATGATCTTAGTTTTCTGAATGTTGAGTTTTAAGCTAGCTTTTTCACTCTCCTCTTTCACCTTCATCAAGAGGCTCTTTAATTCTTCACTTTATGCCATAAGGGTGGTGTCATCTGCATGAGGTTATTGATATTTCTCCCTGGAATCAGTCTTGATTCCAGCTTGTGCTTCATCCAGCCTAGCATTTCTCATGATGCATATAAGTTAAATAAGCAGGGTGACAATATACAGCTTTGACATACTCCTTTCCCTATTTGGAACCAGTCTGTTGTTCCATGTCCAGTTCTAACTGTTGCTTCCTGACCTGCATACAGATTTCTCAAGATGCAGGTTAGGTGGTCTGGTTTTCCCATCTTTTTAAGAATTTTCCAGAGTTTGTTGTTGGTCCACACAATCAAATGCTTTGGCATAGTCAATAAGGCAGAAATAGATGTTTTTCTGGAACTCTCTTGCTTTTTTGATGATCCATTGGATGTTGGCAATTTGATCTCTGGTTCCTCTGCTTTTCTAAATCCAACTTGAACATCTGAAAGTTCATGGTTCATGTACTGTTGAAGCCTGGATTGGGGAATTTTGAGCATTACTTCACTAGCGTGTGAGATGAGTGCAATTGTGCAGTAGTTTGAGCATTCTTGGCATTGCCTTTCTTTGGGATTGGAATGAAAACTGACCTTTTCCAGTCCTGTGGCTACTCCTGAGTTTTCCAAATTTGCTGGCATATTGAGTGCAGCACTTTCACAGCATCATCCTTTAGGATGTGAAATAGCTCAACTGGAATTCTATCACCTCCACCAGCTTTGTTCATAGTGATGCTTCCTAAGGCCCATTTATCATCTGTTTCCCCTAAATGAAATCTGCAAACACCAGGATTTCTTTTCCTTCTGAGTTATACACTACAGGATTCTAAAAGCCTGAAACAGTATGGGGCTCAATAGATACTTCTCCAAACAATGAATGGAAGAATGGAACAAAGAAAGGGCAAAATATTTCATTTCCAAATTCAAGCTAATTGCTCTAGATCAGAGCAATATGAGAGATCAGCTGAGCTGTGGTTTGGAGGGGAAGTCAGACTGTCCTGTCGTATGTGTGTGTGTGAATCTGTGTGTTTGTGTGTGGCTGTGACAACTTGACAATTTCAAAGACCAGTGTATACCATTTTGTTTCATGTACTGGATGTCCAGCATTGCATTTCAACCTCACCTTTTGAAAGAGAAGATTATAAATATATAAATGAAAACTTTTTATTCTGTCCACAGTGTCTTCTATTTTTACCGTCCCAAATGTAAGATTGCAACCGGAAGCCGGAGAAAGCATGAGGACCTTTGGGAAAAACAGTAGTTATGGCAAAAGTCTATCCAATAGCAAGCACTGATGCGCACAGCGTTCTCCAGAGAGCACAGGTAGGAGGATCGACGGTACTTGGAAAATAATTGTGAAAAGACACTGAGTTGATCTTTCAAATGAAATATTTCAGATTTATGTTTTTCTATCTAGTGAATCTTTTATGTTCGTTATGGCCTTCATTACAAATTGATGTCATTTCCATATTTTTAGACACCTTCTGGATCCTGACCAAAATGGTACTTTATTTATGTAGTCATAAGCAAACCATTTTAGTCATAAGCAAATTATTTCCCAACTCACACATTCTTCACTGAGGTTAGAAATGGTTAATCTTGGAGGATATCTAAGTCACAGACCTGCTGTGTGTGGCCCACGCAATTTTTTTTCCCTTGGTTGCTGTCATTGTAAAATTGGGTAATTTTACACAATGTCTAGATTTCTGGCTTTTCTTAAAAAATCGGCAACTCTAGCAATATTGCACTCACATTCCTGCCAGAAGTTTGTGTGTTTAGCTGAACCATCTACCTCCTTTGAAAAGGACGTGGGCTCCCTAGGTTTGCTTAGCGGCCGTTTGGGTCACTTCACCCCTTTCTGATTCCTGCGTGTTCCCTGGTACAATGCTTATCATGGCGAACCTTTTCTTTTCCTTCTTTCCAATTCTTTGACCTCTGCTCTTCTGCAGATGGAAAGTAGAACCTAAACAAGACAATCTCTAAGCATGTCAGACTGTCCCAGTGGTTATCACATAGGAATTACAGAAACAGGCATAAGTTGGCAACCTCTGCAGAGGCTGTGTCTTTATTGCCAGTTGGGAATGTCTGGGTTATTTGGAGGTTTATGCTGATATATACCTTTTTGTTTAATGCAACATAACTCTGAAGTAAATAATCAGCTTTTTTGTGGGGAAGGCTTTTTATTTGCTGGCCCATATGTTACTTGCTTGTGTCACTATTTGGTCATTAAATGTTCCAGTGAATCCAAAGATACAGACGGTACTCCAGGAGCTCCTCTTTCTTCCTCTCACTCTTAATTTGAAATATATTAACAGGCTGAACTATCGGAAGTTTAATTGTCCACATTGTCTACTGGGCGATTAGACAACACCACTGGTCTCAGCTTTTGAGGACTCTCAATGCGGGGGTCAGTTTTGGCCTCTCAGGAGTTCAGTGGTGATTTATGAATGATTGGAGAGTAGATTCTCAGACTGATAAAAGATGGTGTATAAATGCCAGTCAGGAGGTGCTACTAGTAGACTTGCCATTTCATTCATAAGAGTAAGATTCTTCTTCTGGTTATTTCTCTCTACTGGATAAAAAGCTACCAAGAAGCATAGCTTTATTTTCCCATCAGCATCTACAGTCTCTCTTCAACTGGTCAGACAAAGTGTGGGGCTGCATTTTTGACCAGTTATCCCCTGGTTCTGAGGATGGTTTTAATTCATGAGGGTTATAGCAGATGCCTTTTAAAGTATTTAACCTGCATTACCATAATGAGAGCCCCTGGCTTTATAAACCCCTTAACCAATTCAGTAGAGCCAAACAAAAAGTGAACTTCATTTGTGCTGCTGCCTCTCTCACACACACACACGCGCACACACACACGTGCACGCGCACACACACGCACACACACACACGCGCACACACATGCACACACACACACACGCACACACACACACAAGCCTGAATTTCCATCACAAGGCTGTGTCCTTTCTTCTGTGCTCTTTGGAGATCTCTCTGAGCTGAGCCTGCCCAGTTAAAACTGCTAGAATGTGCTTTAGGTCAGCCTTTCCATATAAATTAAATCAGGCTCTCTGGACAGAAGCATTGCCCGTAAGGTCTCAAAAATTGCTTAAGTGAAAAGGGATTTTGAAGAGCTGTTCAGAACTAGTCATTGGTATTCAAAAGCCTTTACAAAGATGATTTTTCTTTGTAGTATGTTTTTTAAACTAGCTTCAAGAATATATCTAGAACCTCTTCTAGAATTATCTAATAATACTACAAATATGTTCTCTGTGAATTTTGTCTGTTTCACATCAACTTTTAAAGCTTTAATATTATTATCATTATTGTCTTTGTTGTTTCCTTTGAAATCCAAATGCCTCAATTTGATTCAACATTATATTGAGGAAACATTTAATTTTTTTTTCTCGGAAAAGCTGCACAGAAGTTGAATTTTAAGAGTTTTCTGTCAGCAAAAAAGAAAGAAAGAAAGAAAGAAATCCCTTTAACTTTTTGCCTTTGTAGGGTTTTACATTAATCCAATGTGTACATCTTAGAGATTAAATAACATAGCCTATATATTGGTCTAAGACATCGTGCATAGTGAAGCTGATTCTGATCAATAGCTGAATATCAGTATCTATATTGCAGATATTATAGAGTCAAAAGTCTACATAAATAAGGGTATTTGTAAGGAAAATATATATTTCCCTAGATTTTGATGTTGATGAATTAATTAATTAACTGTTTAGAGCAAGCTGTGATGTCTTAAATTTTCCTGAAATGTCCCAATTCTTTATAAATCTTAGAGAGATTGGGAAAAAGAGGAAGAGGGAAGAGGCTGAGGGCTCACAGGGGTTCAGACTGTAATTTAGCATTTTAAACACCTTTCTTTGGGGAGTTAGACAGAGGTAAATATGGAAAATGCATTGTATCACTTCTGATTTTGAAATGGTGGACAGTAGGGTTTCAAGTCTTAGTTTTTCTCCTATGCCACGTTGCCCAACTATTTCTAAACTTGCATACTAAGGTCACTTCAGTCATTTAGTTAATAATTCTGGATTTGCATAAACTGGCCTAATTGAAAACGCTAATGAGGAGTATTTTTCTTTGCAGTAGAAAGCAACTTTGGTTTCAGAGTCTTGTAACCAAATGAAATGAAAAGAAAACCGCATTCCCCTAAGTTTAAAAATGGGATAGAAGGCAATGGATGATCAAAATACTGTGCTTCCTACAGTTTGTTATCCTCTAAAGATGTGAATAGACCACAGATTGCATAGGTTGTCCCCATCTTTTTGTCAGCATGGAAGGATAGGATTTTCTTAAAGTCTGAGAGCACCTTAAATGTGCATAGACATGTTCCCCAAGGGAAAACCCAGAAACTATATTGAATATCACATCCATTAGTATCACTTATATTTGTGCACAGCGATACCAAATACACCCCATGCTGAGCTAATTTTCCAGTCATTCTAAATTGAGACAGGGAGTGCACAGTCACCCTGTCAGCTCTCCTTTTGCCGAATACAAGGGATAAGAATGGTCTGTGATCTTTTAGACAGACGTCGTATAATTTTTCTGAAATAGTATATGATCATTATGCAACATCTCTTTTCAATGAATCCACTAGTCTTCAAACCCTATTAAATTCATAATAAATATACAAACATCTGTCTAGTGCATGAAAAAGCTGTATTTGGTTCAGGTGCAAGAGCTGCACACATATTTTGGTGACGCTCTCCTTGCTTCTGGTATATAACTTTGCTAATCAATGTTACGTAAGTATGATATGAAAATGGAAGAAAAAATGTGGTAGACTTCTTCCATTTGACTCAGTCATCAAGCAATAATTTCCTAAAAGTAGGCTGCCAGGTAAACAGTAGGATGCAGAAATTGCTCAAGAATGTTGATGAAATAAGACAAGGATTTTTTTTTAAACCAAACTCCGTGCAAAATGTAATGCATTGGTGCTTAAGGCTCTTTGGCATCGCTGTCTGAACATCCAGTTTATTTGTTTGTTTGTTTGTTTGTTTGTTTTTGGCGGCACTGGGTCTTCCTTGCTGCTCGTGGCCTTCCTCTAGTCTCGGGGATCGGGGGCTGCTCTTGCTTCTGGTGCACGCTGTCGTTGCGGTGGCCTCTCTCGTTGCAGAACACAGGCTCCGTGCGCTCAGGCGAATAGTCGCAGCTCGCGGGCTCTGGAGCACTGGCTCCGTAGTTGTGGCACACAGGCTTAGTTGCCCCGTGGCGTGTGGAATCTTCCCAGATCAGGGATCGCACCAGTGGCCCCTGCATTAGCAGGTGGATCCTTATCCGCTTGTACTACCAGGGATGTCCTCCCTAGTGAGTTTTTAAAAATCTAGGTTCCTGGGGTATGTGAATCTGCATTTTAGAACCCCAGAGAAGGTTGATGCAGGCAGCCTTTTGAACCACATATTGTGACCTCTTCAGTAAATATTTAAGAATTATACATTTATGAAGTAAAGTAATTAACTTATTTAGGTCAGGGCTGGATAAAGACAAAGTGGGGAAACCTATCCCTTCCTTTCCCTTCTTTTTTTTTTAAAAGGAAGATTAGTAAGTTGTGCTTTATTAATATTTATTGATAAAAGTTCTGCTGTCCAACAAGGTAACCACTAGCCACCTATCTATCTAAAGTAGCTATCTAAAGTTTATTTTTATGAATTAAAATTAAACTAAATTACAATTCTGTACCCCCAGTAGCAGTACCACATTTCAAGTGCCCATTACCCACCCATGACCAGGGGCCACCATATTGGACAGGGCAGAGAGGGGACCTTCTCAGCCTCACAGACGGTTCTACTGCCCAGCACTGGTGAAGGGCATTCCTCTTGCCTGCTTTTGTGAAGAGGAATCAGGGAAATTAAACTGAATTCACTCAGTAAAATTATATTTCAGTTCTAGAACGTAATGACTTCAGGGAAGCTCAGAATGTTTGAGAAAGAGAAATACTCAAGCGAGGAAGAAGTTGGGTGACCCAGAGAGGGACCGAGATGAATGATCGAGTGACACGTTCTGTGACCGCAGGGACAGGACACCCCGAGAGGAAGCCTGGGTGGGGATCCTCTGAGGGAAGGAAACGCGGTGAGGTTTCCTCGGTTGACTGTGGTCTCGGTTGAGATTGTGTGGGGAAGTAAGGAAGAACAGATGGGCAGCCTAAGAAGCTGCACGGGCAGACCTCACGAGAGACTGAATGTCTGTCAGGATCTGACAGGAGCCGTGGTTTGTCTGCCATCAAACTCGAACACCCTCTCACCTCTGGTACCTGCTCCTGGAGAGGCAGCCCCCTCGCTCTGGGCCAGCCGTGACCTTTGTGTCTCTGCGTTGACTGACGGTGCGTTAGTCTCCTCTGCACCTCATGGCTTCTGCTGCCCCATCTGCTGCTTCATACACGGCGCTTCTCCTCGTCTCTCTGTTCCTGGGGTGGCCTATGGCCGAACTCTTTCCTTCAGACTCAAACCCGCCTCCAGAGCCGCTCTGCTCCGTGTCACCATCATCACGGAGGGAGAGCATGGCTGTTGAGTGGGTCCGGTCAGCTGAGCTGTGGCGTGGGTGGCCAACCATTCCCGAAACAACCCCTCAGAAGAGGACGCTGGGCTTGGCAGCCTCTGAACTTTCTAGAAAAGGTATAGCCAGAAGGCGCTTGGCCTGGTCTGTACTCTATCAAGGGCAAAATCAGACAAGTCTGAGCAAACTCCAGGAGAGAGTGAAGGACAGGGAAGCCTGGCGTGCTGCGGCCTACGGGGTCACAAAGAGTCGGACATGACTTAGCGACTGAATGATAACAAAATAGAGGGAAACTCCCTTTTTAATGGAGTAAAAATGCCCTCAGTGTGTGATTTATTAATCAATTTGATTGACTGATTTGGCTGCGTGGGGTCTTAGCTGCGGCATGCAGGAATCTTCGTCATGTTGTATAAGACCTTTTCCTTGTGGTCCAGGGACTCTCTAGTTGTGGTGCCATAGGCTTAGTTGCTCCGTGGTATGCGGGATCTTAGTTCCCCAACCCAGGATCAAACCGATGTCCCCTGCATTGCAAGGCAGATTCTTAAGCACCGGACCACCAGGGAAGTCTCATGTATGATATTTTTGACTAAAGGTCTTATTAAGCCATGTTGCATTTTCTTAACGATAGACACAAAAGGAGATGACACCCATTAGTACTTGCCACAGTATAAGAAATTCAAGTGTTGGATCTAGTTTTCTTTCAGTAGCAGGAAGATTTATGATTTTTTTTTTTTTCCTGCAAGAACTGTTCTTGTCTGCATGACTCTGCAAATTTTTTTCCTATCAAACAACTACAGTTTTATCTCTGTTGTCTCAATAGTTGTGGAAATAACAGGCAGAGGGGGAAACCAGCCTGAGTGTTCCCCTCAGGTTTCATTTGAAAGAATCCCTGGTTTTTGTCTTTACCTCCTCGTTGCTGCAGATGAAGAGATCTTATTCAGGAAATTGACAGTACTTCGAACCACACAGATGCAGACTACATTTGTGAACACTTGATTGAGAAAGGGCTGGGATGTGGTTTATGTTCCCCACCCCAACTCCACCTTTCTTTCCTTACTTTCTCCTCTACCCTAGAGAGTCTATTACGTCCTTTGAACCCTGTTGCAAAATAGTAGGCTACGGGGTATCTGCAGATGCTTGTCTGTTCTCTTCTCTTCTCTTTTCTTCTCTCCTCCTTTCTCTGCCTCTCCACTCCTCTCTTCCTCGCTCACTTCTGATCTGTACCCGACACTCCATCAACTTTGTGAATGGACTCACCAAAGCCCTTTACTATCTAATCTGCTTAATTATGTCCTGGGATTGTCACAAAGCAGAATGAAAAGAACGTTTAATATATCATGCTTCGTGCATCCAGAGTGCATTTTTTTAAAGGGTATATTTTTCTCTGTATTGACATGTTTTCAGATTTACAGAACAGTTGCAGGAGTAATAGTACAAAGAAGGCCTGATACCCATCACCTGCTTTCCCCAAATGTTTGCATTTTACTTCTTTTGCTGTATCATATTCATTCTCTCGCCTCTCTTTGTCACACAGATACACAAATGTGTATACATCTACATTGTTTTTCTAAACCGGTTTTTCTTCACATGATCCTCCATTACCTTTAAACATTTCAATGTTTTTCTTAAACACAGAGAATTCAGAGTTAATATTTTTACATTAAAAATATAGGGTTTTTTGCTTTTGCTTTTCCCTTTCCTTTCTCTCACTGAGAGTTTTTAAATGCGAAATTGCTGAAAGAGAAGAAACTGGTTTGATGCTCCACAGATTGGCTCATCAGCCCATGGAGGCTCAAAACTTGACTATGTTTTTGTGATTCGTGTTTCCAGGTCAGATGAGCTTTCAAATTGAGGACTGGGAGGATGGGTAAGCGGGGGATGGTGAGAATAGCACTGCAGCTTGCATCTTCTGTTCTTTTTAAAACCTAAATTAATTTCTTAGGGACTATTTAGCCAGCAGCATAATATGAGTGAAATTTTCTTATAAATAGTGGGCACAAGATGAGATAAGGCTACTAGCAAGATCTCTATTAGACTGCTTGGCCAAACTATTATGAAGTTAACTGTCACATAGAACAAGTAGTTATAATCTGTTCAGGTGCTCTATTTTTCCTCTTCATTTAATGTTGATTCTTATGAATTTGGGATACAGAGCGACTTGTCTATGCCCTAAGTGCACTGTATTGTATTATTAATAGCAGGATAGCAGCTGAGTCCCACTAGACAGTCTTTGTGGTCTGCAGATGCTCTAAGAAGTATCTGAGCATAAAAGGAGGCTGTTTGAGTTGAAGTGGGCTGATGGTCTGGGATGACATTTGAACGCGTGGAGGACAATGTCTAAATGACAGTGCCAAGAAAGGAAGGCAAAAAAAAAAAAAAAAAAAAGCTTGAAACTATTGCCATTGTCCTCAGATGCTCACCACTCTTGAGGTACTCCTCACAGATGAGCTTTGTCTGGGAAGAAATGGGAGTGGGATCGAGGAGGCCTAGACTTTGGGGCCCTGGGACAAAAGTCAGGGATTTGGTCCTTAGATACATTAAAATTCTAGACACCAATGTGATGAAAACCCCAACCCAAATGTATTTCAAGTCTTAGAAAGTTAAACATTTTAGCTAAATTATTACAAATATATTTAACAAAATGTTTGCAAAACTGTGAGATGCTTCAATGAATAAAGCTTTTAAGAACATCAAATTGGCTGTGCAAATGAATAATATAGCAGGTCTCCTTTGTAATTTAGGATGGCTGTGTCCTCTACCACACACACACACACACACACATACATACATACATACATACATACATAACACATACACTCTGTACACTCACCCAGCCAAATGGAATAATTTGTCAACAGTCCTAGAGTTGTTAGGATAACATCATAGATTAAACAAAGGATAACTTCTCCAGCTGATAAAATAGTGTACAAGTTCTAGAACAAAAACAATGCAGAAGTTTGAGATATCGATGGAAATTTATCTCAGAATAAATATTACCCGGTATGCCAAGCATGGAGTCAAATACTGTGCTGTTAACTTCCATACTTGGCTGAATTTTTTTCCTTTAAATTATCACCATTCTTTTAATGTAGTTTGCATTATGTATAGTGCCCCTGGATTTTTGATTGCTCTGGATTATCATTTTCAATTCAATTAGTAAAATGCCCTCAATTACATATAATAATTACTATAAATGGGGCTATTGGCCTAATTGTTATAAATGGGGAAAGATGTTTGATTATCATGTGCAATTAAATCATGTACAGTATTTATTTTACATTATTACATAAATGGTGTAATGATAACACGTAACTATATCATGTCATTCCTCGGTCAACAAATCTACTTCATGTTCAAAATCTCTAGAATTGTGATACATTACCAAAGATCCACAAAGTGAATCTTTTTTTCCCAAAGTAATTGGGTTATTCTGTGGGTTGGGAACCCCCTTAATAAACTGATTATGCACAGGGAAGAAAAATCTGGAAAGAAAAAAAAATTATTTTACCACCCTTAGAATCAAGAATGTCCAGATTATGCAACATTGTTAGTCTTAAATCCTCCCCAAGCCCAGTGCCAGCCTTCACCACACCTATTTGTTTTTATGTAAACATGTGAAAATCAACACCCCACTAAATGGTGGCAACATTTAAAATATGCCTAGGGAAAGAAAAAAAAAAAGAAATCCTTTCTTCACTGTGGCCAACATGGTAATCATCCTTAGTTTACAGATGCACATTTAACGAGCTTATAGCACATAATTAATTCTGCAAAGGAGGCTGTTTGACAGAATGGGATTAGGAGAATTGCATATTGATAGTGGCTGGAGAAATACATCTATTTTCTCAGTGTAAGGTAGGGTGTTCTTGTGTTCTTTAGAAATTGGCACATCTCATAGGTGTTGCTCTCAAAATGATCTCAGGATGGAAAGAAATCAGTAATTACAGAGCTAGGCATTCAGTTGTGCCCTAATTTTCCCACCAGTTTTTCAGTGTTTCAGCTGCCTCAGAGACTTAAAGTATTCTCATTAGGTAGCTGCAGAGGCAGCCGCTCGCCTACTCCCTCATCCTCTCACTTGCGTTTCCTTTTTTTTTTTCCCTCCATTCCTGCCTTGGGAGTGACTGTGAAGATCATTTGCTGGAATGATTGGCAGGTTAGAGGATTCGATCAGATGAGTTCCTCTTAGCGCAGGTCAAAAAGGCTAGTTAGCAGGAGCTGTCGAAAAATGCCAGCAGCATTCGAAATGGGAAATGTCATGACTTCGAGGCAGGGGTGCCACCTGAAACAGAGAGCCCCCAGCTCATTAGCAAGTTACAGGATGCGGGCTTAACTGGAGGGAGCAGAGAAGGAAAGATAACACCCAATAGGGAAAATGGTTGTGAAGTGGAATTGATTTCATGTATAATTTGTTTATCACTAGAGGGGACAAATGCTGTCCTTCTGACATGAGCCGAGGAGTGTGGACTATGAATGAAGCAACTTAGCATAATCTCCAGGTTGAGCTTTGGATTTAAAAAAATGCAAACTTCTTTATTCTTAACTGTGGAAATGATCAGGTCATGTTACATTAATTAAAGCTGACATACTCTCAAATGTTTTATCTGGGCAATTGTGGCAATTCCACAGAAATGGATGGAGATAGGCAACTTTAGAAAATAAGACGGATTTTTTTTTTTTTTTTTTTTCTTTTTCCTTTGCTGGTGTGGAAGACTAGCTCGGTTGCATATGGAATTATAACAGGCTTGGTGTTTATCTTCAATGGTTAGCTAGGCTGCACAAATCAAACCGGGTTCCAGATTCTCATGCAATGTCATTTACAGAGGAGTGTGTTTGCCCTTTGGGAGATTTAGATTTAATCCATGTTAAAATATATATGTATATTTTAGAATATGACTATATCATATTTTGATCCAATGTTAAAATTTGTATCTTTTTTTTTTAAAGGAACAGCTCTCCAGTTTCATTCCTGCCTAGTTGTCAGTTAATCTAGAATTTGATATTTTATCATAAAATCAACAACTTACCAGTAGCCATAGTTAAAAAACAAAGCTAAAATAAAAAAGTGTCCTTATAGGAAGAATTAATCTGCAATTTGTAAAGAGAGTGTAGTGGCAAAACAGAAAATAAAATTGCCTAGCATGTAGTCAAACCAAATGCCAGATTTAAAGGTTCCAGTATTTTTACTGTGTATTAAATGGGCTTTAGTGTAAAGCATTTTCCTACATAAATTGCATCAGAAAATATATTTGCTTTTGATAAGAAAGTTTTGCGATATCATTTATCTTTTACATGGAGATCTTCACTGTATTTTTTTAAGCAACAAATGCCACAGCTGCAAGTCTTTCTGGCTGAACACTAAAGGATGTTTACTTAGCATTCCAGATTTTGGTTACAACATATATTTTCAAAATGTTTTTGTCTTGAGTTTTCTCTTCTCTTAAATATTGGGACATTTTATGAGGCAGTTATGAAATAGCCAGAACTTGTTTTATCAAGCAGCTTCAGACTGCTGTCTTAAATGAATAGGAATCCTAAAACCTCCTAGTCGAAACACTGGTGGAAAATTCATTCTGTTCTGTATTCAGCATAAAAAGCTTAGCATTAAGCTACTGAATATAGCTGTGAAGATTGCCTGCATTACTTTTGTCAAATCTAAAAATTTAAACGTCAGTGTGAATCCACTGATCCCCTCATTTGGGAGCTTCATTGTGTGGTCCAGGAGCTGGCCTTTTAAAAAAAGAAAAGATTTTTGAAATGGTTCATCTAAACTTAAAATTTTTTATTCTTCCATAGTAATTTAATTTGTTAATGACTGACAGATTTATTAGAAATATGAAGAAGTCAATTATTTTGAGAGAAAATAGCATCAAAAAAATTTTTTTAACAGGCGGTTTGGGTCTAGTTGTCTTCCCAAGGACTTCCCAGCCTTCAGAAGCTTGAAGTAAGATGCCCTTACTACTACTTAAGACAGGCCAGCCAAAGGCATGTGGCCATGAGGAGCTGGAGGTGAATGGTGGCTTTTGTTCATGTCCGGTCTCATTTCTCACCCTTTTCTGCACACTCTGCCCTCACCTTGGCCTTCCAAAGTCAGCTCTGCCTTCACAGACTTTGAGACTCTCCACTCTGTTGCATTCTGCTCAATTAATCTCCTCTCCATCAACTAGAATAATATCTGACACATACTAATGTTATATTTATCATTCTCCTTGTTGAATCCTCTTATTTGAACAAAATATAAAGATTTTTATTTGTTACCTACATGTTGTTGTTCAGTCACTGAGTCGTGTCCAACTCTTTGTGACCCCATGGTCTGCAGCACGCTGGGCTTCCCTGTCCTTCACCACCTCCTGGAGTTGGCTCAAACCTACGTCCACTGAGTCAGTGATGCCATCCAACCATCTTACACTCTGTTGCTCCCATCTCCCTCTGCCCTCAGTCTTTCCCAGCATCAATGTCTTTTCCAATGAGTTGGCTTCTTTGTTGAATCTTTCTACAACTCTATGGATTAAGTGACCTTGTTATTGAAACTTTCACCATCAGATTTGAGGATTCCTCTTAGATAAGTTTGCTAGTTCCAAAGACAAGAAATGGTATCCTTATAATTGGCCTCTTTATCTCGGTTCTCCTGTGGTCCATATACCCTGGGGATCCCCAGAAGTTCCCTGGGGGTCAAAACTATTTTCATGATAATACTGAGATGGTCTTTGCCTTTTGCACTGGGTTGACATTTGCACTAATGGTGCAAAAACAGCTATTAACATGAGTCAAGGCAGTGGCACCAAGCTGTCTTCCTAGGCACTGTTTTCTCTACCGTCACCCAGTGGTAATTGTTTTTAAAGCCAGTTTGACTTAATAGGGGCTTCCCTGGTGGCTCAGAGGATAAAGCGTCTGCCTGCAATGCAGGAGACCTGGGTTAAACGGCAACCCACTCCAGTATTCTTGCCTAGAAAATCCCATGGACGGAGGAGCTTGGAGGAGCTTGGTACAGGCTACCTTGGTCCATGGGGTCGCAAAGAGTCGGGCACGACTGAGCGACTTCTCTTTTCCTTTCCCCTTTCACTTAATAATGTTCTTGGTGAAACAGTAAAAAATGATTAATTTTATTAAAACTCTGCCTTTGAATAGATATATTTTTAATATTTTTTGTGTGTGCCCAGTCCTGTCTGATTTTTTGCAACTCCGTGGACTGTATAGCCCACCATGCTCCTCTGTCCATGGAATTTTCCAAGTAAAAATACTGGAGAGAGTTGCCATTTCCTTCTCTAAGAATTTTTAATATTCTGTGTGTCTAAATTAGAAGTTTGCATAAATCATCTCCACCATACACCTAATGGCTATGGTTGTCTCAAGGAAAAGTGCAAGTGTTTGGGTTATAAGGGAAACTGGCTGTTTTTTCCCTGAAAACATGGTCTTTAATGGATGACTGACTGATGGTGGTTACTGGTTATGGTTATTCAGACTTGAATACTTGGCAGACATTTTCTCAGAAATGAATCTGTCACCCCAGGAAAACAACCAATAGGACTTGCTGCCTAAGATAAAATTAAAGCTTCTAATGGAAAATTAGGATTTGGGGAAATCCCAGAAAACTTTATTTGCTACCATGAACTTGAGATCTTTCCAAACATTTTTCCAGTGAGATGGGTGGTAAAATAAGCAAATGTGATTTTGTGATATTGTGTAGTGAAATGTGTCAACATTTGAAAGACCTAGATAAGTCATTGAATCAGTACTTTCCAAATGACCAGTGCATAATTGTACAAAATCATTGCATGGATAAGATGTTTGCTGAAAGTACAAAAGACACCAATAAATTTTAAAGTAACAGAATAGAAAGAATTCATTGATATGGTTTCAGATTTCCCAGTGCAACTAATCTTTAAGAAACTACCACTTGTTAAGTTTTGTTATATTATAAAAATATATATAACCACAATGATCTGAAAGGGCTGTTAAAATACTTCTGTTCTTTCCATCTACTTATCTGTGAGAGGCCATATTTTCTTCAGTTGCTTCAACTATAACAACATATCATAGAACAGATTGAATGCAGAAACCATTATGAGAACCCAGCTGTCTGCTATTCAGCCAGATATTTTAAAGTTTTGCAAAATTGTGAAACAGTGTTTCCCCTCTTGCTAATTCTGCTCAGAAAATATGGTTATTAAAATAGTGTTTTATGTTAACATGCTTTTAGGTTCTTTTTAAAGAATTAATAAATATTTTAACATTTCAATTTTAATATCAAATATGGTAAACAGTGATGCTGGGACAGATTGAAGGCAGGAGGAGAAGAGGGCGACAGAGGATGAGCTGGTTGGATGGCATCACCAATACAATGGACATGAACTTGGGCAAACTCCAGGAGATGGTGAGGGACAGGGAGGTCTGGTGTGCTTCAGTCCATGGGGTCAAGAAGAGTTGGACACGACTTGGTGATTGAACAATAACAACATATGGTAAACAAATCCATAGAAACAAATGCTCTTCGCAGGGTGGGGGGGGGTCCTTTATAATTTTCAAGAGTATAAAGGGTCCTTAAGACCCAAAAGTATGAGAGCTGCTACTCTCTGCCCATAGTGTTATGCATTAATTCTGACATGCTAATTATTCTGGTAACATTTTCTGCTCCCTTGAATATATTACTCTTCACTGTAGTATTTTTGTTTTGCTCTATAAAGTTATTCCAGTTCTATCCATCTAACTGGCTATCTCCATTTTTCTGGGTACAGTGGATAAAATTTCAGTTCTTGTGTTCACACAGATGTCATCTGGAAATTACAGTTGAGCGCCATTAATATCTATGTCCTTGATGATTAGAAGGCTAATTCTTAAAGGACCTTTGCTCTATATTAGTTTGGGAAGCTGTAACTTTCCCTTTTTTTGAGATACATTCTCAGTTCAGTCACTCAGTCATGTCCAACTCTTGGACATGGACTGCAGCATGCCAGGCTTCCCGGTCCATCACCAACCCCCAGAGCTTGTTCAAACTCATGTCCATCAAGTCAGTGATGCCATCCAACCATCTCATCCTGTCAGCCTCTTCTCCCCCTGCCTTAGATGCATTAGGTTTGACCTTAGACGATGGAGGAGCTCTGATCCTCAGTCCTAACTCATCAGGCCATTTTACACGGCTCATTTATACGACTCAAGAGGACTTTCTGCACAGCCACCTGAGCAGATTCAGCATCCATTCAACTTCTTTCAGGAGAACAGACTCTGTATTTCCCTCCCTGCCTATTCGTTGTTATTTTAGTTTAGTCACTAAGTCAAGCCTGACTCTTTGCGACCCCTTGGACTGCAGCACACCAGGGATCCCTGTCATTTACAATTTCCCAGAAAGTGGAAGAAGGAAGTGAAAGTGTTAGTCTCTCAGTTATGTCTGACTCTTAGTGACCCCATGGATGGTAGACTGCCAGGCTCCTCTGTCCATGGAATTCTAGAGAATACTGGAGTATTCTCTACTCCAAGAATACTGGAGTATTCCAGTATACTGTAAGAATACTGGAATGGGTAGCTATTCCCTTCTCCAGGGGATCTTCCCGACCAGGGATCACACCCAGATCTTCCGTACTGTAGGCAGATTCTTTACCATCTGGGCCACCAGGGAAGCCTATAATCTCCCAGAGTTTGTTCCAACTCATGTCCGCTGAGTCAGTGATGCCATCCAACCATCTCATCCTCTGTCACCCTCTTCTCCTCCCGCCTTCAGTCTTTCCCAGCATCAGGGTCTTTTCCAATGAGTTGGCTCTTCCCATCAGGTGGCCAAACTATTGGAGTTTCATCTTCAACATCAGTCCTACCAGTGAATATTCAGGACTGATTTCCTTTAGGATTGACTGGTTGGATCTTCTTGCAGTCCAAGAGACTCTCAAGAGCCTTCTCCAGCCCCACAGTTCAAAAGCATCCACTCTTCAGTGCTCAGCCTTCTCTATGGTCCAACTCTCACATCTCTACATGACCACTGGAAAAACCATAGCTTTGACTAGATGGACCTTTGGCAGCAAAGTTATGTCTCTGCTTTTTAATATGCTATCTAGGTTTGTCGTTGCTTTTCTTTCAAGGAGCAAGCATCTTTTAATTTCATGGCTACAGTCACCATCCATGGTGATATTGGAGTCCAAGAAAATAAAATCTGCCACTATCTCCATTTTTTTTTTCCCCATCTATTTGCCGTGAAGTGATGGAACCAGATGCCATGATCTTAGTTTGTTGAACTACCATGAGGTAGCTCTTGGAAATCTGAGTACATTATGGGGTTTGGAATTGAAAGCAACAACTCAGCATGACTAGCAGTCAGTTTAGGGTTATATTTGTTAACTCTCTATTTTGAAATGTTTTTAGATTTATAGAAGAGCTGTAAAGACAATACAGAGAGCTATACCCTTCACTTAGCTTCTAAAATTAATAACCTTGGACTTCCCTGGTGCCCTAGTGGCTAAGAGTTTGCCTGCCAATGCAAGGGACGTGGGTTTGATCCCTAATCCAGGAAGATCCCACATGCCATGGGACACCTGAGCCCCTGCACCACAACTACTGCGCCCTTGCCCTAGAGCCCAAGCTCCGCAACAAGAGAAGCCACCGCAGTGATAAGCCCATGCACCACAACTAGAGAACAGCCCCCACTCACTGTAACTGGATAAAGTCCAAGCAGCAACAAAGATCCAGCACAGCCAAAACTAAATAAATTTTTAAAAAATAAAATCAAATTAATAATCTTAATAACAGTGGTACATTTAACAACTTTCTAAAGGAACATAGGTACCATACTGTTAATTAAACTACAGTGTTATTTATAGTTCACCTGTTTTCACACACTCATGTCCTTCTTCCATTCTAGGCGTTCATCTAGGTACCACACTGCATTTAGTCTCCATGTCCTTTTAGCCTCTCTGGTCTGCGATAATTTCTCACTCTTCCCCTGTTTCTCATGTCCTTGATGCTTTTCCAGAGTATATTGTCCAGGTGTTGTGTGGAATGGCCCTTGTGATGGTTTCTCTTGTTTAGTCTGGGGTTATGAGTTTAGGGGAAGGTGATCACCAAGGTGAAGTGTTCCTTTCATCGTCATGTCAGGAAGTCCATGATGTCCACACGGCTTCTTACTGGGCCTGTTGACCTTGATCAGTAGGTAAAGGCAAGTGAGATTTTAAAGCCAGTGTGATATCCAGAAAGTAAAATCAGAGAAACAGGAGTTCTGGCACATCTCAGTCAGATGGAAGGAATTCAAGACCAGTGATCAGGGCTCTCTGAGAGGGAGAGAGAGAAATTACTCTCAAGACTAAGACTGAAAATGGGTAGAAATGGCAACAGGAGTCCCTGACAGAAAGGACAGTGTCTGAATTAAGAATCCTGGGATGTTCCAGTTTCTGACTCAGGATCAGTGAGAGAGTTTAGCGAGATATCCGGCAGAGTGTGAAATGCTTTTTGTGAATGCAAATAAATGTCTGGCTACTTTACACTTGTTGGGAACAGAGTTTGAGTTTCAGCCCCTCTGTACTGAAGTCAGCTGTTATTTTTGTGTTCTCCCCACTGGCAACTAAAGCTAGGATGCAGGAATGTGTTTACTGGTTTATCCTCAGTTCACAAGTCTGTCTTCATCATGTAGTATGGCACAAAATTTCAGTTCAGTTCAGTCGCTCAGTCATGTCTGACTCTTTGTAACCCCATGGATTGCAGCACGCCAGGCCTCCCTGTCTATCAACAACTCCCAGAGTTTATTCAAACTCATGTCCTTTGAGTCGGTGATGCCATCCAACCATCTCATCCTCTGTCGTCCCCTTCTCCTCCCGCCTTCAATCTTTCCCAGCATCAGGATCTTTTCCAATGAGTCAGTTCTTCACATCAGGTGACCAAAGTATTGGAGTTTCAGCTTCAGCCTTAGTCCTTCCAATGAATAGTCAGGAATGATTTCCTTTAGGATGGACTGGTTGGATCTCCTTGCAGTCCAAGGGACTCTCAAGAGTCTTCTCCAAAACCACAGTTCAAAAGCATCATTCTTTGGCACTCAGCTTTCTTTATTAGTCCAGCTCTCACATCACACATGATTACTGGAAAAACCATAGCCTTGACTAGATGGACCTTTGTTGGCAAAGTAATGTCTCTGCTTTTTAATATGCTCTCTAGATTGGTCATAACTTTTCTTCCCAGGAGCAAGCATCTTTTAATTTCTTAATGCCACCTAATATTTAGGAATTCAGTAACTTTTTTGAATGATGATGATTATGACAAAGAAAAAATGTTAAGATGGCTAAAATAAGACAGATGGAACATAAGTTTTTTGGAATAGACCACCTAAAATATTTTTTAAAAGGAATTATTAAGTAGACCAAACTGGATGGAATATTATGCAGTCTTAAAAATGATCATCATAAAGGGGCAAATAGCATGGAAAAATACATATGATAAGCGGGAAAAGTAGACTAATTCTACGTGTATGTATATACACTTTATGTGTAAGGAAAGTGACAAAGGAAATACGTTAAGCTGGTATTTCCCTGGTGTAGCAGAAAAACAAAAACCTCCTGATCATAGTAGCACTGGTCTGCCTGCAAGAACATAATAGTAATACAATCCTCAGTGGCCCACGCCACTTGCCAAGACTTTAAACGTTTGCAAGAGGTCAGAGTCCCCTGGAGAAGGAAACGGCAGCCCACTCCAGTATTCTAGCCTGGAGAATCCCATGGACTGAGGACCCTGGTGGGCTATAGTCCACGGGATCACAAAGAGTTAGACATGACTGAGCATGCACACACACACACACACACACACACACACACATGTACAGACACATACGTGTGTGTGTATGTATGTGTGTGCACACGCTTAGGCACTTCAGTCGTATCCGACTCTTTGCGACCCTGTGGACTGTAGCCTGCCAGGCTCCTCTGTCCATCGATGGGATTCTCCAGTCAAGAATACTGGAGTGGGTTGCCATTTCTTCCTCCAGGGGATCTTCCTGACCCAGGGATCGAACCCACATCTCCTTTGTCTCCTGTATTGGCAGGCAGGTTCTTTACCACTAGCGCCACCTGGGAAGCTCTGAAAGTGAAGTGAAAGTGAAAGTTGCTCAGTCGTTTCCCACTCTTTGCGACTCCATGGACTATACAGCCCATGGAATTCTCCAGGCCAGAATACTGGAGCAGGCCCCTTCTCCAGGGGACCCTCCCAACCCAGGGATTGAACCCAGGTCTCCTGCATTTCAGGCAAAGTCTTTACCAGCTGAGCCACCAGGGACGCTCTCAGAAGCCAATATATATATATATGTGTGTGTATATACACACACACTTCTGTCAGCAAAGCAATCTGTTTCCTTTTTAATTCTCTTTCAGTTTCTTTGACTTCTCATGCACTCTTTCAGCATTCAGTCAGTTTTGCTTTTTGAACTGTTTACCTGTAATTTCCAATTTCCACCTTCATCCCATCTCTTCTTGAAATGTTCCCAGCGAGCAGTAGAAAAAAGAAAAGTTGTGTGTGTGGTTGGGAGGCTGTGGTGGTGTGAGGTGAAAAGAAGACAGAGGGAAAAAAGACAGCTAAAGGGGGAAAAAAAGATTTCCTAGAGAAGGAGAATGAATGCTTCACTTGTTGGCTTTTAGCACAATTACCATACCTTAGGAAATATGCAAGGAGTCGTTAATTACGACTAAATGAGGCTCTTTTGGAGGCTGTGGCAGGCCCAGGGAGCTGACTGTCAGAGCAGTGAAAGATGTTGAATCAGAAGGCTGGACTCTGCGTCAGGCAGCCAGACAGAGAAAAGATAGCTGTTGAGAGTAGCCGCGACTGGGGACCTGTGGCTAACATTTGCATACTTTTCCTGCAAAAGGAGTTTAATCCAAAGAAAGAGAGAGATTTCAGTATTGTCAGGCAGGCTTTGTTCGGGGTGAAGAGCAGGAGATCTGCTGAAGCGGCCTTTCTCAAAGGCTTGGTCTCAGCCTTGAGGTTGTTCTCCTGAAGTTATGTTCTCGAGGGTTGTTTGCACTCTATTGTATGTCTAAAGATCTTCAAAACCCAAAGGGCTCGAAGTATCCCCCTTCGCCAGCACAAAGGACGGGAATTTGTGTGGTAAGAATGACTCGCGTTGCAAAATGAACCCAAGCACCCTTTGTTCTTGCACAGAATACTCTGAAGTTCCAAGGATGTCTTTTCAAGCCACACTGAGTGAGTCACACCATAAAAGTGTTTGCAGGCTAGCAGACAAGGTAAAACCAACCCAGACTTGTGTCTTTTTTTTTTTTTTTTTGCAAACTCAATAAAGGCTTTAATACAATCACCAGAAAATATGGCTCAAAAAAAAGTATATATGGCAGATAAAAACAGTTTTTAATTGCCATGCATCATTTTGCCTTGTTTCCTAACAAAATTTTCTGAAGTTCAAGTATTTGAAATTAAGACAAGTTATTTATACAACTAAGTAGAACAAATTTTCTCACCACCCAATCAACCTCATCTTTTATCTGGTGAGAAACGGAGAATTTCCTGCCATGGAATAGTTCCTGTCATATCAGTAAACAAAAGATGTCACAGTCATCAGCAATTGCAGACGCCACAAAAGGTAAACTGGTGAGCCTGCGGGAACTCAGGAAGGAAAGAATACCTGCCTTCTAGCAGCCATCAGACTGCAGCCACTCCCTACAGTTAGCTGGTGAGCTACATGGAAGCTCAGGATGTGAAAAAAACAAAAACAGAATACTGGCCCCAGATAGGTGAGGTGCACATCAAAGGAATGATTTCAGTGAGCCCAGATTCCTGCATCTTCCTGTACATAGAAGAGCCCTGCATTCCTTAACGTAGGATATCTGGTTTTCTTTAATTAACAATTTTCTTTTGATGTTTAGACTACCTGCACTTTGTTGCAAAACTTCTATATAAATTGATTCCTCTCCCTACCTCCTCCTTGGAGCAATTCTCTCAGAGTTACTTGAGATGCTGTCTCCTGGGATTAAAGTCCTGAAAAATCCCACCAAATAAAATATAACTCTCAACTTTTAGGTTGTGGTTATTTTTCAAGTCAACACTGGCAACATGAGCTTATGACTATGGTCTGTTTCCAGTTTTCAAAGATGCCTTCTTTCCTACCCCAAGAAGAACTAGATAGTGTGCAATGGTCTATTCCTCACTGTAAGTTTCTCTAATAGTCTACACATCTGTACTGAGGAGTGTGTATCTGTAGTACCTGCTTACATGTTAAGTCATCACAGTATTTGTGGATCAGACACCAGGACTCATTTCAACTTCACTAGTTGGTCTGTATTTATAAACACCCATAATCCTTATAGTTCAGGAAAGTATGTACTCAAAATACAAAATAGAAGTTTTAAAAAATAGCAATTTATTTGTTTATAAGGATAATGTGGACAGTTGTGAGTGCTTTTCAAATTTATGATCGTGTACATGGAGCTTAAAGCTTCAAAAAATGTGGTATCTTACCACCTTATATATATAACTCAAAATATACAAACTAAACCTGGTAGCTCAGCTGGTAAAGAATCCAACTACAATGCAGGAGACCCTGGTTCGATTCCTGGGTTGGGAAGATCCCCTGAGAAGGGATAGGCTACCCACTACAGTATTCTTGGGCTTCCCTTGTGGTTCAGCTGGTAAAGAATCCACCTGCAATGCGGGAGACCTGGGTTCAACCCCTGGGCTGGGAAGATCCCCTGGAGAAGGGAACAACTACCTGCTCCAATATTCTGGCCTGGAGAATCCCATGGACTATACTCCATGGAACTATTTGCATATTTGCAAACTATTCCATGGTTGCAAAGAGTCAGACACAACTGAGTGACTTTCACTTTCACTTTCACACGTTGTTTATAGTTCATCAAGCAAGATAAGCAATAAAACTTGACATTGGAGATTACGGGAAAATATGTGTATTTTTAACAGTAAAAATACATAACACAAAACATGAATTTAGCTTAAGAGTTTTTAAAATTGCAGATATTACTTTAAGATTTTTTTTTTTTTTAATTGTTGCTTATCCCTTTGCTGGATTTTTGGCTCATTTGGAGACCTGCATAGAAGACACCATACAAACTCAAAATAAAATGAGTAATGAAAAATCTGCTTGTCTAAGGGTCTGAAAGACCAGGAAATGTCCATCTGAGTTTCAAAATAAAGGCAAAGCCTGGGACTTGTAGAAAGAAAGGAAAGGCTTACTTTGAAATGAACATGAGCCGGCTTCTAAGAAAAAGTGTTTGTCTTCTTCTTTGGTAGAATAATTAGGAAAACCTTTATCAGGTCATATTTGGGGATTTCCATGGATGTGAAAAAGACAGTGAGCATGGTTCACAGGTGAGGCTGGAAGCTAAGACATTGGTGATGGCCAGATTAGAGCTTTCTGAAGTTATCATAAATGAGTGAATACAGTGGTGCTTGCCACTTTCCTAAATACTTTAATTTTTTGTTATGATTGAGATGCTGGTCTTTGATCTAAGTAAACTCTGCTTTGCTGGAAGTGGTGCTTTTCTGTCTCCTGCTTTGCATTTTTCCCTGTGAGAAGCGTGTCTGAATTGGGAGGACCTGAATATACCTCTTTGTTGCCGAGCTTGTCAAGCACTGCACTGTGTTCCCTTTCCCACCAGGAAGGTCAGGCCACTGGGGGCCGATCTGCTGTCTGAAATGAACCCGACTGTCTGTCCCCAGTGTCTGACAGATTGAAACAGTTGTCTGTGTTACAGCGCTTTCAATGCTTTTTAAATGCCTCATTTTCTGAGAGAAAGGTAACGTATGTAGGCTCCATTGAAAAGATAAAATTTTTTCTAAGGGCTGGATTTTGGGTGTTAATATTTATCTAAAAGGAAAATTAATTAACTTTCTAAGAACATATTTACAGATTCAGGAAGTTAGCTGTGTGCCCTGCGTGGGCACGCACACACACACACACACATGCACACTCGTACCAAGATAAGCCTTCACTTATGAGTTCTACTTCTAAAGACTTATATTGTGGGGCTTTTTTTAATTGGAGTAATAAAATTATGAAGTATGGAACTGTTTCAATAGTAGAATTGTCAAAGTAAGGGTCTTTTGTTCACGGAGATTTCAGTTTCATGTGTTTTGATCAGAGGTGTGTATAAAGCCTGAAGAAATTTGTGCTGTGCTGAGCCTCAATTGAATACTCTCCAGATAATTGAGCTAATTAAATCTTTACCAACATTAACACAACTCCAGCATTCCTTGGACAGTGGATAATTATTGTATGAACATGGGGAACTTAAACTAAACAGATGAAAATAGAGTTCTGTGGAATGGGTATTGAGTTTATTCTTTATTCATCTTTTGATAAGGTTTAATTAAAACTGCCTCTCTCCATTGTGGTGAGAATGAATGTGCTTGTTTTCCTAGTGAAAAGCAAATTATTCACTTCAGCCATGGTTCAATAATCAAAGCCTTTGCAAAGTTTTGGGTTATAGTGTAGCTATGGGGATATAATTGCTGCAATTCTGTATGAAGGCTTTATCTTTTTTTTTTTTTTATTACTTTCTCTTATTTATTTTTGTAGAAAGAAACTTATAAAAGCCCATTTTGGGATTTGGTGTGGAAGTACATATGTTTGAAGTCTTATTATAGGTTTGCCATGGCTAGATTTTTCTTTTTAATGTGTATTTCTTACAACCTCTTGTTTAAATGAATCATAGAAAGGGACACCTCTTTAAATAGTTGGTATTTGAGACTGATCTTTTAAATTAGTGAACAAATTCAATAAAACTTTGAAATTCTGTGGCTGCCACTAGATTGACATAGTGACAATCCTAAGGGTGGAAAACTAATCAACATTGGGAGTTCTTTCTGCAAATATGTATATTTGCATTCTCTTTAACTTTCTTTAAATTCAACAAAAATATTTTGTATATTTTTCTTTTAAAGGGTTTTTTGTTTTTATGTTGGTAATACTTTTGTAGCATAAATAGATTTTATGCATACTAATGACAATTTATTTTCAGACTTACTATCATGACTGTGCTAGACTTCTTTCTTTCTTTTGGTGGGAGAAGTAGCTTTATTTAGAGAGACACATATTCCACAGACAGAATGTGGGCCCTCTCAGAAGGCAAGAGGATGTGCTAGGTTTCTTCTTGTCCATTCTTTCTTCTTTTTAATAGAATGGGAGATTACAAGGATACAGGATATTTATGGAACCAAGGACAAAAAGAAAGCTGTGCCTTGGGCATAAACCAGAAGTCCATAAAAGGAGTCAAGTACAGACACACTCTTTCTCCTTCCCCATCTTTTAGTTGTCTTGATTCTGACTTTGCCTGCTTCTCTGGCCATGCAGTGGAAACGACGTTGACTTGTCCCAAAGTTTGTCATAAGAAAAATTAAAAAGACATCTCTCTTGGTCAGTGTTCCAATTCCCTGCAAAGGAAATCTGCCCTTCTTAGATCAAGTGAATCAGCCTGAAATCCAACTTTTAGTGCCTCCACTTACCACTTCTTTTTTTAAATGTTAGTTATTCATTTATTTTTTGGCTGCACTGGATCTTCGTACTGCATGTGAGTTTTCTCTAGTTGTGGGGTGAGGGCTTCTCGTTACAGTGTCTTCTCGTTTGGGGAACAGGCTACAGGCACACATCCTCAGTAGTTGGGGCACACAGGCTTAGTTGCCCTTAGGCGTGTGGGATCTTAGTTCCCTGACCAGGGATTGAACCAGAGTCCCCTGCATTGCAAGGCAGATTCTTAACCATGGGACCATCAAGGAAGCCCACGTGCCACATCTTTTCTTCATCAGTTTCTTGGAGAGGAAGGAGATGCAAATGTGAGCTAAAGTTTTTTCATCTTTAAAATTGTTTTGAGGGTGAAGTCATTGAATGTCGTGTTTTTCAACTTACTCTCAGGGGCAATGATATCAATCTCATGGACTGGAAATGGTGTTTTTTAAATGGAATAGTCTAAATGAGAAAGAAAAATGTTAAAGATGATCACATGTAGTAAGAATAAATATTATTTCATCCAAGTTTTGTCTTAGTGACACGTATATGTGTGTGTGTGTGTGTGTGTGTGTGTGTGTGTAAGTGCTCCTACACTGAGTCACTTAGTCAAATGTGTTTTGACAGTGAGTTGTGCCCCAAACAAGTTTGCAAGCCAGTGACTGCTCCTCAGATCCCCTTCAAGGTTTTTCTTGGGAGGCAAGGGAGGGAGGCACCCACTGGAAAGGAGTCCAAGCCCCTCACTCTCCCCATCAGAGCAGCTCCACTTTAATCTGCTTTGTACTGTATGTTTCCACCTAAAATATCTTTTAAACAAAGGATGCAGTGGCCAGAAGTTTGCATAAGTGATTTCCCAGGTCCCTTCTTGGGATTTTTAGAGCTAAGTACAGTAACCACCAGGAGCAGATCAGGAATTATTGTGGTGTTCTGTGTGAAGGATGGCTTGGGAAGCCATCCAGCCCTCCTTTGCTTGAGGTTATTTTTTTTCCCCTGTCTTTCTAATGCTGAAATGCAGTTTCCCTACTTAATCCTATAGAAAACAGTGAGACTTAGTATATAACCAAGACAACAGTAAATCTGAATGGACTTGAAGCAGCCTTAAGATTTTTAAAAAAGGAAAAGCAGCGAGTCCTCCTCCCAGCCCTTCCCCTGGTCCAGTTCTTTAGGGAGGGATGAAAGGCAGAAGTAAGCACGGGGGAAATGAGAGAGAAAGAGGGTGCAGCTCCATCACGTGGTCCTCAGAGAACTGAGCATCCTGGGGAAAGACAGCTTCTTTAATACAAACAAGTAGTGTGAAAGTGAAAGTTGCTCTGTCGTGTCCAAGTCTTTGTGACCCCAGGGACTGTCCATGGAATTCTCTAGGCCAGAATACTGGAGTGGAAGGGACAGGCTACCCACTCCAGTATTCTTGGGCTTCCCTTGTGGCTCAGCTGGTAAAGAATCCACCTGCAGTGCGGGAGACCTGGGTTCAATCCCTGAGTTGGGAGGATCCCCTGCAGGAGGGAAAGAAGAGAAAGGAAATAGAGAATAAGACTAAATAAGAAAACAAGCTAAAGGGGCATCTTATAGAACCTCCTTTGGAAAGTTGCAATAGGTTTAGCTAATCCTTGTTTCTGCCCTTGACATTGTGGAGGGGCAGACTGTCCTAAGAGCGTTGATCTCATGTTGAGCTCTTTTGTTTAATTTTAGGTCCTGTTTGCCTATTTGCATACATACCCAAAAGTGGGGCCTTATGCTGGTGAGCATTTGTTAGTCATTCATTGCATTCACACTTGTCCTGTGAGCAACGGGCTTCACTTGGTCCCGGCAGCTCTTTAACCCACAGAAGCTGTGTAGGCTAGGGATGAAGGTCTCTGACTTGGGTCAGCCACCTGGGCTTTGAGACTGCCCTGCACTACTTAACAGTGACCCAGGCTAAGTCTTAACCTTCCCAAGCCTCCAAGTTTGTCCATCTGTAAATTGGGACTAGAAATAGTGTCTATCTTATCAGCTTGTTGTACAAATTAAATGGGATGGTAATGTATTTAGCCTAACGGCTTGCTTGGTTCATAACAGCACTCAGTAACTGTTAGGAATCCCAAATTTCATGAAGTCTGTGATACAAAAGACATATTGACTTGAATTCTTTGATGATAATCACTTTTCATTTGTCTTTCCATTTGCTGTTGTTGTTTAGTCTGTAAGTCATGTCAGACTCTTTTGCAATCCCATGGACTGTGGCCATCCAGGCTCTTCTGTCCTTGGGATTTTCCAGGCAATAATACTGGAGTGGGTTGCCATTTCCTTCTCCAGGGGATCTTCCTGACCCAGGGATTGAACCTGTGTTTCTTGTATTGGCAGGTGGATTCTCTACCACTGAGCCACCTGGGAAGCTTTCACCTAACATGAAGAAAAGCTAGAATTCTTACAGTGCAACACATTTCTTGGTACAAATCATACATAATCATGAGTGGAGGAAGGGCATATTGGGACTTGGTTTGGCATGAGTTTTAAAGAGAATGAAGAAAAGGGATTGTGGGAAATTGAGAAGAGATATTCAAGATATCCTTTAGAAAGTCAGCAAGAAAGCACAAGAGGAGAATTGAAAGTGTTACATCCAGGGGATGTGAGATATGAGGAACATGGTAGAGTGGAGGCAGTCTGGAAGACAATTTATTTGTTTTGAGGCCCCAATAGGGATTGTTGAAAACCATTCCAAGTGAAAGGGGCTTCCCTGTGGCTCAGACAGTAAAGAATCTGCCTGCAGTGCGTAATTATTAATGCAATGTAGTCATGTGGTTGGACTTCCCTGCTAGTAAACAACCCACCTGCCAATGCAGGAGAAACTGGAGACTCGGGTTCAATCCCTGGGTCGGGAAGGTCCCCTGGAGAAGGAAATGACAGCCCACTCCAGTTTTCTTGCCTGGAGAATCCCATGGACAGAGGAGCCTGGCAGGCTACAGTTCACAGGGTCGCAAAGAGTCGGACACGACTTAGCGACTGAACAACAACAAGAGATCTTACATAAAAATCTTTCTTTTTCTACAACTCACTGGAAACACAAATAGAAGGGTGAATGAGCCATTCTGGGCATTCTCTAACCACAGTGTAGGGCCAGGGTTGAGTAGAGGCTGCCTTTTTAGGAAAGGCTGTGTTGTGAAATTTGCTACAGTCCCTGGTACTCACAGGTGTCCTGCCAGGGATGGTGAGAAGCAGTGGCTGTTTACCTTCATCTTTTGTCTGTTGTTTATCTTACAGTAGAGGGGAAAGAAAAATGAAATATTTCTTGTAACTTTATCTCTGTCCTAAATGACAAATGTGAAAATAGCCCAAAGGAGCCTTTGTTGCAAGAAGAATTGGCAAGAACATACTTCTTTGTGTAAGTAACTAGCGCATTCTGCTCACTAGTCTCTTGGCCCTTAGAATCTTTTCTATTTAACAATTAATCAGATTTACTGTTATGTGTGTTTGTGTTTGCGTATAGTTTCCAGGGGACCAGGAGCAAAATGAAAAGAGTTTAGCAAGTTTGTAGGGAAGAAAGATACTCGTGGAAGTAAAGGGCCCAGATGAATGAGAACCAGAGGAGAGCTGGCAAACACTTATGCCAACAAATCCCATAGATGGCTGTGGGAGAGAGACCAGGACGAGGTGGTACTAGTCAGCTCGGGCTCCCCTGACAAAATACCATGACTGGGTGGTTTCAGTGACTGGCTTGACTCCTGATGAGGGCTCTCTTTCTGGCTTACAGACAGCCACCTTCTCACTGTGTTGTCACATGGCATGGTGAGGGGTGGGGGGGTGGATATCTGACTCTTCTTACAAGAACTCTAATCCTGGGGCTTCACTGGTTTTCCCGTGGTTAAGAATCTGCCCTGCAATGCAGAGGACACGGGTTCCATCCCTGGTCCAAGACGATACCATGAGGCAACTGAGCCCATGTCCCACAACTGCTGAGCCCATGCTCCGAAACAAGAGTAGCCCCCGCTCACCAAGACTAGAGAAAGCCCACACATAGCAACAAAGACCCCAGCAGAGCCAAAAATTTAAAAAACACATATCAATGTATGACAAAACCCACTGGGAAAAAAAAATAATAATAATAAAAATTAAAAAAGAAAAAAAAAAAAAAAAAAAAAAAAAAATTAAAAGAAAATACACTAATCCTATCATGGGGGTCCCACCCTCGTGAATTCATCTAAACCTAATTGATCTACCAAAGGCCCCACACTGGGGATGAGGGCTTCAACATGAATTTTTTTTTGGGGGGGAGCATCCAGTCCATTACAGTGGTCACTATTGTCAAGCAGTTTACAGTGCAGTAAATGGCATGAGATACAGATGATTAACTCAAGGTAAAACGTGAATACTATTATACAGGCCTAGATAAAATGCCATCAGAAGAGGAGGGACAGACCTCACTGAGTCAGGGGATGCTTCGTGGAGAAGAGAGCATCTGGGCTAAAGCTTGAAGCCTGGTGGGAAGCTGCTATAGCACACAGGGAACTCAGCTCTGCGCTGTGATGACCTAGAGGGGTGGGAGGGAGCAGAGTGGGGGGCGTCCACGAGGGGTGGGATACATGTATACATACGGCTGACTCGCTTCTTTGTACAGCAGAAAGTAACACAGCATTGTAAAGCAATTATATTCCAATAAAAAATAAATAAAACTTGAAGCCCAACATCCCACAGCTGAGTGGGAGCTGCATTCATAGCCCAGCGCAGCAGTGTGCTGGAAATGTAAATGAGTCCTGTCATCCCATTGCAGTCACCACTCATCTGCTGATTTCTGACAAGCCTGCTTTATTTTAGATGTTTCAATCACAGTCAGTCCAAGCCTATGCAATTATTTAGTTGCTACTGTCTAGAGGAACTTTGACTACCTCTGGAGATAAAATTAGAGCCGGGAGAACTGCAGTGCCCCCCAGCACCTTGTCCAAATTGAGTTAATTAATCTGTAACTCGAACACCCTAAAGGCCCTATTTAAATACAATTTCACTGTTAGTGAGAAACTCCAGGAACCATGATTAAAACTGAATGCAGTCAGAAATAAAAAGTGTGAATCTGTCCTTAATCTGAAATTCTCAACATGAAAATGTGGCATAAGTTTCATATTGTTTCAGCTGGCTCTTAAATACATATCACAGTTATTAATAAAATGATAATATTTTACATAAACCTCAAGAAGACACAATTGGTCTGAAACTACCTGAGATTACCACATAAGCACTTGTTTTTAAAAATATACACAAGATGCTGTCATTATGGGCCATATTTAGATGGTATTGTTTTTTCATAAATATTTCAGAATTAAAAACACAGTGTATGCATGCTAAGTTGCTTCAGCCATATCCGACTCTTTGCAACCCCATGGATGAACTGTAGCCCACCGGACTTCTCTGTCTGTGGGATTCTCCAGGCAAGAATACTGGAGTGGGTTGCCATGTCCTCCTCCTGGGGATCTTGCCCAGGGATCGAACACGCATCTCCTGCACTGGCAGGCAGGTTCTTTACCACTGTCGCCACTTGGGAAGTCCAAAAATGCAGTAGGTACATAGAATTCAACTGCAGCTTTCATCTCTGACTCGTTTTCGTAGATTCAGGCAGCTTTCCCATATTTATGTCAGTACAAAGGAGAGATGACACAGATGATCCGGAAGTCATTTAGAGGATGCATTGTTTGAGCTGCGTCTGTCCTTTCAGAGTAACTTTCAGCATGGTCTAATAGTAAAATGAGCTTATGCTTCTAAAAATGGTAACCATTTTGGAGCGGGAATTCCAGAATGCCTCGAAACCTAGTGCAAGGCCACAAAAGGGATAATCCACTGACAGATATTTGAGGGTTTTTAAAAATGTATATTAAAAGCAAGCCAAGTGAAGGATCAAAGATGAGAAAAGAAGACCAGGAAGATGATCGAAAGAAAAGAACATAAGCTATTTCTAGCTTTTCATTTCTACTCTCAGACTTTTAGGTTATGTTCTTAGATAGGTGTTGCAGACTAGGGGGCAGGGAAAAGAGAAAGGAATTCTCTGGTGGTCCAGTGGTTAGGACTGTGCTTCCACCGCAGGGGATCCGGGATTGATCCCTGGTTGGGAGCAAAGATTCCACAAGCTGAGCAACCCTACAGACAAGCTTTCCTACATGGAAATTTGAACACTGAGTAGCGTTACTGTCTTGTCAGTCACACTCTCTTTATCCTTAACGAGTTGCTGAAGCTTGCCTGGGGAAAGCCATAGGTCTTTGCTGCCCAGATAGAGAGCAGGCACTGCAGGGACTTCCCCGCGGTCAGTGATGAAGACTTCCCCTTCCAATGCGGGAGGTGTGGGCTCGCTCCCTGTTCTGGGAGCTCAGATCCCATGTGCCTTGAGGCCAAAACACTAAAACAATAGAAACGGAAGCAATGCTGTAACAAATTCAATGAAGACTTTAAAAATGGTCTGCATCAAAATCTTAAAGAAAAAAGATGTCAAGTACTCTTAAAAACAAAAAGGAATGGGTCCTAAGCAGAACACTAACTGGGTGAGACAGAGGAGGGTGCCCTGTTCTCTGTAGTGTTGTAAGATTTCCCACTGATGTTGATAACCAATAAATAGGAAGACCTGTTCTGGTTGAGCAATATCACTGCAATCCATACCGTGCCTTATTTCTTTAGACATATCTTTTTAGAGAGCTGAAATGTAAATTAATAAACCAGCCAGGGCTGCATGCCAACATGACTTGAAAGTTAACTGGAATTTATTGATCTGCAGCCTACCAGCTGTTCTTTGCTGCACTGCACATTAGAAAGTCAGTCTTTAAAGTCGGCCAATTTTTTTTTTTTTACCTTGAAAAAGATCGTTTACATCTTTAGATAGTACTGTTGTTTGGCTGTACCTTCTCCCTTCTACCCCTCCTCCCCTCCTCCTAGATTGGGTCATTAGGGACTAATGTTGACAACAGTGATAACTAAGGCAGCATTCATAATTCATGCCTCATTTTCTGCATTAATAGAGGGGAAATGAAGCTATGGCTCGCCAGACCGGCTACTTTTCAGCCCCTGTCTGTGAGGGGTGTAGGGGAGGGGAAGTTTAAAAGGTGGGGGGACAATAGAAAGCTCCTGGTTGCCTTTATTAACCTGTTAAGAGTCTGGCCTCCGTGGATGTCCCAAACGTCTTAAGCCCGTTTCGGTTTTTCACTAGACGCTTTCTCTTGAAGAGCCACCTGTTGGGTGAATCTAAGCCCTTCTATCAGGTGTCCTGAAAGAGCCTTTTAAACTTCAAAGGGGTTTACCTGGCTTTACTGTTCAGACAGTGAGTGTAATAGACACCCGCATGTGTGTCCTTTGTGATTTTTATAAACTTTTCCAGTCGCCTCTCTCAACTTCCAGTTTTTCTAAGCTGAACAAACTAACAGCCTCCATTTTCCTATCTCTGTTTTCCTTTGATCTCTCTCTCTCTCTCACACACACACTCACACACGTGTTCAGGTTTTTTCCTTCCACTCTCTAAAACAATACCTAAGACATTTTATTTTCCCAATTTCACTGGGCTTGCCTAATCAAGTGCGTTAGAAGACATAGTAATCAAACCTGCACATATTGGGTAAGTGCAGATAAGCCAGTTTGGTATAAAAATCATCATTTATTTATCATTTTTCTGGTCCCCTAACTGCCCTGCCTCCACCAACACCTAAATCCCTCTGTCTGTATCATGCACACAGATCTTTCCATGACTCTAGGCATTTTATCACCTGGAAGAGGTAAATGGATTCTGCAGATAAGCTTTTTCTTTTTTTAAGAGTGCTCATGCCAACATAATTTTTAATATTAAAAAGAAAATCCAGCTGATGCTGGCTACTAGTTACTTTTAATACTTCTGTGATGGAAAATGTTGGTTCTACTCATTATTTCCCATCTTTAATCAAGTCCTCTCTCCATGAGAAAACACTTTCCCCAACCCCATGTTAACTCCGTTTTTATAAACTGTCTTTGATGTGGAACCTCGTCAAAGGGTTTTGAAAGTTTAAATAAATTATGTGCTCTCTCAAATTATTTACCCTCTCAAATAACTCAGAATGATTGGAAAGACATGCCCTCTCTCTGTATAAAACATGTTGCCTTTCCCCTAACAGATTATGTTTGCACGTTTGATAAATATCTTATACTTTATCATAGATGTTACTGACTTGCCAAATATGAAGTCAAGCTTTGAGTTTCAGGATCCAAACTGAACTCATTTTTTTTTTTTCCCCTTAAAAATCTGGATAATGAATAAACAATCCAGGAAAACAACCAACTCTGAAATTATTTCTCTTTTGGTATGATAATGTTGCTGCTGCTGCTGCTAAGTCACGTCAGTCGTGTCTAAGTCTGTGCGACCCCACAGACTGCAGCCCACCAGGCTCCCCCATACCTGGGATTCTCCAGCCAAGAACACTGGAGTGGGTTGCGATTTCCTCCTCCAATGCATGAAAGTGAAAAGTGAAAGTGAAGTCACTCGGTCATGTCCAACTCTGTGTGACCCCATAGATGGCAGCCTACCAGGCTCCTCCGTCCATGGGATTTTCCAGGCAAGAGTGCTGGAGTGGGGTGCCATTGCCTTCTCTGTTTGGTATGATAATACTTAATATAATTCTTTATTCTTCTAATCTACACTTCTAATTATATTTAACCTTAAAATGATCATGTTTAATGGTAAAATCACCATAAGGAAATCAGTCAAGAAGTAAAAAGGGGCCAGTTAAAATTTTGCTTCTTTATCTTTTTGTGTATCAGTCTGTCTCTATATATATACATATGTCCATATATAACTCATAACCAGATTCTATGTAACACGTGAATGATACAAAAGAATTCATTTTAAAAGGGAATTTGCAAGTCAGATAATGATGTGCACATAATTACATTTTACTCATACAGGAATTCTGCATTTCCAGTCCCTTTAATAAGATATGATGGCAGCCTCTTTGGTTAAATATGAAGTTTGTGAGGTGATAATTAGCTTTAGTCCCTTAGGGTGGAAAGTGGAGTGCCCCCTGTAAGTCCAGTCCTTCTCTGGATGTTTAGACTACAGGATCAGGTTAGCCTTAGTGCCCATCTTTTGGGATACTGCGGTCGTGTGGGGAAGACAGACGGCAGTCGTGAGTCTGCCCAGAGTCATGAGGACTGTGGTCAGGGACACCCAGGCATCCCAGAGGGGCACTGAAGAGGCGGGTGTAAACATGGTTTCTGGGGTCGTCGTTGTTTAGTCACTGGGTCGTGTCTGACTCTCTGTGACCCTGTGGCCTGCAGCACGCCAGGCTTCCCTGTCCTTCACTATCTTTCAGAGTGTGTGCAAACTCATGTCCATTGAGTCAGTGATGCCATCCAACCATCTTGCCCTCTGTTGCCCACTTCTCTTGCCTTCAGTCTTTCCCAGCATCAGGGTTTTTTCATTCCTGTTTAGAAGTAGTACATCCAAGTCAACAAATGCTTATTCAGTTCTTGCTGTTGGCCAGGCATTACAGGAGACAGGATATAGTTGCTATCTATAAGGAGTCTGCAAACCAACAGCAGAAGTTGTTGAGATTATATGTAAAGACATGACACACACACGCACACACACTATATATATATAACTCCCTCACAGTTAGGGACACTGTGCCCTAGATTAATGGCCTAATGATTTTCAAGTGCTCTGGATGGACCCAATAGTCCCAGCTCATTTTTAGTAGTGATATTTTTTCAATGCTCAGACTTTTACCATACAACAATTTTGCACTGTTTTAAAATTTTGTTTGTTTCTCTCCTAGTTTGGGCTGCACTGGGTCCTTACTGCCACAGGCAGGCTCTCTGCGTGGCGGTGAGCAGGGGCTGCTCTCCCGTTGCAGCCCGAGGGCTTCTCATCACAGCAGCTTCTCTTTTAGGGAGCAGGGGCTCTAGGCGGGCGGGCTCAGTAGCTGTGGTTCACGGGCTTAGTTGCCCCGAGGCATGTGAAGCTTCCCGGACCAGGGATTGAACCTATGTCCCCTGCACTGGCAGGCAGAGTCTTATCCAGTAGACCACAGGGAAGTCCCAGTTTTGCAGTCTTGAAAAAGAATCATGCTGTGAATACAAGTGAAAGACCTATTAGAGGATACTAAGTATAAATAGCCCTGCCAGTAGAGAAGTAGTAAGTTATGAGATATGATTTAAGTGGGATGAAAGGTTTATTCCAAAACATTCCTTCCCTGTTCTGAAAGGCTTTTCTGCACATGCCCTTTACATTGGGAGCTTCTTCAAGAAAAAACCACCACGTTCAACACACGCTCATGCTACAGCCTGTTTCTTTGTGTTCTTCCCTTTTTAACTATCCTTCCTTGTGCCAAGCTTCCCTGCATCCCCCATCCCCAGGCGCCTGCCCACACAGGATTGCAAGTGAGGAGAAGGCCTGCTGATTGCTGCACGTAATGTTCTCACAGTTCTTAGTGGTCATGTTCTCATAGTTAGTGACTCAGGCTCTCCTTGCTCCCTCTCCGTTAGCATGTAGCTAATGCATAAAATGTTAATACCCCCTTAAAAAGAACATATGTTACAGCCTCAGTGCCTTGTCAAGCACACTCTAATCCATTAAACAATTTTAGACCTGACCAAAAGCTTATTCTTGACTGCATATCTCTCGCTACACTTTTTTTCATTATGTATCCCATACAAGCTCTGAGCACAATGATGACTTTAAATAGCATGTGTTTTGATTTTGTTAGCTCTAAACTGTCTTATATGAACACACTAATTTCACTATATGAAATTAAACATGTTGTTTGGGTGTGTTCCAGTTCCCCTGAAACATTAATTTTATATTCATCTCCATTTTCCCCATCTCTTTATTGACCCAATGCATCCAGATCTATAATGTCAAAAAAAAAAAAAAAAAAAAAGAACATTGATTGACTCGGGGAGTAGGGAATTGGAATGTAGTGATTTCACGCTCAGTTGTTGGCTAACAAGGCACCATGGTCTTTATTTAGTGAGGCCGCAGTGGTAGGAGATGAAGAATTGTGTAGGGCCCAGCTGCCGTGGTTACCAAGCAGGCAGCTTAAAGGGCTTCAGGGTTCCAAGTGTGAGGGGAATTGTCTCTTCCCAGCAGGTAAGAGATAGATCTAGACAGAGTCTGTCGTGTTCAAGATGCTGACTGGCCTGGCCAATTCATACATCCTAAAAATTACAGCATCCTCTGCTTGGGAGGAAGTGGGAGAGGCCTTTAGTAGAGCACTGAACCCTTCTAATGCCAGGGAAGTAAGGCCTCCTGATTGGTGATTGTTTATGAGGGGACGGTTTGTGTTTGCAGCATTTTAAAAACTACATTTCCCTCTTCCAGTCTCCTTTTAGATGAAAATATATTAAGGCAGCTAATTAATTACCTCTTTAAGTGAAACTGGAGAAGGAAATGGCAACCCACTCCAGTGTTCTTGCCTGGAGAATCCTGTGGACAGATGAGCCTGAGGGGCTGCCGTCCACGGGGTCGCACAGAGTCAGACACGACTGAAGTGACTTAGCAGCAGCAGCAGTTAAGTGAATTCTTGTCAGTCCATCCAATTTACTTTTACAGCTCAGTAGCAAAATAGTGTAACATTTTTATATTATTTTTCAGACAATCGGTGGTTTTTTATATACGTTGGTCTAAAATAACTAGAAAGACCTACTGTCTTGGTTGTGTGTGTGTGTGTGTGTGTGTGTGTACATACACTGCACATACATGTATGGGACTCCTAAATTTATACAACTTTTCAAACATTTAAGCTTTGGTATAATATATAATGGGCTTCCCTGGTGGCTCAGATGGTAGAGAATCTGCCTGCAATTCAGGAGACCCAGATTTGATCCCTGGGTTGGGAAGATACCCTGGAGAAGGGAATGGTAACCCACTCTACTATTCTTGCCTGGAAAATTCCATGGACAGAGAAGCATGGTGGGCTACACACCAGGAGGGGTCGCAAAGAGTCAGACACGACTGAGCGACCAACACTTGCACTTTCATTTTCTCATAGTACATAATGATTTTTGGTAACACATTGTCTATGAAAACTAGTCTGCTAAGGCAATAAAGTTTCTGAAGAGAATGCAAAGGACAGTGTTTACCCTATTAAGAAAACTATTTTCAAGCACATTGAAGTTCCTCTTAATATGTTCATTCCAGGTGAGCCCAGGAGCGACCTCTACTTGGTAGATTTAGCCCTCCTCTAGTTTCTGCGCATCCTTAGAGATAATATGATTGCATCTCTTTAAAGAGTGTTAGACCTTAGATTTTGATTCAGACATGTCTTTCCAGCCATCGATCCAAATTAGGTTTCACTATTATAAATATAAGATTCTTATTTCTTGATTTTTTTTGCCTCATTAATGATTAAAGTATTTTTTAATTTCGTTGATATGGAGAAAGGACACTGATATCATTATTTCTGTTGTTCAATCGCTAAGTCATGACCCACTGTTTGCGACCCTATGGACTGTAGCACATCAGGCCTCCCTGTCCTTCACCACCTCCCGGAGTTTGCTCAAACTCATGTCCATTGAGTCGGTGATACCATCCAACCATCTCATCCTCTGTCATCCCCTTCTTCTGCCTTCAGTCTTTCCCAGCATCAGGGTCTTTTCTAATGAGTTGGCTCTTCACATCAGGTAGCCAAGATATTGGAGCTTCAGCTTCAGCATCAGTCCTTCCAATGAATATTCAGGGTTGATTTCCTTTAAGACTGACTGGTTTGATCTCCTTGCTGTCCAAGGGACTCTCAAGAGTCTTCTCCAACACTACAGTTCAAAAGCATCAATTCTTTGGTGCTCAGCCTTCTCTATGGTCCAACTCCTATCTGTACATGACTTCTGGAAAAACCATAGCTTTGACTAGACGGACCTTTGTCAGCTAAGTGATATCTCTGCTTTTTAATATGCTGTCTAAGTTTGTCATAACATTCTTTTCAAGGAGCAAACATCTTTTAATTTCATGGCTGCAATCACTGTCCTCAGATACCATTATTAATATTCCTTATTTAATGCCTGCCATGCCCCAAGGATCATATATCCCAAGAAGCATAGCTTGTTCTGAAGACTGGAGTTCCCCAGTGGAGACTGCTCCATTTCTTCTGCTCTTCTGTTCTGCCGTTATTCTCACTCCCATCTTGCTCACACCCTGATCTGCAGGCTGTCTCATAATTTGGGACAGAATTCGAATTCCCAGTTCCCAAGTGAGTCTCACTTGTTACCATAGTTACAGGTCCAGGAGGAGCATCCTCACCCCAGGGTCCATTCGGTGCACATCATGTCCTCAATACAGAATGGCCCTACTCATAGTAGCCCATTGTTACTCAGATCCAGATAACTCTGGGTCTCATCATGCCCTCATTTGTGCAAAACATAACTTCACCTGAGAAAAGCCTGAGGGAATGTGCTTTGCCTGTAAAGTGGGGGATTGGACCTGAGCTTCCTTCTAGAGTTATGATGGGTTCATCTTTTCTTTGCTTTTTAAAAATTTTGGCCATACCTAGAGGCATGTGGGATCTTAATTCCCCCACCAGGGATTGAACCCATTAAACCCCTGCATTAGAAGCCCGTACTCTTAAGCACTGGACCACCGGGGAAGTTCCTGATGGGGGTTCATTTTAAACTATGCCATTTTTATTTCTCTGGTTGAACTCTTAGGAGTTCTGTTTTAAATCATGTTTGCCATACTTTTGCCATAGTCTAAATAAAAACTGGTTTGGAGTGACTTCTCTCTTAGATTTCCTAATTTGGTTCCAAAAGGGTGCATTTGTTCCTTATTCCATAGATGAAGAGAAAGAATGTTTTCCTCCTCTTTCTCTGTGTATTCTCCCTCTGATCCAGGTTCGTACCTAGCTGGATAACGGAATCCACTGGTAGCTAAATATCTACATTTCATGATCTTGTGGTCATAGCTAAGATAGAAAGCAGAGACTCAATTTTGCCCACTTATTATGTAATGTTAGGACCCATAGAGCTCAAAGAGAGAAATGAAGTAGTCTAAAGAAATAGAAATTAGGGCCAACATGAGGTGGAAAAATCCTTGCAGTATACAGACTCAGTTGGAGCAATACCCATGCATTATATAAAACCCAGCCTGTGTATTTAGGATTACAGTGTTCTTAAATGCAACCAGTGGCTTGATTGGCTGTATTCACCAGTCAGACTTTCCTCGTGTGGTTACAGAGCCCCACAGGAAAATTATAGCTCCCCATCTAGACCTCTTATTCATGCAGCATTCTGTCTTGTGAATCGTGGTGTGATCTTTTGGTTTCCATAGATACACAGCAACTTAAGAGTAATTTAGGATATAGTCAGGGGAAAGTAACAACTAGAGTTACCCATTTGGGAATTTTCACAACCGGTAAAAGTTCTTTTTTCCTCTTCCTTCTCCCCTGATCCATTTTATCACTAAATCTCTAGGTAGGAACCATCTTGTCATGTAAGAAATTAACATGATGGGTAAGACTTACATGTTCCACTACTTTTGGCTGATCATGTTGATGTATGGTGGAAACCAACAAAATATAAATTTAACAAAAAAGACTTACATGTTCCTGTTAGCTTTTATGCATCTCTTAGGTATCTGGCAAAGCTAAGTGGGCATAGGTCATATTTTTAGCTTTAACAGTGTCACTTATGGAGATTTTCAACATTTCCGGTGTCTGGTGTTTGGTGTTGTATTCTAGTCATCAGTCATGTGAAAGTTGCTTCCAGGATTTTCCTCAAGCAACTTAACTTTAAATACAGAGTCACACATTTCCTCTAATCTGTAATTTATTCAATAAGTATTAGTTGAATAACTACTATGTGCTGTGTGCCACAGCTATAAAGCTTAAGTAGATGTTATTAATGAACTCAAGGAACTGACAAACGAGCAGAAGAAGCACGCATGTAATTATACCAGATTAATTGACATGGGAAGTGCTGTCATTCAAGCATGAACAATGTGATAGAGGAGACAGAAATAGCAATTAAGACCAGCATGTAAATAATAAAGCTTCAGCACATAAATGTGGGAGACATTATTAGTGGCGCTGGCCTGGCTTGTATATGGTAATAATGACTTTTTATGATAACTGTATGACCCATGGGTCATTTTCTACACATGGTAAAACTCCAAAGAAGTACCAGATGTTTCTGGACAAATCCAAGTTATACTCTAAGAATCCAATGGAGGAATTGATGCATATGTATCAGTGAGGTGTGAGTGATGGAGCAGGGCTCTGGCTGGACCATGACCCACCATGGAGCTGGTAGCTAACGGTAAGACAGCATACTGAAAAGATCAATTTGGATGAAGTTTCCTGGAAAGACTCAGAGGTTGGGACTAAAGAATCAATAAGAAGCCTAGATCCAGGGGCTTTAAATTGTAGGTAGAGAAACTTTCAATCTAAGCTTAAAGACAGTAAGTATTGTCTTGACCTGGAAAATGATACTGCAGAAATAGTGGGATTTGAATATTATTTTTAAAATAACATTTATCACAAGAGGGGGCTCTGATAATGAAGTATCATATATCATTAAAAATTTGGGGGGAAGCGTGGAAATAAATCCTTTACAGTCCCAGTACCTTAGAAACAATTTTGGTTAACATTTTAGTATATTTTAGGTTATTTGGGTTTGGAGTTTGGGGGTCTTTTCCCTTTTTCAACAAAATTGAATTCATGTTCCATATGCTGCTGCTGCTGCTGCTAAGTCACTTCAGTCAGGTCCGACTCTGTGCGACCCCATAGACGGCAGCCCACCGGACTCCCCCATCCCTGGGATTCTCCAGGCAAGAACACTGGAGTGGGTTGCCATTTCCTTCTCCAGTGCATGAAAGTGAAAAGTGAAAGTGAAGTCGCTCAGTCATGTCTGACTCTTAGCGACCCCATGGACTGCAGCCTACCAGGCTCCTCCGTCCATGGGATTTTCCAGGCAAGAGTACCGGAGTGGGGTGCCATTGCCTTCTCCGCATGTTCCATATGGATCTATATAATTTATAATCTGATCCCCCCCAACGCTTGGTAAGTCTTGAACATTTTGCCATGTCATCAAATACTCTTCTGCAATGTCATTCTTTTTTTGGTATGGTTTTATTTATCTACGTATTGTTTTGAGCTGTGCTGGGTCTTTGTTGCTATGCGGGCTTTTCTCTAATTGAAGCAAGTAGGGGCTACTCTTGAGTTGTGGTGTGTGGGCTTCTCACTGTGGTGGCCTCTCTGGTGAAGCACGGGCTCTAGGCTGTTCGGGCCTCAGTAGTTGCGGCTCCCAGGCTCTGGAGCACAGGCTCAGTAGTTGTGGCACATGGGCTTAGTTGCTCTGCAGGATCTTCCTGTACCAGCGGTCAAGCCCATGTCTCCTGCATTGGCAGGTGAATTCTTTTACCCCCGAGCCATCACGGAAGCCCAAGAGTGTCATTCCTAGTGGTGTAGGCAGATAGGTGCATGCTCAGTTGTGTCCGACTCTTTGTGACCCCGTGGATTGTAGCCCACCAGGCTCCTCTGTCCATGGGATTCTCCAAGCAAGAATAGTGGAGTGGGTTGCCATTTCCTCCTCCAGGGGATCTTCCCAGCCCAGGGATCAGACCCACGTCTCCTGTGTCTCCTACATTGGCTCACAGATTCTTTACTGCTGAGCCACCTGGGAAGGCCTCTTAATGGTGTATAGTTCCTCATATGAACGTGCCACAATTCTGTTCCAGTTTTGAACTATTACAAATCATTTTGTATTGAAGATCCCTATAAGTAAATCTTTTCATACATTGCTAATTATTCCCCTAGGATAAATTTCCAGAAACTTTTATTCAAATCTTCAGCCAACAGATATGGGTCATGGAGGTTGCTAGGACATACTGCCACATATAAAACACTATTTCAGGAAAATATAAAGTGGATGTAGTGTGCAGCATGGCTTCGACGAGAGATTCTGTGAGAAGCAATTTACTCTGGTGCTGAAGAACTAGACAGCTTTGATTCCTATCCCAGTTCTGCTTGCTGTGTGACCTCAGTCAGGGAAATTCATCTCTGTGCCTTGATTTCTTTCTATGTAAAGAGTTCTAATTCATATGAAGCAATTAAAGCAGTGCTGGGCACATAACAACTGGCATTATTGAGTTATTGTTAGCATTATTGTGGTAATCATTTAGGTTTGAAGTGATAAGAGCCTAGATTGAATTGAAAGGAAAACTACAGAGAGAGACAAATCAGTAGGACTCCATGACTGATGGCTGTATTGGCCAAAGGAGAGAAAACAGTTTTTTAAAACAAACGTCAACGTTTTTAAGCCTGGAGGAGTGAGTCTCTCAGTCGAGATGGCTTTGGCCACACTGAAGTTGGCCACACAGTGGACGAGGGACAGGACAAAGACTGAGGAAGGACATGTTGCTGTGGGAATGATCAGAAGTGACCTGTCAGCATAAGTGAATGAACTCCCAGGAGGGAGCAAAGCTTGGACCGCTGGAGGTAGCAGGAGAGAGGGAGAGTCAAGAAGGCAGACGGACCAGACCAGCCAAAGAGACTGAAAAGACGCCACTGCAGAAGTGGACAGAGAATCAGATTTGGGGCCCAGAGAAGGATAGGCGTCACCAAGGCCTGGGTACTCACCAGGGCCCAAATGGCAGAGAGTTCAGAGATTGGGAAGCCGTGGTGTCTCAGTGGTAAAGAATCTGCCTGCATTACAGGAGACCCAGGTTCCATCCCTGTGTTGGGAAGATCCCCTGGAGAAGGGATGCCTACCCACTCTTAGTATCCTTGCCTGGAGAATTCCATGGTCAGAGGAGCCTGGCGGACTCTGGCGTCCATGGGGTCGAAAAGAGAGTCAGACACAACTGAGCAATTAAAATTTTCACTGTTTTTCACTTTCAGAGATTGACAGGAAATAAAAACCTTTACTAATGCTAGTTAGTAAATTGAAGGTAAAGAAGTTTGAATTTTCTTGGTGTATTCTATGATGATGGTCTTTTCATTAGTTTTTCTTCCAATATCTTAAAACTTTGTGAATTTTAGTCACTGTGTGTTTTGGGTCATTTACAAACACCACTTAGGATTCTTTTTTACCCTGTAAATTAACGTTTTCGGAAAACTTGCAAAGCAGTTCGTTTTCCAACTTGCCTCCTAAGATATCTGTGTTTCTCAATCATGATCATCCTCGGCACAGTTGCCTAAGCATTTGGTTCATGTAACCATTAAAAACACAGGAACAAAAATGCTGTAAAATAAACAGGACTGCAGATTTTATGCAGTAATCACTTGCCAAGTTTCCCCTTTGAAACCGGAGCCATTTTTGTGTCACTGAAATATAGTAGAATGATCTATAAACAAGATTTCTATTGCGTTTATATATTAAAACAGATGAAATCATTTTAAGTAAAATGGTAAAAGCATTTACTTCCTAATTCAGACCAAGCTTGATCCAAAAAATATTCCTCGTTCATCCAGAATTTTAAAAAATGAAATATAACTGCGTTTTGATTCTCAGTTCATTTGCTTTGTAAACCTGGAAGGACTTTCCAGATATAAAAACTCCATCACGAATGTAAACCCTTTCTTATTTCTTTTATTTCTTTCCACTTTGTGCAAGTCGTTTTCCCATGATCATCCCACTCACATTATTTGTTAAGGCTTGGCTTATTGGCACTTACTCACCCCCTTCTCACTTTGTATGTTACCCTTACTAGAACTGGCCCCCAGACCTCTCATTACTAGTTACCTGCCTAGTAACAAGACATCTGATTGTTGTTTTCCATCAAGCACTAAAGGATACTTTGTTTTGTTTGGGGTTTGAATTTAATTTGAAGTATAATTTTCCTCAAGTCCTGGTATACCTGACTTTGCATTAAATCATTTCTGAGTTTGATTTTTGCCTCAAAACATGTGTTTGAATAATTTTTAAATCTCTTTGTTAGATTCAGCTTAAACTGTTCTGGTTTTTTTTTTTTCTCCTGTTTTCTATTATTTCATGGGTGCTCCACACACCACCGAGCCCAGATGGATTCTTTATAATGCCTGTTTGACGATTTGAAGGAGGGAGTGAGGAGATTCTTTCTTTTTTTTTTTTTTCTCCTGCCTACAGCTGCTCTCAATATGGCTCATCATAACTGAAAGGAAATGAATAAAGATGAGTTATCTGAACCGAAAATCAGCCACAGAGCAGAAGCAACTCGTCCATGAATCCAGTAGGGAAAAGGAAGTCATTGCTGTCGTTTATTTATTCATATATTTTTAATGGTGGCAGGATTATTTTTTTAAATCTTGTACCTTTGAGTCGTGGCCATTTGGAGCATTTGGGAAAGACCATATGGTTCCAAATGAGATTCCCATCACATTCTGTGCATTTGAAACCATTTATGCTGAGCCTCTTGGCACGACCCACTCCTGGAGCATGAGCAGACACATGAAAGAGCTGTAGACAGAATGAGGGAACATGCAAATAGCATTTAGGGAAATGTTAGTGGTTTGACTTGCCATTTTTGGATCAGCCTTCATTTGGATGAGACAACCTATATTTTATTTTAAGCAGTGATTATCTCCATATTTTGTGCATTACATGTCTCCCGTGATTAATATCTACCCTCGTGACTTAGGGACCATCAGGGCTCCGAAGCATTTCAAGCAGGGGAAACATGTGGAAAGAGAGTTTTGAATTTGGGTCCAGATTGGGATGGAGGCTAAGGGTCATCACAGAACTTGCTGAATCACATGTTTCATGTTTACCCTGTAAGCAGAAAAGATGTGGGGCTTTCCCAGTGGCTCAGTGGTAGAGAATCTCTATGCCAGAGCAGGAGACACAGGTTCGATCCCTGGTCTAGGAAAAACCAACATGCCATGGAGCAACTAAGTCCATGAGCCACGACTGTTGAGCCTGTGTTCTCGAGCCCAGGAGCTGTAACTACCAAAGCCTGAAAGTGCTGGAGCCTATGCTTCACGGCAAGAGAAGCCTGTGCACCACAACTATCATGACAACTAGGGAAAAGCCCACAGAGCAGCAAAGACCCCGCAGAGCCCCAAATTAATGAAATTATAAACCAAAAAATTATCAAAAACAGCCAGCACACACACACACAGAGGAAAGAAAAGAAGAAGAGATTTAAGTATGAAAGGCAATGTCTAACTAAACTAATCTCATGTCCTGTGGGATTTGCCAATAGGAGCACCTAACTTCTGGCCACAGTCAGCTTTTATTCATGACAAACAGGAGGCTCGCTGTTGGAAGTCACCTAGGGGGTCTGGTCATACTTCAGATTCACACAGACCCAGGGTCAAATCCCAGTAACGTCATTTCTTGCTTTGTGTACATGAGCAAGTGCCTCAGTCTCTCAGAGGCGCGTGTTCTTCACTTCCAGGGATGCACAATAGTACTGCTTCTGCAGGGCTGTTGGAGAATTATTTGAGAGAGCAGGGCCTCACGTTACGCAAAAGGCATTGAGGCTGTGTGGCATGGCCGTTCAGAATTCTGGTTTCACAGTCAACTGTCCAAGTTCTTTTATTTATTTGTTTTGTTAAATATTTATTTATTTGGCTGTTCCAAGTTTTGGTTGCAGTTATGTGGGATCTTTTAGTTGTGGAAAGCAGGATCTTATTCCCTGACCAAGGGTTGAATCTGGCCCCTGAGTTGGGAGTACAGAGTCTTAGCCACTGGACCACCAGGGAAGCCCCCAGCTGTCCCAACTTCTGACACTTAACTTGGTGACCTTGGAAACATAGCCTGGTAATCACGTTCACATCTAGAGCTGTGATGAGAAGTGACAGAGGGGTGATCCATGTACGGGACTTAGAGCAGTACTTGCCCGGTATTTGGAACTGCTCACTACGCTCACATGCTGACCTCGCAGAATGGTCGGGCAGATGGGTGTTTGCGCCTGTGATTCTTGGCACAGCATGAACGAACAATGGGTGGAAATTGCTGTCCCTGTCATGTAAAGTAATCCAGTGTGGAGTCCCACCTTGCCAGGAGCACCCTTGATGAGACACGCCTGGCCGTCATTGTGGAGTTCGTTATGGCCACAGAAGCATCTGGTCCAGCACTTAACATCTGTCATGATCCTTCTCCAAAGCCAGGATGAGCTCTACAGCCCCCAAGAAACTTTTTTTTTTTCCTCCCTCCTAGCCATTTGCCCAACTCAGAAGTTTTTGACATCCCATTAGGCTATTCCAGGCTTGTTACATTGGAGATTGGAATTGGTCACAATATTACATACTCATGAAATATGAGAGTATTCTAGGTAGTTTTGCCTGCTAAGTCATGTGTCCTCTCCACCATAAGTTACATTACATCAAGCATAGCTTTGGAAAAGGAGGACTGTGAGAAGCCACTCCAAGGCAGATGTATGAGTGAGGGATCTTTCCAGCCTGACGCAGGTGAAGAACTGGTGGCCAAAGGGTTGACAGCTTTCTCCAGCTCTGATATAGTCAGGTCATGGGCAATGGGGAGCTTTCAATGGCCTGGCTTTCATGAAGTAACTCAGAAAAATTGCTCTGAACTTCAGGGCTCCAGGAGAGAAAGGAAATTATGTTGTATTTTCGATAATGTGGCTTCCCTCATAGCTCAGTTGGTAAAGAATCTGCCTGCAATGCAGGAGACCCTGGTTTGATTCCTGGGTTGGGAAGATCTGCTGGAGAAGGGATAGGCTACCCACTCCCGTATTCTTGGGCTTCCCTTGTGGCTCAGCTGGTAAAAAAAATCCACCTGCAATGCGGGAGACCTGGGTTTGATCCCTGGGCTAGGAAGATCTGCTGGAGAAGGGGAAGGCTACCCACTCCAGTATTCTGGCCTAGAGAATTCCATGGACTGTATAGCCCATGGGGTCGCAAAGAGTCAGACACAGCTGAGCGACTTTCACTTTCACTTTCCCAAGGAGGAGAAACACTTAATATCTGTGAACACTTTCCATAATACCCAACAAATATGATATGCTACTGATAGGAAAAAAAAAAAAAAACTATTTCAATTGTGTGCTTCGCAGTAATAGAAGGTTGCATTTATAGACCATACATAACATATACACATTTATTTCATAATCCTATCATAAGCATATATACTTAGGTCATGGTTCATCATGTGACTAAGGGCAAGTCCCAGATGTGAATATAATATGAAAGATAAAATCAATTGACTATCTCTAGAGTCCCCAGTCTCCAGGAATTAGCAGTCTAGCTGGGAACAGGGATATGGAGACCCAAATAAACCATGGAAAGACAAGTCTTAAAGAAGTAACATGAAGACATCATTACCACTGACTCAAATTCATTCCTTTTTATGGCTAAGTAATATTCCATCATATATATATATATATATATATATATATATATATATATATATATATATTTCATGTCTTCTTTATCCATTCATCTATCAATGGATACCTAGGTTGCGTCCATCTCCTGGCTGTTTTAAATAGTACTACAATGAATATTGGGGTACCTGTGTCTTATTGAATTATGGTTTTCTTAGGGTATATGCCCAGGAGTGGGATTGCTGGGTCATATGGTAATTTTATTCCTAGTTTGTAGTGAGGTGGATGAGCTTAGAGCCCGTTATATAGAGTGAAGTAAGTCAGGAAAACAAATATGGTATGTTAATGCATATATATGGCACCTAGAAAAATAGTACTTATGAACCTATTTCCAGAGAAGAAATAGAGACACAGATGCAGAGAATGGACTGGTGGACACAGCGGGGGAAGGAAAGGGTAGGACAGATTAAGAAAGTAGCATTGACATGTATGCACTATGGTGTGTAAAATTGATAACTAGTAGGAAACTGCTATATAACACAGGGAGCCCGGCCCGGCCCTCTGGGATGACCTAGATGGGTGGAATGGGAGGGGAAGGGGGCCTCAGGAGGGAGGGGGTATATATATGATTATGAGTGATTCGCACTGTTGTATGCCAGAGACCACCAAAGCATTGTAAAGCAGTTATCCTCCAATTAAAAAACCATTTTTTTATAAAGACATATGGGCAATCAGTGTATCAGAAACACTGCTTCTGACTTGGAAGACTCCTGGTAGAGGTGGCATTTGACGTGGATCTGTACGAGTCAGCAGGAGTGTGGATGTTGAGGGTTAGAAGTGGGTGGGTGGACAGCAGGACTCAGCCGGGCGCGGGGGGCTCTGGATCTGTGGTGGGCCGGCCAGGGAGTCCTCTCAGGGCAGCACAGGGCAGCAGCCAGAGGGCGGGTTTCTTAGAAAGAGCGGGAAGTAAAACTGAAGAACTGAGTTCACTTATGTTAGGAATCAAGACATTCACTGTGTAAGCTCCAGTGTTTCCTGAGAGAAACCTGACTGGTGAGGCTCCTGAATTGCAGGGCTTATTGCTCAAAACAGTGCATTTTTCTTTAATACCAGAGCTGAGTGAGGAATAAGTTTATATTTTGATTCCAGGTAACAGCACAAGCTACTTCTGTGATAGGCTAATCCTTAAACAGCTATGGAGTGAAGGTACCCAAATCCTGCTTTTACAATGGAGTCAGTCAACCTCTTCATTATTTTAATTATACTCATGTTAATCAACTTCAGTAAACTTTACTGTTTCCAAACAGTTTGAACAAGATAAGTATTTAATAAATAAAAAATCAAATGAGCCAAAAATGGCTTTTTAAATCTAAGATATGATTATGGAATAAATAGTTAAACCAAATATTAAAACAACAAAGTGTGTAGATACTGTTAAAGTCTTCTTGGCATCCAGCACTTGGCTAGAACATAATAAATAAAATATCAGTCTTAGTTTTTCCCCCAATTTGTGAGTCAGTAATTTCTATTAACAGTTCATAAAATGGCACGTCAGCATGAAATGTAAGTACGTTTCTTATAGAAGGCTGAAGTAATAAAATCTCCGCAGAAGTTGAGAAAGCAAATTAGCTATTCTCCCTTCTCCTACCTTGAAGTTTAAGAAAGATTAACTTTTCTCTTGGTGTCGCAGATGTTTGTTATTTTTTAAAAACTCATGAAAGAAGTACGTAAAAGAGAACAGTCACTGCCTTCTTTGGCAGTCTGCTGGTGTGAACAGACCTGTTAGAAAACCCTCAATGGAGGACTTTATAACACGTGGAAACATTAGATTATACACATTCTCACAAAATGGTCTTTCTTTCAGAAGAGCATCTTCTTAAAGCCATCCAACAAAAACATCCAAGTGTAAGTTTTCAAAAACCTCTGTTAAAATTCCACAGCCCCAAGGTGACTTCATTCATTCGGTCACTGAATACATGTTTATTTATTGCCTCTTGTATGTACAAGAGGGGTTTCCTTGGTGGCGCTGACGGTAAAGAATCTGCCCGCGTGTACAAGAAATCACACGGGGTGCAACGGTCTCCTTAAGCACTGATTTCTCTAAAAATGTATATTTGTACTAGTGAGTACCTTTTCATTTTTTATATCACCTACTTCTTCTCTGTGTATTCCTAGTAATTATTTAAGCTGCATACGGAAGGGAAGTGATTTTTTTGTGTGTGGTTGCTTCAGTGATACCTTTGCACTCATTCCTGAGGAAGGCAGGTAGGAAGACCTTTGGAAAGGGATGGGGGACGTTGTAGGGCTTCCCCGATGGCTCAGGGGGTGAAGAATCTGCCTGCAGTTAGGAGACTTGAGTTGGATCCCTGGATCAGGGGAGGCAGGAGGCAGGAGACTGGGGAGCCCAACCTCAAGAGTGGCCCTGTGCAGGCTCCCACTGGGAAGCAAATGGGAGAAGTGGATTGCAGTGAATTGGGCTGGGCAAAGGGCAAGGGAGCCAAGGAACGATGGTACCTATAGACAGGGGACAGGATGGACGGCCAAGGCCTGTGATCAGAGTTCAGACCCCAGCCTTACCACGTACTGACTCTGGGACCTGGACAACCTGCTTATCTCTCTACACTTCTGCTTTGTTGTTGTTTTTTACTTGCTAAGTCCTGTCCAACTCTTTTGCGACCCCATGGACTGTAGCCCTCCAGGCTCCTCTGTTCATGGCATTCTCCAGGCAAGAATACTGGAGTGGGTTGCTATGCCCTCCTCCAGGGGATCTTCCCAACCCAGGGATTTAATCTGCGTCTCCTGCATTGGAGGTGGATTCTTTACCACTGAGCCACCAGGGAAGCCCACACCTCTGCTCCCTCATTTAATAAAAGGGAGAAGATAATGGTAGTAATAATAGTTATGTCTACCTCGTAGGCTTGTTGGGAGGGTTAAATGGAGCCTATATATATATATATATATATATATATATATATATATATATATATATATATATTATATAAGTTCTTAGGATGGTGTCAGACATGTAGTAAGCAATGGATAAATGTCAGCTGTTATTATGGTTAGAGGTCCCCTTAGGGAAGGCCATGCACTCAGAGAGGTCAGCCTGAGCTAGGATGGTGATGTTCTCAAAGCCATTCCAGACCCCTTTCCTATAAAATGCATAGTAGGTGTGCATTTTATATACCTACATCATTGCTCCTCCGTTATCTCTGTCTTCAAAAAAACAAGTTTATCTTGTATGAACAAATACAGAGTCTACAGCATACATCCTATAATCGTGTGCTGACATAGAAACGGTAAGGAATCGGTGTCATTTACCTGTCTTTCTTTAGCGTGAAAGGGTGAATGAGCACCATGTTAGGAGTCCCAAGACATGGGTTTGGGACTACATCTAACCTTGTCACTGACTAACTGTGACCTTAAGCATGTCCCTTCTTCTCTGCGAGGTCTCTGACTCCTTTTCTGTAAAACGAGGATAGCCTTTGGGACTCCCAGAAGCCCTTTCAACTCTAATGGGAACGGTGTTCATTCATCACACTATACTGCATAAAATCAGAGAGCAGGAATTCCAAGGATGCGGACCTCCTAAAAGTGGCACCTGTGTGCTCCATCCCCACCGCCCCCAGGAGTGAGGACAGGAAGCTCACCCCTGACCATCAAGGTGTTCAGTCACATTTCAGGAACTGTGTCCTACAAGCCTGTAGCAGGCAAAAGCAGCAAAGAAGATCTTGTTGCTGAACTGTAATTATGTTGCCTCCTCGGGCCCCTGACATTGCTCTTCGTGTCCATTCTGTGTCCTGCTGGCCCAGTAGTCTGGACTGAACCGGTGCGAGGACATGTCTAAGTCCTATAGAAGCCAGTGCAGCAGCTGCTGGGAGGTTTGCAATGTAACGCTTTCTAATAGTAGGTTAAGTGTTTTAAATGGAGGGCTTTGGGCCCAAGGGGAAGATAACACTGCAGTTATTCTGAATTATTGCAGAATTAGATGATCTGCACTGTAGGTGGCGCTGGTGGTGAAGAACCCGCAGGAGACTTATGAGACATGGGTTTGATCCCTGGATTGGGAAGATCCCCTAAAGGAGGGCATGGCAACCCACTCCAGCATTCTTGCCTGGAGAATCCCTATGGACAGAGGAGCCTGGTGGGCTATAGTCTATAGGGTTGCAGAGTCAGACACAACTGAAGCAGGCTAGCACACACACATACACACACACTGTAAGAAAAATTTTAGATAAATGGAGTTTGCAGCTTTACATGCACAAGTTTGTTGTTATTGTAGCCACTTTGGTGTCTGAATCTTGGGCTTGCATGTAACACTGAACTAGTTGTGTGAGCATATCATATTTATATTGTCTAAGTCTTTGTTTCTCCATTTGGGAAATGGCAATATTAAAAGCATCCAACTCATAGGGAAGCTGTAAGGACAGATTTCTGGAAGTGAGAAGTGACATACAGCTTTATCTGCATAGCCAGGACATTGGAAACTCAGTGTTGACTAATAGGTGAATGGCTGAGCCAATTACTGTACAGCCGTATGATGTTCATTAGAGTAACAAGCCATTCTTTCACTGATGTAAAAGTAATTACAGCCAGCCGAGATCCAAAATGATGAGGAAGTCTTAACTTGGTAGAGGGGAAATAATAATTATAATCACTAATATTTATATAGTGGTCATATGCCAGATCCTAGGTAAGTCTTGCATTTGTAACTACTCATTAAACCCTCAGAACAACCCTAAGAAAGAGCTACTGTTATTATACAATTGCACATGAGGCTACTGGGGCAAAGTAATATTAAAAAATCTATCGGGGGCTTCCCTTGTGGTCCAGTGGTAAAGAATCTGCCTTGCAACGCAGAGGACGCTGGTTCAATCCCTTGTCTGGGAAGATCGCACATGCCACTGGGCACCTAAGCCCATATACCACAACTACGGAGCCCACACACCTAGAGCCGCTGCTCAGCAACAGAAGCCACCACACGAGAAGCCTGCACGCCACAACTAAAGATCAGTCCCTGCTTGCCGCAACTGGAGAAAGCCCTGCGTGCAAAGTAAAGACCCAGCGCAGCCAAAAATAAAAGTTTGGGTTTTTTTTTTTTAATTAAAAAAAAAATAAAAAACATCTGGCCAGTAGGTGGCCAAGCCAGAATTAGTATAAAGGAACTGGGGGATGTGTGTGTGGTTAGGAAGCAGAGTGGACGAAAGATGTCTCCGCCAGGTGTCACCTAAGATTTCCTCGATAAATGTAGAAGGGCATGGCTGTGTTGCAGTTGAATGAAACACATCATTGTAGCAGTGCTGGCATTGGAGCCTAGCAGCCCGCCCAAAATACAGATGGAAACCGCCACATACTCTGCATGGAAAGCCCTTCACGTATCAAGGTTGGCGGCTGACGATTCCATAAACTTAATATCCGATTGCAGACCGTTTTGGGTTTTTTGTTTTTTTTTTTTTTGCCTGCCCGTTCTACGCTGCCTGCCTTTCTTTATTGAACACAAACTGTGACGTACTGAAGGAATCCAAGATAAATTTGTAAGACACCATGTCAGGCCCCTTTTTAGTCCCAGAACCCCCTGGTGATCCAAGGTTGGGGTCTAAAAACTAGAACAGAACAGAGACAAGGAAGAAAACGCCGACTTGCCACAAATACATGTAGAGCGAAGGAGGTGTTTTTGTTTAAAAGACAGACAGCTGAGAAACAGTTATTTGATCCCTGCTGCTTGAGGGACAGTAGGGAAAGAAAGGTGTTTTTGTGATCACTTTTCAGCGTTCCCTGCGCGGCTTGGTTCGCACAGTCACAACAAGAACATGAGCTCTAATAATACATCGCCACCAACCGCAGATATGTTGCTGGCATTATGCACAGTAGTAACTAACATTCGGCTTCCTTTTGATTACTTCCAGGCCTGTGACATTTAGATGGCTGCACATTTCTTCTAACCTCAGAAAATTCAGAGTTGACAGCATACATCCCATAATCACGTGCTGACATAGAAACTGTAAGGCGTTGGTGTCATTTATCTGCCTCTCATCACATTTAGGGTGATAGGCTGAATGAGCACCGTATTAGGAGTCCAAAGACATGGGTTTGGGGCTACGTCTAACCTTGGCACTGACTAGCTGTGACCTTGAGCTTGTCCCTTCATCTCCCTTTCTGTAAAATAAGGCTAGAGTTTGGGCCCCCCAGAAACCTCTAATAGTCTGTGCTAAGGCATCACTGAGTTCCACCTAATAACAGTTTCAAATGAAAATGGTGTTCATTCATCTCATTCCACTAAGTAAAAGCAGAGAGCAGAAAGACCAAGAAAGTGAACGTATGCTTCGGTTTCTTCTTCACAGCTTCTTAGACGCTTGTAATCTTCACCCATCAGCTGGCGATGGCTCAGGTAGTTCTCCAAGTAAGCCATGCATCCCCTTTTCTAAAAGGAGACATGGGAATGTTAACGTACATTTAAGCATTTTAATGTCAAATGTCTCTGCATTGTTTTTTAATGTTTTTAAATTTATTTTTAATGGGAAGATAATTGTTTTACCATGTTGTGTTGGTTTCTGCCACGCATCAACATGAATCAGCCGTAAGTGTACATATATCCTTCCCTCTTGAGCCTTCCTCCCACCCCACCCCCCCAACATTGTTCTTTAAGTTCTCTCTACGGAATCATCATTCTCAAAGTTAGTCAATCACAGCATCATTGGGAAATATAAACATGATTTTTTTCTTAATATCACCTAAGTCTCTCCTATACTAAATTTTATTCTATTACAACATGCTTGAAAATGTGTGGTTTGTAGGTTTGGTCAGCAAGTGCATACTTTTTGAGCAAACTAACGTATAATGTGAAGAGAATAGTTTTCCGTGTTTCCCACTTCTTGTATTTGTGGGTGCCCTTTACTGGTAACTACACCAAGTCCCACAAGTCACTCCACATGGACTGTTTGCCAAATACCTGTTTCCCTGGTCAGGAAGCCATGTGTTAATGACAGCCTTCTGTGTAGACTGTCTCATGCAGAAAGACTCATAAATGCATAACTGGTTTTCTAGATTGATTTTTTTTTTTTTCCCCACGAAAGTCTAACGAATTCCTGTACTCAAATCTTAGGGACACAAGTGTGTTTGGTAGCTTGCGCCTGCTGCCTGGACAGGCTCTGGTGTGTCTGCTCTGAAAGACCAAATATCATCCCAGCGGACCTGACCTAGTTGAACATAAACACACCATTGAGGAGCGACTGGCTTCAGAATTAATAAAATTTATAAATAAATAGGATGTCCTTGCAAAGAGGCGAAACTTGAAGTGCCTCATAATTAATTTTCGTAAGGCAGGTCACTAGGCTTTAGCTTCCCTGCTGGTGACAGAGTCTGTGAAATGAAATTGTTTGGTAGGAGGCAATCAAATTTTTCATACTTTGCAAGGTTAGAAAATGAACTGAACCCATAATAGGATCATAATACAGAGCCTTGTATTTTTTGGTAAGGTGTTGATCAAGCCTAGAAGGTCAGGGTTTGGGCTGGTTTTACCACTCAAGTAATTTGACACTTTCTCTTTCAATCTGTTAGGTCTCTGAGTAGGTGTGAATGTGTCTGTAAGTCAGTTCTAATGAGGTGGATGAAACTGAAGCCTGTTATACAGAGTGAAGTAAGTCAGAAAGAAAAGCACCAATACAGTATATTAACGCATATATATGGAATTTAGAAAGATGATAATGATGACTCTATATGTGAGATAGAAAAGAGACACAGATCTAAGAACAGACTTTTGGACTCCGTGGGAGAAGGTGAGGGTGGGATGATTTGAGAAAATATCATTGAAACATGTATATTACCATTGTGAAACAGATGACCAGTCCAAGTTCGATGCATGAAGCGGGTCACTCAAAGCCGGTACATTGGGACAACCCAGAGGGATGGGGTGGGGAGGGAGGTGGGAAGGGGGGTTTGGGCCGGGGGACACATGTGCACCCGAGGCTGATTCTGTCAATGTATGGCAAAAGCCACCACAATATTATAAAGTACTTAGCCTCCAATTATAATAAATTAATTTTTTTTTTAAAGCGCCTCTCAATTTCAGTTTTTGTTGCTTATAGAGTACACTCGCTGATTTCTCTAACCTCCTAGCAATACAGCTCTGTCTGCATCTGAGATGCTCACTGATTAAAAGTTAGAGGGGTGAGCAGCCGCTGTTCTCCCAGACCCGCCAGTGAAGCCCATTAAAGAATCAACTGAAAAGAAGGAGGCATCATGGAGGCTGGAAAGGAGACACCGAGATCTCACTTCCCTTGAGGATATTATTCAGAAAAGAGGAATATTTTTCACTTCTTGCCACCTAAGCTGAATTTTAAGAAGTTACCATATGAGATGAAGCTGAGAATTATTATAATTGGGTCTTTGGTAGAGACAAACTGTACTGTGTCTTTTTTTTATTTTAAATTTCTCCTGAAAGGTCACTGGATACAAAGACAGTCTCTGAATTTATTGAAAGGAAAGCTCCAAAGCCGTTACAGGCAGCTCTGTATATGCCTATTTGTATTTCACACTCTCTTTTGTCAACTAGTAACAAACAGACCAAATGGAATTCAACCTGAGAATTTCTTTACCGTCTTCTAAAGATTTACTTCAAGGACTTATTTCCAAACAATGAGGGAAAATAGTTCTAACTTAAAAGAAGGAAAAAACAAAGCCCCCCACATTTGTCCTGTCCCGTGATATCTTTCCCGCCTTCACAGTGGCAGATGTTCAAAGTTCACCTGGGTGAATGTGGACAGGAGGTCATTAGGTATCTCTTTAGCTCCCTTGCTAAGGAAGCGCATTTTTGACATGGCGGCCATTGCTGCATTTGAGCTAAAAAGACTGCTCTAATGTAAGCAGGGTTGTGCTTGCATTATAGTGTGAACCCAGCCTTGATGCAGTGATACATTCTGAGCTATTTTCTGAGGGACTAGTTAGGTCTCAACAGTGTGTCTCGGTTTTGGATTCCAAATTAGCTAAGTGGGCATCATGACGTTGCCCCCCAGGTAACAGGGCCTTTGGGCTCCTCTGATGCAGAGAGACAGGAAGCGTGGTGAGAGCCAGGCTTTTGTTGTTGTTTAGTCGCTCAGTTGTGTCTGACTCTTTGCAATTCCATGAACTGTAGCCCACTGGGCTCCCTCTGTCCATGGGATTTCCCAGGCAAGAAAATGGGATTGGGTTGCCGTTTCCTTCTCCAGGGGATCTTCCTGACTCAGGGATCGAAGTCATGTCTCCTCCATGGGCAGGCAGATTCTTTGCACTGAGCCAGCGGTTAGCCAGGCTACTCAAGTGTGAATCCTGGGTCCGACACTTGGCTACTTTGGAAATTGCTTAACTTCCTGGGGTGTGGTATTCTCATCTTTAAAAAAACATGAAAAGAGTGGTATCTATATCATAGGGTATGAAATGAAGTTGTCTCGCAAAAGATAGTTGGCTTGTTCACATTTTACAAGATTAGAAAATGTATTTAGCCCAAAAGGAGATCATAACACAGAGCCTGATATTTTTTGGAAGAAGGCAGCTGAGCCTAAAAACTGATCATTGGGGCCAATCTATATATGGTCATGTGAATTAAATAAATTAATTTTTGTAAAGTGGTTAGAACAGTGCCTGGCACATAATAAGTATTTTGTTAGTGTTACCTATCATTATTAGTGTAAAGTCAGGGGCATGCTAATCACAGTCAAGGAGTCCCTTGCAGAAGTCATGATTGAGAAATAAAGTATTAAGCAAAGTTTTTAAGCTTTTAAAAATTTCACTTGTCAGGCATGGTGTTAATCATATTATATTCATTGTCTTGTTAAAGACTGCAAGATTCCTTGAGGAATACATATTTTACTCTGTTAAAAAGAAAATTAAATTACATATATATATATATATATATTTAAAAAGAAAAAAAATTAAACAATAGCTTTGAAGGAATATGTATTTTCTATTTTTATATGTAGACCAAATACCCATTAATACAAGTTAAATTTCATTTCTTAAATACCACACATTATACCATCATGCTGTATTCCTTTTGACTTTTTAAAAGTCCTTTCTCAGTTAGGAATTCTTGTTTGCTTGTTTGTTAGTGTGTTTACCCATTTGGGGAGGTAGACAAGTCTTATTATTTTAAATTTACAAAAGAAGACACCGAGTTTTGTGTAACCGAGGGGACCATCCAAGATCATAAAGTGAGTTCATGGTCCAGGGCCATAGCCGTAACCCAGCTCCAGGCCCTGTGGGGCCTTGATTACAGCCCTTGGCTGTCCCGGGACGAGGACTCTGTCTGCCTCATTTTGCATCTGCCAAACGATCTTTACCAAGAACTGAATAAAACCACCAGCTTTGCATTATTTCCAAAGCTATTGATTGCACACCTATTCTTCATTCATCTTGTGGATAGTAAATCCATCCATTTAAAGACAAGAAGAATTCAGTGTTCAGCTGTGATCTGCTACACACATGTCCACTTTCCTTCCATTTTCTTTGAACAGAGCACAGTAAAATCTATTGTACGGCTCACCGGCGTGATATCGCTTTGATAGACACTGAGTGACCTAATATACACACTCCAGTGTACTCTAATCTGTGGTCTCCCAGCTCCCACTCGGCAGGAATTCTGAGATGTTGATGGAACCCCGTGATTTAACAGAGCAGCCGAGCTGCCCTTTCACCCTTCACACTGCTTCTGACAGCTGCCTGCCATGTGTAGAGAAAAACCGCACAGGCTGAAACCCTGTCGCAGAGTAAAGGTCCTTGAACAAACATACAAGCATGATCATGCTACTATTCTAAAATTAAATTGCTTTAAAAACAAAAAACTGAATTTGCAGTGGGAAAATTTTACAGCTGAAGACCCAAAGCTCCCCAGAGTGTACCAAGTACCTTCTCCTTTTAAAAAAGAAAACAAAATAACACACATGTACTTGAGTTACCTATCTTTTTCAAATGGGTTAAGCCAGTTCATCAATGCCCAGATTTTTCTACTCTGAGACAGTAACAGGCCTGCCAGAAATGATGGGCAGCATTTCCTGGGTCGGTTGGTAAACTTGATTTGTGTTGAAGCTATCAATTTAATCCACACTGCCTTTTTACTTTTAGCGGGATGTTCTTCAGGTAGAAAAGAATGGAAGGAGCTTTTAGGCACGACTACCATCCTAAATATAAAGTTGGTTTAAAAAAAAAATCCCCACTCGGCCCCAATAGCATGGTGCTTTATAATTCATTCTTTTCACATACAGTACCCTGCGTTATCATGGCTAATGTTTTCCTGCTGCGCTGCCATCATCTTTTGTCAAGCTGTCAGGGTATTAAATTGATGTACCTTCCACATTTGGATAGAGGTCATTATCCTGTTGCCTGGTTGCATTGCCTCTGCTGAGCAGGTTAACTGCTTGAGGTCTTTCATCTAGATAAATGTTCGCCAGCACTTTTGCTCTGTGATGACATGAGCTGTTCCTTCAAGGTCAAATAGTGATGCTATGATAAGTTGTTCTCTTTGAGTTCACAGATTCAGAAAGAATGAGAGTCCAAATTCCATCATTGGTCTAAAAATAATGATAAATGCCCATTTCGGCATATTTCTCACCAAAGTACTGGACTTGGGACTCTTTAAAAATATATATACTTGTGCTTTAATTTTTTTTATATATATAGAGGGAAAATTTTTGCTTTTAAGTATTTTGTTGTTTGAGTTTCATAAGTGATTCTACTGTGTCAGAATTGACCCTTTAATTCTGATGATGGCAGAAATGAATTTGTGTGTGTGTGTGTGTGTGTGTGTGTGTGTGTGTGTGCATGCAGAATAGATAAAATATTTGGTAAATTTGCAGGTTTGCTCATCTTAAAATAATATTTTCAAAGTATTTTGAAGACTACAATATTAGACACCTTTTACTATCCAAAGAGGAAGACAGTTTTTAAGTGGGGAGATATAACTGTCTTTTCACTTTAGTTATAATTGATTTGTGAACTAGAAAGAATTCTGTATGTTGTTGTTTAGTCAAAAAGTCGTGTCCGACTCTTTGTGACCTCATGGACTATAACCCGCCAGGCTCCTCTATCCATGGGATTTCCCAGGCAAGAATACTGGAGTGAGTTGCCATTTCCTGCTGCAAGGGATCTTCCCCACCCAGGGATCGAACCCACATCTCCTGCATTGGCAGGTGGATTCTTTACCACTAAGCCACCAGGGAAGCCCCCCAAAATTTTTAGTTTGCTTTTATTTCATTTTTCTAATGAAGAGTATGCAAAATAAAAGGAAAAATAATTTTAAGACATTTTATTATAACCCAATATGACTTTTGTAAGAAGCTTGTTTTTGATTCAATTTTTTAAAAAAATGTTTATTGTGGTAAAAGTAACAAAGTGTACCCTGTTAACCATTTGGTAGCTCAGAAGGTAAAGAATCTGCAGTGCAGGAGACCTGAGTTTGATTCTTGAGTCGGGAAGATCCCCTGGAGACGGGAATGGCAACCCGCTCCAGTATTCTTGACTGGAGAATCCCATGGACAGAGGAGCCTGATGGGCTGTTTAGTCCATGGGATCTCGAAGAGACAGACACGATCGAGCCATTAACCCTTCACTTCAGTGGTAGCAAATGTATCTCCAGAAGTTTTTTTTGTTTTTTAAAGTGATTTCCTTAAAAGAATTGTTCATTTATTTGTTTATGACTGTGCTGGGCCTTCCTTGCTGCACAGGGGCTTTCTCTAGTTGCAGCAAGCGGGGTCTGCTCTCTAGTTGCGGTGCTCAGCTCCTCGCTGCAGGGGCTTCTCTTGTCATAGGATGTGGGCTCTAGGGCGCCTGGGCTCAGTAGTTGTGGGGCACAGGCTCAGATGCCCCCCAATATGTGGAATCTTCCTGAAGCAGGGCTCAAACCTGTGTCCCTGATTGCCTAGCAGATTCCTATCCACGGCGCCACCGGGGAAGTCCTGAAGTCCCTGGTTTTCTAACTGAAGCAGGCCTTACCTCTCTGTTTACCATGCCGTCATATGAGCTAGAAGATGCTTTTATGGGAAAGTAGGACACATTTTAAAATAACATCTTTTTTGTTTAAATGCTCCTATAGGGCTTCCCAGGTGACTCGGTGATAAAGAATCCACCTGCCAATCCAGGAGGCGTGGGTTCGATCCCTGGTCCAAGAAGGTTCCATGTATGGTGGGGCAGCTAAGCCTGGGCACCACAGGTGTTGAGCCTGGTACCCCAACTGCGGAACCCCTGTGTGGTTACTGCTGAAGCCAGTGCTCCCTAGAGCCCGTACTCCACAAGAGAAGCCTCTGCAACAAGAAGCCCATGCCAAAACTAGAGCAGAGCCCACACAGCAACAAAGACCCAATACAGCCAGGAATAAAGAAATAAATAATCTAGAAAAAAATAAATACCATGCCACTTTAAACTATAGTCTCTTTTAAAATGTAAACACATTATCACACGTAGAATTAACTGTCGTGACTATAATTTTAGGCCAGTGCTTTATTTCAATATTTGATGGCTGCATTTCCAATTGAATGGTGCAGTCTTCTAAAAATATGTTTATGTTTAGTTTTTTTGGATAGCTACTATTATTTTCAACAACGGGACCAGATTTTAGATTACTGTTTTATTACTAAGGGTCAGTTTTTAGATTATTTTGTTATTAAAGGTCAGTTATAAGCTGTCCACAAATTTTGTCATAAAACAAAATTGAAAATCTTCCTAGATACGCCTTCTTGGGGAACTTGGAATTAGTGAGGTCAAATGTGCTGACAGTTTATTTATGTATTCACTAATAGTTGTTAGGTGGTGTAGAGACAAAGATGAGCAAAATGTGAGCCCTGTCTTCAAAGGGAGCTTTTGTATTCAGTTTGCTTTCTGTAATTATATCAGTAGCACAACTGCCCAACCTAGAGGGTTCAGCATCCTGCCGGTGGGCCGTGCTTCTTAACCAGACATCCAGACATTGAGTGAACCACCAAGACCTCCAGTCCCTTCTGAATAATATCTTAATTCTTCTGTAGTCCGCACTGTTTTGTGATCTTAACTGAGGCCCTGTTTATCCCCCATCTGCTTCCTAAGTTGTTTCTCTGCATCTAGTTATTCCCCCTCCTGTCCCTCACCACCCTCTACCTGCCTTATTTCCAAGAGAGGATTCTTTCCAAAACACCAATCTGATCAGTCACTCCCTGCTTAGAAATGTTCTGGAGCAGGGATCCCAACCTCTAGGAGCTAATGCCTGAAAATCGGAGGCGGAGCTGATGTAATAACAGTAGAAATAAAGTGCACAATAAATGTAATGTGCTTGAATCATCCTGAAACCACTCCGCAACCCCAGTCCTTGGGGAAATTGTCTTCCATGAAACCAGTCTCTGATGCCAAAAAGGTTGGGGATCGCTGAGCTAATGGGTCCGATTGGCTCGAGTATGAGGGAAGAATACAGAACCCTCCCAGCCTGACCATGACTGACCTTTCCATCTGCTCTTCCAAACCCATTCAGTGCTTCAGTCAGGGGATGTTGGGGTGATGCTGATAAACACACCTCTTCCCCCTAAGTCCCGAGACCTGTGTCCTTGAAGGTGGCATGGAGATGCCTCCTTCCTTATTCTCTCAGACTTATTCCTCTAAGAAGCCTTTTCTTTACTTCCCCATTGTTCTTCCTCTTTGACCTTGTACCTTACTACTGCACTCACATTAAATTTTATTTTTGTTAAATAATAAAATTATAATTAATAATATAATTATATAATTTATATAAAATGTAATTTGTTTAGAATTTAATTTATACATAATAATATATAAATACAATTTTATTATTTAACATATATGTCTCCCCTATCAAATTATGAGTTTCTATAAAGCATGGATGTCATCTTATTTCTGTAGTTTTCCAACTATGATAATTGTACCTCTTTATACCCAAACTCTTCCCTAATTTCCTCTTCTGTTCTAAAATTTATCTTCTTGAGAATACCTGCTGATTCTTCTTTCCCAATAGCCTCTCTTCCATGTTACCAAAGAAAGCATCTTTTCATCCATCCCAACCTTATCGTGTTGAATTGTCATGAGCTGTGCAGATCTCCAGGTAACAAAACGATAGACCCACCTTATGCTCAGTCACTCAGTTGTGTCCGACTCTTTGTGGCCCCATGGACTGCAGCCCACCAGGCTCCTCTGTCCATGGAATTCTCCAGGCAAGAGTACTGGAGTGGCTTGCCATGCCCTCCTGCAGGGTACCTTCCTGACCCAGAGATTGAACCCATGTCTCCTGCATTGTCAGGCAGATTCTTTACCACTAGTACCTCCTGGGAAGCCCTTTAGACTCACTTTAGAGGCCCAGAAAGCCTCCTCTAATTAAAGCTCCTCATTTGAACAGTAAGTGCTCTGTTTCTAGGGATGCATCAGGAACTTGGGGAGAAGGGAGGCCACCCTCCTCTACCTCATTAAGAGATACATTTCCAATAAAAGTTTAATGTTCAATACTTATTTTCTGTTTTGTAGTATTTTGACCCTTTGATCAATTTGTCATAGGAAAATTTTTTAATTAAATTTGATTTCTGTATATATTTATGCTATTGAATATTATAGAACAATAAATAAATTCCATGATGAGAATGTATTATATTGGGATAAAACTCTGTTTAGGGAAGTGGAATGGGAATACTAAAGAAGAAAAAAGTATGATGTAAAATTTCCAACTGTTAAAGAATAACTTAATCACATGCTTTTGAAAGTAGAAGGTGATAGATTAAATATACTAACATTACAGTGGACCAAGTTTAAAGAATGATATAACATCTTTATTTGAAAATGTCAATATTTTCAATAAGCCAAACATTACATCTTTTGCTACTATTAAATTTATGATAAAAATATCCTATTTCAGCTTTGAAATGTGCAAGAAGAGTACATGGTTTAACAAAAACATTTATGGAGTAGTCATGCAAAAAAGATTGAGGCATATTAAATTGGAATAATCAGATTCCAGTCCTAGAAATGCTGAGCAAATATATGGAATGTTTATCCCTTGCACCTTTAAAGGGGTTGTTTTTTTCACAATTACTTTATTTTAGTGTTATTAACAGACAATAGGCAAACTCACTTTCCTCCCAGTTATGCTGAACAGTTTTACCCAAAGGCTAATCAGTAGCCACCAAGGACACAAGCCTTCTGCAAATCTCTGCAGCTGGGCCTGCTCCAAAGGGCCTCACTAATCTCCAGTGGGTACAAAACTTACTGGATTTCTTATGTAAGCACATGACTACTCTTCCCAACTTTATTAATCCTGTCCTTGCTGCTTATCTAGCATGAAAGAAGCTGGGGCAAGAGTTCAGTCTTCTTATTTGGATTTAGAATTATATAGTTGAGAAACTAATGACATCCAACATTGTCATTAAACATACAATTTTCTAGCCTTGATTTTTTTTTTTTTTTATTACACTCAAGTACCAAGAGCTCATACCCAGGACATTGGGTTGGATTAAAAGTGTAATAGGATCATTTTTCCACCAGTAGAAAGAGAGTGTCTGGAGAATCCTGTGGAAAGAGGAACCTGGCAGGCTATGGTTGTAGGGTCGCAAAGAGTCAAATACAGCTGAAGTGTCTTAGCACACATGCATGCAGGATCATTTTTCATGGATCCACAGTTTTCAGATTTCCCCTGTCAGCTGAGATACCAACGCACAACCACCTGACTAACTCAAACAAATGTTCCCCTCAAAGTAGACATCAACATTTATCATGAAAGAATCTTTGCTAGATGCTTGGCTTGCAAAATGCATGATGAGTTCACATCATTCCTGCCTTCAAGGAGTTTACTTTCTAGTTTTGGTGAAAAGTTTAAATAATAATGCACTTCATGCCAAGGCTATTAAATAGTCCTTAAAGTAATGACATACTGAAATATTCTCTGTGCCCATCACTGAGTGAAAAACAGCAGGATGTAAAACCGTTCTGTATAGTACAACTCCATTTCAGTAACAGAAGTAGATTCAGATATGCAGGAAAAAGAGGATGGAAAATTATAGGCAAAAGGTTAACAGTCTTTCTTGTTCAAGTACAACTATGTGGGAGTTTAATTGCCTTTCCACACTGATAACTTTCCCAAGGAGAAGATCCCTTCCATAATAAAGCCATTGTTGTTGGGCCTGGGGTGACTCTACGTCTTAGACTATGGGCCATGAGGGCTTCCCTTGTGGCTCAGCTGGTAAAGAATCCCCCTGCAAGGCGGAAGACCTGGGTTCCATCGCTGGGTTGGGAAGATCCCCTGGAGAAGGGGAAGGCTTACCCACTCCAGTATTCTGGCCTGGAGAATTCCATGGACTGTATGCTCCATGGGGTCGCAGAGAGTCCGACACGACTAAGCGACTTTCACTTCACTTTGTGGGCTGTGAGCAGGGGAACAGACTCTTAAGACAAACATCCCAGACTTCCCTGGTGGTCCAGTGGCTGAAACTCCACGTTCCCAACATAGGGGGCCCAGGTTTGATCCCTGGTCAGGGAACTAGATCCCACATGGCTGCAATTAAAGAGGCAGTGTGCCACAGCTAAGACCTGGCACAGCCAAGTAAATAAGGTAATAAAATAAAAGATAAACATCCCTGAAAATCATCTTTGGAGGCCAGATCCTCCAAACATCCTCTAATCTTTCCTGTAGAGAGGGCCAGGCACCCATCTGCTCCCTGCCATCAGCTCCGCTTCTGGTCCATGTTCTCCTGTGACCCGTCCATCTTTGCTGGGAGGCCATGAAGGACTGGAGACAGAAGTGAACCATCCCGTGAACCTCTTATGCGACACACACTTAGACCTCTGCCCCCTGTCGCCTCCAGGACTAGCTGCCTGAAGGACGGCGAGTCAGGGTCAACATATATGGTCCAAGGGCCCGGTTTTCTGCAGCCTCTTTCCCATATTTCTCTCAACTTTTTTCCAGTTACTGAAAAGTATTTTGACATTTTCCCTTAGGGGTTGAAGGAAAGGGAGCTTGTAGAGAGAACTTTGTATTGCTGTAGAGGCCTGGCTCCAGCTTTTACACGCTCACTAGATCGTCTGGAAAGTTCCTTCATGTCTCAGTTTATATCAGGAAATACCTTTCAGATGGGGATTGTACCACCTGCCATGCCATTTTCACTTAAAGTGAAAATTTGAGAGAACAAGAAGAAAGCACTTTAAAAAAAAAAAAAAAAAACAGAAAAAAGACCTATTCAAACACAAGAGATTTCATATTAGAAAAGTTAGCTTTACATTGAGTGATTATCCAGAGACTCAGTTCTTACTGATGTTTTAACCAAGTCTTATTTCCTTGAAAATGTTGAGGAATAAATTTTGTACCAGAGAGGGAAAGCATGCACTCATTATCTTAGCTGAAGTTCCGATTTCCAATACAGATCCGTTTCCATGAGACAAGCAAACATCAGCTCGGAGACTCATGCTGCAAACCTTTAATGCTTAGACTTCTAAGGGATTTAATCAAGCAACAGGATATATGATTCAAAGGACAAAAAGTAAAGTGATTAAGAAAAATCTTCTCTGTGGCAAGAAAAAGGCAGAGGCAGCTTGTTTCCATTCATTTTATGAGTAATTTTGTTTTTGTTGGCAGAAACCTAAACCCAGGCAGGGCAGGGGCGGTGCCCAGCGGGAGGGAGGACTTACTGGACCAGCACAAGGACCGTGTCACAGGCGTGCCTTACTGCACAGGGGCTTAAGCACGCGTGCGTGCACATGCCAGCCCCTGCATCTCGGTGCATTCGAAGATGGGCTCTTCTCCCGGGATAAGACGGCTTCCCCCTCCGCAGCTTGTGTCTTCTCATCCTTGGTCCCACTCTGCTCGCTGTGGCTCCTCCCTCCTTTCATCTGCATCTCCTGCTGGCCTCCAGGGCCTGCCCATCTTTGCCCCGAACGGTCTCTTAATGTCGGTACTTTTCTCCGCTCTCTCACCTCACACCTGTGTTTCTGTAAGAGATTCTCCGGGCTCCACCAATCACACAGCAAACATTTATTGAGGTCTTGCTGCATCTAGAAGCTCCCCCTTGTTCTCACCACCCGGAATGGTGACATCTAACAGATCATCCTAAATGCTGTTTTCACTGCTTCATTTCCTTTCTCAGAGATCTGAAGGGACTATCCTTCTTTCCACCACAAGCCTAGCCTCTTCTGTTTAGATTTCAAGGCTTTTCACAATCTGAGTCCACCCTAATAGAAAGTCACTCAGATGTATCCGACTCTTTGCAACCCCATGAACTGTAGCCTACCAGACTCCTCTGTCCATGAAATTCTTGAGGCCAGAATACTGGAGTGGGCAGCCATTCCCTTCTCCAGGGGATCTTCCCAACGCAGGGATCAAACCCAGGTCTCCTGCGTTGCCGGTGGATTCTTTACCACCCAAAATCCCACTTTCTCTATTCAGATCAAATTCTGTCTCCATGATTCATTTATTCATTTTGTCCATATGTTGTATACCTGCTATACAGACACACACATGCCAAGCATGGTGCTAGGTGCCTAAGAATATGTTGTGTTGTAAGTTGTGTTGTCTACCTTCTAATGGTTCCACCCATTAGAAGCTCCAGAAGTCCAAAGGTGGAACGATGTAAGGAAACAACATAATATGATATGATTAACGTTTCATAAGGGTTTGTATACTGTGCTGCATAGGTTCAAAGAGGAAAAAGTGCTGATTCCACCTGAGGAGGCAGGCTGATGATTGTGTCTAGAGGGGGCCAGGAAAATGGTCCAAAGGAAGCCAAGTCGAGACCAAAGGAAGGGAGAGCTGAGAGTCAAAAGCTGGTGTGCCTACTGCATACTAAAATCTAGATCTAAATCCCATGAACAAGAATAAAACTTCAAATGAGGAAGGAGTCAAGAGTCAGATGGAAGGGAAGTCAGAATGGGAGCATAGCAGGATGAGAGGTTGTGTCCTGGACAGTGAGGACACAGTGTTAGAGTGTGGAGGGCTGGTCTTTTTCCAATGGTAGGTGTTGGTGGGATGAAGGCAGTACTAGGAGCCAACACACAGAAGAGTAGGAGTCCTATAATCTGAGCACAGAATAGGTTTGGAAATGTTTATAATGGGACAGGAATATTGGGGTCACATTGAGAAGGGCTTTGACGACCAGCCCCAGATGCATGGACTTTATCCTGTTTGCAGTTGGGGTGGGACCATCACAAGGGAGGTTGGCCAGGCAGCAGGATTGGGGCAGCTCATAGATGAACTCATGATTAACTCTCCCAAATACAAGTCCCAGAGAGGAGCTGCACCAACCTAGGAGAAGGGGACCCCTTTTCTAATTTACATAAAGACACACATTGGGAAAAGGATTCCAGTAACACATGTTTGTTCATGGATTCAATTAATGTTTCTTGAGCACGCCGTGTGGTTCAGACATCATTCTGGACCCTGGGAACTCAGTGGTAAATAAGACAGATCTGTCTCTACCCTCAGAGCCCAGAGAAAGTAGACAGTGATTCTAGAAATAAAAGAATTCTTTAAAAGGCTGTTGCCTTCCTCTTGGCCTTTCTCTATCCAGTTTTAAAGCCCACATTTTAAAGCTCTATCCCAACCACCTTCCCCAGTGATAGTCCTTATTTATCTCCTCCAGAACTCATGCTGTAAACACTTCTTTAAAAACTCTGATACTTAACTTTTTTCTGATTACAGAAATAACGTATTCAGTATACAAATTCAAAACAATGTAAGTGTCTAATACAAAGAGAACATACACTCACTAAAAAGAACCACTTTGCATTAAGACATATTCCTCTGATATTTTGTGTGTGTGTTTAGTCGCTCAGTTGTGTCTGACTCTTTGCAACCTCTGTGGACTATAGTCGACCAGGATCCTTTGTCCAAGGGGGTTCTCTAGGCACAAATATTGGAGTGGGTTGCTATGCCTTCCTCTAGGGGATCTCCCCAGTTCAGGTATTGAACCCAGGTCTCCTGCGTTACAGGCAGATACTTTACTATCTGAGCCACCTGGGAAGTTCCTCTAGTATTTTACTTCTATGCAACCACCAATGTATTATTGTCACCAGCATCTTCATCTTCACCATTATAAACCGGTGCTAAAGCTGAAACTCCAATACTTTGGCCACCTGATGAGAAGAGTTGACTCATTGGAAAAGACCCTGATGCTGGGCAAGTTTGGAGGCAAAGGGAAAAGGAAGTGTCAGAGAATGAGATGGTTAGTATCCCTGACTCAATGGACATGAAATTGAGCAAACTCCGGGAGATAGTGTAGGACAGAGGAACCTGGGGTGCTATAGACCGTGGGGTCACCAAGAGCCATACATGACTTAGTGACCGAACAACAGCAACCTAGAGAGAACATGGAATTCTTTTATTTTTACAACTTTATTGAGATATATTTCATACCCCATAAAATTCACCCATTAATTCACCCATTTAAAGTGAGCAATTCTGTAGTTTTCAGTATATTCAGAGTTGTGCAAATGATCATCACAGTCTAATTCCAGAACATTTCATCATCCTAAAAAGAAACCACATACCTATTAACAGTCACTCCCTATTCCCATTTCCCTACATCCTCACAGCCCCAGACAACCACTAATCTCTTCTCTGTCTCTGTGGATTTGAAATTCTGGACATTTCACATAAATGGAATCATACAATATGTGGCCTCTTGTGATCAGCTCTTTCACTTAACATAATGATTTCATGTTGCAGCATGTATCAGTATTATATTCTTTTTCTTTTTTCAAAGTCATATCCATTCTGTGGATACAGCACATTTTAATTTATCCATTCTTCAGTTGACAGACATTTGGGTTGTTTCCATTTTTGGGCTATTATGAATAATGCTGTTATAAATATTAAGGTGACTGCATCATTTTTACATCCCCACCAGCAGTGACGAGGATTCCAGTGTCCCCATGTTCTCATAGGATTTCTTTGAAAGGAGATGCCCCTACTTTGGAATAGAAAGGTTTGAGGCTGGATGGCTGCTAATCTTCCATTCATTGTGTGTGTACAGATTACAAAAATTTTGTCTTCCAAATTTGTGATAAAGTCTGAAAAGGTACTTTTGAATGAATCTGTCTTTTGGGGGGACAGGATATGTATTTGGGTTAATGTTCTTCACTGAAGAGTTACATTTGATTATAGTCTTTCAGCAACCACGTGAATCCAAAAGGTGGTTGGGGTTTTTTTTCTTTAAATTCTGAGACAGGGAAAGATCATGAATTTAGATACCAAGAGGTCTGGACTCTTGTTGACCCCACAGAGGCTGTGATAATTAAAACATTCTCTTTGAGAGTTAGTTAGTTATACCCTTTAAGGGAAAAATATGCACATGAGATTTTATACTTGGTAACACTCCTGAAAAATAACAGAGCTACAAAAAATCTGTAGGAGGAAGGAAGCTCCAAAAACAGGTTAAAAGTAAAATATTAGTTCAACAAAGCATGAGAATAGGATGAGAATTAAATAAAGCAGTCATAGAGAACAGTTAAATTATTTAAAATGGTACAAAATTGTATCTATATCATTGCATCTCTTTAAATTTAAATTCAATAAATTCTAACTCATTTAAGGGATTCCCTGGTGGCTCAGGTGGTAAAGAATCTGCCTGCAGTGCAGGAGACCAGGGTTAGATACCTAGGTCGGGAAGATCCCCTGGAGAAGGGAATGGCTACTCCCAGTTTTCTTGCCTAGACAATCCCATGGGCAGAGGAGCCTGGGGGCTACAGTCTATGGGTCACAAAGAATCAGATACTGAGCAACTAATCACGTGGCACACAATTCATTTAAATATAATAGTGACTATTTGCCCTTGTAATAAGATATTCTATTTTGCTTAAAAACATATGTGTGATTAGTCACTCAGTTGTGTCCAACTCTTTGTGACTCAATGGACTATAGCCCACCAGGCTCTCTGCGCATGGGATTTTCCAGACAAGAATACTGGAGTGGGTTGCCATGCCCTCCTCCAGGGGATCTTCCCAACCCAGGGATCAAACCCAGGTCTCCTGCATTGCAGGCAGATTCTTTACCATCTGAGCCACCAAAAACATGTAGTTAATCCATAAGTAACTAATGAGAACATATGTGTAGCACAGGGAACTCTCCTTAATGTACTGTGGTGAGCTGAATTGGAAGGAAGTCCAAAAGGTTGGGCTGGGGGATATATGTATATTATGGCTGATTCCTTTATCTGTACAGTAGAAATTAACACAACACTGTAAAACCACTACACTCCAATAAAAATTAATTTAAAAAGAAAAAATCATGCAACATGATTTGCAGACACATACACACACACACAGATATGTAGTTAGGTACTCAGAAGCACTCTGGTGAGCTCTTTATCATAGTTAAGACTTCCCTCTCTTTTTCATATTGCAGTCAAAATCCATGAGAATCAGTAAACAGTTACCTCAGCATTAGGTTTACATCCACACTTTATGAAGGGCAAGCATCACAAGGAGTATGTAGAAATCTCTTAAGACAGATGGTCAGTAACTTCTTCCAAACATATTTCTGAACACAGTAATAATGTTCTTTTCACCACTAATCTGGTAATTTCCTCCCTTCTTATTATGAAGTATTACTTTCATTTGTTGAGGATAGTGGTCATTTTCAGATCAGGAAGAATGAAGGAACTACATTGAATGATCCCAGAGTGCTGAGGCTTATTTTGTGATTCATAGTCACTTTTTTAAAAAAGAAATTTGATTTCCAATAGTTACATAAATATTTTGAGGAATATTACTTAATCATTCCTCATGTATTTTAACTCACACCCTTTATTACTGATGAACAAACAGTATGAGAAAATGCAGGTGTTCATCAACCCTGATCACTGGGAGTTGGTGATGGACAGGGAAGCCTGGCGTACTACAGTCCATGGGATTGCAAAGAGTCAGAGCCGGCTGAGCGACTGAACTGAACTGATCGACCCTGATGTTAATTGAGAGGAAAGCAGTCATAGAGAGAATCTAGTGTTGATCCCCTCCCACCTGAGCAGGTGGGACCACTGTCCAGGCAAAGCAGAACCCTCACTGGTAGTGAATTCCCCAGTGATGTAACAGGTTTCAGGTTCTTCCTTCAATTCTGAGCTCACCAGCTAAGAGCTAGACACTCAGGACCAAGGGACAGTATGCGTGCAGATACAGAGGTGGCTTAAATATACTTAAGACAAATAGATGATGGACAAATAGGCAGAAGCATGCTGCTGTTATATTTAGAGTAGGATTTCCAAAATCTGTAGTTTTAAGTTTTAGATAAAAATTACAGAGTCCAAATCTTTTGTCTCAGTACTCAGTATAGAATGTGAATATTAAAAAAAGGGTCATTGGATGAAGAAGGTAATTTCATTGCCTTATTGCCAATGCTATATCATACTTTAAGATCAAGTATGACTGTGGAACAACAGTTTGTCCGTATGTTGGGTAGTTGTTGATCAATTTAGAAATAAGAGATTCAAACCTTGTTTCCTCTCTGTAGATAAGAGGATAAAATTGAAACATCTTGAATTTGAAGGGTTAATTTAGTATTAACCAAATTTTAGTGTCTGAAAGGTGTACTTATTTGATTTTCTTTCTTCATACATCTGTCTTAAATGTTTTTAGTTAAAGTTTTGAGCAACATTTGATATTCATGATTATTTTCTGTTTAGATATCATAGCTATTTTTTCCCTCTTTATCATTTCATTTCTAATACATTGAAAAGATGTAATTACCCCAAAAAAATCACAAAATAATTCAATTTCTCTATATAATGTGAATGATGAAACCTATTTCACTTCTTCCTTCCTTTTCTGAACAATTCTGTCTTTAACATAAGGATATTTCGCAAGGCTTTAAACAGTGCTGAACACGTTTAGTCTTTCATTGCAATTGCCAAATATTAACCATCTCACCAAATCAGCAGCTATTCATCATATTGTGTGTATATTAATTATACAAATAGTTAATCACTGGGCCTTCCCGGGTGGTCCAGTGGTTAAGACCTCACCTTCCAGTTCAGGGGATGCAGGTTCAGTCCCTAGTTTTTAATTATACAAATAGTTAATCACTGGGCCTTCCCGGGTGGTCCAGTGGTTAAGACCTCACCTTCCAGTTCAGGGGATGCAGGTTCAGTCCCTGGTTGGGGATAAAGATCCCACATGCCTCAAGGCCAGAGAACCAGAACATAAAACAGAAGCAATCCAGTAACAAATTCAATAAAGACTTTTAAAAACACTTTATTAAAAATAATATTTATTCCAGTCATTAAATCTCAGTAATGGAATTTTCATATTGGAAAGGATTCAAATAACTCACAGAAACATGTAGTTAAACTTTAAAATTCCCAACCTGCATAAAATCTGGATCCCTTTCCAGGGGTAGCCACTATTAATAGCTGGCATGTATGTTTCCAGATTCTTTTTGATATACATGACGTCTCATGCTTATAATTTCAAAAGATACTGTTCCTTGAATTTTTACTCAGATTCAAATTATATAAAATTCAAATTACCCAACCTGTGAGTGATATTCATATGAGAATTCCAATTTTTGCACCAGATATCTAGAAACTTTCCTATTGCTAAAATGAAGAAATAAAAGCAAAAATAAAATACTGTAATGCTTGACAGATGTACCTAGTGCCGCTATACATTTTTTACTACAAAAGCCTGCATTTTCTTCTGTGGCTTGTGGTATTTTTCTTTTTGCCTTATCAGATTCTGTTCTATTACTTTTCAGAATTGAGTCCTCTCTCCTGCCCACATCCAAAGAGTTATTACCATCACAATCCCTGGTAGCTCAGATGGTAAAGAATCTGCCTGCAATGCAGGAGACCTGGGTTCGATCCCTGGGTGGGGCAGATCTCTTAGAGAAGGGAATGGCTTACCCACTCCAATATTCTTGTCTGGAGAATCCCCACGGACAGAGAAGCCTGGCAGGCTATACTCCATGGGGTTGCAAAGAGTCGGACACGACTGAGTGACTAACACTTTCACTTCACTTTTCACCGTCACAATACAGTAGAAAAAGTATGGGATTTGAAGTAATAAAATCTGGGTACAAGTTCCAACTTGGCCACTTACTAGCTGTGAGTCCTGAAGTAAATTATGTGTGTTCTCCACCCCTCATTTTCCCCACTGGAATAAGGAATGGCCAAAAAAAAAAAGAATCACTGCCTCAAAAGGATTGTTTTGAAGAGTAGATAAGTTGCAGTTCTTGCCCAAGGACTTGTGATCCAAACTAGACATAATAGGCATTGTGTCATTCAGGATAGACTCCTTTTTTCTGTGGCTTAATCTAACAGACCTTTATTTCTGGTTGACAGTATGGCCATATGACTCTCAAGGGGCTCTGCTCAGGGATGTGGGATAACCAAGGGTGCATCTCCATACAGGCTTCTTCAGCCAACTTGGCAGGGGAAAGAGATATGGCAAGAAGAATACTGGCTTTAAAGGCAGCCACATGGATGGGTACATTTCGTTGGTCAGAGCAGTTTGAATGGTCATGTCTAATTTCCACAGTTGATGACAAAGTCATTCCACCCAGGGGCCAGGAGACAGGGAGCTGGAAATTAGACAAAAGCATGGATGACCAGCACAGGAATGTTTACAAACATTAGCAATAATATAGTCTTTTGGGGGAAGGATGGAAAGTCTTTCTTTGTTATTTTCTTACAGTCCAAAGATGTTCAAGAAAGATTTCCAAGGGAGTCTGGGGACAAAGATGTGAACCTTGTATGGGTGTCAGGCATGGTAGAAAGGGAAACAGGGTGAGGAATTCAATAAGAAAAAGTGAGGAACTTCCCTGGTGGTCCAGTGATTACGATGCAGAGCTCCCAAAGCAGGGAGTCAGTTCAGTTCAGTTGCTCAGTCATGTCCGACTGTTTGCGACCCCATGAACTGCAGTACGCCAGGCCTCCCTGTCCATCACCAACTCCCGGAGTTACCCAAACCCATGTCCACTGAGTCGGTGATGCCATCCAACCATCTCATCCTCTGTCGTCCCCTTCTCCTGTCCTCAATCCCTCCCAGCATCAGGGTCTTTTCCTATGAGTCAACTCTTCGCATCAGGTGGCCAAAGTAAGTATTGGAGTTTCAGCTTCAAATCAGTCCTTCCAATGAACACTCAGGACTGATTTCCTTTAGGATGGACTGGTTGGGTCCCCTTGCAGTCCAAGGGACTCTCAAGAGTCTTCAACACCACAGTTAAAAAGCATCAATTCTTTGGTGCTCAGCTTTCTTTAGAGTCCAACTCACATCCATACATGACTACTGGAAAAACCATAGCTTTGACTAGACGGACCTTTGTTGGCAAAGTAATGTCTCTGCTTTTTAATATGCTGTCTAGGTTGGTCATAACTTTCCTTCCAGGGAGTAAGTGTCTTTTAATTTCATGGCTGCAGTCACCATCTGCAGTGATTTTGGAGCCCAGAAAAATAAAGTCAGCCACTATTTCTACTGTTTCCCCATCTATTTGCCATGAAGTGATGGGACTGGATTCCATGATCTTAATTTTCTGAATGTTGAGCTTTAAGTTAACTTTTTCACTCTTCTCTTTTACTTTCATCAAGAGGCTCTTTAGTTCTTCACTTTCTGCCATAAGGGTGGTGTCATCTGCATATCTGAAGTTATTGATATTTCTCCTGGCAATCTTGAGTCCAGCTTATGCTTCATCCAGCCCGGCGTTTCTCATGATGTACTCTGCATATAAGTTAAATAAGCAGGGTGGCAATATACAGCCTTGACATACTCCGTTTCCTATTTGGAACCAGTTTGTTGTTCCATGTCCAGTTCTAACTGTTGCTTCCTGACCTGCATACAGATTTCTCAAGAGGCAGGTCAGGTGGTCTGGTATTACCATCTCTTTCAGAATTTTCCACAGTTTGTTGTGATCCACACAGTCAAAGGCTTTGGTATAGTCAATAAAGCAGAAATAGATGTTTTTCTGGAACTCTTTTGCTTTTTTGATGATCCAGCAGATGTTGCCAATTTGATCTCTGGTTCCTCTGCCTTTTTTAAAACCAGCTTGAACATCTAGAAGTTCACAGTTCACGTATTGCTGAAGCCTGGCTTGGAGAGTTTTGAGCATTACTTTACTAGCATGTGAGATGAGTGCAATTGTGTGGTAGTTTGAGCATTCTTTGGTATTTCCTTTCTTTGGGATTGAAATGAAAACTAACCTTTTCCAGTCCTGTGGCCACTGCTGAGTTTTCCAAATTTGCTGGCATATTGAGTGCAGCACTTTCATGGTATCATCTTTTAGGATTTGAAATAGCTCAACTGGAATTTCATCACCTCCACTAGCTTTGTTCATAGTGATGCTTCCTAAGGCCCACTTGCCTTCATATTCCAGGATGTCTGGCTCTAGGTGAGTGATCACACCATCATGATTATCTGGGTCGTGAAGATCTTTTTTGTACAGTTCCTCTGTGTATTCTTGCCACCTCTTCTTAATATCTTCTGCTTCTATTAGGTCCCTACCATTTCTGTCCTTTATGAGCCCATCTTTGCACGAAATGTTCCCTTGGTATCTCTAATTTTCTTGAAGAGATCTCTAGTCTTTACCATTTTCCTCTATTTGTTTGCACTGATCACTGAGGAAGGCCTTCTTATCTCTCCTTGCTATTCTTTGGAACTGTGCATTCAAATGGATATAGCTTTCCTTTTCTCCTTTGCTTTTTGCTTCTCTTCTTTTCACAGCTATTTGTAAGGCCTCCTCTGAGAGGCATTTTGCTTCTTTGCATTTCTTTTTCTTGGGGATGGTCTTGATCCCTGTCTTCTGTACTATGTCACGAATCTCCATCCATAGTTCATCAGGCACCCTGTCTATCAATCTAGTCCCTTAAATCTATTTCTCACTTCCACTGTATAATTGTAAGGGATTTGGTTTAGGTTGTACCTGAATGATCTAGTGGTTTTCCCTACTTTGTTCAATTTAAGTCTGAATTTGTCAATAAGGAGTTCATGATCTGAGCCACAGTCAGCTTCTGGTCTTGCTTTTGCTGACTGTATAGAGCTTCTCCCTCCAAAGAATATAATCAATCTGATTTCAGTGTTGACCATCTGGTGATGTCCATGTGTAGAGTCTTCTCTTGTGTTGTTGGAAGAGGGTGTTTGCTATGACCAGTGCATTCTCTTGACAAAACTCTATTAGCCCTTGCCCTGCTTCATTCTGTACTCCAAGGCCAAATTTGCCTGTTACTCCAGGTGTTTGTTCACTTCCTACTCTTGCATTCCAATCCCCTATAATGAAAAGGACATCTTTTTTGGGTGTTCTAAAAGGTCTTGTAGGTCTTCGTAGAACCATTCAACTTCAGCTTCTTTAGCGTTACTGGTTTGGGCATAGGCTTGGATTACTGTGATATTGAATGGTTTGCCTTGGAAACAGAGATCATTCTGTCATTTTTGAGACTTCACCCAAGTACTACATTTTGGACTCTTTTGTTGACTATGATGGCTACTCCATTTCTTCTAAGGGATTCCTACCCACAGTAGTAGATATAATGGTCATCTGAGTTAAATTCACCCATTCCAGTCCATTTTAGTTCGCTAATTCCTAAAATGTCAATGTTCGCTCTTACCATCTCCTGTTTGACCACTTCCAATTTGCCTTGATTCATGGACCTAACATTCCAGGTTCCTATGCAATATTGCTCTTTACAGCATCGAACCTTGCTTCTGTCACCAGTCACAGCCACAGTTGGGTGTTGTTTTTGCTTTGGCTCCATCTCTTCATTCTTTCTGGAGTTATTTCTCCACTGATCTCCGGTAGCATACTGGGCACCTACCAACCTGGGGAGCTCATCTTTCAGTGTCCTATCTTTTTGCCTTTTCATACTGTTTATGGACAAAATGTGGTTCACTGGAGAAGGGAGTATGTGGAGCACAGATTCTATTCCTGGTCAGAAAACTAAGATCTCATATGCTGCAACATGTGACCTAAAAAAAAAGAAAGAAAAGAAAATGAGAGAAGATACAAGATAAAAGTGAAACAAGCTAGGTTTATATGTGACTCGAGATTAAGCCACAGGTTTCTAGGTCTTAAAAGGATTGCAGACTGCAGCCTAGGTGAACTCTTCCTCAATCCACTCCATGGATCATCAGATGTGGGGGACTTCCCTATAGCTCCGATGGTAAAGAATCTGCCTGCAATACAGGAGACCTGGGTTCAATCCCTCGGTTCGATCCCTGGGTCAAGAAGATCCCCTGGGGGAGGAAATGGCAACCTACTCCAGTATTCTTGCCTGGAGAATCCCATGGACAGAGGAGCCTGGCAGGCTGAAGTCCATGGGGTCGCAAAGAGTTGGACACGACTGAGTGACTAACACACACGTCATCAGATGTAGGATGCCTGCCTCACACAGAAGACCTTAGAGCCACTTCACTCCACCTGTGAGCTCAGTTCCTGCTGTCACCTCTGCTCTCTGGTTTATGGTCTTGCTCAGCTCTTGCTCCTCCCACTGAGCTGCTCACTGGTTCAGATGATCTCCCTCCCACTGACAGTCCTAGGGCTCTTTGTCATGGTAGATCACTATCCAGTCCATGTTGGCAGTGCCACGGCCACCAGGCTTCAAAAGCCACTAAAACAATAACAATACGGTTTTCTTTCTGTACCCTCAGATTCTCTAAAGAGCATCCTGTTTTTCTCTGATGCTTTAAAATCAAGGAAGTAAGCCTCCCTTATTATTTAAAAGGAAGGCATGTCAACTGCGATCGAGAAAGTTTAGATTGCTTTATTCCACATTCCATTTTGCCTAAGATTCCTCCGTGTGTGTGCACTAAATCGCTTCAGTCACGTCCGACTCTTTGCAACCCTATGGACTGCAGCCTGCCAGGCTCCTCTGTCCGTGGGATTCTCCAGGCAGGATACTGGAGTGGCTTGTCTTGCCCTCCTCCAGGGGATCTTCCTGACCAAGGGATTGAACCCGAGTCTCATCATGTTTCCTCCACTTTGGCGTAATTGTAGAAGAGTTACAAATCTCCAAGATGCTTAGGATCCCATTTCTATAAGTTTAGAATTTCTCTGATCAGAATATTTCTTCAAAAATGTCACCAACAGGCACTGGAATGGTGTGAGTGTGTATTTGCGTGCGTGAGTGGGCTGAGGGCGAGCCCACAGGGAAGAGGAAATGGAAAGCTTCAAGAAGAGGAAACAGGGAATGGTCTCACTGCATTCGATCAGTGGAAAACCGTGGTCAAAAAAACTATGTGTGTTTTGTTTTTGAGATTTTTCATCTCTACTTTATGGTCAAGGGACAAAAGGGTGTAAAATCCAGTTGTATATAAGTAAAATCATGCAGATGAGAGAACTGAAGCAGTTCGGTGCGGATTCCCTTGATCACCGGAAGCAGCGAGCAGATCAGTGGGAGGAGCAAGGTGGAAGGACAGTGAGATGCGGTTGCCATGGCAACCATGTGCGGATTGGACTAAGACTGAGGAATCTTGATTCATCCCTGGCTCTGCATTTTCTTTTACCCTCTTCTTAACTGACTCTTGAGGATTTGCAATCCGTGGGGTCTGGGTGCTATCAAACCAGGTCACAGAGAGACAACATATAGCCTGAGGTAGCTGTCCCCTAGCCAGAAAGGCACAGGTTCTTTCTGTGCCTCGATAAACAGGGAACAAGTGTAGATAAGGTTTAATCAGGGAGACGAAAGCGAGCAAGAATCATCAGAATGCCACACTTCCAGGCCAAGTCCTGGAATGCTGCAGTTCTGAAATGACAGAACCGAAGTAAGGCCAAAGAAGCCGGATGGGTCTGTGAAGCGCAGGTATAAAAGATTGTGAGTTCATTTTCTGATGTGAAGAAGAAACTCTGGTGTTGATAGGAGAGACAAAGGTTTGTCCAGGGAGTAGGAGTGGGAGGCACTTTTCCAGCACGTATTTCTGAGCTTCAGCTTTCTTATCTGAAAGATAAAATAAAAATGCCTGCCTTGAAGGTTGTCATGGGGACTAGAGACCCAGCGTATCCTCCTCAGCAGCTCAGATGAGTTGTCCATGACCCTTTCAGAGGGGGAAAGCATGGGTGGCCATATTGAGAACAATTGCAAAATCTCAGCTGATAGTGTTTTTACCTTAATAGGGATGATAAAGGTTAGCATCATCGGTAAAGCTGTGAAAAGCCCTCGTCCTCTGAGGATGGCCTCCTTAGATCCCTACTTAGGGGTCCACAATGCCCATTTGTGCTTCTCCTGTTGGCCATTGCCTCCATCAAATAACATGGACCAGGGTCCAACCCCTCTTGAAACATGATGCATGGATTAGGTGAGATTTTTGTTTTGCTTTTGTTTGGTTGATTTTATTTTTATCATCTAGGGAGGGTGTAGGAAATTACATAAGCCTCTGTGTGTGTGTGTATGTGTGCGCGTGCACCAATTGCTCGGTCATGTCTGACTCTGTGATCCCACGGACTGTAGCCTGCCAGGCTTCTTTGTCCATGGGATTCTCCAGACAAGAATACTGGAGCGGTTTGCCATTCACTCCTCCAAGGGACCTTCCCAACCCAAGACAAGTCAAACCCTCGTCTCCTGAGTCTCCTTCTTTGGCAGGTGGATTCTTTACCATTCGTGCCACCTGCAAAGCCCATGTGAGCCTCTGCCCACTCTAAACAGGAGTGTCCCTGGTCTGTGCCTCTTTTTCAGAAGAAGTTATACCTTCAGGTACTTAACTTTCAGGGAAAGTTATTCCTTCTGCATGCACTAGAATTGTGGCTCAGTAGTAGACTTGCTATTTTATGCTCCACATTCAGACTTTCCAATCCTGGCGTTCTTGATCTGCAGCATGTGGGTCTATGAATGGAATTCAGAAGGTCTGTGAGGAAACTGAAATTGTATGAAAAAAACCTGCATGTGATTATATACGTAGATGGAGTTTTATGGAGATTCTCAGGGTTGGCAGTGACTCAGAAAGTTTAAAAATATCACAGTCTACATGTTCTGTGCCTATTCTGTTGTTGGCATTTGTATTTATGTGTTTTGCCCACTGAGGAGTTCTTAAGAGTAGAAAAAGAGGGATGCAATCAAATAAATTTTTTTAGTAAGAAAAACCATATTCTCAGATTCTGAATTAAAACTGATTTCTCTTTTACCTAACACTGTGGCAGTTCCTGTGTAATACCACTAAAACGTCATCAAATAATATACTCAAAATTTGTGCATTTTACTATCGGTAAAAAAACAGTCCCTGGTGGCTCAGACAATGAAGAGTCTGCCTGCAATGTGGGAGACCCGTGTTCTATCCCTGAGTCAGGAAGATCCCCTGGAGAAGGAAATGGCAACCCACTCCAGTATCCTTGTCTGGAAAATCTCATGGATTGAGGAGCCTGGCAGGCTACAGTCCATGGAGTCGCAGAGTCAGACACGACTAAGCGACTTCATTTCTTCTTCTTCACCATAGGCAAAATTTACCTAAAACCATAAGTATATAATGGGCTCTAATTAATGATATGTATATTTAGGGGTGAAGGTACTGATATTGGCAACTTACTTTGAAATGGATCAAAATAATAAGACAGGTTAAGGGATAGATAAAAGCAAAGACAGAAGAATAGATATGTTACAAAGCAAACATACCAAAATATTAATTGTAGAATCTTTGTAGTGGGTATATAGATGTTCACTGTATAATTCTTTTGTTTTTCTTGAAAAGTTTAATAAAATGTTGGGAAAATACATGATCATAATATCTAGAGTACATACAACTCTGTATATGGCACATAAGACAGAATAGGGGTTGACAGAGAGACTGGAAATTGATTTTATAACTTTGATATTGATTGGTTCAGTTTGGAGCTAATTGTTTAATACATAGAATTAAACCTATAAATGTTCAGATTTCAAGTTCAAAGAATTCCTGGTCAAGAGGAATTACTTTGATTCATCTGTGTGTGTATTAACAAGACAGCTCTCCAAACAGTGACCATTATTGCCTATTTTTCCCCAGATTTGGGGAAAACTTTTCATAGTTTTATTTTAGAGCTTGTTCTAACACAAAGCTCCTCTTGCCATTAATTATTTTCTAGTCTCTCTAAATATTTCTTTGCTTGATTTCACACCATTAATCTTAGTAATTTCCTTCTACCTACCTACTTCAGATACATCTTATCTTAATCACCCATCTCTAGTATGTTGACAATCTTCACACACTACACCTCAGTGAATGAAAGAAAGACTTGCCGTGTTCTTCTTTACATTTTACAATGCATACGTCAGTCTCTAAAAATCAACCTGTTAGAATTTTTTCTTAATAAGAGAGTACTAAACAAGATGAGATTTAATTTTACCATGTTAATCCAGGCATGAGTAATTTTATTATCCTGCTTGGACCAACATGCTTAATAACTGATCATGAGAACCATAGAAACTCAAGCACTAAAACTCAGGAAGTTACTAATTAAAAAACAAAGAGTTTTTCCATTTTAGCATAGCAGGCCCTGGCTCACTGTGGGTGACAGCTCACGCCAAGCCATTGCATCTAAGAGCAAACGAAACAAATGGAGCAAAACCAAAAGAGCTTATTGGAACAGATGAGACGGTTTTGTTTTTACATTTGTGTGCTTCATGCAGTATTCACTATAGGTAATTGTTGTTTTCATTGTTGCTTAGTCAATAAGTCATGTCTGACTCTCTCGACCCCATGAACTGTAGCCTGCCAGGCTCCTCTGGGTCTGTGGGGTTCTCCAGGCAAGAATACTGGAGTGGGTAGCCATGCCCTCCTCCAGGGGATCTTCCATATCCAGGGACCAAACCTGCATCTCCGGCATTGGCAGTCAGATTCTTTACCACTGAGCCACCTGGGAAGCCCAACAGTTAATCATTATGTTTCAGATAAAACTGTGGTGATTTTTTTCCCCCATGACAATGAGCAACTAAGTCACTAGATCGGTTTTGTTTTTTTTTTTTTTTCCTTTTCCTTTCAAATGACCCCAGTGTTCAAAGTCAGATCTTTTGAAAAGGACTTAGAGCATCATGAGACGTGATAGGTGCTTGGAGTGCAATTTTAATGCCAACAGACTGGAAAACAAACAGCATAACGCAGACAAGGGATGACTTTGTTCTTTAGCATCTGAGTGAAAAGGAAATCAGATCTTTCTGGGTTGTGCTCCCGCTCACAGGTGGGGAGGAGAAGATGTCAGTTCCCGACTCACCGCATTGTGGGTGGGATTCTGGTTTGGGGGACAAGGCAATGGGCTACTGCCTTGTCTCTCCCAGTAAGAGCTCAATTCACCTCACTTCGTGGGTGTTTTGTTTCAATCAGCCACAAGTGGACATTAAAAAGGCATGAAGCGTCCCTTAATCCCATGAGCCTGATATGTGCTGGCTCTCGTCACTGCATTCTCCAACTCTGTTGCCAATGGAAGTGAGAGATTGACCCCAGGCCTGCCACCAAACCACCGAGCTGTTGGCACTTTAATTGTTTTATACCAGGAGGAAGCCAATTGTGTGGATGTGAATGTCTTATTCATCAGACATCACAGGCTTCACATTTTCAATGAGCTGAAACTCCCAAGTCCACGACGTGTAACCGCAGTGAATCGAGACAAGCGTGCCGTGATGACGTTTTCTAATTTATTGCAGTTGCTCTTTAAAAGATTTGACAGTGTTTCAGAATTCTAAACAGCACAGTTTGGAAGTCTGTCTGAGGTTGTGTGCTAATCAAAAACAGTAAATCATGTTTGACTTATAAAGGACAGCACAGTAGTAAAACTAAGAGTTAGTGCATATTTCCCCCTCTTTGTTTTGAATGTATAGACAAATACAGACACTCAAGTGAACAGACAATTTATCAAGGACCTAAGGCATCTTTCTGGTACCTGAAAATGTCCAAATTATCCCCATCGGCTACGTTTCAAAAATGCAGTTCTTGGGAAGAAACCATTTCTGTGTCCAGGCCTCTCTGGATGTTTTTCATGGGCAGAATAAGACCCTTCCACACCAAGTACTACAAATACCAGCGCTTTGTGAGCCTACTGCATTATCTGATTCGACGTCATCCTGAAAAAGACAACTGTTTACCCGTAAGGTTTGCAGAGGCAGCTGAAGCCTCACGTGTGAGTAGCACACAACTGCCCTTGGGTTGGGGACGGGCACGGCGACTCCCCTGCTAAAAAGCCACCAAAACCTCCTCCCTACACACAGAATAAAGCCCCCAGTCCTCAGCAGCACATGTAAGACCCTCCATTCTACCCTGCCCACTTCCCCGCATCTATCTCCTAACATCCAAATACATGCCTGCCCCATTGGCCGCTCATCGCATCCCAGAGCGCACTAGGCTATTCGAGGCCGCCTTCCTTCCTCCTTTCTACATGTTAAACTGTTTTGCAATTTTTTAAAACTAATTTTATGTGTTTACTTTTGGCTATGCTGGATCTTCATTGCTGTGTGGGCTTTTCTCTAGCTGTGGTAAGCAGGGGCTACTCTCCTTTATATATTTATTTATTCTAATTGGAGGATAATTGCTTTACAATATTATGATGGTTTTGCTGTACGTCAGCATGAATCGATCCTGGGCATACACGTGTCCCCTCCATCCTGAACCCCTCTCCCGCCTCCCTCCCCAACCCATCCCTTGGGTTGTCAGAGAGCACCCACTTCGGGTGCCCTGCATCATACATCAAACTCCCACCGGCTGTTTCACACATGGTAATGTGTATGTTTCAGCACTGTTCGCTCACATCGTCCCACCCTCTCCTTTTCCACTGGGTGCAGAAGTCTGTTCTCCACGTCTGTGTGTCCTTTGCCGCCCCGCCCGTAGGCTCATCAGTACCGTCTTTCTGGATTCTCCTGTTGCAGGCCGCTGGCTGTAGGGCATGGGGCGTCAGTGTCTGCGGTTCCCCGGGCTCTGGAGCCCGGCTCAGGTCGTGGTGCACGGGCTTAGTCACCGTGGCACGTGAAATCTTTCCGGATCAGGGATCAAACTCCTGTCTCCTGCATTGGCAGGCAGATTCTTTACCACTGAGCCACCAGGGAAGCCCTAAACTTTTTTCATCTTTCAAAGCCTACTTCTTCCTCACTGCCTTGGGCCCTGGAGGATAGCACTTTCACTTTCCACTGACTCAGAGGTTGTTGTCCTGGCAGTGGTCTGGGGCAGCAGTGAGGTGCTGGGAATGTTTAACAGCCCTCTCCCCAGAAAGAGCAGAAAAGCCCTGATTGGTCAGTTGTCCGTATCCTATGGTGTAAATACATCTCCTTCCATTGCCAATTTTAAGGGTAGCTGTGTTTAACAACAGCTTGCAAAATTCCTAAAAATGTTAACATCAGGCTCTCTCACAAACCAGTTCATGCCAGCTTCAGAACAGCCCTGGGACCTCACTTTAATAGTCTTTGTCACAGCCTCTTCCCCCACTAAACACTGGGCTGCCTTAAAAAGAGATGCTCAGTAAGTGTTTCCTGAATTGAAGTAGGCAGGCCAGCCGACGGTTTGGCTCGGCCACTGGTCAGTGAGTGTGGTGTCATTTGCCACAAAGATTCAGGGGATGTTTGCACTTCTTGTCACTTGAGGGTGGTGGCCTTGGCCGTCTCCTCCATGGCAGCACCACACAGGCATGTGTGAATTTAAACAGACGGATTTATTGGAAGTGCAGCTGAGAACTTCTGTGAGGAGCAAGTTGATGGTCTTGAATTCAGCAGCCTCATTAGAACACAATGTGATCTGCTGTGGCATCAATAAAACACAGAGGAAAGCCTGAAATACAGATTCAGAGAGATAAATGACATATCCTTTGAGGGGTTGAGAGGAGAGAAGGCAGTAGGTTCAGTTCCCACCATCTTTTTCAACAGATCCTTTGCTATTCTTGACGTGGAACCTTTGTCTTACTTTTGTGACTCACAGTTTGGGATTGGAACATCAGCATATTTTAATTCAGGCAGTAAAGTGCAAAGCTGGCTGGCTCTGTTTTTATAATCAACTTGGAAATAACAACATATCAATCCTATTGCTCCTGTCAGGGTGACCAGCTCCCTCTGGTTTACCCCAGATTTAAAATTGGAAGTCCCGAATCCTGGAAACTCCCTCAGTCCTGACAGAGTGGGCCATTGGCCATCCCAGTTCCTGTAAAGGCTGTGGTTCCTACAGTGAACGCTCTGGGTCCTCAGACTAGGAATATACCTCCTGCAGCTGGTATGTCAGGAGACACTGAACCAGTGACTAAAAGGATCACAACTTTTTTGAAAGCCCAGTTGATAAAATCTGTTCTCCTCTTAGGGTTATGGTACTATTTTTCAGGCACATTCTTTAAGTGAGAAGATACACAGAAATGCTACATGTGCACAAAAAGTTGCTATCCATTTCTCATAATGACATACCTGTCCCAAATCTACTGCATATTCTCAGAACTCATCTTAGGTAGGAGAGAAATACAGCAGCTTGCTATGATGGGATAACCAGTCTCAAAATCCTTTAAAATAGCATATTATGATTTTGGGGGACATACATATCAGTTGAGGCTTCCCAGGTGGCTCAGTGGTAAAAAAAAATCCACCTGCCAATGCAGGAGACACAGGACACATGGGTTTGATCCCTGGGTTGGGAAGATCCCCTGGAGGAGGGCATGGCAACCCACTCCAGTATTCTTGCTTGGAAAATCCCATGGACAGAGGAGTCTGGTGGGCTATAGTCCATGGGGTCACAAAGAATTGGACACGACTGAGTGGGCAGACACACACACATATCAGATGACTTTGCATGTGGAGAGATTCTGAACTTCCATCAATCAGCCCTCAGTGGTTTGGTGTTCACTAGCACTGTTCATGGTGAACACAGGAAGGAGTTGATGGGGAGCTCAGCTGGGTGTCCAGTGTCCACATCCCTCACATGACCTTGTTGGACCGTCCTCGCTGTCAGCAGACATTTCCTGGTGGAAACGATGTGTTGTGGTCATGTCCACAGTGTGTTACTTTGTGACAGTATCAGACTGTGCCCCACAAGAATAGACGTTTCTCTTATAATGACATATGTGTTCCTACCTGTGTTTAGCAAACTGCCATAGTAAAAATTGTGCAGTTTATGAGAAGAAAGAGAGTAAGATGCAAAACACTGAGAAAGTATTCAACATAGTGTTTTAGTATGTTTGAGCTGCTATAACAGAATGCCATAGACACAGTGATTTCCAAACAATAGAAATTTCTTTCTCACAGTTTTTGAGGCTTGGATGTCCAAAGTCTAGGCACCAGCAGATCTAGTGTCTAGTGAGGACCCTCCTCCCTCTCCTTCCTGGGTCCTCAGCTTGACAGAAGGGACGAGAGAGTTCTCTGGGATCTCTTACGTTATTTAGTCGCTAAGTCGTGTACAACTCTTTGTGACCCCATGGACTGTGGCCCGTAGCCCGTAGTATTTCCTGCAGCGGGTTGTCATTTCCTCCTTCAGGGGATCTTCTGAGCCAGGGATCAAACCCACATCTCTTGCATCTCCTGCTTTGGCAGGCAAATTCTTTACCTCTGAGCTACCAGGATAGCCCGGAATCTCTATATAAGGCCACTAATCCAATTCACATGGACTCCACGCGAAATACCATCACACTGGGACTTAGGTTTTAACCTGTGAATTTGAGGGGGGATACAGACATTCAGTCTATAGCACATAGCACTCACAAGAGCTATTAAAAAAAACTACTCAAAACACTAGCATAGTTTACAGGTGAAAGAAGTTTGGTGGAAGGATTGAGGCTGCCAAATTTGGATTGAAAGGGCAAAATGTGCAGAGACCCAGGAGAACTATACAATAAACAATACCATGGGTGGCCAAAGCAAGCCAAGATGAAAACGGACAGCATGTACAGGACTGTAGACCCTTCCAGCCTGCACGCAACCGTGTTTATGTTTCTTGAGCAGTGGCTGCTCTGACTTAGTGGCTCAAAACTGTAAGACCGGCAGGAACTCGCTTGCATGAACCAACATGACTCCTGGTTTATGCTGACACTGTTCTCCATTTACCAATCAAGTGTGATCTAGAAATACATTTTAGCTTTGCAGATTTCTGCTGAATAAGGTGATTCATGAGACAGATTCAAATTGTAGGTGATCATATATATTGAATTCAGAAAAAGCCCTTAGCATGAAATTTTCTTGTGCTTCAACACTTTGGACAGTAATAACTAGACAGCTTTGAATTTGAAAGAAAAAAAAATCCACCCAAAATGAAGTCACATCTCCTTTCAGATCTTTTAATTAAAGTCAGACATGAACCCTCGTGTTTCTCTGACTGCTAAATACTTAGAAGTGGTTTTATGAGATTTGTGTGTGTGTGTTTTAAGTTGTGAAAAGTGCACACACTGCTGGGTTACATGACTTTGGTTTATTTAAATATAGTTTAGTAGGACTGTAATATATAAGGAAGGTGAAGGGGTCAGAATTCTGTTTAATTAACTTATACCCACTTGGAACCAGTCAATTATAAAGGTATGCTGAGCAAATAAACCTTCACATATGAAATCCTTGAAAAGAATAAGCCCCAGTGGGACTTGTCTGGTGGTCCAGTGTTTGAGACTTCCCCGTCCAATGCAGGGGGTGCAGGTTCGATCCCCAGTCAGGGAACTAATATCCCACCTGCCTTGCGTCCAAAACACCAAAACATAAGACAGAAGCAATATTGTAAGAAAATTAAATTTTATAATTATAATATCTGTAATGAATCATTATAAAATTAATATTGTAACAAAATTAAACAAATTGCAATATTCTAAGCAGAATTAAAGATAAAGACTTTTTTAAAAAAATCATTCACACCAAAAAAATCTTTAAAAAAAGAATAAGCCACTTTGGTGAAGGCTTTCTTATTCTTAACTTTGTCATTAAAAGTATTTATATGAGCTATTTCCAAGCTTAGATTACATGTATATATGCATATGTGTGTATATGATTATATATAAGATTTTTATATATTTATGATTATATATGATTGAATATATATATGAACCTTTAAAAGGTTAAAATATGCCTTGGTGACTCTCGAAGACCTCAGTACTTCCCCGGCACACGTTTTGCTTTTACTGAGATAGGACGTACTTTTTTGCTGTCCTTTAATCCACATGTGTCTAAAATACGACTGGTGCTTCACATCTACATAAATCTGATTTAATAAGCAGTCACACCATTAAACTAGAGATTCTTTTCAATCTCGGCTAATTACATATCATATAATGCCTGGTCTTTAATGAGGATTTCAATAAATGTTTGTTGATAATGATGATTATTAAAATGATATGTTAAGTCAGTCTCCCTGTACAAGAAATGCTTTGTTTTGAAATGTTAGACTTAAAGCTTTGCCTAAAAATTTTTAATTAAAATCACCACTTTGGCAAGAAGCTTAAAATGTGCAAAGTCGCTGCAATTAGTGCCTTGTGCATCCATATGGATGTTACCAAACAGCTTTCAACTTAAAGGATTTGGGCTATTTTGAGTGATGGACCTTCTGTTAAGCTTAAAACAAAGCCCAGCTATCTCTACATTCGTTTTAATTAATATTCTCTTGTTAGTCTCAAAGATGCATTCTCTTCTGGGGAGTACTGTGGGGATTATCACAAATCAGAAATAAGTTACAGAAGTGGGTTTGACTAATTTTCTGCTTCCTTCTGTTTCATGCTATTTCTCCCCATCCCCCCACCCCACCCCCCACCCCCAAGCAGCTTCAGTGCAATGTCAGAGTCACTGGAAATCACTGATTTCAGATGTTCTCAAAGAAAACCTATATTTCTAGCCAAGTCACAGCATAATTAAACTCACCAAAAAAAAGAAAAAAAAAATGAACAAATTAAGCTGTCCCTAGATTTTTGGAAATCTGTGTGAAGTTTAAAACGTATCATTTTGAGTCCAACATTCCTATAAAATCTACAGGGTAAAATTTGAGTGTATATTTTGTATAAATACAACTGAATTCCTGTGTCACATATGTATGTATTTGTATATATACATGATATTTTTACTTCAGAGAGGTTCATAGTTGACTGAGTGTTTGGGGTCTAGCAACCTTATTTGTGGACTTAATTTTCTACAGTAGCAAACTCTGCTGGAAGATTAATTAGGTACAAAAGTTTAATTTGATTGTTTCAGTTTAGTATTTTAAGCAAAATCAAATTCAAAATGGCACAGCCTGGTGGGTTTTTGGTTTGTTTTTCTTTTTTCCCTGGGTATTTTTCATGTGAATCTTATTAATATGGCACTTGGGGAAGAAAAGCTTACTGGTTTGTTTGTTTTTTTTCCCACTAAGTCAGAATAAATTCTGTCAGTGGTTGTGTGTGTTTGTTGAGGCCCTGATTTTTTTTTAACTATTTTCAAACATCTCCCCTACAACCACTCTCCATATGCCTTCAGAAAGATAATCACTCCAATGACCTCTGGACTCCTCTGATTACTGGAAGGCCCAGTTTAGGCCAACTGTGAATGCTGGTTTCAAAAGTAGACAGCTAAACTGATCCCCCCAAATGTTCATCAAATTCTTAAGAATAAGATAAATGTGAAAATTACAAGGAGGCTTCCCTGATGGCTCAGCAGGCAAAGAATCCACCTGCAGGGCAGGAGACACAGGTTAGATCCCTGGGTCAGGAAGGTCCCCTGAAGGAGGAAATAGCAACCCACTCCAATATTCTTGCCTGGAGAAGCCCATGGACAGAGGAGCCTGGTGGGCTACAGTCCATGGGGTCACAAAGAGTTGGATACTACTGAAGTGACTTCGCACAAAACAGAATTGTAATTTACCAGAACACATGGGTAAAATAATTCATCCAATATGTGAGTGGAAAGGCATAAAATCATTAGGTCCACTCTAGAACACACCGTATCAGGTTCTGTTTCTTTTCTCTTTTTTTTTTTTTTTCTTTTGTTGTAGCATTATGGAAATTCATTCCCTCTAGCCACTAGATTTGGGACAAAGATACTCTATTTTTCCCATATTGCCTAAACTTTTCATTTTTATTTCCTTTTTATAAGCATGGGGTTAATTATATACCTATCTTTAAATTCCTCCTTAAATGCTGGTCTTTGGGGTTCTACATTTGAAGTGAAGGAAATAAGGGAATTAGTTTTATTCTAGATTAGACATAGATAAAAGATAAAGATGGCCGTGTAGCATGCACTGGTTTTCCTGAAGGGAGGTTAGCTGTTTTATAATTCTGTCCTGCATTTGCTACCACAAGGCAGCCTCCTGTCAAATTTCTTCCCTTCCTGTTAGGCATCTGTACAAAGAATCCCCTCAAATAGGAATGAGTGGGTTACCCTGCAGCTTCACATGCATCCTAGTGAATATCCCCTTCACAATTTAGGGGATGAAAGGAAAACCTACAGTTGTTTTAATTTGGAGGAAAAATAATCACTTCTATCCAGTGAGGCTTAGAGAGAAGGGTGGTGGGGGGAAAGGGGCAGAGTCTTCCTGTAGAAAAAAGGAATACTTTGTGGAGGGGCAGTGCAGCAGGGTTAAACAAAATAAAAAATAAAGCAAACAGAGAACCTTCAAGTGGGTAGAGGCCAGTGAAAGACCATCTGATGCAGGCACCCTGAGCTGGACTCCTTGGGCTATGTTGTCCCGCCAGCATGTAAACTGCGTGTGTGTGTGTGTGTGTGTGTGTGTGTGTGTACATATAGAGATTTAACAGGGAGCACAGAGGGAGTTAGAAAGAGCCTGGCCCGTTTTTAATTTGGGTCTGTTTGCTTGCATTGAGCACTTAAGGGCTTCCACATTCAGTTTGCTCAAAAGAGTGATGAAGCGCTCCTTGCTTATGCCTCAAATCAGAAATGCATGAAGCGCGGCTGCAGAGATAATACGTTTTCCCCGAAGGCTTTGGCTGAGCAAATTAGGTGTCAATGGGGTGCCCGCGCAGGCTGTACTCTCTCTAATTAGTCTCTTGAGCCTAGTTGGTGGCGGGTATGAGATGATCTAATCAATTGGTCTGTGTCTGATGGTTCGTGTAAAAACCCTACCAGGCAGACTCTCTCCCACAGGTCACCCACCTGCACAGCGGGGCTGCTCATTTTCATTTTTCATCTCTTCCATCACATGACACTGACAGTTGGTTTTAAGAAAATTGAATCCAAAAAATATCTAGTTCATAGGGCACATGGGTCAGAGCGAAGTTGCATTATGGGTACCAGTGATCCAATTAATTAATATTTATAGCCAAGAAGTTCTATGTAGATATTTCTGAATAAGGGTTTTATCAATAAGATGCAATTTCCGCTTTAAAACATTCATTTCTAGAGAAAGAACGTTGTGAAAACAGAAAGCAGGATACCAATGGCATCCGTTAATCTTGTGGTATCTAGACCTCGGAGTTGATGTGCATATAGCTGAGCCTATAGTTGATATTCAGTTTCATTTTTGTTGTGTGTGCAATGCATTTTAATAATCTCTCGCGTAAATGTAAGGGCAGGATTTTGCTTTTATACCTTGCTTCCCTATGAATGTGGTGTGCTACCTCTCCTTCGTCTCTATCCCCACCTGTCAAATGCATGATTACATTTAGACTTTAAGGAATTTGTCTACCTTACCTGCAGTCCTTGAAAACTGAAATGGATGCTGCTGCTGCCCAAGGATGAAGAATGGCCATCCCACGCTGCCGGTGACCAGCATCAGGCAGCAAAGCAGGCACAGTTTGGGCTCAGCTTCTCACAAAGTCTAGCTCTCATGGGCACCTCCCTTCTTTTCATATTATTGGTTCCTTCCATTGAATGTCTGAGCCTCAACCTAAGTAATAGACTTTTCATCATCACTGTTTTCACCACTTGCTATCCAATTATGATTATATGTTTATCCTTTATTCCCCAACTCTGCTTATGCCCTGGGTTAGGTCCATAGGATTCTCCTAGAGGTTCCTGCCAAAGAATCAGGGCAAAGGCAAGGACACACAATCAATGTGTGTCTTAAACCAGTCCAATAGGACAGTTACATGCTGTGGACAACGGTGACAGTTTATGGTTACATGAAATTAAATATGCATGCATACTAGGTCGCTTCAGTCATGTCCGAATCTTTAGAAACCCCTTGGATTGTAGTCCACCAGGCTCCTCTGTCCCTGGGATTTCCCAGGCAAGAATACTGGAGTGGGTTACCATGCCCTCCTCCAGTGGATTTTCCTGACCCAGGGATCGAACTCACATCTCTTACATATCCTGCATTGGTAGGTGGATTCTTTACCATTCCAACCACCTGGGAAGCCCGAAGTCAAATATACTGAAAATCAAATCATTTCTTTCTTTCAAATAGAATGTCATGGAGTTAAAAAAAAAAAAAACAAAAAACTGTCCAGCCTATAGGCAGCTGTTCACTGGACCCGCGTTCTCAGCCTGCAGTGTACCTGGAGATGGCCCGCTCTGTTCCCAGCTCTTCGGTCTTTCAGAAACAGCAGAGGCACAGTACTTGCCCTCCGTCACCATGCCGGCGAGGGGGGCGGGTGGTTAACGTCTGAGAACATACTCCACCCCGGTTCTCCAAGGCTGTCTCTCTCCTTCCTGGTCAAACCACAGGTGTTCACTGAGGGCCTGAGCTGGATCTGGGCTATGCTCTAGGGACATGGTGGCCAGCGAAACCAAGCCTACTCAGGAACACAGTGATGCCACCTGCTACCCTAGGCGCTCCCCCCCCCCCCCCAGCAAATGCCCCCACACCTCAGGAGCACTGCCTGAAGCCTCTAGTTCGGAAGGCCAGCTTGGGGGCCAGGTCTGCGTCCTGCCAATCAAAGTGGTGGAGTGGAGGAGAGCCAGGCAATGACTGCTTCCCCCCCTGGGTGTGGCCGTCGGAACCCTGTCTTGGCAAGCAGATGTCAGGACAAACCCCGACTCCTGTTTGGCCAGGGTGGGCAGCTCCTGGAAGAACTGGCATCTCTTAGAAGAAAACAATAGGGGAGAATCTTCATAACCTTAGATTTGACAATGGATTTTCAGATATGACGTGGACTTCCCAGGTGGCTCAGATGGTAAAGAATCTGCCTGCAGTGCAGGAGACCTGGGTCTCCTTCAATCCTTGGGTCAAGAGGATCCCCTGGAGAAGGGAATGGCAACCCACTCTAGTGTTCTTGCCTGGATAGAAGTCCATGAATAGAAGAGCCTGGCAGGCTACCATCCATGCGGTCACAAAGAGTTTGACACAACTGAATCACTAACACACTGAAAAAAACCACAAGCAGCAAAAGAAAAAATAAATGGATAAGGTGGACATCATCAAAATTAAAGTGTTTGTACATCAAAGGACACTATCAATACAATGAAAAGGCATCCCACAGAATGGGAGTATATATTTGCAAATCAAGAGATTACTATCCAAAATATATATTTTTTAAAAGTCCTATAACTCAACAACAAACAACCCAATTTAAAAATGGGTGAAGGACTTGAATAGATATTTCTTCAAGTGAAATATAAAGATGGTCAACAAGCACATGAAAAGGTGTTAAACATCACCAATCATAAGGGGAATGCAAATCAAAATCACAATGAGATACCAGTTCACATCCACTAGTTTGTCTATAATTAAGAAAAAGCAAACACACACAAAAAAAACAGAAAATACCAAATGTTAGCAAGGGTGTGGAAAAATTAGAACCTTTGTATATTTCTGGTTGGATTATAAAATGTTGCAGCCACTGTGAAAAATGATTTGCCAGTTCCTCAAAGAGCTAAACAGAATTACTGTATGGCCCAGCAATTCCACTTCTAATTGTTACCCAAAAGAACTGAAAACAGGTAGTCGAACAAATATTTGTACATGCATGTTCATAGCAGCACTATGCACGATAGCCAAAAGGTGAAAGTAACCCAAATATACATCAATTCATGAATCGACAAACATAATGTCTTATATTCATATAATGGAATATTATTCGGCCATGAAAAAGAATGAAGTACCGGCACAAGCTACAACATGGGTGAACTTTAGAAACATTATGTTATGTGAAAGAAACCAGACACCACATATTGTATGATTCCATTTACATGAAATTTCCAGAATAGGTAAATACGTAGAGGCAGAAAGTAGATTCATTGCTGCCAGAGGCTGGGGCAAGGGAAGAATGCGAGTAAAGGATACAAGAAATATAAGTAAAGAATGTAAGATATCCCTTGGGGGTGACAGAATGTTTTGGAATTAAACAGAGGTGATGGTTGCACAACGCTGTGAATGCAGTGCTGCTGCTGCTGCTAAATCGCTTCAGTCATGTCCGACTCTGTGCGACCCCATAGACCGCAGCCCACCAGGCTCCCCCGTCCCTGGGATTCTCCAGGCAAGAACACAGGAGTGGGTTGCCATTTCCTTCTCCAATGCATGAAAGTGAAAAGTGAAAGTGAAGTCACTCCATCGTGTCCGACTCTTCGAGACCCCATGGACTGCAGCCTACCAGGCTCCTCTGTCCATGGGATTTTCCAGGCAAGAGTACTGGAGTGGGGTGCCATTGCCTTCTCCATGTGAATGCACTAATGCCATTTATATGCTTTGCATGCACGCTCAGTCGCTCAGTCGTGTCCGACTCTGCAACCCCATGGACTGTAGCCCTCCAGGCTCCTCTGTCCATGGGATTTTCCAGGCAAGAATACTGAAGTGGGTTGCCATGGCCTTCTCCAAGAGATCTTCCCAACTCAGGGACTGTATACTTTGAAGATGGTTAATTTTGTGTTATATGAATTTCATGTCAATTTTTAAAACAAGGTGGGAAGTTAACCTTTTAAAAATCCTTATAGTACGTGGGGGAAGGGGGATGAGTAGAGGGCGGAAAGGATGCTATTCTAATGGTTCCTCGCTGTCAGATGGGAGCTTTCTGCTTCCCTGGTCAAGGTCGTGCCACTCAGGATGACATGCTTGGCAGCACAGCCTCCAAGGCCAGCGGTAGGGCAACTGCGCTCTGAGGTCTCGACGGGGGCCATGGGGTCCTGTCTGCCCAGGAGGATGACCATGTGGCACTGTGGAAGGGGCCAGGTGACCTCCAGCTTCTCTACTGAGATAATGAGTTGGTCCTGGGCCTCCATGGAGCTGATGGATCGAATCTCTCGGCTGTGTGCCTTGACCTTGGCAGCATTTCTTTTCACCCTTTCTAGCAAGACATTCTTTTCCTATCCTAGAAACTCAATGAAAATGCTGAAGGGCCAAAAAGAAACAGAGAGAGAAGCAGAGTGAACATTCCTGCTTTCTTGGATGGTTCACATTCCATTCGGAAGCAGTTACCGACTTTAAGCAGGCATCACTGGAAACCCACAGTTGTATGCAGGATGGTGAGAAGAGCCTGGCAATTCAGGTCATGCTGGCCAATTTTCATTCTGCTGAAACTAGGTCTGATAGTCGGAACCGTAGACTTATGTGCAACTGGATTTTTAAAAAAAAGAATGTGATCCGTTTTTCTATTTCGTGTCCAAAAAATGAATATGATCTGTCCTTTTAATGATCTGTATGATGCCACAGGCACTTAATTAAGACCAGTATTAGTGCTAATGACTTGGGGAAGGAGATTTGCTGAATTTCTTTTTCTCTAAATAATCCAAGAGGAGGTTAGACCATTTAAATTCATGGAGGTGAATTATTTTAATGGAAGAAAATACAGTCAGAACATTTGTTTATCGTATTATAAGCACTGTCTTGGCTAAAGAGAATGCTCGAGGTAGCCGTGGGGGAAAAAAAAATGGACAGGTTTGCTTTGGCCTGACCACTTTCGATGTCTTGTGTAATTTTGGAAAAGAATGATATAAGATTTGTTTGTTTTGTTTTTTAACATATAACAGTTTTCTCTTTTCCTCCTTTCAGGATTAAGTTGTCATCGTTCTGGGGAGGAAAAAAAAAATTAATGAAGTGGCCAATAATATGAAGGGAATCATGGATCAGTTTCCTTTCACTCCCTGGGGTGGATTTCACTTAGAAGAAAATTGAAGCTGGCAAGACCCCGTTTTCTCTGCAATTTATTTAAAACCTTGCACGCATTTGGATACCTTGTGATTTCCAAGAACTATGTGAAGATTAAGTTTTGCTTACTGATACATGGCATGTATTCTTTTCAGTCTTTTGTGTTTGATTTTGTTTGATTTCCCTCTGCACCGCAGCGTCTCTGTAAAGGTTTTTATGCTTTCACCAGCCATGTCTTAAATACATTAAGACAACACACTTGGTGTTCACACTTCTTCAGTAATGTCTGTACTTGAAAGCCACATAGTGGCATAAAACAATGTGTGTTTTCTTTGAGAGCAGTGCACATTTTGCAGCCACCAGGAAGGAAAATTGTAGCTGAAGCAAACCCATGTTCTCTGACTGACTTGACAACTTGGTCTCTGGCGGTGGAGCCCCACTTGTCTCTTCCCTTTTGAGAAGGTTTGCAAATGTGCTTTTTTTTTTTTTTTTTCTCGGAAACAACTGCACATTTATATAGGATATCGGAATCTGCTTAGCATTTTCAAGCCACATAGCATGACTGTTCTCTGAGCAGGCTGGAAGTGAAGAAACAAATATGAAACATTAAGAACAAAGACAGGGATAAATCGCTTCCTTTTGAACCTCTGGAAATGGAGGTAACTTTTTACGTGTTTTCTGGGTCTTGTCAACATCTTATTTTTTCCATCCACTTTCTTATGCTTTGTATTTTCTAAATGGTGAAAAGTGAAGAACAGAACGTTTGAATCGTGGGTGCAAAAGAATTATATCTTCTGGATGAGCCCCAAGTACTGTCTTTACTAGTCAACATTGAAAAAGCAGATTACCAAGTTATCCAGAGTGTGAAATTTGCTCATTTACACCAAAGCACCTTTGAACCACATTTTTTTTTTAAACATTCCAAGCTGATTGGAAGGCATCATTGGGTACCCTAACTGTAAACAGTCTCCGGGAATAACTGTACGGATGCCGGTGTTAGAAACAAGGCTGGAGTCTTGCTTTAAAGATGGAAAAGGGGGGAAAAAAGAAAGGCCCAGCTTCCCTTGTTTAAGAAGTTGAGAGACCTTGGAGAATGAAGGCAAATATGTGACATGGAGCGAGATGTGGATTGCGCATGCGGACTTTGATGCGGGGGAGAGCTGCCTGGCACAGGTCTGTTCCTGGTGGGGCAGCCCTCGCTGCAGATGCCAAATAACACGGAGGCTAATGGGGAAGTTGGGAAGCTTCACCTAGATCATGAAACCTAGCTCCTCAGGACACCAGTTCCCATGGAAATCCTGGCGTGTACCTCGTTTTACGTTTCCTGTTAGAGAGGAGAGTTGCACTTTCTAGGATCAAGAATAGGAATTACCAGCCAGCTTGACAAAGACTTTTCCCTGAGCGTCAGGTGAAGGAAAAGCTTTTCTGTGGTCAAACCCAGTACACTTAGGAAATCAGACCCAGAATTTCTTAACATGAAAACGGTACTTTCCCTGGAATGGGATGTGAGTATAGATGTTAAGGTCACAATCGATCTTGTCCCCAAAGTAGCATTCATTGTAAGCTTCCAAGTGCTAAGCCATTTACTGGTTGATTTTAAAGAGAGGAAAAGTTATCCAGGGCCAGAGTGTTTACTGTTTGCCACCTAGAACTCCTTCCCATTCTTCTTTCACACATTCCAACTCTTTGGAAGTCTGCAGAGGGATTTTTACTTCACGTGTATTTACATTAGGATTTCTTAAAGTAAGTATGGAAAGAAAACTTGACCTGCAGTCAGAAAACAAGCCTTTCCTGTGATTTGTCTGAATTATTCATTTTAGGGGAGAGGCACAGCTTTTGTACTTAATGAAGTTTAAACGAAGGGCAACCGATGATGAAGTCTTGCTACATAATAAGCTTTCTAACTTGAAAATTTGAAGATATTTAATGTTTAAAGACTTCAGTTAGAAATGTGAATTTATTCACAGATCTATGACCCTATTACTGGCAGTTTCTCTTGCAAAATGAAATGTGATACTTCTCAGTAGAAGGAATATGTTTTATTACAGTGACGTGTTTCAGAAGGGTCTCACTTAGGAGATTTCTGGTTCCCCTTGCTTGCCGTTGGTACAGGACATCCAAAGTTTCCTTCTCTTTTCTCTCCCACTTGCAACTAACTTTTCCTTTTTTTCCCCTCCTCTCACTGAGGACAGCCATGAAAATCACTCCAGACTGTGTTCATGAGCAGATTTATTATTCTTTTGAGAAAGCACTGGAATGTTTTGTGAGATATTTTTATATGAAGGTTCAAACAGTTCAAACAGCTGGAATAGTTAGAACATGTTAGCATGGTAGCTACATCCGCATGACATGACTACACGGTGCTCCGAAAGGAAACCTGGGGCTTCGTTTCCATTGTCTTGAAGGAAGAGTTTGGTTGACTAAAAAATACAAGATGCACAGGACATGAAAAAAAAAAAAAAATGTTTGCAGTACTCAGAAAATAAAAATAAACAGGGGTATCAGGCGGGAATGGCTGTCCATCCAGTGACACAAGGGTGAGAAGCTATTTCTACCTCCCAAGAGTGACAAGAAGAGGCCCCAGAGGACCCTCCAAGCTTGAAGAGGAAGCACGGTCTCTGGGTGTCCTTCCCTCAGTGTGTACGTGATAGCCAGTGTAATCAATACCTTAGTAATGAGTCTACACAAGATAATCACCTGTGAATGTTACTGGTTTTGTAATCTTTGTTATATAAGAGGATGTTTAGGCTGTACATACTGGGGTAGATTATTGCCTGCCCCTTATACATAGGAATATGCTGCATAATTGCATAGAACTTCCATCTCCCTTACCAGCTTGTAGGCAGAGGAAACCATATATGCTACTGCCTTGCAGTTTTCTCAGACACCAAAAACCAAACCAAACAAAATCAAATCAAATAAGCAATTTCCTCATTCCCTTCCTATAGCAGCATATTTTAGAGGCACATATGAAAACTAAATTCTCTAGTTGGGAGTGGATTTTTTAAATTTTTCTTTTTATCTTTTTTTTTTTTTTTATATGATACACTGAAATGTGTACTTTCTAACAGGCAGTTGGTACCTAAGAAATGAGCTAGCATCATTCAGAAAACTATTATCCTTCAAAATGACACATAGTAAAGGAGAATGGAATAATACATGTTGCATATTTGTTACCAGTTGTAATTTGTCTGTATTATGAAAGACGTAATGGTTTGTCAACTGTCACTGTTGTTTTCTTGTAACATGATATGGAATAAAGTATAGCAGAATCTCTGTACATTTTCTTGGTACATCTTCTTGGTGAGTATCAAATAACACCTTATATTCCATCAAAGAAATTTCTTAAAAACTCTTAGACACAACCATGCTTAAAGAGTGTAGGGACATCCCTGACAGTCAGTGGTTAAGGCTCCCAGCTTCCAGTTCAGGGGGCCCAGGTTCAATCCCTCACTGGTGACCTAAGATCCCACAAGCCACACAATGTGGCCAAAAAAAAAAAAAAAAAATGAGGGGGGAAAAAAGAAAAAAAAAAAAAAAATAGTGCAAATAAGAGACCAAGTACACAGTGCTTTTGGATGTGCAGAGGGGTGAGTTAGCTGGGGTGTTCCAGGTGTCTGTTAAACTCTCCCTTTCCTTGGTTTGCTCAAACTCATGTCCACTGACCTGGTGACGCCATCTCACCCTTGGTTGATCCCTTCTCCTCCTGCCCTCAGTCTTTCCTAGCATCAAGGTCTTTTCCAACAAGTTGGCTGTTCGCATCAGGTGGCCAAAGTATTGGGGCTTCAGCTTCAACATCCGTCCTTCCAATGAATATTCAGGGTTGATTTCCTTTAGGACTGACAAAGGCAAAGGAGAAAGGTGAATAGGTTACCCTCCACTGAATATGAATCAAAGCCTGAACGTGCTGACATTCTGTCGGAGGCATTACTGTTTTTGGAGCTGAGCACATGTCTCTGAACCCTGCCGAGCGGGCGCCCGCACCTGACCCAGCACTGCTGGGCGCTGCACTGGGATGGACCGTGCCACCTGGGGAGGCTGGTCTCATTTCTATCACCACCTCTTCTTTCTTGTTGGATCTTCATAACCCCAAACAAATCCCCATGAATTGATAATAAAGTTCACACCAGATAGAGTCATCAACTTCTAGATATGCAGTTGGGCGATTTTTAAATGTTTCTCCTTGAAGAGAAAATATCAAAATTCATATCTCATGTTAAGAGGAGCTGGACCCCTGGCTTTCTCCCCCGAGCAGACCCTCACCCACCAGCAACAGGTACTTCGGGGGTCCCTTCCCTTGCTCCTTTTCCGATGTTACGGTTTATAAGCCCCCACAAGCTGACGCTGTCACAGAACCAAATTTAAGTGTTCCCAGTTGATGTGAATTGCATGCTGCAAGAGCCCATGAGAGCGCTACATCTCCAGCCTCAACTGCCCCTGCTGTTTCCCTGAAGCATCTAGTCATCTATGTCAAAGGCACGTACGTTTCCACACAGCTCCAGCCTCCCCAGTGGTTTCTGAGTCGGGGACTGTGTAGAGCTGCAGTACCCAGCCTTTTGGGCACCAAGGACTGGTCTCATGGTTGACAACTTTTTTCCATGGCCGGGGCGGTGGGGTTGGGGGCGGGGGAGGGAAACAGGGTGGTTCGGGTGGTAATGCCAGTGATGGGGAGCGATGGGGAGGGGCAGATGAAGCTTTGATCAGCTCACCCACCACTCACCCGCTGTGGTGGGGTTCCTAACAGGTCACGGGCTTGTTTGCAGAGAGGGTTGGGGACCCCTGGCGTAGAGGCAGACTTCATGGGAGCCAAGGTGGAGATAATAGGCACATTTCTTAGTTAAATGGGAGCCACGAGTGACCTTGGAAACTGATTAGAACTGTACAAGGGTTGGAACAATAACATGTTCCTTGCGGCAGTTTCAAGAGAACCAAACCAGCATCAGCCCACGTTGGTGACTGACAGGAGAGCTGATAGATGCCCGTCGCTGACGTCATTCCCAGTAGCCTGGGGGCGGGGTGGGGCCGGGCGGGGCGGGGCTGCGCTGCGTACCCGGGGTGACGTCATCCCACAAGCAGGTGGAGAGCTGGGATCTACAGGAGGTCAAAATAATAGCTTTGAGAAATACTTATAACTTTGGAAGCGGTCGAGGAGACGATCATCTTTCAGCTCCATACTTGCCCAGTGTCTCCCGTGCTTTTCCAGCAGGTGCGGGCCGGGGGGCGGTCCCAGCTCGGCCAGGTGGGAGCATGTGATGTAGGCTCCTGGAGGCAAGCCATGCGAGTCGGGGGGGCGGCCCTCCGCCACTTGCTGTCGGTCCCCAGAGGAAAGAGAAACCAGAGGGAAAGGTGTTGGAGCAAGCCGGTGCCACTTAGGTTAACGCGTCCTGGTCGCTGAAGAATGGCGGGCATTGTGAAAGCTCCGCCACGAGGCCCCGCCGTGGTCCGGTAGCCTGCTGCTACCAGTGGGTGGTGGCGTTATGGACATTAGCTCTGAGGAGCTTATATAGCAGAGGGGGCTGGGATAAAGGACACAAATCAGGAGAAAACTGACAAGATTAAAAAAAAAAAAAAAAATCCCAGGATTCCTATTTACTGCTCATCCCCGGCGCTCTCCGCGTGCTATATTGTCTGCGTTGAGTCATGCTGAGCCGAAGCCAGGCTCAATAATAGCGCGGAGCAGGCCTGCAGCCCCCGAGCCAGCCTCCGCTGACGGTGCTGAGTGTGCCGGTGGAGAATGGGATTCTGATAGAGTTGTCTCTTTTCTCCTTCCCTGCGAGACCACCAGTAATTACAGCGGGCACGCGGCAAAGATGGGGTAAGGCTTCCCTGTTGGAGTGAATCCTGAGAAGGGACCCGGCGGGGGTACCTACTGTAGCAGGTCAAGGTATGCCTGCCCGAGTGATGCAGGCGATGCTGGGGACATCCGGGGACATGTGTTTGAAGCAGCTGTTCAAGGATTGAGGTTCAAATGCAGCTTAGTTTGAGGGCTTCCCAGGTGGCACTAGTGGTAAAGAACCTGCCTGCCAATGCAGGAGATGTAAGAAACATGAGTTCCATCCCTCGGTGGGTAAGATCCCCTGGAGGAGGATCTGACAACCCACTCCAGTATTCTTGCCTGGAGAACTGACTGTGAAGCCTGGCAGGCTACCATCCATAGGGTTGCAAGGAGTCAGACACAAGTGAAGCCACTTAGCTTGCTCACACACAGCTTAGCTTATACATCCTACTACTGTGTGAAACAATGACTCTTCTCTCCCTCCATCTCCGGCCAGATGGAGTAACTGGGTAGCTTGCAAAGCCTTGGGGCAAGCAAGAACAAGTTCTTATTCTGCCGAACATTTGGGAAATTCAGACCCTTAGGTAACCAGTCCCCTCGGCCCAGTGGCTCGCAGCTCTGCTCTCAGTAGAATCGTGGGAAGGTTTGGAAAGCACCCATACCCCAGACCCATTCATTGTAGAAATATGGAGGGTGGGTCCCTGGCACTGGTCTGTTTGGGTGCTCAACAGGTATTTCTGTCATGCACCCCACGTGAGAACTGCAAGACTCTTCCCTTCCTCCTATCTGCTCTTCCAGGAAGCGAGCAGACAGACTTTCTCTAAGAGCCAGACAGACAGTAAATGTATTCCACTTTCTGAGCTGCACAGTCTCTGTCGGCTCACTATACTGTTGACTCACTATTCTGTTAGAGTGAAAGCAGCCATGCCCGATACATAAATGAGTGAGCATGGCTGTGTTCCCATAAAACAATTTATGGGGCACTGAAGTTTGAATTTCATGTAATTTTCATATATATATGTCACAAAATATTTTGCTTTTGATTTTTAAAAGCTATTTTAAAAGTAAAGCCCATTGGCTACTCACAGCCTGTATAATAACATGCAGTGGGCAGGGATTTGTCCCAGAGGCTGTGGTTTGCTTTCCTTGGTTTAAAATGGGCCCTGGTGATGGGGTAGGCCAGGACCAACCCTGACACTTGCAGGACCCAGAGCAGAGTCAAAATGGAAGCCCACTTACCATATAACTAAATATTTCAAACTCCAAATGCAACTGACAAAATATTAAGTAAGTCCTATTCTCTTACCTTGACAAATACATCTTCATAATGACCTAGAAAGCCAGGTTTGCACTTAGAATTCTTCGACTCCTCTAAGTTTACCAAAACATGGCGGCATGTAGCATGCATGCGTGTGAACACCCCAGTCCCCCACATCCATAGCCTGTCCATATCCTTGGCAAACAGCCACTCCTAGGTCAGCCCCTGGGCATCAGCTATATACACTTTGGGAGGATGTTTCGGGGGAAAACTCCATGGTGGCTCAGACAGTAAAACATCCACCTACAATGCAGGAGACCTGGGTGTCTGATCCCTAAATTGGGAAGATCCCCTAGAGAAGGGAATGGCCACCCACTCAAGTATTCTTGCCTGGAAAATCCCATGGACAGAGGAGCCTGGTGGGCTATAGTCCATGGGGTTGCAAAGAGTCAGACGTGAGTGAGTGACTAAGCACATATGTCAACCCACACTGACAACTGGCTTTGCACACGCTCCTGGGTTACATCTTGCTAAAGAAACCCAGGGATTCCCACTTATGCAGAATAGAATGTGACTGGTACCCCAGGTTCTGATTATCTATTGCTGCTTAACAAATCACCCCAAAATTTAGTGTCTTAAAAACAAGTTATTTATTAATATCTCCCATAATTCTGTGAGTCAGGAGATCAGGAACAGTTAAGTTGGGTTGTTCTGGCTTGAGATTTCTCATGAGACTGCAGTCAGATGGTGGCTTAGCCAGGGTCGTGTTTAAGGCTCATCACTCACATATCTACAGGAAATCAACCCTGAATATTCATTGGAAGGACTGACACTGAAGCTAAAGCTCCAATCCTTTGGCCACCTAATGCAAAGAGCCACCTGGTTGGAAAAGACCTGCAGCTGGGAAAGACTAAGGGCAGGAGGAGAAGGGGGCAACAGAGGATGAGATAGTTGGATGGCATCACCGACTCAATGGACATGAGTTTGAGCAAGCTCCGGGAGATGGTGAAAGACAGGGAAGCCTGGTGTGCTGCAGGCCAAAAAAAATCAGACACGATTGAGCAAATGAACAACAACTCACTTATCTGGTGCCAGAGTTGGGAAGTCTCAAAGAGCTGGGAGCTGAAACAACGAGGGCAGAGCACCTCTGACTGAATGTGATTCCTCCACAAGGTCTCTTAAGCATGATGGCGCAAGTTGATACAGTGGCTCCGGGCTCCCAACACATGCACCAAGAGAAGAGGAGAACCAGGGAGAAGGTATATTGCTTTTTATGACCTGGCATTGCGTCTGTTAGAAGTGAGTCACAAAGTCCAGCCTATATTTAAAGGGAGGAGAATTAGACTCCATCTTTTGGTGAAAAGAATGTCAAAAAATTGTGGGTATATTGTAAAACCACAACAGCCTGCCCTCTGACCACAAGTTATATATATTGATCCCACATGCAAAATATACTCGTGAGTGCATGCTAAGTCTCTTTAGTTGTGTCCAACTCTTTGTGACTCTATGGACTGTAGCCCACCAGGCTCCTCTGTCCCAGGAATTCTCTAGGCAAGAATACTGGAGTGGGTTGCCACAGCCTCCTCCAGGGGATTTTCCCAACCAAAGGATGGAACCGGCATCTCTTACATCTCCTGCATTGGCAAGTAGGTTCTTTACCACGAGTGTCACCTGGGAAGCAAAACATACTCACCCCTTCCCACATATCTCTCCTGGATGGTGTCCATTCACACAAGGTCCAGTGTTCCATCGTCCAAATCAAGTTCAGGTGCTGCTGACAAGGCTCTGTAAGTGAAGATTCTCAGTGACAGCTTCCTGAGTCCAGTTCTTGAGCTGAAGATCTGTGAACTAAAGTGACAAGTTATTTGCTCCCTATAGCCAACATCCTCTGTGTAGGTATACAGCTATTTGGTGGGATAGGCATAGGAGAGCCACTACAGACATTTCTGGGTCTCTAGCAATCAAGTAATCAGTCTGTCTAAAATCAAACCAGGCACATGTTGCCAGTTCCTTTTATTTTTTTTTTTTCAACTTTATTTATTTATATGTTTATTGGGCTTCCCTAGTGGCTCAGTTGGTAAAGAATCTGCTTGCTATGCAGGAGACCCAGATTCGATCCCTGGGTCAGGAAGATACCCTGGAGAAAGAAACGGAAACACACTCCAGTACTCTTGCCTGGAGATTTCTATGGACAGAGGAGCCTAGTGGAATCACAAAGAGTCAGACACAATTGTGTGACAAACTTTCACTTTCACTTTAGGTTGCATTGGGTCTTAGTTGCCACTCTTCGGTTTAGTTGCCCCAAGAAGTGTGGGATCTTAACTCGCTGACCAGGGACCAAACCCACGTCTCTTGCATTGAAAAGCAGATTCTTAACCACTGGACCACCAGGGAAGTCCCCGCCAGTTCCTTGATTGGAGCTCAGTATGGTTCCCTAAGGGCTCCCCGGTGGCTTAGACAGTAAAGAATCTGCCTGCAATGCAGGAGATGCAGGTTAAATCCCTGGGTCGGGAAGATCCCCTGGAGGAGGGCATGACAACCCACTCCAGTATTCTTGCCTGGAGAATCCCATGGAGAGAGAAGCCTGAAGGGTTCAGACATTACTGAGCAACTAACACACATGGTTCCCAAGGAATGATTCTCCTTGGGTCTTGACTTCATTCTTTGGGCTCTTGTTGCCTCCTTCTGAATTATCCCTCCTGTTCTACAAAATTTTTATAGCTGTGTAGTTATCTCAGCCTGCTTCTTTCCCATAACACTTTGGGAATCTGAAAGCCTCTTTTCATTTTATACCACCTCTGTTCCTTTCAGACTGAGTTGGCAATGTTCTCGTTAGTACAAGTCTCCTTCATATTTTGTTGCTCACCAGTCTTGTTAGGATTGACACAAGCTCTTCTCTGCCTTGTCTGTGGGCTGTGTGTATGTGCGCTCAATCACTCAGTCATGTCTGACTCTTTGCAACCCCGTGGACTGTAGCCTGCCAGGCTCCTCTGTCCGTGGAATTTTCCTGGCAAGAATACTGGCACAGATTGCCTTTCCCTTCTCCAGGGTATCTTCCCTCCCCAGGGATGGAACCCACGTCTCTTGCATCTCCTACACTGGTAGGTGGGTTCTTTACAACTGCTTTCCCTCCATAGCTACTGCAGGACTGTGCCCTTAAGATTTTTAAAAGTATTTTTGTTGAATGAAAATGTCTAAAAGGCATGCCTCTCATATCTTTCGAGGGACTTTTGATGGTTTGAAAGAATCTATATGGCACAACCTCAAGTCTGGTTGATATCTTAAGATAGGGTTCTTCACCGTTGCCTTCATCTTTAGATATAAATGACATATTTTAATTTTAGCCTTGTTAGCCATCCAGAGAAGATTAAACTGAGGAATAGCTTTGTTTTTTGAACCCCCAATCTGGGCTCTTTTATAATTAACAATTCTTTATTTAGTTCATCTTTCTCCTCTTGTATTTCCCATGGGCAGCTGGAAGAATCAAGTGTGTCTTGAACACTCTGCCTGGAACTCTTACTAGATCATGAGTTTCTTAGATACATTTCCCATTTCTCATGTAGTAGGTCAGTTGCTCAGACTCTTTTGCAATCCCAGGGACTGTAGCCTGCCAGACTCCTCTGTCCATGGGATTCTCCAGGCAAGAATACTGGAGTGGGTTGCCATTTCCTCCTCTGGGGATCTTCTCAACCCAGGGATGGAACCCAGGCCTCCTGCATTGCTGGCAGATTCTTTACTATCTGAACCACCAAGGTAGTCCCATTTTTCATGTCACCCTTGGTGAAAGTATTCCTAGATTTTCCACTATTTCACAAGCAAGGAATCCTTTCCTCCAGCTTCCACCACACCTTCCTCACTTTCCTTTAATCCTTCTCCAACAACCTCTTCAAAGCTCTTCCCATCTCCACCCTCTATCCAGGCCCCCAACCACTGCTACATGTTTTTAAGGTTTGTCATGGCAACGACTCACTTCTAGCTACCAAACTGTTTCTGTTTGTCTGTTGTTTTGAGACTAGTCACCCCCCCAAATTGGTAGCCTAAAAGCAGCATTCAGCTGTGTTCTCTTTCATGGTTTTTTTTGGATCCAACATTCTGGATCAGCTTGTTTGGGTGGTTCTGGCTCAAGAACTCAGAGGTTGCTGGGGCTGGAGCCAACTCAAGTGCTTCCGCACTCACACATCTGGCCCGTGGGCTGGGAAGACCTGAACTGCTGGGTCTCCAGAGGCGTCTTCTCTTTGTCTCTACATGCTCTCTCTCTCTGCGGTTTCTCTGGCATGATGGTTTCCATGCCAGAGAATATGCCTCCAGAGAGAGAGAACCAAATAGAAGCCCTATCACCTGATGAATTAGCCTCGAAAGCCACGCAGACTTATTTCTCCTACCTACTCTTAATCAGGGCTTCCCAGGTGACTCAGCAGTCAAGAATCCGCCTGCCAATGCAGGAGACACAAGAGAGGTGGGTTCAATCCCTGGGTCAGGAAGATCCCCTGGAGGAGGAAATGGCAACCCTCTCCAGTATTCTCGCCTGGAGGATTCCATGGCCAGAGGAGCCTGGTGGGCTGCAGTCCATGGGGTCACAAAGAGTCAGACACGACTGAGCACACATGCACAAGCACACACGCACAACTCTTAACTAGGAGCAAGTCAGTAAGGCCAGCCCTGTGTTTAAAGGGAAGGGAGTCAGACCTCTTGGTGGGAGTTGTTTCAAATCATGTGCAGACTTGTGTTAAAACCGCCGCAACTCTTACAGGCACTGTCCTGGTGTTTGCTCACTGATCTGGAGTTTGGTAGAATGGGAGAAAATCCAAGACTGGGATCCTCTTGGAGTTCTGGGAGCTAGGTCTCTGCTTTAAAAATTATTTGCAACTGCATGTTATCCCCCGTAAGCACTTGGGAAACCTTTGCTTTTGAATCTGGAGGTGATAACTGCCTGGAGTCCCACTTTCCTCACAGGAAGCCACATGTTATACAGAGAAGTTTTGTTCTCTGTTCCTCATTAGTTTCCTGCGTCCCTAAGCCAGGCAGCCACTATCCCAAAGGATAAAGAACCCTCCTCAAGTAGCCAACACTCAGCGTTCCCTCCATCTCTGGTCTCTAAGACTTGCTAATGCATGGATTTGACTTAGCCTGAGTAAGGAGCTTTTTAATACTAATTTTTTTAAAAACCCTGCTGTGCCAAAGAATTAAATAAGCACATGTCTAGCTTTAAATGCTTTGCAGGGGACTAAAATAACATCTTCAAGGAAAATCTCGTTTTCAACTCTACCTCATTGAAGGCTTCCCTGGTGGCTCAGTGGTAAAGAATCTACCTGCCATCGCAGGAGACACAGGTTCAATCCCTGGGTCAGGAAGATCCCCTGAGGAGGAAATGGCAGCCCACTCCAGTATTTTTGCCTGGGAAATCCCAGGGACAGAGGAGTCTGGCGGGCTACAGCCCAGAAGAGTTGGAAATGACTTAGCAAATAAACAACGACAACAACAAAAATAACATCTTCCAGGACAATCTGGCTTTTAACTCCACCTCATTCAAGGAACAAAATCTCTCTGCTATGAGGTTTTGATTCTGTGGCCATAGCTATAAGATTGTGTGCCAACGTTTTCCAAGTGTAGAGAATTTCTCAGGGTGCAGAGGTTTTTCTCTGCAGGCTGACAAATGAAAGGGTGTATTTCGATGTCTGAGTATGTTGTGAGGGAGTGATGTTCAGCCTTCAGAGATTACTGGAGTCTCTGTTTCTATGTTTAGACTGTATCTTGCATTTCTTGAAAATGAATTGCTTGTTCTTTTTCCTCTACGTCATTCTCTCTCTGCCCTCTACGCTCCCCTGGGTTTATTTATTTATTTTTAGAAATAGCTGAGTTACAAGTGATTCCTTCCTAAAGCTTAAGACTTGTTTTTAACAACTTGCTCAAACACAAATCCTATTGTTCACATCCTTAGGGAGAGTGAGTTACTCCAGAGGGAAAAAAGGAGAGATTTCATACACATGTCTTATTCAGTGAATAATTTACATTAGAATAAATGGTACAGAAAATGTTAAAATCTTTGCATAATCCAAAGATTACCATATTGGAATCAGAAAGGAAATGTCTGAAATCCACAAAGCTTTAGAGGGAGCAGAGCAGGGAAGTTTTCTTTCAAAGTTTTCCAATGATGCCTTCACTGTTGTTTTGAAAACTTGGGTTCTGTTGTTCCAGGATACACCTTCCATGCCACCTTGCTCACTTTCTCTTTCCCACGGTTAACAAGTGTTTGGACTCTAGGAAGTTTTGACAGAGATTCAGCTAAGGTAAGGGCTTCCCAGGTGGCACTAGTGATAAAGGAGCCACCTGCCAATTCAGGAGACATGTGAGACGCAGTTTGGATCCCTGGGTCAGGAAGATCCCCTGGAGGAGGGCATGGCAACCCACTCCAGTATCCTTGCCTGGAGAATCCCATGGACAGGGTTGGTGGCTACAGTCCACGGGGTTGCAAAGAGTCGGACATGACAACCCACTCCAGTATCCTTGCCTGGAGAATCCCATGGACAGGGTTGGTGGCTACAGTCCACAGGGTTGCAAAGAGTCGGACATGACCAAAGTGACTTAGTACATGCACACACACACACAGCTAAGGTAAATCTCAGAGATCATTGATTTTTTTTTCAGATGAATAGAAAAAAAAGTGTCAGCAGGGGAGCAGAATAAGTGAGAAAGAGAAGCAGTAAGTTATGATGACAAAGTATCTTATTGGATCAGATCGCTTCCTGCTCTTGCACTCAATTTTAATCACATCTTTTCTTCTTGGCTATCAACAATATTGCTGCCAAAACCCTACAGCTATGGGAGACATAAACATTTGAATCTACCAGAGACAGATGGCAATATAAATCTCCATCGTTGCTCCCTTAGAGGAGTCCCAGGGCTGCTTCTCTCTTCGGTAAATGGGACATTAGAGGTGACTTTTTCCCACAAGGGCTCTTTTTAGCTTTACTTTCAGGAAGTAAAGATGCTTCATTGTTTTGGGGGGAATTTTGCTGGCTGTGACTGTGGGTATTACAACAGCAATTGAGCGCCAGTGCTGGAATGAAATTTACCAACTAGCAGCTCTCCCTCTTCCTGTCTGCTCAGCCCCTAGGACAACACATGTGGTTCTAACAGCTGGCCACCTTTATCCAAAAGGTTTGTTGGTGACCATACAGAGTGGCCAGGCTCATAACGTTAATTATAACAAGGGAAAGCCTGATAGTCTAGCCCTGGTTTTGATCAGAGAATCTCAAAAATTAAATTTAAATTTATGATCCTGCACTTCACCAGAATATGGCCTTTTGCTGAATTGTTTTAATTTTTAAAAGTCCCGTTTTTGTGTTCTGTGACAACCTTTGGTTGATGGAGCTTCACTAAATACATGGTAACATTAACACTTTTTTAGCTAGAGCTAGGATTTGGACTTCCCTTGTGGCTCAGAAGGTAAAGAATCATCTGCTATGCAGGAGACCTGGCTCAGCCCCTGGATTTGGAAGAGCCCCTGGAGAAGGGAATAGCAACCCACTCCCGTATTCTGGCCTGGAGAATTACCTGGACAGAGGAGCCTGGCAGGCTACAGTCCATGGAGCTGCAAAGAGTCAGACACGACTGAGAGTTAGGATTTACGATGTTCTATTTCAAACACTTCTCGTGGTTGATTTTAAAAATCCAAATCTGCATATCTTCTATCATTGTTAACAGCTTTCACTACATTTGACATGTCAGGAAGGGTTACAGAGCTATGTCATTACTCTGAATGGGCATCATCATGTTTTCTGGTGATTGGCATGTTGACATCTGTTTTGAGTGCCAATACAGGAGCAAAAGTGGCTCATGTCTGTCTGAGCAGAACGGAGGAAACCTGACGAAGTCAATTCAAAACTCCTACTGTGAACATTAAGGGACAGAGTAGAGATTCCTGACACTATTCGAGGAGGCATGTGGAGTGAGGAACCATTCTGGATTCAGAAGAGATGACGTTATATCGTCTTTGATTAAAACCTCTTCCACTATATATATAAACAGCAACTTCGACCAGCCGAGAATGCCATCTGAATTTAAACATATCCAGGGAGGGATTTTCAGGACAGAGCCTAGCACAAAAAGCTATCTGGCAGCAGAATCCTTTGTGTAGGGTTCTGGAGAATCCTCCTCTAAAGATAGTGGAGCCTTTCTAGAGATTGAAACCAGTTACACCAGCTCACCTGGGTCTCACAGAATACCTGGAGTAAATGATCGTTCTCAGGGCTTCCTCAGCCCTAAGCCCCCCTGGACTTGACCGTCAGTATGTCCATGGCCTCCGTGAGCCTTAGGTTCTTAGTATTCCCAACCAAACAGTTTCAAGCGCTCTTCCTGCCTCCCACCCACTCCCCTTCAAATCCTCCTCTGTGATGTGGCCAGCGGAATCTTTCAGAAACCCCTTCTGCTGCAGGCCTCCACTGATTTCTCCTGCCTTCTGCGTCCAATGCATGCCAGGCATGAGAGCCTCTCTAGCGGCACCCACTTCCCCTTGTCTTACTCCCCAGCCCGATCCCTTGCCAGTATCAACCACTGTCCTCACACCTGGATCTTTGCTGTGCATCCTCGGGGCAGGTTACTAGAATATAATAACTATTTTTATATAACCCATTTTATTATAACTGTCCTCCCTGCACGACTCTGTCCTCTCGGCCTGAGCCCTGGGTATGGAACACTGAGCTCTTAACAAAGATGGACTGAGGGAGGGGGTGAGTGGTGCCCACACTGTGCCCCTCCTGCCACCTAAAATACCTCTTTATCCTCAGCCATCCTGCAAAGCTGCCCCAGGAAACCACTCTGGACCCCTGCCCCTGCCTTGCTTCCCCAGTAGCCCATATATAACTTTTCCTTTATTTCATCTACTTAGATTATAATTACTTATGTTACGTGTCCACTTATACATTTGCTATTTCTGTAGGTCAAAAGGACCAACTTTCAGTGATTTCATATGGTTCAATCTAATAGAAAAGCAAGAACCCATGGTGGGTATATATAGACAGGCCTAGGTTGAAGGCCGGAGAAGGAAATGGCAACCCACTCCAGCACTCTTGCCTGGAAAACCCTATGGATGGAGGAGCCTGGTGGGCTGCAGTCCATGGGGTCGCTAAGAGTCGGACACAACTGAGAGACTTCACTTTCATGCATTGGAGAAGGAAATGGCAGCCCACTCCAGTGTTCTTGCCTGGAGAATCCCAGGGACGGCGGAGCCTGGCGGGCTGCTGTCTATGGGGTCGCATGGAGTTGGACACGACTGAAGTGACTTAGCAGCAGGTTGAAGGCTGGCGCTGTTGCTTCACTTGCCCTGTGTCCTAGTCAAGATCCTCAGCTTCTCTATGTCTTAGTTTTCTCATGTGTAAAATGGAAATAATAATAACAACTAAATCCTAATGGTCTCCTGAGGATTAAATGAGGCACTTCATGCTAACATGCAGACCCTTAGGGCTTGGCTCCTATGATAAACTTCGGCTGCTCTTAGTCAATAGATAACTATTTCCTGAGGTTTCCTATGTGCTAGGGATAGTAACAGTTGAGGTGGTATGAAAGATAAGATAAAAGCAGAATTGCCTTTGTGGTGCTCATAGCCACTAAAAGTGCACTAACGAGTCTGATATATGCTACGGAGGAGGAAGAACTGAGGGCCAGGGTGCCTCTTTCTTAACCCTCCTGCTAGCCCAGCACTGGCCAGAGATGTGTCAATACATCCTTTGTTACCCAATGGACTTTCTGGTAGCTCAGCTGGTAAAGAATCCACCTGCAATGCAGAAGACCCCAGTTCGATTCCTGGGTCAGGAAGATCCCCTGGAGAAGGGATAGTCTGCCCACTCCAGTATTCTTGGGCTTCCCTTGTGGCTCAGCTGGTAAAGAATCTGCCTGCAATGCAGGTCGAGACCTGGGATCAATCCCTGGGTTGGGAAGAGCCCCTGGAGAAGGAAAAGGCTACCCACTCTAGTATTCTGGCCTGGAGAGTGCCATGGACTATACAGTCCATGGGGTTGCAAAGAGTCGGACATGACTGAGCAACTTTCACTTCTGTTACCCAAATATTATTGACCTAATTTGTAGCAATACATTTTTATAGTGATGCTAGTAACATCACCGTGCAAAGTTGTTAGAGCTTAAAATTGATCAAGGGTTCATTATACAACTTATGATTGTTGATATCATTCACATTTTGATCATTTTTGTTCCAACCTTGTGTAAAAGAGATGTTAAATTTTCAAAAATGATGTGTTGTGAAATTTTGAATAAAGAAGAATTTTTATGTGAATTTTATGCAGATATTTTCTCTGATTGCCCAAGTGACATATATACTATTATCTCAGAAGATGATAATTCTTCAGAATATAGTTCCAATTTCAACAATGTGAATAACAGACCAACAAAAAAGACTTAGTGATTGATTCTGATACAGAAAGTGAAAATGAAACTCATGGTGCTGAAGAATGCTCCTTTGCTTCTCCAGAAGAGTGGATTGAAGACAACATTTCATGAAAATTAGAAGACTTTACAGGTGTGTAGGGTGTAGCTATTGAATGTAATAACCTGCAAAGTGTTAGTGATACAACAGAATAAATTTTTGGCCAGCCAAATTAAAACTGTCAGCCACAGGCATTAATTCTGCAAAAATCCCCATGTCAATAATGAGCTAGCATGGAATCATCTTGACACAGCTCTGGTTACCCAAGTAAACCCTGAGAGGTTTTAACTATCTTTCCCCCTGGTATATGGTGGATACTGTAGCTCAGTAACTAGCATATAGTGGATACTCAATAAATGTGCATAGAGTGAATCAGTGAAGGAGTCAACTAAAAAATGAATGAATGAGCTGTTGCTCCAGGTCTAAGCACATAAGAAACAGAAGTCTCTCAAGTCAGCATTTACAGTCAAAACAGCCAGGATTTCTTCCTTAGAACATTGAAGTTGTTCATAACGCATGATCGGGCTGAGTGACCCCTCCTTTTTTTTTTTTTTTTTGCCATTTCTGTCAAAAATAGACTCTGGCTCATAAACTTCTGTTTTACTACCAGAATGGCAAAAGGAGTCTCTCAGCCAGATCCTGGGTTACTATTTTTTAACTTTTTTTGTGGCACACATGCAAAAATGGGTTTTTGAACATCGCTATTTATGTAAAGTCTAATCATACAAGCAAACAAAGAAGAGAAAATGAGAGATGACTTTTTTCAGCTCACAACTGATTCATTCATTCAATTTATTTGTCCCGTGAGCATTCTATGAGCGTTCTGTGTGTACAGAGCAAATGTACAAAGTGGGGAGAAGCAACCAGTTCCCAGCCACACTGTTTAGTGACCCTCTGCCTCAGGGTCTTGTCTCTCTTCTCTCTGAATTTATTTCATTGTGCACATCTATTCATTTATTTGAGCAAGCAGCTCTACCGGGCCCTGAGGAATCTGTGATAAGTCAGCGCTCCCCCAGTCTCTTCTTCCCTTAAACTTGGAGTCTAACACAGGGGAGGGCAGACAGTATCAAACAGTTGCATAAATATATAATCAAACTGCAATTACTGCAGCAAAGAAAAAAAAAAAAGAGTGCAATGAGAAGATACGGCAGGGGGCCTGACCCAGGGAATTAAAGCTCTGAATGTTGAGAGGGGGAGACGGGAGCCAGAACTGAGGAAAATGGTGTGGGAGTGCAGGGGGTGAGGGGCCCGTGGAGATGAAGTGGGGGGCTGGACAGGGCTAGGGAAACTCACACCAAATAGCAAAGTTTTAAGAATGTTAAAAAGGGTTGTGATCTGCTCAGATTTATGTTTCTCACACTGTTCACCATCAACTAGATTGTGGGTTCTTTGTGTTATGAGGCTGTGTCATACTCCTTTTTACATCTCTTACCACATCCAGCAGAGGGCTTTGGATGCAATAATTTGGTGCTCAATTAGTGCTGATTGAACGTGTGGAAAGGATGCAGTGATGTGACCTTGCACTGGTGGGTTCTTGTGTTCCCAAACCAAAAGACACCCCTAGAATCCCCAGGGTTTCCCCCAGGCCGTGCAGGTGAATGAGAAGGGCCATGACATTCTGTTTTGAACTCACATGTTTCAGTTTATACTATTTCTCTGTAAGGGAAAGAGTTCTTATCGATCCTTGGATATGCATTAGGAGAATAGCTAGTTGGTCACAATCTCAATTGCAAAACTCACTGATCATCATTCTGATGACTGGAGGCCAGCAGGGGTGGAAAGCAGAGGTGGAAATGGAGATTCTCAGGTGACTGTATGGTAAAGAACCCACCTGCAATGCAGGAGATGCAAGAGACAGGTTCAATCTCTGGGTCAGGAAGATCCCGTGGAGTAGGAAACGGCAACCTGCTCTAGTATTCTTGTTTGGAAGATTCCATTGACAGAGGAGCCTGGTGGGCTGCAGTCCATGGGGTCTCAAAGAGTTGAACATGACTGAGCTTGCCATGCCACGCCAGGGGTGGAAAGTGGATTTTCTCTCCCTAGTTCTTCTAGTTCATCTCTTTCCCTTCATCTGATCACCCGTGTGGGGTTTCATGTCCCTGACTTGGCTCTGTCACATTCTGAAGGCCATTGCTGCCCACAAGCCCATCTTTGAGATTACAGGTGTCCCTCTGGGACTGGGACTCCTGTGGATCTGACAGCTCTTAGATTTGGAAACTGGTGCTTGGCTGTGGCAGATGGTCTCATCCTCTGCTAGGGAAATGCTGCCTTGGTGCTCATTAATGGTACACTTGCCACCTCCATCTTCAGATATTAAGGAAAAGGCATTTTGGAACTGGGACAAGAGATGGAGACAGGTTTCAGGGGCCCTTTTCACACAATGATGATTTTCTCACAATGGAACCGGGTTTCAAAGATCTTTGTCCCCTCCAGTGAGGCTTTTCTTCCCAGTGTGTGGTGAGTATGTGGATGTGATTACACAAATGCAGTGGGAAGAAGTACTCCTGATCACTCTATACATCATCTGATGCTGGCAGTGATCTCATTTTTAAAACCATTAGTAACCACGAATGGAGGCTAAATCACTAACATACTCTAAAACAGCTTCCGTATTTATCTGTTTGCTGTTTTCATCCCTTCTTCTCCCTCGTGCTGTTCTGCAATACAGCCTCCACCTCAGAGATTCAGAGCAACTGTCAGCTGAACACATGAATACTAAAGAATCGGTTTCCTTAGTAACAATAACCATGAAGCAGCTCTCAGGACTTCCTGCCTTTCTGTCTGTCTGACTGTTTTCTGTTGGTCACATAGAAAGAAATGCCCAAACGAAGCACACCCAGAAAAGAAAGTGAAGTGAAGTTGCTCAGTCCTGTCCAACTCTTTGCGACTCCATGGACTGAAGCCTACCAGGCTCCTCCATCCATGTGATTTTCCAGGCAAGAGTACTGGAGTGGGGTGCCATTGCCCAGAAAAGAGGCACATAAATATGACCCCTGAGCAGAAGAGGGGGCTGCCCTGGTGGTTCAGCAGTAAAGAGTCTGCCTGCAATGCAGGAGATGCGGACCCATGGGTTCCATCCCTGGGTCAGGAAGATCTCCCAGAGGGGGAAATGGCAACCCACTCCAGTATTCTTTCCCGGAGAAGCCCATGGACAGAGGAGCCTGGCGGGCTACAGTCCATGGGGTTGTAAGAGTCGAACACAACTGAGTGACTCAACCTCCACCAAGTGGAAGGGAGGCTTGTTTCTGCTGAGATCACATTCTTTTTCTCAACCTGTTGTCCTGTTCTGTGCAGTGACGGCTAACTCAGAGCACCTGCAAGTCCATGACTGCCTCAGAGCTCTTTCTTTCACATCTAAATCTGGAACCAGAAAACCATCATGCAAGCCACATCACCAAAATGACTCTTTCTCTTTGGCAAACCAACAAGGAACTTACCCCAAAAGAAGACCTTTCTCGCCACAGTACTGCTAATCATAACAAGAAAATGAGCATCAAGCAGGGAAACTTTGTTGATTACCCAGAATATCTTTTTTTTTCTCCCCTGTCTGTTTGTTGTGAGAAATCGCCCTGTTTCCTGCCCCTCGTCCCAGCTCTAGTCGGAATGAACCCCAGAAGCTACCCTGCGAGGGAGCCGAAGGGGATGTGCCTTAGGAAGCCTCGGGGTCACCATCCTGCGCCTGGGTGCTGAGCCTGTTGTCCAGATGCTTCTGATGGATTCTGCCACCTCACCTCTTGGACACACACTGGGTGCCTGACCCTTTGTGGCCCCATCTCCCGGCCTGGATTCCCAGCTGTGCCCACAGAGGCATCGGCCCACCTTGCAAAGCACACGCTCGCTCCTTCTTGCCTCAGTCGTCTTCCTAGAGCTGCATCCCCTTGATGTGCAGATACCAACTGAGCAACACTCGGCCCTAGACGGGATGCCAGCCACCCCGGGCCTGGGAGTGTGAGCCCACAGTCGCTGCCCTTATGAGGGTCACAGTCTGAAACAATAACGTGGATGCGGGGCAATACTTAGAGTACACTGCAACAGGAGCACCCCCCGGGGTGATGGGGGCCCCGTGAGAGGTGTACCTAATGCAGCGGTGAAGCTGGAGGCAGAACAGGGAAACATTCCTCAGGAAGGTTAAGCCCAAGCTGTCTTAAATGCGTTTTAAAAAAGGGGGATTCCCTAGTGGTCCAGTGGGTATGGCTCTGCGCTTCCACTACAGGTTGGGGAACTAAGATCCATCATGCCTCGTGGCCAAAGAATAGCAATAAAAAGCATAACAATGTCCTATGGATATAAAAGAAAAGATAGTAAGAATAAGGTAAAATATGTTGAACACATATTTGGACTAGGATCTTGACTTATGTGACACATGCATTATTTAATTCAATTCCCACAGCGGTGCCTGTGAGGCAGGTTCTGTTATCATCCCCACTTTACAAACTGGGGCTCGCAGGACACAACTCACAGCCGATCACAGAGCTAGGAATTGGAAGGGCCCACCGTCAAACCCAGGGGTGTGACGGTAAATCCAGGATCGGAAGCACCAGCTGAGTGAAAGGAGGGGGTCCTGACTGCTCTGCTGTGACAGGCCCACGAGCGGTGGCTTTGCCAGAACGCGAGTGTGGGGTGAACCTTGGGAGCTTGCCGACGAACTTGGCTCAGTCTTCAAGGTGAGGGCCAGATGTTGAAGGGTTGTAAGTAATGTCTGCATCTGGGGAAGACAGTTCTGGCAATGGTGAGGGGGGTGGATTTGAGGAGCCAGAACTGGTGGCAGAGGGATCACTTTGGAGCCCCTCACAGTCATCCGTCCTGGTAAGACTTGATGTTGGCCTGAAGTGGGTGAGGACAATAGGGAAGCTTTTCCCACAAAGCTCCATCTGCTGGGCCTCTGCATCTGACAGCACACTTTCAGCTCAGGCTCCAGGCCTGCTTGTGACCTGGCATTGTCAACTGATCCAACCAGTCCATCCTAGAGGAGATCAGTCCCGATAGTCATTAGAAGGACTGATGCTGGAGCTGAAGCTCCAATACTTCGGCCACCTGGTGCAAAGAGCCGACTCATTGGAAAATACCCTGATGCTGCGAAAGGTTGGGGGCAGGAGGAGAAAGGGACGACAGAGGATGAGATGGTTGGATGGCATCACCGACTCAATGGACATGAATTTGAGCAAACTCTGGGAGATGGTGAAGGACGGAGGAGCCCGGTGTGCTGCAGCCCACTGGTTACAAAGAGTCAGACATGACTTAGCAATTGAACAGCAACAACCAATAAATATGTATTAATAGTATCATTTCCTCTGCCTTGAGTTTGACTCTAAGAGACAAATAAATGTCAAACAGCTAGAAAAGAAAGAAGCAGAACTCTGTGCAATTTCCTATTTACTTAGATATAGAGGCAGTGATGAACTCTCTCTTCACATTTTTCCCAATTGAAAATTGAGCCAAAGTCTGGTGGAATGGTGACCAGTTGAACTGGGCAAACACACACAGGCATGCGCGTGCACACACACACACACACACAAACACACACACACAGATGGCTGAGACATTCTAATGAGTTGAGGACCTATTGTGTAGCATTTTGAAGGTAACATAATTCACAGCTAGTAATTTGAATAGCTTCTCCCATCTGGTCATCTTAATTTGTCTTGAAGGAGTAAAAAAATTTAAAGGGAAGTAAAACCTGCACATGAATGTTTATAGCAACTTAACTCATAGTTGTCAAAACTTGGAAGAAGCGAAGATGTCCTTCAGTAGGTGAATTGGATAAATAAACTGTAGTACTTCTAGACAATGGAATATTATTTAGTGTTAAAAAGAAAAGAGTTATCTAGGCATGAAAAGATATAGAGGGAATTTTAATGCATATTACTAAGTAAAAGAAGCTAATCTGGAAAGGATAATTACTGTATCATTTCAACTATGTAACACTCTGGAAAAGCCCAAACTATGGAGACCGTGGGGTGGGCATGAAGAGACAAGAATGCTGGATTTTTAGGGCCGCAAAACTATTTTGAATGATATTATCCTGGTGCGTATAAGTCATTATATGTGTGCATGCTAAATTACTTTAGTCATGTCTGACTGTTTGCAACCCCATGGACTATAGCCAGCCAGGCTCCTCTGTCCATGGGATTCTCCAAGTAAGAATACTGGAGTAGGTTTCCATGCCCTCTTCCAGGGGATCTTCCCGACCCAGGGATGGAACTCACGTCTTTTATGTCTCCTGCATTGGCAGGCAGGTTCTTTACCACTGGTGCCACCTGGAAAGCCTATATATCATTATACTTTTGTCTAACCTGTAGAGTGAAGTGTACTGTAAACTGTGGACTTGGGTGATTGTGATGTATTGATGTAGCTTCATCCTTATTAAAAAATGTACAAGGACTTATCTAGTGGTACAGTGGATAAGAATCTGCCTGCCCATGCACTGCAGGGGGACAGGTGTTTGATCCTTGGTTGGGAATATACCAACTAAGCCTGTGTGCCACAACTACTGAGCCCAGACGTGGCAACTACTGAGCCTGTGTTGAGCCTCTAGCCCGTGCTCCACAACGAGAGAAGCCACTGAAATGAGACGCCCTAGCACTGCAACAAAGAGGAGCCCCTGCTCACCGCAGCTAGAGAGAGTCTGAGCAAAAGCAAAAAGGACCCAGTGAAATCAAAGTAAATAAGTAAATTAATTAATTAATGGCATGAATTTTAAAACATGTACCAACTGGCGAATGATGTTGGTTCAAATAAACATCAGGGGCTCCAGTCTTTCTGTTTTGTTTTGTTTGTTTGTTTTTACAAGAAAAGAGTTAAATTGGCTTAAAGGGCATAATGGGCTTCTTGGGTGGCACAGTGGTAAAGAATCCACTTGCCAATGTAGGAGACACAGGAGATGTAGTTTCGATCCCTGGGTCAGGTAGATCCCTTGGAGGAGGACATGGTAACCCACTTCAATATTCTTGCCTGGAGAATCCCATGGACAGAGGAGCTTGGTGGGCTACAGTCCACGGGGTCGCAAAGAGTCAGACACGACTGAAGTGACTTAGCGCACACACATATATGTCCCATGCACATTTTTAGATAGCTTCATAAGAACAAACCTGAGCTGGACAAGGGATTCAGGAACCCGGCTTGTGTGGGACCCTATCCTCTTTTATATGACAAGATGTATTCCTTGAAAAAAAAAGAAGAAAGAAAACTGCAAATAAATGCAAAGGGGGGAATTAATGTAATTCTTTTCTGTAGGATGAGCCTGTGGCCTCTGACTCACTAGCAAAAAGCAACGAATTAGCAACAACAACTCAAAGAGACACAGGAAAATACAACCAGCTCTTCAAAAAACCATAAAATAGCAATTACCATATTTTAGCATAAGTTTCTACACAGAATTATCTCACAGTTATAATTAGGTTGCTAATGCCACACAGAATTGGACGATACACTAATTTGGTATACCCTTTATCTAATCTGATGGAAATGTAACATTTAGAGGGCTTGACTTTTTTTCACAAGCAATTAAAAAGGACTTCTTCAGCTTAACTTTAATATCACATTAAAAAAAATTGTGTTGCGCTTTATGATGTGTGTGTGCGTGTGTGTGGTGGATAAGAGAGAGAGCAAGAGAGAGATTCCAACCCAGTTATAGGCACAAGCCATATCCTTTAGTCTCTGATTTATTTCCACCATATAAGATTCTTTTCTTTCTTGCTTCTTTTTATAAAATCTTTTTTCTTTTTTGCCTTTGGTAAATTAAAACTGAATTTTCTTCTCTAGGACAATTCTCCATTCCAGTCATAGTAAATACCAATTTCATTTCCATCCTATTATTTTTCTAATTAAGCATTTGTCATGCAAAAGGAGATCTGAGGTGCCTGCACTTTTCATTATGCAAAATATTCAGTTATGATAATTGCTTTGGGATGGCATCTTGAAGGTGTTATGGAAGAAAATCAGGAGAAAAATGAAATCAAATAAACTGTACTTTACTTTGGGCTTTCCCCTATTTATTTTTTGCCACAATTGTGAATATTGACAACGTCCCTATGTAGGATGGACACAAAATTAGCATCCTTTAATGGATAATTCTATTAAATCTTCATCTAAACATTTTAAAGGTTGAAAATGTCACCCTGCCTCTCATTTTTTCTCTTCTGTTCACACTTAGCAAAACCTATAACTTCTATACTTGATGAAATGTGCTTCTGACTCAAATTGTTTCAGAACAAAGTAGGAATGTGCCAGGAGGACCATCTGATATTTCTTGGAAACTCTTTCTTCCTCCTTATGACAAATCCCAAGGGCTTAGGCTCTGTCAAAGAAAAATTTATTTTCTAAACCCTTTGAACACAGAGCTTTTCCATTTTCTGTGGCAAGATATTTTTCCCAGACAAACATTAACCACTGCATCTTATAGCTATATTTATATTCACACATACACTACCTATCCATATGCATATATTCTGCATATGTATTTCTATATGTATATTTTAATCTATTGACTTGTAAAATCTAAGGCTTTTATTTTTCCGTTATTTCCATAGTTTGCACAGAATTAGCTGGGCAACTGGATTTTTAAAAAGTGGGACAGTTTCTTCTCAACGTCTCAAAATGTAGACCAACTTTCTGGTTTTGGAAGGAATGAGTGTATTGTCTGAAACTGCCTTCTCCTGAAACACTGTGTAGTGTGTGTGTGTGTGTGTGTGTGAGGAGATAGTGCTGTTGGTTGAGCTCACTGTGACCCATGTGCTCAGTATTTTCAAAGATGCTTTGTGGTGGTTCCTCCCAGACCCCGTCTGCTTACTGTCCTGCCCAAGCTCTGATCTCGGGTGGCCTCAGCCTGCAACAGCTTGGAGCAGGGCGTGGGTCTCCAGCTGGAGACTGGGCTGGGCTGTGGTGGTGAGAGCACCCGATCCTACCCGCTAGACTAATGATCAGTGACAAGGGCCCTGGCCCTTTGGCTTTGCATAAGAGAATACCCACAAAGATGGAAAGCAGTGAAACAAAGTACATACTAAGAGGAAAGTATGTGTAGAAAGGCACATGGGTGGCCTCAGAGGGAGAGTCCCTAAGTTGCACACTTGTGGCAGTTTGAGTTACTCTTATGGGGTATTTCTTCCAGGTTTGCTTTGGCCAATCATTTTGATTTGCCTGGCTTACACTCCATAGTTGGCAAAAATCTCAGGATCCTCCCATGTGTGCCCACGGATCTCTTAGCCAAGACAGATTTTACCAAAAAGGCATCTAGGTTGAGCATTCCTTTGACATAGCTTCCCTCTGGCCTCTAAGAAGCCTTTTCTGCACATGTGTGGTTAACAGAGATCTCCTGACTTTGGGAATAAGAAATATGTGGTTCTGGCAGGGCCTAGCCTCCTCCCTAACTGCCTTGCTAGTCTTGTCTTCGAGTTTTTTTGTCAATAGAGAATGAATCTTCAATTGCTTTACCTGGGGGGAGTTGGGGGTGGGCGGGAGGGCATCTGCCTCCGGCTTCAGTTCCCCCAGTTGCTCTGCGTTTTTGGCTACTGAAGGCTCACAGGGAAAGTTGTGGGCTAAAAGAGGAGATGCCTCGCTCAGGAAGTTGGTGAGGGGAGGCTGCAACCAGTGACGGATTGGGAAGCCTTACACACCTAGCTCACCCAGGCGGTGGCCCCGGGAAGGAACAGTTCTGTGGATGGTTAAGGTCCACAGCCCTCCCTTCCCTGGGGCTGCAGATACCGGTGGACTTTTTCTGACAGCACATCCGCTCCCTGCCTCTCCTGCTTCACCCCTTCCCTCACAGGATTTTCCTGAAGGGCACTTGCTCAAGATCACAGCACTCAAGCCCCTGTCTTCAGTTCTGTTTCTGGAAAATTTCTTTTGATTTTAAACATTCAATGTCCCGGTCAATAAAATGTGGATAATAACCCCTGCTTTGTCTATCTCTCAAAGTTGGGGTGCAAATGGCAAATTGTGTGGAAAAATTTTGTCAACAGCCAAAGCAGTAAAAATATTTTGCAGGCAGCACGATATATTATTTGTTTAAATATTGAACCTTCAGTGGGACTTCCCTGGTGGTCCAGTGGCTGAGACTCCACTTTCCAAGGCAGGGGGTGTGGGTTTGATCCCTGGTCAGGGAGCTAACATCCCACTTGCCTCATGGCCCAAAAAAGTTTTCTACTTTGCATAAAACAGAAGCAGTATTGTAAGTAATTCCGTCAAGACTAAAAAGGTGGTCCCCATTAAAAATATATATATATATATATTTAACCTTAGGTTTAATGAAAGTAAGGTTGATTTCTCCCAACTTGGGTTTTTTTTTTACACTTCAGGCTAACGTCCACCGTTCTGGCTTCACCACACCCTGTTGAGGGCGGATGTGTTAAGAGCTGTTGACTGGTGTGCCCTGCTCTCTGCATGGGGGGCTTGCACGGGGGGAGAGGGAGAGCCAGGAACCCAGCAAGTGACTGTGTTGACCAGAGAGCACACAGTTCCTGCCAAAGGCCAACTAAGCAGGAACCCTAAAGAGCCTGCCTGCGAATGCGTGAGATGCAAGAGACGTGAGTTCAATTCCTACGTTGGGAAGATCCCCTGGAGGAGGCACTGGCCACCCATTCCAGTATAATAGCCTGGAGAATCCCACGGACAGAAGAGCCCGGCGGGCTACAGTCCACGGGGTCACACTACTGAAGCGACTTAGCACACAAGCAAAGCCAGACCCCAGATTTACATGTAAAATCTCCAGCTTCTTAAATACCAATCACACATTTTTAAAAAAAACTTTGTGTGTGCACTCGGTTGCACACTCATGTCCAACTGTTTGCGACCCCATGGACTGTAGCCCACCAGGCTCCTCTGCTCATGGGATGTCCTAGGAGTGGGTTGCCATGATGGAGAAGATCTTCTCCTTAAGATCTTCCCGATCCAGGGATCGAACCTGAGTCTCCTGGGTCGCCTGCATTGGTAGGCAGATTCCTTACCACTGTACCACCTGGGAAAAACCTTTAACACTCTACTGTTCAAGCAGAACATAACTGGAGGCCCAACTGGGCTAGTAGTGTGTTAGCTGTGTCCCGATTTCAGTGCCTGAAGTAACAGAGCAGGTGATACCTGGTGAGGTCTCGGCTCAAGCAAAGCACCCAGCACTTGATCCATGAACGTTCTTGGATGCACAGGATCACCATTAGCAGTGCTGGCTTCCAAGGGGTTAAAAGAATGACCGCTAGTTTTAGTGAATAGTTTTCTACTTTGTAAAAACCACTTAGCATATGATTCTTTTCCCTAAACAGTATTACAACATGTGCAGATTTTTATTCACTTGCCAGCTTGCTCTTGCACAACTTTTCAAGGACACTTAGTCTGTTTCCTTGTCTATGAAACAGAAATAATTATGCCTGTTCTGAAAATAAGCAAAAGGCATGTAAAAGGACTTTGCAGACAGTGGTGATCAATCCAGCTGTAAAAAAATCACTGTTCCCTAGATTCTGCCCTGGGATCTAAATCCCACACTCAGAAATCTGAAACAAACAGAGGCACTCTCTTATCTTTCTTCCAAGGTGATGTTTTCCTTCGGTCATGATTTTTGCTATAAAAATTACATTATTATTTTCTACTACTATTAATTACCTAATCTTTTCCTTGAAATCCAATGTATTTTTTTTTTCACTTACTACCAGCTATCTTCTTCAATTACCAACTTTATTTTTGCCTAAGCAACAATATCCATGAATGCACAGGTTTTATGTCCTGGTATTTAATTTTTTTACACACACACAGACACACACACATATAAGTATATATGTACATGTCTATATACACTTCTATATGTGTTTGCCATACATACATATGGGCTTCCCTGGCAAATCAGTGGTAAAGAATCCACCTGCCAATGCAGGAGATGTGGGTTCGAGCCCTGGGTTGGGAAGATCCCCTGGAGAAGGAAATGGCAACCCACTCCAGTATTCTCACTTGGGAAATCCAATGGACAGACAAGCCTGGCGGGCTACAGTCCATGGGGGTCGCAAGAGTCGGACACGACTTGGTGACTAAACAACCACATTCATCTGTATATTGCCTGAAAGGTGTTTATCATCTTGCTTCTTACCAACTACATGTCTCCCATTTTGGAATACTCTATCCCTCCAGGGACAGTAATATTTTACAGAAAAATTTTTTGTCTCTACCAGTTCATTAACTTACTCATTGAGTATTTGTCACCCATTGTCTATCCCATGTAAACCTGGAACAGGCAGAAGGAGATGAACATCACTCGTTTCGCAGAACTTTCAACGGCTCCAAATAGCTTTGTGAGCCCATGTGGCTAATGAATGCTGATAGGAAAATTCACAACCCAAATCTTCCCGTTCCAGATTCCTGTGGACTTGGGAGCACTCAGGGATCACAGAGGCTAACTCTGAGAGAGAGAGAGAGAGAATGGCTAAGCCTCTGCCCCAGGGGAATCCTGGGGGTGCAGCTAGTGAGTTTGAACGCAGCAAAACCATGGTGCCTTCTGAACAACTTTCACACAGGAAGCTGTCTGGTGCCATGTTCCTAACCCTCCAACTACCCAACACTGTAATTTCTATGATTGGCTTTAGTCATTTAATAAGATAATGGCATTCAAACCAGTCACCATTAGATACCAGATGATGTTAATAATTACAATCTGCATTTGGGTGGCGCCTCTCCAGGCAAGCACTAAGAGTTTTACAAACATTATCTCATTTTCATCTTCATGACACCCTTGTGAAGCAAGCCTTTTTTCCAGCATGACTAGAGAGAGCAGCTCAGGCGCGAAGAGTTAAAACACTTTCCCCAGTCTGAGAGCACATGTGCGATCACAATTCTCAAACTTGGTTTGCTGTTGTCTTGAGAAAGTCTCTGTAATTGTGTTCATGTAAGAGTTTCACACTAAATGCAGGGGAAGTCTCTGAAAATATTTACATCTAGGTCTGTAAAGGTATAGGCTCTTTAAACTCTGTATTCAGTGTATCGAATTAGCAAACAAATAGAGGAGTCTAAGTGGAGTCTAGGTGGAGTATTAACATACTTAATACTATCTTGCCAGATAACTGATTTAATAAATCATTATGTAGCACTTGCATGTGCCTGATACTGTTTCAAGTGTATTATAAATACTAACTCCTTGACTCCTCACAATGACCCGGTGACGCAGATGCCAGCATGTTCTTCATTGAACAGGGAAGAAAATCAGAAAGTCAGACAACTTGTCTAGGGTCCCAGAGCTGGTAAGTGACAGAGCTGAGAACACACTGCTGTATTTAAAATGGATGACCAGCAAGGATCTAACGTATAGATCCTTGTAGCAGCCTGGATGGAAGGGGAGTTTGGGGGAGAACCGATACATGTATATGTATGGTTGAGTCCCTTCAGCTGCTCACCTGAAACTATCACAACATTGTTAAATCAGCTATACCCCAATACAAAGTAAACTTTTTTTTAAATACACAGTTTGGTCCCTGAGTCCCTGAGTTCCCATCTTTAAACCAGAACATTCTGTAACTATCAAGCTTGTAATAGTTATTTGAAAATACACTGCTTCTCTCTTTCTCATGCCAGTCAAAGGTTTTTATTCCCCCCCTGCTATGCCGGCGGTTATCCACTCCAGCCTATTCCAGACAGAATCTCCCCATGGAGCGAGTCATCCTGTCCCATCCTCACTGCTCTTCAACTCCAGGTATATAACTTGCTGGTACGTCGGCCGGAAGCCTAGAAAACAGGGTTTCAGAAGCTCAGCAAGTCACAATCCATTCCATACAGAGTCCAACAAGGCATTGCCCCCAAATACTAAAAAGTCCTCTCTTCATTTGTGCTTTGGGGAAGGAAGAGTAAGATTCTCCCCCTAGTTCTGTCCCAGGACTAGGTTGAGTTTTAACAGTAAGCAGAGATATTTTTCACAAGTGAGTTATGCAATATACATTATGCTTGTAGAGTACTTTCAAAGTGCTCTATGTATTCATGAGCTCATTTGATCGTTACACAACAGCCAGTGAGATAATGGGGGAAGCTATTTTCATAACCACCATTTTACAGATGAGAAAACTGAGGCTCAGTGTGGTTAAATAAACTTGTCCAAAGTCACCCAGCTAATGAGCCACTGGAGCAGAATACATCCAGTGTCATGTGTTAATAAAGACTATAAATTACCTCATCTCATATTAAGCTTAATAGCTTCTGGTGATATCACTTCTAAGATCAGACACTTAAATAAAATTCAGAGTGATTCCTCCTCAAGGGTGCAGATAGGACACTTGAGAATACTTAATGATTTCCAGGTTCAGCTCTCTTCTCCTTTTTGAGAGCACGTGAAACAGACTTTCCAGGGTCACTAAAAAGAAAAGAGCTTCACCACATGGCCCAGCAATCCCATTCCTGGGCATATACCCAGAAAAAAAAAACAAACCCGTAATTCAGAAATATACATGGGGACTTCCTTCATGGTCCAGTGGGTAAGAATTCAGGTTCAATCCCTGGTCCAGGAAAATTCCACATGCCTCGGGGCAACTAAGCCTGTGCAGCCTGACTACGGAGGCCATGCTCTAGAGACCAAGAGCTGAGACTGTTGAGCCCACATGCCACAGTTCCTGAAGCCCAGAAAGTCTGGAGCCTCTGCTCTAAAACAAGAGGGGCCACCACAATGAGAAGCCTGCACACTGCAACGAAAGCGTAGCCCCTGCTCCCCACAACCAGAGAAAGCCCACACTTGCAAAGACCCGGTGCATCCAAAAATAAATAAATAGCATTTTAAAAAGCCCTAATATTGCCCATTTAAAAAGATACATGCATCCCAATGTTTATTGCAGCACTATTTCCAATAGCCAGGATGTGGAAGCAGTCTAAATGTCCATCAACAGAGGACTAGATAAAGAAGTGGTACGTATACACAGTGGGATATTAGTCACATAAAGGAACAAACTGTGCCCTTTGCAGCAATGTGGATGGACCTAAAGACTATCACACAGACTGAAGTCGCTCAGTTGTGTCTGAACTCTTTGCGACCCCATGGACTATAGGTTACCAGGCTCCTCCGTCCATGGATTTTTCCAGGCAAGAGTACTGGAGTGGGTTGCCATTTCCTTCTCCAACAGACTGAAGTAAGTCAGAAAGAGAAAAACAAATATTGTATAATAGCATTTATATGTAGAATCTAGAAAAACAGTAGAGATGAACTTATTTGCAAAGCAAAAATAAAGACACAGAAATCAAGAACAAACTTATGGATACCAAGTGGGGAGAGACAGATGCGATGAATTAGGAGATTGGGATCGACAAATATATACAGTGATATTATTGAAAAACCAGATAACTGATGAGAACCTGTGGTGTAGCACAGGGAACTCTACTCAGGGCTTTGTGGGGACCTAAATGGGGAGGAAATCTAAAAAAGAGGGGACATATGTATATACACAGCTGATCCACTTTCCGTACAGCAGAAACTAACACAAGATTGTAAAGCAGTGATACTCCAATAAAAATTTTGAAAGTGGCCATGTGGCCACTTCCCCCAAATGTGGTACTAATAGCTGCTGACTCCTTCAGATGCTGCCCACTGCCTGAATGAAAGGAATCCCTAGGTCTCCAGAAGAGCCATCTCCCTTGTTCCAGGAACATGTCCCTCCTCCCCTGCTTGTGGACACTGTGTGCTGAGAATTAGCTCCACTAAATAAGGAAGGAAAAGGCAGTTCATTCAGATGAGTTATGTATGAGTTATATACGTGCCAGGCGTTTTGCCCTGGAGGCCCAATCTGCCAACTTTTACTTTCTCTATCCGATGCTGACTTTTCTTTTTCAACTGCTAGAACAATGGCAGTGAATCATCACTTGTGATTTAAGATTCTTTATACTGAGTCTGCCTGCTTATTGTTATTTACTTATTATTGATCTTCCAAATAGGCTATTACTGAAACCACTGGCTGCCCTCTCCTCTGAACATGATCTTACTGCCGATTGACTGAGATCCCACCGTCTGATGACATGAGCTTCTTCAGCTTTTCTCCCTGTCTCGGGATTTCCTGGATTTTCTCCCATAGACAGTACCACTTTTACGGGAAGAGGTGGCCTCCTCCCTCCCAAGGCTACATCAACCCCTTCTTCTGCTAGAACCCCTCCCTCTCACCACCTCTTTGAGAGCTTCCCTGGTGGCTCAGAGGTAAGGAATCTGCCTGCAATGCAGGAGACCTGAGTTTGATCCCTGGGTCAGGAAGATCCCCTGAAGGAGGAAATGGCAACCCACTCCAGTATTCTCGTCTGGAGAATCCCATGGACAGAGGAGCCTGGCGGTCCATGGGGTCGCACAGAGTTGGACATGACTGAAGTGACTTAGCAGCAGCAGCAGTACCACCTCTTTGAGAATTTCTCTCAATCAATTACAAATGTCTCTCCCTTCACTCCCATCCCACGGCGTGCCTCAGCCTTTCTCTCTTACCTGGAATACTTCCCTTTGTCCACCAAGAAATTTGAGTCTTTTCAATGGCACCCTCTCTTTGCTGGCTTCTATGACATTATAAGTCATAGGAAAGAATCCAGTGCCTCCCAAAGAAATGGAAAAGAAATCCGCATGGAACCCCTTCAGTGGCTATTGCTATGTAACAAACTATCCCAAAGCTGAATGGCTTAAAACACAACAAGTTATGATGTCTTATATCTGCGGATTGATGGGGCTCAGCTAGGCAGTTCTTTGGTTCACAGGGGTATAACCGAGATCAATTAGGAGCTGCACTCAGCTAGGAGCATGGCTGGTGCGGGAGGGAATCTCATCCTCTGGGACCTGTCTGTTCCCTCTCACCACGCTCTAGTCCTGGACCGCATGGCAGCTGGCTTCCAGGAACACAAAACAGGAACTGCCTGCCCGCTGAAGGTTTAGACCAGCAATTAGCATAGTATTGCTTCCTCTTCATAACACTACTGGTCAAAGCAAATCTCACAGTCAACCCAGGTTCAAGGAGAGGGGAAATAGATTCCATCTCTCAATGAGGGGAAGGGCAAGGAATCTGTGGTCAGCTTGAATCCAGCATAGATGTCCATTTTTGATCAGCTCAAATCACCTCAGTAATCACAATAGCTATTTGGTATTATTCCCTGAAGTTTTAATAAATCTGAGTTAGATCATCTTATGTAACTCATAATATTACTGCTTCTTCAAAAGAACAAAATAGCTGAATTTCTGGACTTAGGTTAATAGGAAAGTAATTTTCGTAGACTCTTAAAATGCAATACCTGCTTGAAGAACTGTTTAAAATTCAGCTAGATTTTATATAGGTCTGTTCTATAGATACAAAGATCAGGTAGCATATCTATTAAATCTAGAGAAAGTAGGTGAAGTGAATTTTAATCAGTCTTTTTTTTTTCAAAAGAAAAGCCAATATATTTCTGTAAAGAAGGTGAGTATTTCTGAAAGACAAGAACAGCCATAAGTCAGAGGCTGTTACTCTATTACTGAACAGTAGGGAAGAGCTTACTGTAGCTGCAGGCGCCCTGCCTAGGAATTCAGCAGTGCCCTTACTGGCCACTAGGTGTCCCGCTGGTCTCCTCCAGGGGTTGGGGGCGGGGGTTGCTGATGGAAGGGATGTGAGGATGGAGATAAGACCGCCAGTGCATTAGTCAAGATATGCTATTGGCTATAATTGGACTTTCCAGGTGGTGCTAGTGGTATGGAACCTGCCTGCCATTGTATAAATAATTTTGCTGAGGCTGCCTTACCCCTTCTCTGGGGTCTTAACCCATTATTCATGGGTGGCCCCCACAGTGTGTGTACAGTAAGACCAGCTTCCCTGGTTCTAAACCATGAGTCCAGAGGCAGACACTAACCTTAAGATGGACCAAAGACATTTCCTTCTGAACTGAAAGATGTGGAGTTTTGATCAGTAGTTACATTAGTGAAGCACATCAGAAGGAAGATCCATAAATTTGTGCCAGAGGGAGAGCTAATTTGCCTCTTGCGCTTGTATAGCTCCTCCTCGTATTCTGGTAGACACCTGTATGACTTTCTCATGGCTTCTGTTCTTTCCTGAAACTCTCCAGAATTTTCTACAACTCAAAGACTTAAAACAATTTATACTAACTGGAATGAACTAACTTATGCATGTATAATGACTAGCGTATTTGTTCTGCGTCCTTTTCAGTGCTGAAATGATGGTTCTGTGCAAACAAGAAGATGCCTGCCTTGCTTGGCACTGTATCTTGAACACCAAGTGAAGTGGTTGGCACCTGATAAGTAGTCCATACATATTTATTGAATGAATAAGTGGAAGCATAAGGCTGATGCAGGACTTGCCTGGTGGTCCAGTGGTTAAAAATCCACCTGTCCTTGTATGGGACACAGGTTTGATCCCTGGTCTGGGAAGATCCCACATGCCATGGGGCAATTAAGTCTGCATGCCACAATTACTGAGCCCACACTCTAGAGCCCTTGCTCTGCAACAAGAGAAGCACCGCAATGAGAAGCCCCGGGCACCACGATGAAGACCCAAGGCAGCCAAAAATAATAAATAAGAACAGAATACTAATGCAGCTCTTCAGGGAAGTGCCTGGGAGAGAATGAGACTTCACTATGGCTGGGTGGGAGGACTAAGGGACCGTTGTGGGTTTGGATTCCACGTTGGCAAGAAATGTTTTGAATGGAGACTCTTGGTCAAATTGCTCAGGTTTGGAAAAACATCCTGTATTATCTGATGACAGAAAGAGTCAAGTACAAAGACCCTGTTTACCTTCGGATGCCAAGACTAGTTGAAGGAGAGAGAGTGAAGTCTTGTCCGACTCTTTGCGTCCCCATGGACTGTGGCCTACCAGGCTCCTCTGTCCGTGGGATTTTCCAGGCAAGAGAGCTGAGGCTGAAGCTGAAGGAGCTATAGTTGAAAAGAAAATCTCTGTAACTTGGGTAGTGCAGGGGAGAAGGAGCGTAGCTCTGTGAAGCAGGGGACCCTGCAGGGCTGTGATCCCTCATAGATTGACGGGCGAGGGGGCAGCCCTGCAGCAGGAATAACGCCGGAAGTCTCCGGTGGTCAGGGTGAGGACGGAGCAGCCATGACAGCCATTTGCAGCAAGGAGAGCAAGTGGGACTGGATGTAAATGAAAGGCTAGAGGAGATCCCATTTCCTGTCTTCTATACTTCCCTGGAAACAGCACAGGGAGGGTGGACATTTCAGTATCCATATTGGCTCGAAAGCCACAGAACTCTGGGGTCGCTCACTACACCTTGGTATTTTCAGGCCAGTGTCATGGACAGAGGGACCTGGCAGGCTACAGCCCATGGGGTCACAAAGAGTCAGGCACAGCTGAGCATACTTTATCTAAGTTGCATTCTGAAAGATTCTAGTAAGAAGCAGGGTTTAATTCACCACAGAGGTATGTCTCTGCAATTTTACATTTTTGGGGAGGACATAAACCTGCTAGCTCACTTGTCTGATGTGTGGATGTTGAGTTCAAAAAATGGGAGTTTTGTATCTCTGTGCTGTGGCTACCTACTTTCTAACTGCCCTGAAAGATGAAACAACTTTATGTCAGAATATGTCTTGATAACAGCTGAATTCTGAATGCAAAACTATCTCTGAATTTTGGAATGATATCCAACTAAGAGTCCAAGAGGAAAATCTGATTTCCCAGCAGTCACAATCCAGGGGCCTTCAAGCCCTCTGAATCATCTCCTTCTTCTTGGGGTAGGTTCCAGCTCTACCAGTTAAACGTGTCCAATCTCGCCAAGAAGATACCCGGCCAATGTACAGGTGTCTTTGGAGAGCTGAGATATTTTGTTCAATCGCTGCGGGTCTAAGGCCACCACATCTGTCTTAGTAACAGTTGTATGCAAAATGCTTCTTAACGTTTGTTGAGGGCTGTCAACTACAAATTGGCACTTTCCATCTAGCTCTCCAAGGGTTAAATCATGTGCTCCTGCAACTACTGAACCTCAGTACCCCCTGAAAGGAGTTGAGGGTGGAGAGCAGAAATGAGGCACTCGGTGCTGGGGGAAAAACTGGGTCTTCAGATATCTCCAGGAGCCAATTTTATAAGCCCAATTACTGTATCTCCCCATATCAAGAAAAGTACTAAAATCCCTCATGGTGGTGACTGTTCCTCGTGACTAGCAAAGTTTCATGAGACGAGTAGAAACCTTCTGGGAAAATATGTGCTTGATTGCATGTATTCCCCCTTCACCAAAATCACATTTATACTGACCTTTCCCAGCTGGCTCTTTGAAACAGTTTCTCAGAGCTATCTGAGGTGCTGTCTCCCAGGCTTGCAGTCCACATTTTGCCCCCAATAAAACTTAACATTTTCAACTCTTACACTGTGCAAACTTTTTAAGTTGGCAGAGTCCATAAGTTTAATTTTTTTGTTTAACAATTCTTGAAAAACTTTGCTCTAAGGCACTGAGGAGGAATGGTAGAGCCCAGTGATGAAGTTCTTCTAGTCTATAGCCAGATAACCCTGGTTCAACCTTCGTTCTCCTGTTCCATGGGGTGTGGCCAGCTCCATACCCTCCCTAAGCCTCACTGTCTCCTCTCATGAAAGGGAGATAACAAGAGGACATCCCTCAAAGAATGAATGTGAGAATTAACTGGCACATAGTAAGCACTCAGCCATTGTTATTATTATAGCTATCTTTGTTGTTTTTGTCCAGTCGCTAGGTTGTGACTGATTCTTTGTGACCCCATGGACTGCAGCACTCCAGACTCCTCCATCCTCTGCTATCTTCCAGAGTTTTCTCAGATTCATGTCCATTGAGTCAGTCATGCTATATAACCATCTTATCCTCTGTCGCCCCCTTCTCCTCCTGCCCTCAATCTTTCCCAGTAGCAGGGTCTTTCCCAAAGAGTTGGCTCTTACATCTGGTGGCCAAAGTATTGGAGCTTCAGCAGCAGTCCTTCCAATGAGGGACTATACGAAAATAACTGTCATTAGCCATGTAATATAAAATAAAATAATTTTATAAATTCAGATTTCATAGCCTGGCAGTTTTTAAAAATGATTATAAATCCTTTGATACTGCTCCCATGGAAGTGGAGTCTAGGTCTCTTCCCCTTGAATCTGACCAGGATTGTGACTGCTTTGACTCTAGAATACATTGACAGTGACCCCATGTGGCTTCCAAAGCTTGGTCATGAGAGAACATGCAGCTTCTGCCTGGCTAGCTGGGCCCCTGAGCTGCCCCATACAGTCTGATGACCCCAAGGCTTCCATGATGCTGGAGAGGCCACAGGCCAGCACTCTGACTGACAGTCTCATTAGAGTCCAGTGTCCCTGCCCAGGGGCCAAACATTCTGAAAGTGGATACTTCAGCTCCAACTGTTCCAGCTCTCAACCACCTGAGTCCCCTCTAGCTACTAGAGTCCTCCCAGTTGAGTTCCCAGACCTCAAAGACATACAGACAAGTCATTCTATCTTTCCTTGTCCAAATTTCTGATTCCATGAATCATAAACATAATAAAATGGCTATTATTTCATGCGATTAAATTTGGGATGGTTTGCTACATAGGAATAGGTATATGGAACATTCAGAAAATAATGGATTTGAAGGGAAACAATGGGGCAAAAGAGCAAATGAACCATATCAAAACCATCAGATCCTGGGTGTCCATCAACAGATGAGTGGCTAAAGAAGCTGTGATACATACACAATGGAATATTACTCAGCCATAAAAAGGAACACATTTGAGTCAATGCTAATGAGGTGGACAAACCAAGAGCCTATTATGGAGTTAAGTAAATCAGAAAGAGAAGAACAAATATCATATATTAATGCATATATATGGAATCTAGAAAGATGGTACTAATGAACCTGTGTGCATGGCAGCAGTGGAGACCCAGACATAGAGAACAGACTTATGGACATGGGGCAGGAGAAGGAGAGGGTGGGACAAATGGAGAGAGTAGCATGGAAACATATACACTACCATATGCAAAATAGACAGCCAGTGGGAATTTTCTGGATGACTCAGGGAACTAAAATCAGGGCTCTGTGACACCCTAGAGGGGTGGGATGGGGAGGGAGGCAGGAGGGGATTTCAAGAGGCAGGGAACATATGTATACTACGGCTGATTCATGTTGATGTACGGCAGAAACCAACACAATACTGTGAAGCAATTATCCTCCAATTAAAAATAAATAAATTTTAAAAAATCATCAGATCCAAACTTGATCTGTGGGCATAATTTTCAAATATCAGGTTTTTTTAGTGGACCATTTTTAAAGTCTTTATTGAATTTGTTACAATATTGTTTCTGTTTTATATTTTGGTTTTGGGGCCATGAGGCATGTGGAATCTTAACTCCCTGACCAGGGATCAAACCCACACCCGCTGCCTTGGAAGGTGAAGCCTTAACCACTGGACTGCCAGGGAAATCCCTCTATCAGATTTTACTGATGGCAAAATTTAATTTCTTCTTTCTAAGCAAAAAGTTTGTGTTCATCTGAAGAGCCTGCAGCAAACAGAATGCCGTATGAACTTCACACACTTCAGGGCCCCAAGGGGAAGCTCACGAGCCTATGTAGACAGGGACTTCTCTTACTTCTGTTCTTGAGAGAACTGAGAGGGCCTGAAAGCTGAAAAGAAAAGCCCTTGGTTTAAATGGACCCCGATTGCATTTCAACTTATCAGATCAATAATGCAGAGATTCCTAAAATCAATATGCTGAGGCATTTTACCAAATGCAGTTGCCTATTGATTAATACCTTGACTTTTAAATATAAATGTGCATACTTCTCTGTTGTTATCTGAATTACAGCATGCAAAAGCCAGTAAGCTATATAATCTAATGGGTATTTGTTAGATTATCATCCTAATTTTATAAATGAGAAAACTGAGGCTTGGGAAAGCAGGAAAACTCACCATGATAAAAGAAATGCAGGGGCCTTTTTTTTTTGAGCACAAAGAATACCCCAGTGTCCAAGCTTTTCTTCTGATGCAAAATAAATGTAAGGATGGTGAGTATATCCCCTAAAGGTCTACCCATGGATCAGATCAGATCACAGGAAAGCTGCATTTTGAATCTATTTTTCTGACTCCTTATGGAACACCTTCCCTCATCTAAAATGCACTGTTATTTCTTGGGTTTTATCATGGGTGGGTACAAGAAATGGCCACGTGACAGTCACCTGTAGTGTTTGATGTCCTTTATACTAAAACATCCAAATAACTGTCTGAGGGCTAGATTCTAGGCAGAATTTTGGATTTTCTAATGAGCTTTATTTATTTTTTGAACTTCTAATTTTGTATTTAGATATAGCCAATTAACAATGCTGTGATAGTTTCAGGAGAACAGCAGAAAGGACTCAGCCATACAGATACATGTATCCATTCTCTCCCAAACTCCCCTCCCATCCAGGCTGCTGCAGAACATTGAGCAGAGCTCCCTGTGCTGCGTGGTCCTCGTTGGTTATCCATTTAAAATATATAGCAGCATGTATATGTCCATCCCAAACTCCCTAACTATCCCTCCCCCTTCCCACCACCCCTGTGAGTCTCTTTCTAATGAACTTGATTTAATCAGGTCACAGAAGCTGTGGAATCTTGTTTCCCTGGCTGCGCTGCTGAGGTAATGCATGTAGCAGCTGCGTTTGAATTTTGGTTCCCATGATGACAGGCAAGGTGAGCAAGCCTCCTCGCATCAGAAGCCTCCATCTCTGCATCTGAATCGAAAGTCATCATCTTGCTACCTTCATCAGTGCTGTTGCAAAGATTAAGTCAAGTACTAAGACACGACAACTTTCATGAGAAAATAATGGTTCTTTTTCACTTCTTTTCATGTACTAGGATCTCTTTCACTTGAGATGTCTCATAAAGTACAAACAACCCAGTGCTTTGCTTTATTCTGTCCAAAGAAATGTTGGATCTAAACGAAAACACCTGGTTCCTTGTTCCATTTGTTCTTAATCTTAATTCCAAAGATGTTAATTTAAGAAGAAATTTTACTAATACTCTAGACACCATGGATTAATTTACATGTTCTCTTTAGCCAGAGGATTTCAGATTAAAGCAAGAAACAAGTAAACAAACAAAGAAACAAGAAACCTAATTTGATAAGTCTATGGTTTTAAAACATGTATAATATTATTCCCAATCCCTCCCTTGACAAAAAATGTCAAGTCCTCCAGAAGGGAAAGCAGACATGCTTGCTTACAGAAGTACAAGTTTTACTCATTCTCTTAAAAATTTCTTTCTGCACCAAAGTGATTCCAAACTCGGCTCCCCACATCTTAGCAAATCAGAGAGGCCTCTTTAAAGAAACATAAGGTTTTAATTTATAAGGGATCATCTATATTTCTTTCCCAGGGCTGCACAGAAGGACTACATTCTAAAACCAATACAAATGCCTATATGTTTTAAAAAAGTTTTCCCAGATAGTGTTCACTATCTCCAATGACATAATGACAACAGAACTCACTAAAGCACAATCATGAGATAGCACTTTGTATTTTAAAGTGAGATTTAAATAATATACTTAGTAAAACCCTCTTTTATGGTTTAATCTTTGAATTATAAGAACATTTGGGGTAACAACTACCTGATCTTGTTGATGATAATTCAGTGATGGTGATTTAGTTTTCCTTTCATACTTTTTTTTTTTAATGTGTTTTGTGAGATTTGTGTCTACGGTATCCATGATTCATACCTAGACCTAGTGAATATACCCATTTATATTAAATCTTTGAGTCTTAACAATGTTCAAATGTAAATTGTAACAAATTTTGGCTGACTCAGGAAAAACAAGTTAGTTTAGGATCTTAATACAAACTGGCTATAAGTGCCCTATAAGATAAAAGTCAACATAGTGAAATGGACTGTCTCCTTCAATAAGTTGCCTTAGGGAAAGCAATATATGTTTTTAAAAGACAGACTTTTCAAAGAGAGTCTATAAATTGAGGTTCCGTGTATAAATGAACCCAAGAACCATCTCACCAGTGTCAAGAACAGATCTGAGTAAGAATGACGGAGAAAAAATAATAAAGAAAAGACATTTAGTTTTAGAATTTTTGCAAGATTTTTTAGATGTTTTGGCAGTTAAGAATTAGTTTATGTCATAATTCCCGGGTTGGAAATTCAAGGAGAGAAGTAGAAAGCTATGCTGAAAGTTTACGCAGATCTCTGCAAAGACACTATAATAGGGCTCCTCGGGTGGCTCCGTGGAAAAGAATCCTTCTGCCAGCACAGGAGACACAGTTCAATCCCTGATCCAGGAAGATCCCACATGCCACGGAGCAGTTGAGCCTGTGCACCAAAACTGTTGCGTCTGTGCTCTAGAACCTGGGAACCACAACCGCTGGCCCACTGGCCACAAGTGCTAAAGCCCGCATGCCCCACAGCCCCTGCTCCGGGCCCAGCAAGAGTCATCGCCGGAATGAGAAGCCTGTGTGATGCAGCTGGACACTGGTCCCCGCTCGCCGCAACTGCTCCAAGAGAGGAATGCCCACAAGGCAACAAAGACCCTGCACGCCAAAAATGAATACATAAATAAAATTATTTTTATAAAGACAATATAATAGATTCTTAGGTGATGCCTCAGAGGAAGGCAGGAATACCATCGTCCAGGCTTTCATTTTTTTTTCCAGCTTTCTTAATTACTACCAGCTCCTGAACCAATCAATTTCCCTTCACTAGGAATTCAAAGATAAGGTTCAGGAACTCAAAGCATAGTAAGCCAAGTTCTCACTATATACTCCTAACATACAAAAGTGACACAGAGGTACCAGTCCAACCTTACAAAGTTTAGATCTAAAATACATTAGATCTAATCCAAGATTTCTCATCCTGTATTATTCAGAGCATGATGTCAAGCTGTCCTGTGTGTGTGTGTGTGTGACCCCCAAAGTGGGAATTACTAGGTAAGACAAAGTTTTAAAAGAGTTCTTAACCTCAGGAGTTTGCAAAGGTTTCATTAGGCTAACAGGGATCTCCAGTAAGGACATAGAATATGGACTTTTCCCAAACTTAGTTGAAGGTTTTTTTTTTTTTTTTCCACAGAACATCTTTGGGGGAGCATGTTATATTTCACAGAAAAAAATTAGGAAATCCTGATACAACTCTTCAGTGAGTCCCAGCATTAATGCAACCAGATTCTGGTATAAAAGACTATGTTGAACATTGAGGAATCACCATGACCACCAGAAACCACATTTTCTTCTATAATTTTTAGAAGAGGACATGTTCACATAATGTTACCAATGGAAATTCATGGACTTTGGTTACACTCAAGACCTACTCTGGCACTTCTTGGCTATGGGACCTTGAACAAATTACTTAACTGCTTTGAGCCTTAGATTCTTCATCTATTAAAAGAAGATAATAATTACTACATACTTTAGAAAGTAGTAAAGTTTAAGTGTTGTTGTGTTGTTGTTTAGTCGCTAAGTCATGTCTGACTCTTCACTACCCATGGACTACCAGGCTCCTCTGTCCTCCACTGTCTCCCAGAGCAGTTTCCTTAAACTCATGTCCATTGAGTCCATGATGCCATCCAGCCATCTCACCCTCTGTCACCCTCTTCTCCTCCTGCCCTCAACCTTTCCCAGCATCAGGGTCTTCTCCAAGGAGGTGGCTCTTCAGATCAGGTGGCCAAAGTATTGGAGCTTCAGCTTCAGCATCAGTCTTTCCAATGAATACTGAGGGTTGACTTCCTTTAGAATTGACTGGTTTGATCTCCTTGCTGTCCAAGGGACTCTTCTCCAACACCACAGTTCAAAAGCATCAATTCTTCAGCACTCAGCCTTCTTTACAGTCCAGCTCTCACATCCATACATGACCACTGGAGAAACCATAGCCTTGACTAGACGGACCTTTGTTGGCAAAGTGATCTCTCTGTTGTTTAACATGCTGTCTAGGTCTGTCATAGCTTTCCTTTCAAGGAGCAAGCATCTTTTAATTTCATGGCTGCAGTCATTGTCCACATTGATTTTGGGGCAAGAAAATAAAACCTGTCACTGCTTCCACTTTTTCCCCTTCTATTTGCCATGAGGTGATGGGACCAGATGCCATGATCTTAGTTTACGTGTACATAGTGTATATTAAGAAAAACAATGCCAAATACATATGGTAGGAGCTCAAAAATAAGAGCTTAACCTGTGTTATAATCTCCAGTGTTCAACAAAGACAACACAATCCTGCCACCCACAAGCCAGCAACAACCAACTCGCCTAAAAGCTCAAGGTCTTCTGCCTGATTGCACTTGGAGCAGCTGGTGTGCCCATGTGCACCCGACTGTAATTGGCACTGGTAGCTATCCATATTCAACCTGATATAAGCAGTCTGGAGAAACTTCTGAAGATTTGGGAAAGGGCTGATAAAACAAGATCTTTGATATAAGAAAAGCTGACTGGTTCTCCAAGGCTTCCTCACAAGCGTAAGGACCTTGGCGGTTCAGAAAGCCCTTTGTCCTGGGAGTCACCTCAAAGGCAGCTGTGCCTTCACCCATCACACACTGCATGTTCGTGGGGAACCTGGCACTAAACCATTCCTAGATGACCTGCTTCTGGGTCGGGGTTTCCTGTGTAGCAGAGCAGCTCCCTTGCTGCAATGTCCTGAAAACTCAGCCCCGGACACAAGGATTTGTTTTTAAAAAAAAAAAGAAAATTTGACTGAATCCAATGCTTGAAGAATCAGTATCAAGGAGGAATTGGGTTATGTTTACAGTTTATACCTGATTGAAATATTTTTATTATCAAGTTCATAGTAGTTCATACTTAGTAATTTTTATCTGGATCTCAAACCCTTCCACTGTATATGAGAAAATAATATATTTAAAGTCAAGATACACTGCTCATATTTTCCCTCTAACATTTTATTATCCACTGCCTTCACCTCCCCAAAAGACCTTCCATAACACTAACTGTTCTTGATTAAGATCCTGAATTGTTTGCTTTTAAGGGCTTCCTCTGTATCATGTAGGTTTGATAAATGAAATAACATACTGGTATAAAAATAAATAGACAATCTAGGTGTTTAAAAAAAAAAAACTTTGGAAGGTAACTGTTGGGAATTATTTCTTTTTTAGACAAGCCATTGAGAGAGAACTTCTACAGATGCAGATGTTGAGAACAGACTTGTGGGCACAGTGAGAAGGGGAGGGTGGGACAAAATGAAAGAGCAGCACTGACAGATACGCACGACCACGTGCAGAACAACTAATGGGAAGCAGCCGTGTAGCTCAGGGAGTTCAGCTCTTCCCTCTGTGACCACCTAGGGGGTGGGATGGGTGGGGCAGGGAGAGCCAAGGGGGAGGGGATCTACGTATACACAGAATTGAGTCACTTCTCTGTCCAGCAGAAATGAACACAGCATTATAAAGCAATTATATGCCAATAAAGATTTTTAATAAGAAATGCAAAGAAGGATAGCTGCTTAAAAGAACATGCATGCTAAGTCGCTCAGTTGTGTCTAACTCTGCAACCCTATGGATTGTAGCCCGCCAGGCTCCTCTGCCCATGGGATTCTCCAGGCAAGGATGCTGGAGTGTGTTATCATGCCCTCCTCCAGGGGATCTTTCATATCCAGGGATCAAGCTCACGTCTCTTCTGTCTCCTGCAGTGGCAGGCAGGTTCTTTACCACTAGTGCCATCTGGAAAGCCCTAAAAGAATAGAAAGTGTTAAAATAAGTGTCTAGTGAAATTTAAGCCAAACAAGGCCATTTACCCTGTAGCTCTTCCTTTAACATTTCTGGTATTCTTAACTATAAACTAGAGAAAATTAACTAGTTCCTAGACAATATTTTTAGTTCCTTCCAGTTCCATGATCTGGAAAAAATGACTTTTTTTCTTTTTAACTCTTACTGCTCTTCTGAGCCTCCTCTCCAGTAAACTTCCCTGTCCAGTGGAAGATAAAACAAGCTCAAAAATTTCAAAAGGAGAGGCTAGGACAAATGGAGAAAGTAGGATCAACATATGTACACTACCATGTGTAACACAGGTAACTGGTGGGAAGTTGCTTATAGCACACGGAGCCCAGTCTGGTGCTCTGTGATGACCTGACCCTCTAGGGACAGGATGGGCGGAGGGGAGGGAGGCTGGAGAGAGAGGGGATATATGTATACTTACAGCTGATTCACACTGCTGTGCGGCGGAAACCAACAAACATCGCAAAGCAATTTTCCTCCAACTAAAAAAAAAAGTAAAAGAATGTCAACAGAACAACTTTCGAAGCAGTACTCTGGGGAACAGAACTGCATTCTGCCAAAATCCCCGTGCCCCACCCCCTTGGGGAGAAGAGGAAGCGCTTGGAGTGACGGTGGATGTTTAATGCATGTGGCGCTTCTTGGTAAGCAATACAGTAGAATAAATTCATTTTTCCCAAGCTCGGCCACCAAGAATGACCTTGAGAGAATAGAACACAAGACAGAGACATCTTTACACGAGAGGAGTGGCAGAAGAAACATGGCTTGATAAAGCTTCTAAGCATGGGATGCTATCAGCAGAAGATAGAGCATCAGGGCAGGAAGCTAGAGAAAAAGGGTCCCTGGGAGACTTGTGGAATGGGATGCTGGGGGGGCGGCGGGTAAAATGAACGGCTATGAACTCTGCGTGCTCAAAGGACCTCAGAGAGCACCTGTGCTTCCCAACCTCCTGTTCAATATAATTTTTCATGAATTATTGCCAACACACACTCTCATTCACATATGATACCTGTTGCACTTTCCTTTAAAAATACTAGAAATCCAGAAATGGTTTAAGACAAATATGAACTTTAAGAATTTACCATATCTATGAATATTTGAAAAATAAAAAAATATGTATCTGAGACAAATACATAAAATATTTTAACAGGCAAAGACACAACAGCACAATCTTTAGAGACACCAACATACGTGATGATGAAATTCTCAGGGCCCTGTCAGTAAGGAGTACAAGTGACACTCACCTTAAGTCCTGTCCTTTCGTTGTTTAGTTGCTAAGTCATGTCTGACTCTTTGTGACCCCCCTGGATTGTAGCCTGGCCCTCCTCTGTCCATGGGATTTCCCAGGCAAGAATACTGGAGTGAGTTGCCATTTCTTACTCCATGGGATCTTCCCGACCCAGGGATTGAACCCGCGTCTCTTGTGTCTCCTGCATTGGCTGGCTGGTTCTTTACCACTGAGCCACCCTTTACATCTAGACTAAAGGTTTTTTGTTTCTTTAAATATTCATTTATTTATTTATTATTTGGCTATGTCGGATCTTAGCTGCATTATGAAGGATCATCCTGTGAGGCAAATGGACTTGAGTTATGGCAAGGGGGCTTAGCTGCTCTGCCTAATGCGGGATCTAATCCCTGATCAGGGATCAAACCAGAGTTGCAAGGCCGATTCTTTACCACTGGACGACCAGGGAAGTACTGTCTAGACTAATGTTTAAGCTTCTCAATGACATTGTGCCCCAGGTTCCATCTTCCACGGTCATCCTGAAGCCACCAGTTGAATCACTGCAAACCTCTGAAAAACTCTGGGGCTCTTAAGATTATTTGTGAATATTGATGAATTGAACTTTTTTTTCAGTGGGAATGTTATCCAGATGGAATTATCTTTTAAGATCCATCCTATGCATTATATGAGAATGAATAATTTTACTTCCAGTTGAGTTTCTTGCTTCCTGATTTATTAACAAATGATTTATGAATGAGGGCTTTATGTTCAGTCATCTTGACTCTTGGCAGGTTGGTGGTCTGATCCATTCTCAGGAATTAGATGATCAATTCAATTGTGCAGACCTGGTGACCAAATTGATTAGACAGTAAATGATCAGGCCAAATATAAATAACCATTTAGTATCAACTACTATGACAATTTTAAAATGGAGTCGACATCAAATGTTTAATAAAGTGTTCAGTATAGAAAAGGACACAACAGTTATTCTCTAGCATCAGACTCACCTGGATGTCAGACTCGGGAAGGCCTGGGTGGGGCAAGAGAATTTGAATTTTTAACAAGTTCCCAAGGGCTGCTGCTAGTTAGGAGATCACACTTTGAGGAGCACTCCTGTTTAACAAAGAAAAGAAAAAGGTATATTTTAGTTGAATTTAACATATAAAACAGATATGAATTATAACAATATTGTTCAGCCACCCCTGAAGCCACTCCCCGCTCATGTGGGGAAAAGTCACCCTCCACAGCTCCCTACTGCCTGTATAATTTAGCCCAAATGTTTTCAGCTCAGTTCAGTTCAGCCTCTCAGTCATGTCTGACTCTTTGTGACCCCACGGACTGCAGCACACCAGGCCTCCCTGTCCATCACCAACTCCTGGAGTTTACTCAGACTCATGTCCATTGAGTCAGCGATGCCATCCAACCATCTCATCCTCTGTCATCCCCTTCTCCTCCCACCTTCAATCTTTCCCAGCATCAGGGTCTTTTCAAATGAGTCAGTTCTTTGCATCAGGTGACCAAAGCATTGGAGTTTCAGCCTCAGCATCAGTCCAATGAATATTCAGGACTGATTTCCTCTAGGATGGACTTGTTGGGTCCCCTTGCTGTCCAAGGGACTCTCAAGAGTCTTCTCCAACACCACCGTTCAAAAGCATCAATTCTTCAGCGCTCAGCTTTCTTTATAGTCCAACTCTCACATCCATACATGACCACTGGAAAAACCATGGCTTTGCCTAGAGTATGGGCTAAAATTCTCTCCTGCCATAATATCTCAGCCACACCCACCCAGTCTCCCCCTTTGGCAATTTAAGTACTTCGGAGCTCCTGTCTTTCGCATCTTCCATCCACCTCACCATCAGATCCCTCCCCACCTTTTCCACTGGCTGGCTGCTCTCCTGTGTTCCTTGAGCTTGTGTGTGTTCAGTTGCTCAGTCGTGTCTGACTCTTTGCGACCTCATGGACTGTAGCCCACCACCCCCACTCCCACCCCCAGGCCCCTCTGTTCATGGATTTCTCCAGGCAAGAATATTGGAGTGGGTTGCCATGCCCTCCTCCAGGGGATCTTCCCCACCCAGGGATGGAACCCAGGTCTCCTGCATTGCAGGCAGATTCTTTACCATCTGAGTCACCAAGAAGCCCTCCTTCAGCTTAGGGATGTGCATTAAGAAGCCCCCCTTCAGCTTAGGGATGTGCCTTAAGAGAACTGATCTTCACCTCTGTGCCCTGCTGCATTCTGCTGCCTGTAAGGCTAGGCCAGGTCTTGCTTATCTGTGTATTCTACTACCTAACAGTGCTTCTAGGACAACAGGAGCTTGGTAAGTATTTATTAAACAAATGAATGGATAAACAAAAGACAGAAAATAATTGTAGAAAAGGATCCCAAGAGACGGTCTAATCATAGGCCCACAAATCCTAGGTAGAATTAATAATACGGTGGCATTTTATTGATAAAACTGAGTCACTGGTTAGACCATTACTTGAAAATAGCTTGCAGGAAAACAACAACAAGGATGTAAGTGGGCTGAATTGTTTTGTTTTTTGAACTGGCATCCCGCTGTTCTGCATCTGAGTGGAAGTCCACTCTCCAGCGCAACCTAACTGGCCCAGGTCTGACCCTTGCACACTCCCCCCAGAGCCGCGGGCGTACCGGCCTCTGGAAGCCTCGCTGAAGCTCCCCAGGGCCCAGGCTGCCCCCAAGCCCAGCTCTGCCCTGAAGCCCCTCTGGAGTCTCAGGCATCCAGGACTCTCTCCTCCCCCAGTGACTGGTCGGGCGCTCAAGTTTTTCTCTCGAAATATTTAATGGGTAGTTTCCCCTTGCTTCTGTTTCTGGATTGATAGAGAGGAGGAAAAAAAAGGAGTTTTTTGTTTTTGTTTTTTAAACTACAGAAAAGATAATAATAACAGCGGACTGTAGACCTGGCTTTACTTTTTAAATGCTATCGAAGTTTGTGTTTGGTCGTGGTGGTTTTTCTTCATCTGACGGCGATCCGGCGAACTTCTCCTTGGGGGAAATGGCGCGCCCGAATCCCGCCAAGCCCAGCCTGAGAGCTCTAGGATTTGAGAGTAATATTTTAAATAAAACCTCGACAGATACAAACTCGAAGGAAGCCGTTCGTTCCTTAAGTCAGAGGAATCTGTTCTCATCGAAGCGCTCGGTCTGCTGTTTGTAACCAGCGTTCGGAGCAGGATTTTTAAACACGAAAATGGATAAAAGAAAAGAAAAGCTAAATCGCGCGGTCTGCCGACTCCTATTCATTATCTCCAGCAGCATATGGGACCATTCTCCTACTTGTCCTCGCCCTTTCTTCGGCAAAAGCAAAAGCAACCAAGCCTGTCCCGCTTCATAGCAAACCCACTCTTTGTGCCCGAGCAGTGCCTCGGCCACCGCTCCCCCTCCCGCCTCCTCCTTCTCCCGCCCGCCGCCGACTTTCGCTCTGGGAAGCAGGCGGCGGGCGCCCTTTGCGCCGGGAAGCCAGTGCAGCGATTGGGCGACGGTCCCTGAGCCTCCAGTTCCGCGTCGGTTTCAAGGCTCCTCCCTCCTGGTGAAAGACAGACTGCGGGGCGCCTGGAAACCGGTCGGAGGGCGAGCGAGGGAGAGGAGAGCGGGCGAGTTGAGGGATTGACACAAATGGTCAGGCGGCGGCGGCGGAGGAGGAGGCGGAGGCTCTGGGGGGAGCCGAGGCTGCTGGGTTGCCGAGAGTTGCGCGCTCTGCCCGGCCGCCGCCACTAGCGCGGCGCCGCTTGCCAGGAGCCAGCTAGCCGAGGGCCAGGAAGGCGGGACGCGACCCTCGGCGCGCCCGAGCCACCCGGGCTCACCCCGCAGCCCCGCGCTTCATGAATCGCAAGTTTCCGCGGCGGCGGCGGCGGCTGCGGGACGCGGAGCGGGAGCCGGGGGAGCGGGCCGAGCACGGCTCGGGCTCGACGGAGGGCACCGGCGGGGAGGAGGTCGCCCCGGCCGCAGGGGGAGCAGCCTCCAGCCGCGCCACAGCCAGCCTCGGCCGAGCGGCGCCAAGAAAGGAGCCGAGAAAGTATGGCTGAGGAGGAGGCGCCTCAGAAGTCCCGAGCCGCCGGGGGCGGCGGCACGAGCTGGGAAGTTTGTGCCGGGGCGCTCCGCACTGTGCCCGCGGCGGAGGGGAGCGGGGACGCGGGCAGCCGCCGCCGCCCCCCGGCTGACTCCCGGCGCTGGGCGCGCCGGCTGCTACTACTGCTTTGGCTGCTGGAGGCTCCGCTGCTGCCGGGGGTCCGGGCGCAGGCGGCCGGCCAGGGGCCCGGGCCGGGGCAGCAGCCCCCGCCGCCGCAGCAACAGCAGAGCGGGCAGCAGTACAACGGCGAGCGGGGCATCTCTATCCCGGACCACGGCTACTGCCAGCCCATTTCCATCCCGCTGTGCACCGACATCGCGTACAATCAGACCATCATGCCCAACCTGCTGGGCCACACGAACCAGGAGGACGCGGGCCTCGAGGTGCACCAGTTCTACCCGCTGGTGAAGGTGCAGTGCTCCGCCGAGCTCAAGTTTTTCCTGTGCTCCATGTACGCGCCCGTGTGCACGGTGCTGGAGCAGGCGCTGCCGCCCTGCCGCTCGCTCTGCGAGCGCGCGCGCCAGGGCTGCGAGGCGCTCATGAACAAGTTCGGCTTCCAGTGGCCCGACACGCTCAAGTGCGAGAAGTTCCCGGTGCACGGCGCCGGCGAGCTGTGCGTGGGCCAGAACACGTCGGACAAGGGCACCCCGACGCCCTCGCTGCTGCCCGAGTTCTGGACTAGCAACCCCCAGCACGGCGGCGGAGGGCACCGGGGCGGCGGCTTCGCGGGGGGCGCCGGCGCGCCGGAGCGAGGCAAGTTCTCGTGCCCGCGCGCCCTCAAGGTGCCCTCCTACCTCAACTACCACTTCCTGGGGGAGAAGGACTGCGGCGCCCCCTGCGAGCCGACCAAGGTGTACGGGCTCATGTACTTCGGGCCGGAGGAGCTGCGCTTCTCGCGCACCTGGATCGGCATCTGGTCGGTGTTGTGCTGCGCCTCCACGCTCTTCACCGTGCTCACCTACCTGGTGGACATGCGGCGCTTCAGCTACCCTGAGCGGCCCATCATCTTCCTGTCGGGCTGCTACACGGCGGTGGCCGTGGCCTACATCGCCGGCTTCCTGCTGGAGGACCGCGTGGTGTGTAACGACAAGTTCGCGGAGGACGGGGCGCGCACCGTGGCGCAGGGCACCAAGAAGGAGGGCTGCACCATCCTCTTCATGATGCTCTACTTCTTTAGCATGGCCAGCTCCATCTGGTGGGTGATCCTGTCGCTCACCTGGTTCCTGGCGGCCGGCATGAAGTGGGGCCACGAAGCTATCGAGGCGAACTCGCAGTATTTTCACCTGGCCGCCTGGGCCGTGCCGGCCATCAAGACCATCACCATTCTGGCGCTGGGCCAGGTGGACGGCGACGTGCTGAGCGGGGTGTGTTTCGTGGGGCTCAACAACGTGGACGCCCTGCGCGGCTTCGTGCTGGCGCCCCTCTTCGTGTACCTGTTCATCGGCACGTCCTTCCTGCTGGCCGGCTTCGTGTCCCTCTTCCGCATCCGCACCATCATGAAGCACGACGGCACCAAGACGGAAAAGCTGGAGAAGCTGATGGTGCGCATCGGCGTCTTCAGCGTGCTCTACACCGTGCCGGCCACCATCGTCATCGCCTGCTACTTCTACGAGCAGGCCTTCCGGGACCAGTGGGAGCGCAGCTGGGTGGCCCAGAGCTGCAAGAGCTACGCCATCCCCTGCCCCCACCTCCAGGCGGGCGGCGCCCCGCCGCACCCGCCCATGAGCCCCGACTTCACCGTCTTCATGATCAAGTACCTTATGACCCTCATCGTGGGCATCACGTCAGGCTTCTGGATCTGGTCCGGCAAGACCCTCAACTCCTGGAGGAAGTTCTACACGCGGCTTACCAACAGCAAACAGGGGGAGACCACTGTCTGAGACCCGGGACTCAGCCCGTCTCCAGCCCTCGGCCTGGTCCCAGCCACCCCTTGGCCCTATGGAATCCTGGCCAAGTCTGGCTACTCTCCCTAGCCATTCACTGCTTTTAACAAGGCTCCTGCAAAAGCTTCTGTTCCCGGGGGCTCAGGGACCCGAGGGCCCAACTGCCAGAGGCGGGGGAGGGGGGGGGGAATGAACAGACCTTTCTTGCTCTGGTACCAAGACTGTACGCTTTTATGACTTGTAAATAGCCTGTGTAAGATTTTTGTAAGTATATTTGTATTTAAATGACCGTTCACGCGTTTTTCTTTTACTCTCCTTGTTTGTTTGTTTAATTTTAATTATTTCGGGTGGTTTGACCATTTTTCCTTCTAGCCCTTTTCAGAGCAGCACAGAGAGAAAACCACAGCGCACCACCGCTGGGAGCTTCTGCGAGTGCTGGCGCGCCCCTCCCTGCAGCGGGTGGGGAGCGCCTGGGCCGCGCCGCCTGGGTCTCTTCCCCGCTCCGCTTTCTGCCCCCTCCCTCCCCTTCCTTGCCGGGGTCGGGACTCTTTCAGGTACAGAAATCCACAAAGCTTCCACATCGGAAGGTGGGCGCCGGCCGATCCCAAGTCTGCCCTTGTCCGGAGCCAGATTGCCAAGACGGGCCCTTAGACTATCCGAAGCTGGAATTTTCACTGTCCAGAACTTCCCCGGCTTCTAGGAGGCCCACGGATGTGGGCAGGGGCAGCCCCGGGCTCCTTGGCTCAGGCCTCCAATGCCCAGACACTCCCTCCTTCCAACCAAGTTGGTTAGAGGGTGAGTGGGGTAGCCAATGCCAAACTCTTTTTAAGTCTCATTTTTGGTGGATGAGCTCATTTCATTCTCTAGCGTCTAAAAACCTGGTATGGGTTTGGCCAGCGTCATGGAAAGATGTGGTTACTGAGATTTGGGGAAGAGGCATGGAGCTTTGTGTGGGTTGGGAGAGATTGAAGACAGGCTTATAAAACGCTCATTCTAATTGTATACGGATGCCTGGCAAACTGCCTCTTAAGATTGAGAGCACCCGTGTTTAGATTTACCTTTATGAAAAATGGAAACATTAGGTCACCTGGAAAGCTTTGTTAAGGAGCTGATGATCTTTGCTTTCCTTAACAGGAGAGCAAGACGGTAAACTGAATATGAAAACTTGAAGGAGATTTCAGTGTAATGGATGTCCTCAAAAGGAAGTGGTACTTTCTTATTTTCAATCAAACAATAATTAGACATATGTCAGAAACTTTAAAATGTACATTGTACACTTGTACAATTGTAACATATTATTATGATCACTATTCAACAACACATTCTGAGGGAGGAACAATCCACATCACTAATAATAACCTGGGAAGATTCCAGGAAGTAAAGGAGGTGGAATAATTGATGGGATTAGCCACCGAAATAAACAAAATATGGGCATGCATGCTAAAGGGAGAATGTGTGCTGCAGGTCTACTGCACTAAATCCTGTGTTCCTTTTTGGATTTACAGAAATGTGCCCAATGTAATCTTTCAAAGCCATTGAAAAATATTCACTTTAGTTCTCTGTGAAAAAGAGGAGAAAAGCAATCTTCCTGATTGTATTGTTTTAAACTTTTAAGAGTTTTATCAAAATGCCCGTACTTAGGACATAAATCTATCTATGTCTGTCATACCCTAAAATGACAATGCTCGATGAATTTGGTATGCATTTATTCTGTTCACTATCACAAAATCATCTATATTTATAGAGGAATAGAAGTTTATATATATATATATAATACCATATTTTTAATTTCACAAATAAAAAAAATCAAAGTTTTGTACAAAATTCTATGGTTTTTGCGCCTGAAAATAACAGAGCTGGAACCGTCTGCACTGTGCACTAGCTGTCTTTACATTTTATAGTGTCTGTAGCCAAACCCACAGTATATAAATTCAGGAATTCAATGAAAAAGTCTATCTTTAAACCTTCAGACCAGTCCTTCCAAAAAATTAACTGACTTCCATTGTAGTGATTGATGATGTGAGGTCCCTAGAAAAGATGTATTTCCATGACGGTAACAATGTGACAGAAGTTTGCAAATTATTTCCTTACCTAGAGAAGATTATTAAAAAGAAAACTCTTAATTTTACTATAGCTTTTTTTCTGTAAAGAATAAATTTACATAACTTTCTGTAATATGGAGGTTGATTTTTAAATCATCAACCATCATCTTTGTCACAATTTTTATGAGGTATTATCTTATATTTGGATATTCCAAAACCAAAACAGGCAATCAATAAATGGTTAACTGACTGTGTGTTTATAAGCATTTTAAGCAGCAGTTAGGTGGATAATGCTGTTTTGCTGTTTGTTTCTGAAGGCCCATTTTTATATTGTTCAAAGAACTTGCCCTAGAGGAATTATCTGGTTGGTCTACTCTTAGAATTTATATAAATGTATAATATGTAAAGTGTATATAAGCATATATCTATGTCTATGTATAAAATATACACGCTAATTTTTATAAATTAAAGATACAAAGTTTACTTATATATTTTACAGTATGGAAATAAGGTTATGAGAAAAGGAGAATGCCAGATGGAAAACCTCAAATACCTTTGAAAAATGAGTCTCTTATCCCTTTATACACTAAAAATACCTATATTAAATTTTCCCATGAAAACATTTTGTGATAAAATGACAAGGGGCTGAAAGGAAGACCTTTAATACAATAGAGTTAATTTCATGGTTGTAAGGCAGTTGTCACATAAGTCATCATCAACATTTTAAGACAGATGAAAAATTAAATCTAACTGAAAATAAGAACATTCAATTTTAATCACCAAGGTGCAACTTTATGTTTCTTTTTCTTTTGTTACATTAATCTAGTATTAGACGATATTGAAGAAGGTTTTATTGTATGGGCACACAAAAAATAACAATGCTTAGGCTAAATTAAAAATATCTTCTTACTAGATAATTCAACAGATAATTTTTGGAAAAAAATTTAAGATTATTAGTCTATATCCAAATAATAAATATAAAGCATTCTTATTATGGGTGTCCTTAAAATGATGTAACTATAAATTTAATGCAGACAGGTTTTATAATGCTAGCTTTAAGCAATTTTAAAAGACATTTTTAAGTCATCACCAGGCTTTGTTTTTAGAAAACAACTTTTAAATTGTGTAGCATATAAAAAAGCCAGTGTATTCTTTTGTTTCTTCTAACAGTGATGGCAAAATAAGACTTGCCTGAAAAACCATAAAGCTACTGGGAATATGGTCCCATTAATATGCTGTTTCCATGACAAACCCTATTTTCAGATTATTTGGTTTGCCTATTTTGTTTTTTTCAGCCAGCTATCAATTGGAGTCAATTTCCCCCTTGTGGTGTGTGTGCTTGCCTCAGCTTTTGTAGTAAATCCATGCATAGTATGAACGCTTTCGAATGCTCTGTTTAAAAAAAAAAAGCCAGTTTTTACTTATATTTTGTTGGGGGCAGAAAGTCATATTTGTAATCTCAAAGCCAGTCAGTGTCAAACATATGCAAAACAGCTGGCCTGAATTTTTCAGTCTGTCTGAGGCAGTCACTTGTTAGCCTGAGTTGGTCTTGATTCTTTTGTCTCCTCAGAGCACTGAAGCCTTCCGCTGTAGTTGCATCATTCTCAAAGTCTAGCAGTGAACTAGGAAAGGAGAACACAGTGAAGAGTTGGTGGCCAATTAAAAAAAAAATGCCTAAACCACAAACCATCTCAGGACTTGAGTGACTTCAGATCACTTTCCATGATACCCTGTTTCGATCCTGGTGCATATTTATTTTTTTAAAGGATGTCTTATTTTCCGTGTGTATTTGTGTTCATCTTCTGCTGCTCTTGCTTTTATTGCTTTCTCATTCATCTGTTGGCTGTAAGCCAGATTTTTATGTAATGTACATGCAATTAATTGAAACCAGTGTTATGGCACTGGATAGCTCTGATACATTTCTGATTATAATGTTCTGTGTAACTGGGGCCTAAGAGATAATCAAAATGTGATCATTACATATGTCTTGAGGTGGACACTAGTCATATTGTCAATAAATACTTCATGGAATATATTAATACAAACATAAAAGTCTTGCAGGATTAAGCTGTAGAAATCAAAATAAGATGTGGGCTGCATACACGAGTTCCCCAGTTACATTACTAAAAAGGAACTGGGATACAACCTTAAATTCAAGACTTATTTTAAGACCCTTATGTTTGAAATGGGATCTTACAAGGGAAGTGCCAAACGTGATAAAGTTAATTCTGGTGACTACTAGGATTTATATCTATATTTGGAACTGTTGGCACATACCTTTAGAATTTGAGAAACAGTCTTTGAGCTTCATGATTCAGAATTCTGTAAAACTTATGGGGCTTAAATATTTCTATTCAGTTTGGTCATAACTTTGACAATGGATGGATAAAACCATAACTATAGTGACAAAACAAATTATTGGTAACCTGGTGATAAAAAGAGAGACTCCAGGCTAATTTTCTTAAGTTTCATCATGATCTGTGGTGACAAGTGTCTCTACTCCATTACAGAATCAAGTTCCTGTTTAATAACAGTTCCATTGGGGACTTTTGTTTATAAGTTGGTTTGGGAGCCTAATAATGGATCAAGTAAAAGGATTTATCACAGAAATCTTTCTCATGTAATGGATAGGATCAAGTATAATCTATATCTTACAATGAACATATAATAAATATTCTGAAAGTTATCATCAGTTTTATAAGTCAAGCTGATTCTTAAAATTGTTTGAAAAGGTAATATAAATTTTCTAAAAGCAGTTTCTCTAAATAAATCCTTTTAAGATAGTGATATTCTAAAAAGGTATAATTTTGAGTGATTAAAATAACACTGAATTTTCTAAAGGAATCATTAATACACTAGTTGAATGTCATATTATATAATTAATAATCCTAAAAGCAAAGTACTAGAATAGCATTGATTTGTACATTTTATACACACATGCTACTTTTTAAATCAGTTTGCTTGAAGATAATTTTTAGCTTTTAAAATTGGTAATATGCATATTTCATATAAAGATGATCTCAAGAAATTTCACTCACAATATAGATTTTCAAAACATGTTCACAGGACTAGGATGATTACCATGAAAAGGAAACACTATTGCTGTTTCGAGATAGTTCTCAGTGGCCTGGATTTCTTTCCTTTCCTTTCCTTTTTAAAATCAAGTATCCTCTAATTTGTGGATATCTCCATGTTTCAGATCTCTATACCTGTTTGAATTAAATTTGCAGGGGAATAACTGCAGGATCCCCCCATAGACAAAGTGTGGCCTTTATTTCTTTTCAAGTTGGCAGCGTGTCCTTGCTTAAATGAAGCACTCAGAGACAGACTGTTCTCTTGCCCTTGGAAATGCTCATCTTCACAAACGCAGCAGCAAATACCTGGAAGTCATATAGGCTAGTTAAATGTATATTCCAAATGCCAAGTGCTACTTGATTGTTATAAAACAGAGTTTTTTTTTTTTTTTACTTTAAAGGGAGATTTAGATACTGTTCTTGACCTTATCTTTCCAGCTCTTGGAAGATACTTTCTAAAAGTTGTCTTCAATAAATATTCTGTCAAAAACTCGTAAGTCAGACTGGGTACCACTGTTTGGGTTTGTCCAGGACTGAGGAACTTCTCAGGATGTGGGATTTTCAGTGTAAAACCAGGAAGGTCCTGGGCAAACTGGGATGATGGGTCAAATTGTGCTCCCAAGATAGAGTCAAATCTGTGGCAGTCACCAGTGCAGCATTAAAACTATTCCACTGTAGTTCTAGCCTCATTCATTACTGGATGAAAAGCCAGTGAATACGGCCCTTTATAACCTATCTTGACAGTGAGTACCAATCACCAGAGGCTGAGTGGAACATGAAGGTACATTGGAGCAAACCACACTGATAGCTTGGCCATTCTCTCTTCTGCCTCCTAAAGAAATGTAGCATAGAGACAGAAACTTAAGTGGCCACTTAGAGCCCTGTTCTTGCTGCTTATGAAATCAGGTCAAGTAGCTATTTTTATAAAAGACTCTCAAAAGTATTCCTTTGGAATACAATGTTTTTTTTTGATTGATGTTAGAGTTTATCAGATTGTAAGGAACTGTTAGACTTTTGCATATGGTTTTATTTCTTTTATTTTTCTGTCAGTACAGTCCACTGTAATGAGATTACAAACTCAAGCAGGGATTACCCCACTGGCCATACATCAACACTTAGTTGTCATACTTCTTCTCAGAGGTAAATAGGTTTAGAACCCATGTTTTCCCCCAAAATGAAAAGTTGTATCTACAGGAATGAAAAAGAAGTAAATAAATTTAAAATTCTACAGTGATTATTGGGAGTTGGAATAGGTAGGGTGTGGACTGGGCAATCCATGGCATTCACATTTCTATTTGCATGAAACTCTTCAAATTGGTCTACCCCTTCTTATATTGACTTCATCCTTCTTGTCATCCTTCTGATTCACCCATTCCTATAAATCTTCTTGTAAATACACATAAATTTATGTGTAAATACACATAAATTTTCACTGCCTTTGTTACTGAACCAAAACACCATTCTTGCTATCTTTAAATTAAACTCGATGTAAAGAAATAAAAAGATGTGCAGATAATGTAATTATTTCAGGAGGTACCTACACATTTGACTCTAAAGCCAAAGTTCTCAATAGGGAGCAATTTTGGCCCCAGGAGATATTTGGCAATGTCTGGGCTCCTTTTCGACTGTCATAAAGTCGGGGGTAGAGTTACTACGGGCGTCTAGTGAGTAGAGGCCAGGCAGGATACCAGGCATTTCACAATACACACAGCAGCCCCTAACAACCAACAACTATCTGACTCCAAGTGCCAAAGTTGAGAAACACTGCTTTAGAGGAATATTTAAAATTGTGAATACATATTTTTAAATAATTAAATGTTACATTTATGAAATAGGATTGAGAAAAATATGGACTTACTTGTGCCCGCAGCATAGGCTTTACTTTTGACTTGCAAACATTGTAAACACTGATGAATAGCCTGTGACATTGTATCGCAGTCATAGTCAATGTCTTCATCTGCTTAGGCTGCTGTAACAAAATACCAAGGACTGGGTGGTTTAAACAACAGGCAGCTATTTCTCATACATAGTTCTGAGGTCTGGGAAGTCCAAGATCAAGATGCCAGAGACAAATCTCCTTAAGTATGGAACCCTCCCTCCAAATACCTACACGTTGGGGATTAGGATTTCAACATATGAATTTGGGGGGGAAGCAAACACTCAGCTCATAACAGTCAATAAAACAAATGCTGCTTTTATTACTTTAATCTAGACAAGGACACAGAGTATCATAATTTTAGTGGGAAAAAAAAATCTGTAAATGAGTTTATTGGAAAATCTCTTTAAAGTATTAATATTATGCTATTATTCTACATATTTCACATTTCCAGTTTCTTTACTCAGGTCCCTGCATCGCTGAAGGTTCCTCTACAGAGGAAGAACCTTGGCCTGGGAGGCAGAACTCCTGGGTCCAGTCTGGACTGGGCTAAGTACACTGGAGTTCCTTGAGTGAGTCTGACACACAGGATTTCATGAGTCGAATGGAGACACTAATGAAATAATAGACTGCAAACCCTTTTGTAAACAGTGAGTGAAGTGTGAAAGTCACTCAGTCGTGTCCGACTCTTTGCAACCCCATGGACTGTAGCCCACCAGGTTCCTCTGTCCGTGGGATTCTCCAGGCAAGAATACTGGAGTGGGTTGCCATTTCCTTCTCCATATAAACAGTGAAGCTCTGTACAAATGCTAGGGGTTTCCACTCTCTCTCACACTGAGCTAATTAAGGAGGAGATGGAAACATCTTGAAGACTCTTAGCTTTGACTACTCCCTTCCCCTCTTTTTGTAAAAGGACGTTCCAGTTGCTGAAGGGACTCAAGGAGACTGGAGGTCTTTCTGCAGTTTTCTTGGTCACACACAGTCCTCTGGCTTTATCACTACACTTGGGTTCTCCGGGACACACACAGGATTTTCCCCAGTTTTTATGAGACTGTGGTTCAATTCAACTGATCTGCAGGGCCTACTGCACTGAATGGGGTTGAGTCCTCATGAGGAGAAAGAAGGGTTTTATTTGAGGGGGCTGGTGTAGGGCAAGAATTCGGCTACAGGAGTGTTTGAAGGTCAGAACCGTAGGAGGGTTAACAATATGTTCCAGGTCCCAAGGTGACAAACTCACAGGCAGACAGTCTGGATTGGGAGCCCGCGCAGAGCAACACCGGCACCTCAGGAACTGTCAGTTCATTCATTAGTGACGCTGGGGTAGGTGTGCGAAGCAGCTTGAGATAGTCTGCTTGATGTCCTCAAGACAGACAGGTTGGGGTCATTTGGCCCTGGAAGCAGTGAAAAAGAAAGGGATATAATGCAAGCCAAAGCCAACCGATCTTTCTCAGAACTGAGTCTCATGGGAGTAGATAGAGTGGTAGCTGAGTGGACACATCTGGTGAATAGGCCGTAATCCTGAGTTGGAAATATGACCTTTCATCTTCCTCTTTTTAAAAAAAAATCAATTTCAAGATAATAGACTCGTGGACACAAAGAGGTTGAATGTCATCTTGGAAAGAATTTTGGATTTGCAAGACGTGGTTTGAATCTCAACTAGCTTTTAGCCTCAGATCCATTTATCTCAAATGGTAGAACTAACAAATTTTTACTAATTCATATGGTTGTTGGGAGGATTAAAGAAATAAGGTATATAATGGCATCTTAAGCAGGTGGCTCAGAGGTAAAGCCTCTGCCTGCAATGAGGGAGACCTGAGTTTGATTCCTGCCTGGGTCAGGAAGATCCCCTGGAGAAGGAAATGGTAAGCCACTCCAGTACTCTTGCCTGGAAAATTCCGTGGGCTACAACCCACGGGGTTGCAAAGAGTTGGACACGACTAATCAACTTCACTTTCACTTAAGCACTGATCTACAGATGTTTGCCTTCCTCTCCTCACTGTATATTTCTTTTCTCTCTTTTTCTTTATTCTTGCCTGGAGAATCCCAAGGAGAGAGGAACCTAGTGGGCTATAGTCCATAGGGTTTGCAAGGAGTAGGATACAGTTGAAGAGACTTAGCACATACGCACTTCTACCCATTATTCTCCCACTTACCCTCCTCACTCCTCTCCCATAATTCCCTCCCCTTCCCTTCTTCCTTCTGTAAGTTATGTTTATCACTGATGGAAATTGAAAATGCATAATGCAAACTAATACATTGTTCCTGCATCCTCTTTTCAGGCTAAGCATGTGTTACAAGACTTCTTCAGATAAAGATTAAGTTAATGGGCAACCTTAAGGTTAAATGACACAAATAAGGTTCTGTATGTCAATCAACTAGGGATGTTGCTCTTATAGAGTAAGTGCATTTTTCTGCTTTCCATACCCACCGTGGGATTCACCGTTTCAAATCCTGTTTCTTTGTGGATGCTAACAATTCTGACCAATTGGTAGGTTGTACACTTGGTAACATGGCAGCAGTTCTTCAGGGCTACTCTAAATCATGACCAGGAAGAGAATCATATCTTCCTTTTAGAAATAAGCTCCTCTACCAGACTGCTGACTAATTGAATTGCAGGAGTCTTTTGTCCCTGTTGACTATATTGCCAAAGGGAGCTTGTTGGATAGTGGTTGTGAAAATGTTCCTTTGATATTACTGGAACATACTGAATATATTTTAATGCCTGAAGTGTAGCAGGGTTGAGGGCTTATATGGGTGCCGTTGGTCATTTCATTATCTCATTATTTTTTTAATATAGAAAGGGCAGCTGGACATTCTAGTGCCTTGGTGACCCCCCAGGATCTAGTGTATCGCTTTCTTGTCACTGCTGTAACAAATTACCATACACTTGAAAAATACAAATTTACTGTCTTAAAATTCCATTGGTCAGAGTGTGACATTCCTTGGGCTATGAATATCAAGGTTTTGCATGGCTGTGTTTCTTTCAGTAGGCTCTAGAGGAACAGCAATTTTCTTGCCTTTTCCAACTTCTAGAGGCTGCTCCCATGACTCTTGACCCCCCTCTCCCACCCTCAAACCAGCAATGCTGGGTCAAGTCTTTTCTCTCACTGTCTGACTCTCAGCAGCTGGGACTGCTCGCCTGATTTCAAGGCCACATATGAGTAGATCAATGCAGGACAAGGCTCTAAGAATTAGAGTGTTTGAATTCCACCTGCCACATCTATGTTTAGCTGTTGGAAATAGCTAGAGGATTTTTTTTTTTTAAAAGAAGTATTCCCATCATATTCTCATTCTTTACAATTCCAATTTTTAGAAACTGGATTCCTAAGCTCCTTCTGTTTTTCATTTTGTCCTCTCAAAGTATGTTTCTGTCAGTGGTCAATTCCTCACTGATTGCCCTACACCCCATTTTTTGTTAAGTAGGCTGCACATCGGTTCTCATCCTCTAATTCTACCAGATTTCTTTATATCCAGATGTCATCTTTCTTCATGTTTCTCGCTACATATCCTCTTGTTTGCTACCCTTTTTGTTACCCTATATGTCTTTTCAATACTGCTGCTAAGTCACTTCAGTTGTGTCTGACTCTGTGTGACCCCATAGACGGCAGCCCACCAGGCTCCCCCGTCCCTGGGATTCTCCAGGCAAGAACACTGGAGTGGGTTGCCATTTCCTTCTCCCTTTTCAATACATTTCCCTCTAGATTCATGTTTTATGTCTGTCCCAGAAATAGGTCAGAAAGTGACAATGATTGACTAATGTCAAACATCTTTCAAGTGAGGAATAATATAATCCCACTATTTTTTAATTGCAGGTGATGAAACTCTATGGTTTTCATGAGAAACACACCTGTCAAAATGACTGTTGTCTTGCCCTTTAGTGAAGGGCTGGATGTGAGAATAAGTTTACCTAATTCACCCCATTTCAGACTAATTTGATCTGTATTTCTAGCTGTGACTAAAGATTTTAATTCTTTATGAAGTTACCACCATGTTCATAGAGAAAACTTTTTCTCATCTTCAAATTTAAACATTTTGTTGAAAAAGAAAAATTTCAATTCCCTGGGTTGCATTTTTAGACAAATTCAGGTAATGAGCCCGCCTGCCCTAGTTTAAAATGTTATGTTGACATTTTTGGAGGAGAAATTTTTCTAGCATTACAAATGCATCATTAAAAATGTTCTCTAAAATATGACTTTTAGCCTACACTAGAGACAAACTGCAAGATTTTTTTTTTCTACCTAGACTGTTATGGCTAAAAGTACATATTTTCCTCCCATATGCATATAAATATGTCTGAAAAAATATGCCTTTTTCAGCAAGTTATTAAGAAGAAGGATTTCAAATATTCATATTTATTGCCAAATATGCATTATTTGCAAGCATCTGAATTTTCAGGGATAATATAGGGATACAGAAAATTTCTCAAAATCAATAATGAGTTAGCATGTACAAAGTTATGATCAAATACATCTATCATTTATCTCTTTTAAAATTTACACCATTCATCCTCTCTATATTTTTTCCCAAGTAGAGATAATTTTATGAAAGTTCATTTGAATGCAGCAATTGTTCTATAAAGATATTTTTAATAATATACAGCTTCATTAGAGTCAAGTTGAATTAATATAGGAGGTATAGGGTGTGTTTGAAGATCTCAGATAAGGCAAGTTATAATGAAAACTCATTCAATGCTAACTGAAATAAAACTACATGATCCTCAAAACATGCAATATTTATCAACGATGGTAACGGATTATTAGAAATCCTTAAAATTGAGTGTACAGTAGAACCACTCAAGAAGCTTAATAAATATGAGGGTTTGGGGCATCATTTTAAGAGACTCTGACTTTGTTGGCCAGGGGAGGGGGTTCCCAAAGCTCCATTCTGACACAGGTGGTTCGTGAGTATATATATTTGGCTGCACTGGGTCTTAGTTCTGGCACTCAGGATCTAGTTCCCTGACCAGGGATTGAACTCAGGCTTCCTGCATTGAGAGCACAGAGTCTTAGCCACCGAACCACCAGGGAAGTCCCTCGAGGTGTTTTTATTGAAACATTTGGATTAGGCAAAGTTAAGGGAGTGAGTATTAATAAAAGACAAATAGTGCTCAGTCCAGGAAGAGAGCTAGCTTGGAGAAGAATGCCCTCGCAGACCAAGTCGGGGTAGTGGGAGCGTGGATGGAACTGGTGACCACATACACAGAAGGGGCAGTTGCCAGTAGAACCCTCTGCCCTACCAGCCTTCCCTCAGTTTTTGATGGGGACAGCTGGGGTTTCTCAAGCCTGTGTGAAGGGTTTAACAAACGCAACCTCAAGACAAGTCCCTAGCCCTTTCTCCTATCTACAAACCTCCTTTCATCGAGACAGTGTAGAAATTTTACTGGACTCAGAGCCTGAAAACTATAAGAACTAGCTTTTTAGAACTCTCAGTAAGTAGGGAGGTGAGGCATCCTGCTTGCCTTTGTCCCTAAAGATGGAAATTAGAAACAGCCAGGTGCCAGTGTGGTGTGTCCAACAGGCCCCTCTTCAAGGCCAGGTCTAAAACTCTTATAAGTTTGTTTGTTTGTTTATTTTAAAAGGATAGGGCTTCAATTCCATAGTGAAGTGAAAGTCGCTCAGTCGTGTCTGACTCTGCAACTCCATGGACTGTAGCCCGCCAGGCTCCTCTGTCTATGGAATTCTCCAGGCAAGGATACTGGAGTAGGTAGCCATTCCCTTCTCCAGGGGATCTTCCTGACCCAGGGATCGAACCCAGGCCTCCTGCATTGCAGGCAGATTCTTTACCTCCGAGCCAGAGGTTAACTTAGAGTGATTCGTTTATTAACAGTTAGAAGACTTTCAGAATCCAGTCAGTTCACTGATCACGAGGTAAGGAAGGAGAAGGGTCTCCTTCTCTCACTTACACACAGCGTCTGACAGCGATGCGGAGAGGGAGATAGAGCAACAGGTGGAGGGTTGGTGGGCAGGCAGAGCAGGGATTTCAAAAGGCTCCTGTTTCCCCTCAGCCTGGGGCCTTCATTTTCAGCCGGGCAGCCACTGGCAGAAGCTGAGCATGGAGGCCTCTTAGGCAACTCAGCTTCCCATCCATTCTGATTTTGTTTGTTTAGGTTTTTTATACAATTGGCTTCTTAGAAGGCACTTTCTTCCCAGGGAATTCACTAATCAAGGTGATACTCTATTTATTTCCAGAAACAAAGCCTTATGAAAGAGCAATTCATTCATCAGCTAAGAAATGTGATCATTTCCACTGTTGTACCTGAGTACTTCAAAGCACCATCGTTGTTGCTCACATCAATTAAGCCAGAACTGGGAAATATGTGTAACACAGGACTAAAATATATCCCAACTGATTTTACAAGATTAAAAAAACCCCACCAAACCTAAGATATCTAAAGTCATGTTGTCTGGAGCATGTTAAGAACTTGCTTCATAGGGAAGAATAATCAGTGTTACAGAGGAGAGGATGGTCACATCTTTTTAGAATGGAGGAATTTTATTCCATACAACTTACTGGAGCTTGGAAAGTTCCAAGCGGCTTCTTCCTTTGTGCTGGGAATATACCAGAAAGTAACACCTCCTCTCTGAAGAGTGAATGCCATGTTAGCATCCAGCAAAGGAGTATGCAGGTTTTCCTGCTGGCTCAGTGGTAAAGAATCCCCTTGCCAATGCAGGAGACTTGGTTTGATCCCTGGGTTGGGATGATCCCCTGGAGGAGGAAGTGGCAATCCACTCCAGTATTCTTGCCTGGGAAATTCCATGGACAGAGGAGCCTGGCATGTTATAGTCTGTGGGGTCACAAAAGAGTCGGACACAGCTGAGCGACTAAACAACAACACATGGGAATATGGAAAACAATTTTTTATCAACATTTTTATTATTAAAGTGTTTTTGTGGTCTAAGTAAAGATGGATATTAAATTTCAAAAATAAATATTAGATCTAACCAATTACCTATGCTGTTGTTGTTTAGTCACTAATTTATTACTTGTACACAGTCTTAATACTTAATTCAAGGGACAGCTCATGACTAAGAAGGAAAAAATGTCATTAAACAATCATCCCTCCAGTTAACAAACTGTATACATTTCATGGCTACAAAAAACAAATTTTGTGATGAGTTTAAAGAAAGTTACAGTAGAAAGTACCTGAAGTAAATAGAGATGGTTGAAGTGATAATCAGTTAAAATCTTTACAGGAAAAGAAAACTGACCTCTCTCCCACACACTCCACTTCCCCAACTAATTCTTTCAGTCTTTTTCTATTGAGATGTAATTCACATACCATAAAATTGACCCTTTTAAAAAGTGTAAAGTTCAGTAGCTTTTGATATTTCACAAAGTTATACAACCTCACAACTACCTAATTACAGGATATTCTATCACACCAAAAAGAAATCCTGACCCTTTAGCAGATCTGTATTTGCTTATTCTGGATATTTCATATAAATGGAACCATTCATGTGGCTTTTGTGTCTGGCGTCTTTTACCTAGTATAATGATTTCTAGGTTCATGCGTGTTTTAGCATGTATCAGTACTTCACTCCTTATGACTGAAAAATATTCCACTGTATGGATATAACATATTTTGCTTATTAATTCATCAGTCCATAGATACTTGGGTTGCTTCCACTTTGGTATATTAGAATAATGCTGCTATGAATATTTGTGTACAAGTTTTTGTGTGGACATATGTTTTGAGTTCTCTTGCGTATACTTTTAAGAGTGGTCCTGGTTCATAGTAACTCTATGTTTTGAGGAGCTGGTATCCAAAGTGGCCTTACCATTTTACATCCCTGCCAATAATGGGTGAGAGTTTCAATTTCTCCACAGCCTTGCTGAGACTTGTTATTGTCTTTTTTTGTTATAGCCATTTTAATGAATATGAAATGATATTTCACTGTGGTTTTGATGTGAATTTCAATTTTGCCTCTTTCAATGTTTTGAAATGGATTCAATGGTAAAAAAAGAAAGGAAACTCATGATAGTTTTCATACCTCCAAATAAACTGAAAAAGGAAATTCTAGGGTTAAAGTCTAGAATTGGTTCATAGCTTACCTATTTCTTTATATATAACTCTATTAATAAAAGGATGCCTATAGCTTATCAAAATGTATAACATAAACATAGGAAAATATAAAACATTGCTACAAGTAATAGAACTGTTGGGTGAGTAATAGAACTGTGTTGGGTGAGTAGAAACTTAAAATATGCAATGGGTGTATTATAAGGTTTTTTTCCCAGGTGGCATTAGTGCCAATGCAGGAGACATAAGAAACTCCAGTTCCATCCCTGGGTCGGGAAGATCCCCTAGAGGAGGGCATGGCAACCGACTCCAGTATTCTTGCTTGGAGAATCCCATGGACAGAGGAGTCCGGTGGGCTACAGTCCATGGGGTTGCAAAGTCGGACACAAATGAAGAGACTTAGCACGTGGGCACACTCCCTAGAGGAGGGTTAAGTTTTTGTCTTTGAGCTTCCTAGGAGCCAGAGTAAAGTGATAAACTATAAAATTTGTAACATTCATAAAATTAAAAATAAGATAGACTCCATTAATGCCACCCTAGCATCATTATTTTCAGCCCAAGCTTTCCAGTGTCAAGGAGAGGCTAAATCCTGATGCAGTTCCTCCCACTGCTGACTCTTCCAGATGGCAGAAGACCTAACACCAGCCTCTGAAGTCCTGTTGCCCAGCAAGTCATCTTCACTCCCTCTTTGTCCTGCCCACCTTTTCCACTGAGGAAATCCAAACACAGGTCTTCAAGGCCAAAGTCACATGCGATTGTTTTTTCTTGGTAGATCCTTCATACCTCCCATACAGAATTAATCCTCCTTTCTCTGCTCCCACAGAACTTTTTAAGCAACCACTATATAGATTTCTAGGTGTCATTTGCTTAGGTGTTGGTCTTCCCTGGGGGACAGTGGTGGGTTTCACAGGTAAGAAGTTGTCTTCATTTTGCTGTCTTCAGTGACTGTCACAGAGCAGATCTTCAACCAACGGCCCTGTGCCAGCTTGATTTTGTCAGTCAGTCCTGACTTTTCACCCCCCCATAGACGCACCTCAGTCTGTCACTGTCCGTCTCTAGAAGTGATCCCCAGGGTGAAAAAAACGTCTCCCAGATTTTAGCCCATCAGGGTGCCGAGCGCCCATCTGCTCTGGAAACCAGGTCTTCCTCAGCTTTTGCTTTCTAATCTAAATGTGAGCATTTATTTGTATCCCTGATAAATGTCATCTTGTTCCCTACGGGAACAGACAACTTCATCTTGCCAGACCAAATCAAAAAATCTCAGTGTTAATTCTGTCATGTGCCACATCCGCTCCATCAACGAGTTTGATGTCATTGTGTGTGGGAGGATAATGTGAAATATATGCATTTGCCTTTTTAATTTAATTGCGGACTTTGTGCCAAAAGAAAAAATGTCCAGTCAGTCTAATTTTTGGTTGGGAAATTTTTCTGTTGTCCTTCTAATTCAAGATTCCAAAAAAAAAAAACAAAACAAAACTGCATTCCTCTCTCCCACCACCCCTCATCAAAACTTCAGATAGATTTGGGAAAATACGTCATCATTTAAAATACATGTTCTGTGCCTGATGACTCCCTAACCCTTACAGACACTTTTTTTTTTGGTGGTAATTTTGTAAAATTTATTTTTAATTGGAGGATAATTGCTTCCAATGTTGTGTTGGTTTCTGCTGTACAATAGCATGAATCAGCTACAAATATATATATATATATATCTCCCCTCCCTCTTGGACTTCCCTGCCTCTCCCTCATCCCACCCTCTAGGTCATCACAGAGCACTGAGCCCCCTGTGCTAGACGCAGGTTCCCACCACCTATCTATTTTATGCATGGGAGGGTAAAGGCTTCAGTGCTACTCTCTCAATTCATCCCAACCTCTCCTTCCTGCCCTGGATCCACAAGTCTCATATGTCCCAACTGTGCACGCCAACAGCATCTTGTAATTCACCATCAGAGAGCTTGCCACAGCTCACGTCATAGCTTGTATCCTTGTCTCTATCCCTTACCCGTCTACAGTCGCAATATCTAGATTTTACTCCACATCTCACTAGCTTAGCACATTGCCTGGCTAAAATTTTATTTGAGTCAAATATACTTTAGATCAATTAGATAATATGTATAAACACTATATTCTTTTGTGTGGTTCCACCACTGACTGGATCAGTCACTAAAAAGATGGGGTATGTTATCTCAAAGTAACATGTGACATTATTTCAGGGAAAGAAAGGCAGTCAGCAGATCACATTATTTCTCTGATAGCCGCATTTCAGGTTCCCATGAGCTAATCAAATGCTGACTTACATTCAGCAAAATTGTAAACCTCCCAAACTGCGGAACATAGCAATTTATCAATAAACAAAATGTCAATTTGGAATGGACACTTTTCAAAGTGTATTTGTTGCCCTGAAATGTCTCCATAACTCGGCTGCAGTGCTGAGTTTCAAAGTTGGGGCATCTGAGGCACTATTCAAGGGGTTTTATCCCTGGAGCAGGAAGATCCCCTGGAGAAGGGAATGGCAACCCACTCCAGTATTCTTGCCTGGAGAATTCCATGGACAGACCAGGGAGTTGCAAAGATATAGGCACGACTGAGCGACTAACACTTTATCCTCACATTCCCCAAGCATTTAAAAAGATGTTATTAGAAGCCACTCACCCCCTCCAAAGGAGGTCCCATTGTGGGAAGTCTAGAGGAGTGTTCTGGTGAAAACTCAGTATAATTTGGTTTTTAAAAACTCTACTCTGCAAGACATCTCTATGATATAAATATTCATAATTAGCACAGAATTTCAGTTCCTTTGTACAAAACGCTGCAATGTGACTTAAGGTTGCTTAAAATGATCTTAACTTGTCCCATCTGGCAGACTAGGCCAGGGTCTTAGGAAGCCCAGCGCCGCAGCGTGCAGGAATGTGAGCTGCCTGTGAGAGCTCTGTCCAGGTCTGAGAGAGCCTTTTTGTTGACCTTACCCTGAATTCTTATATTTGAATATATCATCAAGATGCAACAGCCAGCTACTGGCTAACTGACAAGAGAAACTCTGGAAACACCAAGGCAGAAAAATGTGAGAAGTAGAAAACTACCCAAACTGAAGCTATTCATGTATGGTTTGCATCTTAACATGAGGCAGCCCTAATGAAAAGTAGGCTTTCCATGAGCAGATCCTGAAGAGACAAAAATACTGTTCTTATTTGTTCTGTTCCCCTTTGGTCAGCTGTTGGATGCCGTGAAAAAGAAAATACATCTTTATTTCCCAAACCCACCCAATCGTAATATCTTGACATCTATATTTATATTCTGTCAAAAAGTTAATAATATGAAATACATGCCAAGTCGGTTCAGTCTCATTCAACTCTTTGTGACCCCAAGGACTGTAGCCCGCCAGGCTCCTCTGTCCATGGGATTTTCCAGGCAAGAATACCGGAGTGGGTTGCCATGCCCTCCTCCAGGGGACCTTTCTGACCCAGGGATCACACCTGTTTCTCTTATGTCTCCTGCATTGGCAGGCAGGTTCTTTACCACTCACGCCACCTGGGAAGCAATAATATGAAGAATTTATCATAAATCCTTCAGTTATGTTTTCTGAACCAGAACTTCAATTACTAAGGACTCATATGTGTGTGTCTCTGAGTCTGTGTTATGACATGGTCTTGTTCTCTGGAACTTAACAGTTGAAAGATTTTTTACATGAAAGATTTTCCCCCATACTTTCTTCTACCACCATGAAAAAAATTATAAGAAGTCTGAGAATTAACAAAATAAACAAATGTTTTTAGTCACTAAGTCATGTCCGACTCTTTTGAGACTATGAGCCATGGCCCACCAGGCTCGTCTGTCCATGAGATTATCCAGGCAAGAATACTAGAGTGGGTTGCCATGCCCTCCTCCAGGGGATCTTCCTGACCCAGGGATGGAACTCCCATCTCCTATATCCACAGCAGAGGGATTCTTTACCACCAACCACCAGGGAAATGAACAAACATAGCAGTAATACAAAACCCCACAGGGCTTGGGAAGCTTGAATGGAAGGTGGGACAGGGAGGCAAAAGTTAAAGAGAAAGGGGACCACGAGTATAAAGAGATTAAGAAATTCTTGCATGTGGTAAATAAGATCAGACTATGATTTAAACATGCCTGCCTAGTGAGGGCACCGTGGGGATTGTGTTTTAATGAGGACCAAGGCACCTCTTGGGAAACAGGTCACTTTAGGCTGAGAGTCACAGGCCCCAGCTTGATGGAAAATTAGTGCCAGAGTTTTTGGAGTGGGACGTATGAGCGTATTGCCCTTGGATGGATCCTGATGGAACCTTCCCGAAAGCCTACCAAAAGGGAAGCCTGAGAATGAACATGAACAGTACTGTTTTCATTTAAAAGCTGTGAAAGATACTAGCAGCTCGTTTTCCCACTTCACTGACAAAGCGTTACCATGAAGGGGGTGCCCTTGGTCACTTGAGAGTTCATCTCAACTTTGGGTTGCTGAAAGCACTGGATCTTCACATGCTTGGCAGTTTGGTTACATTTGCTGTACTTAGACCTATCATGCCAGGAATGTGAGAGACCTGGGTTTGATCCCTGGTTGGGAAGAGCCCCCCTGGAGGAGAGCATGGTAACCCACTCCAGTATTCTTTTTGTTTTCTTTTTTAACTTTATTTTAATTGAAGTATAATTACTTTATAATATTGTGGTGGTTTTTGCCTTCCATTGACGTGAATCAGCCATGGGTGCACATGTGTCCCCCATTCTGAACCCACCACCCACCTTCCTCCCCACACCATCCCTGGGTTGTCCCAGAGCAGCAGCTTTGCCACTCCAGTGCTCTTGCCTGGAGAATCCCTTGGACAGAGGAGCCTGGCGGGCTTCAGTCCATGGGGTTGCAGAGTTGGACATGGCTGAGATATCATGTCACAGCATCATCAGTGCTGTAACTGGTTTTGACATGAAACGGAAGTGGCCCAGTTCCCATGGGGCAGCAGAGGGCTTGCAGGAAAGCCTTCATAGAACTTCTGTGGGTGCTGCCGATTCAGAAGCACTTTGAGGGAAGAGGAAGATGGTGCAAATCATACAGGAGTGGTGAGGGCCATGGTCTTGAGTACATGTGAGATGGCTTTCAGAGCCACTGAAATTCATAAGTGAGTGAATTTTGAAAATGGGCCGAAAGAGTTAACATACATAAGTCTAGAGTGTCATTTTGGATAGCTGCTGCTGCCGCTAAGTCGCTTTAGTTGTGTCTGACTCTGCAATAGAGTAACAAGTAATTTGGGTTTCCCAGATGGCTCAGTGGTAAAGAATCCGTCTGCCAATGCAAGAGTTGCTGGATTGATCCCTGGGTGGGGAAGACCCCTAGAGAAGGAAATGGCAACCCACTCCAGTATTCCTGCCTGGGAAATCCCATGGACAGAGGAGCTTGGTGGGCTACAGTCCATGGGGTTGCAAAGAGTTGAGAATGACTTAGTGACTAAACACCACCACCGCCAACAACAACAAGTAATTTGTCATCCAAACAGGGATGACTTTGAGAATGAAGGGTATGTTACTTATAATGCTAAGACAACTGAGGTCAAGTAAGAACATCCCACGGGGAAAAGGGGCCTGGCGGGCTACAGTCCATAGCGTCAAAAAGAATTGGACACGGCTGAGCAACTTAAAACAGCACAGCAAGAACATCCTGGGCAAACTGCCATGGAGAGTCACAAATAGTTTCTCCTAGGAACTGTTACTTCCACTCTTAGTTTTATAATGTTTGCAGTTTAATCCTACACATGTATTTTTTTAAACCAGAAAAATGTATAAAATTATATAACTTACACACCTAAAGGGCTTCCCAGGTGGCACTGGTGGTAAACAGCCCGCCCGCAGGAGACATAGGAGATGAGGGCTCGATCCCTGGGTTGGGAAGATGCCCTGGAGGAGGGCATGGCAATCCACTCCAGTATTCTTGCCTGAAGAATCCCATGGACAGAGGAGCCTGGGGGCTACAGTCCATAGGGTCACAGAGAGACAGACACAGCTGAGTGAGTGAGCACACATGCACACATCTAAATGAAGCAAGAGGAATGAGGTCTCACAAGAGGGACAGGGCAAAGATAGAAGCATTGTTCTACCATTGTTCCAACAGTCACATTGTTGTTTTGACCTTAGTACCCCACTTCCTGATGCCATATTATAGCCTAGAAAGTTATGTCTGTAAACTCATTGTCTGTCAATTATTCTTTACCCACTGGCAACCCCAAAGTGGCCTACCTTGCATAGAATGGTCAGGCTGTCCCAGTAGTCATGGTATACCCCACTTTAGCTATTTGATCTTACTCTGCTTTGTGGTCTCTCTGGGATAGTAGCCTTTCAAGGTCCAAAAGGCTGTTTTTATGTTAAAAGCCTGGCAGTCCAGTTTAGAAACACGTCACTTCTCATCACAGCTGGCCACATCAGTCCTGTCAAGCCACTAATGGCAGAAAATCTCTTTAGAGGACCCATGAGACCAAGATCTAATTTACTTTGTTCCTAATTCAAAGTTGACTTCTTCTTCTTTTTTTTTTTTTTAAACTAGCTTGAGGTTTTATCTTTACTGAATTTTAACATGTAGCTAGACGTTTCCATTGGAAAGTGTACTTGTTTGGTTTTAAGCTCTTTCAAGCGACTTTTGAAAAGTTTCGGCATTGTAGATTGAGCTCTTCCCCTGTCCACAGGACTGGTACAGAGAGGAGTGTGCAGTCTCCGACGGTTGTCCCAGCCCACTTCCCTGAACAACTGCCTTTATGAGGGAGATGAGATATGGCGACTGAGCTCCCCACTGCTCTCAGAGGTTTGAATAAAGCTGGAACCGGTGTCCTATGTGCGAGCACCTGGGCTGCCGGTCCACTGACTCTGTGAGGGCTCAGCCCCCTAGCCGACTCCAACTCTCTGTGACCCCGTGGACTGGAGCCCCCAGGCTTCTCTGTCCACGGGATTCTCCAGGCAGGAATACTGGGGTGGGTTGCCATGCCCTCTTCCAGGGGATCTTCTGCACCCAGGGATCACACCCAGGTCTCCTGCTTGCATGGGCAGGCAGATTCTTTACCCCTGAGCCACTGGGAAGAGTCCCCCACTGACTGAGCCTGATGCATTAACCTTTCACCAGTGATCAGGACTGATATCATCTGTCCTGGGATGCTTTCTCTGTGAAGAAACGGCAAAGTTCTGAGAGAAGGAGCCCTAGGGCGGGTAAGTTTGATAATGGGGTGCAAAGCGCATCAGGCCCCAAGACAGGGCCCAGGAAGGGCAGCCCCTCCTGCTAGGGGCTCACTGTGAGTGGGCTAGGGTCGGGGGAGCAGGATGTGGGCAGAGCAGCAAGGGGGCCCTACTACCAAAATATCCATGTCTACCCGGAGACAAATCAGGTTACAGAGATGAGAAGGTCAGCACTATTCTCAGAAGGTTTTCAACCTGGGATACGCTTCAAGTCCTCTTTGGTTAGGTTCCATGTCTGTAAGACTTGGGTCAGCTGGAGAAGCTTAAGTTGGCTTAGAATTTGTACTATTAATATTTGTCCATTTGGTAATAATAATTCTTATACTTTACATATGTATAATACAATGTATGTGTGTATATATATAAAAAATGCAGGGCTTTCCTAGTGACTCAGATGGTAAGGAATCTGCCTGCAATGCAGGAGACCCGGGTTCAGTCCCTGGGTTGGGAAGATCCCCTGGAGAAGGAAATGGCAACCCACTCCAGTATTCTTGTCTGGAGAATCCCATGGACAGAGAAGCCTGGCGGGCTACAGTGCATGGGGTTCACAAAGAGTTGGACACAGCTGAGTGACTGACACTTTCACTTTTCATATATTATGTATATAATCTATTTGGTCTCAATAACTCTGTGAGGTATATAGGGCATGTAATATTAACTCTATTTGGTATATGAAGAAACTAAGGCACAAAAAAGTAAGATGTAACGATAGTGGTAGAAGCCCCCAGAGATGGGGACTTCAGAGTCAAGGATATTGTTAAAACCATACTTGGCTGATTCTCAACCACAAATTAATTGGTAGCATCTGGCAAGCTGAAAAACAAAATTGTTTCGACTGTTTTTTTTTCTTTTGTCACTAAATAGAAAAACCTTCTGGGTGCTACCAGCTTGTCCATTAAATATACTAATGGAAGTGTAAACTGGTTTTATTCTCTAAACCGGAAGTTCTGGAGGATATATACCAGAAAGAAAATATTAGGATTCTTACCTTTATATTTTTGGATGTGTTGGAATGAGCATAGTATATCACTGCAGTATACCTTAACCTATATACACATAGATAAACACACAGACACATATATATGTGGAAATAAATGTGTATAACTTATAAGTAAGTATATTTACAAATATTGAGACAAATTCTTAAAAAAAAAAACCAAACACAGAAGTACAGGCTCAAAAGTGCTTGGAAACCATTCTTCCTAACTGGTAACAACTTTCACTAAAATGTCTGCACCATTTTTAGCTAAACACATTCCTCCTTTTGTTTTACCCAACGCTTCCTGCAAGAGTGCCCGGCAGGGGCTGCTGTAACCAGAATAACAGAAGCTTTGAGGGAGAAGGGCCTGGAGGGATCAACTCGCCTCACTCTTTCATTTGACAGAGGAAGAAACTGAGGCTTAGGGGGTTAAGGGATTTGCCCAAGTTGACAAGTTTAGGTTGAGCCCAACAATATGGGAAATCCAGTTAAAGCTTAGTTAGCCACAGTAATGTGTCATGGGCCTGGCTTGCAGAAATTAAATCCGTTCATAATCCCCAAACCTTATTTTAGCCAGAAGTTTTACATGCCTCACCTATCAAATCTTTTACTAAAGATGATAATGTAAGGGATTTGTTTCTCTGGGTACCCAAAAATGTCTGCATTAAGCAAAAATGTCACACATATACTGCTTGCTGGATATCTGGTTTTATACAAATGTGAGGGATATATGTAGACATTAAATTATATACATCAATTGGTAAAAACAATTGTATTGAAATAAATATATGCTCCATCTCGCCTGCTGTAAAAATGGAACCAAATTACATTATTCCCCAACAGGCAAGTAATTACTGAGAATCTGGTGAATTTTGAAATACTTTGTCTGCCTCTGAAGGGCCCATCATCTCCTTGGAATTTAAGACCAGGCCAATGCTGAACTATTATCAGATGCTAAATTCCAGTGTATATTTGGTTCTATTTCTATTAATAGACTCTCAGTTCTCGTCCACTGATCTGGCCATGTATTTAATTACCAGTGCACAAGGGTTTTATTTACTGTAATGTGGCAGATAAGACTAGTCCCCCTGTGTTATTTCTTAATTTTAAAAATGTCCAGGCTATTATTGAATGACTTACTCCCACCATGAACTTTAGAATCACTTTTCCTATTCAAAAGCAAACAAAGCAAAACACTCCAAACACCAACACCAACAACAACCTTATCTTTACTGAGAAACTTGTGAAATGCAGAGACTGGTATAGGGAGAACTGACTTATGCTGTTGAATCATTTTTCCCCCCTAAATATTAGGCTACTTAAATTCATTTCAGTTAAGATGTATCTTTTCTTTTATTTGGTCATTTTATGGCCCCTTGACAGATTGGCTTCTTAAATTCTATTTTCTATTAGATTGCACATTGTATGTAAGAAAGCTGTGAACATTTTTATAAATCTTATAATGTGTCATTTTACTGAATTTTCTTGTTTTATATATATAATAGCAGATTTTAGTTGATTCTCTTGGGGTTTTCTACACAGATGTCCATCTCATTTGTGAATAATGACTATTTCGCCTCCTCTTTTCCAATGTTTGGGCTTTTCATTTTGTTCGTATCAACAAGTACTTGTAGAGCAATTATATACCTAAAGCTCAATTAATGACCACTTAGAATTTTTCCCATTATAATAAGGTTGTGCTGAACATTCACAACAGAGTTTGAGTAGTTTGGGTCATTTCCTTAGGATAGATTCCTACAAGTGTAATTTGTTGGGTCAATAGATACAAAACTTTTAAAGACTTTTAATACATTTTATTACATGACTTTCCCCAAAGGGTCTATCGGTGACTACAAGCACCCTTCCTGCTCTGTTCGTGATCCCAAGGTTCCTGTCGCAGACGTCCTTTTATCCCAGCTCTTCCTCGGTGTTCCCTCCCTTGACCACCCATGGAGGAGATCCCCAGGGGGTCCCAAATCAAGCCCCCTCCCCAAACAAAATAAGAGCAAAAGATAACAACAAAAAACCGCTACCAATAATTATCATAGTATCAGTCCCTCAGTCATGTCCAACTCTTTGCGACCCCATGGACTGAATGTAGCCCGCCAGGCTCCTCTGGCCATGGAATTCTCCAGGCAAGAATACCAGAGATGGGTTGCCATGCCCTCCTCCAGAGGATCCTCCCGATCCAGGGATCAAAACTGAGGCTCCTGCAGCAGCAGGTGGATTCTTCACTATCTGAGCCACCTTAATGAACTTGGGAATGAAATTTAAATGCTTTGGGGATTATTTGTTCCTCTTGCAAGTCACCCTAGATGCCTCCTTCCCCCATCTCTCACACTCTAAAGCCAGAGTCCGGTAGGTTTAACCAGCCTACCTTCTCTCCTACCCACTTAATTTTTCATCCACACCATTTTCACTCTAGTTCAGGAACTTACCCTCTCTCCGGGCTGCTATAATCCCATCTAAGTGATCTTACAACCACTGTGCCGTCCTTTCTCTGCCCCCACTCAGGACACTTCCGTGGCAGCAGCCACCTCAGGATGGCTGCCATCTGTGTATTTGTCCAGATTCTCACTTTCACCTCCGTCTCACCGCTACCTGCTAGCCAGACCAGACGATTTGCAGTTCCCTGCCAGGTATGATTCTAAATCTCCCTGTTTCTCCTGTGCCCTTCCAACCACAAGAATGTCCTCCTTAGCACCTCACACCTCCAGCCCCATTCACCTAGGAAACGCCTGTTGATGTTTAAGATCCAACTCAAGGGATTCCTGTCTGGTGAAACAGTTCCCATCCCACCCCTCGCCCCCCACCCCACAACTGTTATAGGAAGGGCTGTCCACTGGATGGAGTCTGGCAATATTTCCTGAGATTCCTTTCCTGCCCAGTTTGCCGGAGTTCTTATGGAAATAGAACAGAGATGGGCAGGGACCGGCGTTTCCTCTCTTTTTGGTGAATCGTGTTTGTTTAAACGTGACTTCAAGGTTACTCGATACAAACCTACCCCACCATCAGTATAAACGCAAGGATCGGCACTGCAGAAGGGGCCTGGATCCTGAGCTGGGGAGGAGGCTTGGAAGGTAAGAGTGCGCTCTGCCCCTCCCGCTAGCTCATGCCTGGGGCACTTGGCTTGCTGACTGTTAATGACCACCTTAGGCCCTGAAGCACGAAGATGAGACCCCCAGTGACTGGTGCAACTTCAGACTAAGCTTTTGGTTGCCCGTCGCCCCAGCTTTTTTTTTTTTTTTTTTTTTGATGGAAGAGAGATTGAGAAATCCTGTGAGCTAATTTCATAGAAAGGTAAAATCTTAGAGCTGGAAAAGGGCAGGGCGGTCAGTATAACATCTAGTGCAGTTCTTTGCTTCCAGAAAGACCCGAGGAACTAACCAGTACTTGCGGTTTTTAAAGGTCTGTGGGAATGAAAAATCCTTTGTTTATTGCAGCCAGCCCTCACGGACAGGCGTCTCTGGGTCTCACTTCCTGCCCGTGCCCACCACCCATCTCCTGGTCTCCTCTAACTCAATTTCCTGCCTCCAGGGTGACTGGCTTCCTAGCTCCAGGTTCCAGGGGCTGCCAGGAGGCAAGAGGGCTCCCCGAACACGCCAGTCACACGTTTCGAACTTGTATCAGAGCCTCCCTCTGATTCGTGTTCTCAAAAGTGGGTGAGGTTGGGGCTGGAGGAGGGCGCCCGAGTGGAAACCTCGAGTGTAAACACGGCTCTGGCGATTCGGGCGGAAACGGAAGAGGTGTTCCCATCCCTCACCTGGGGGATAGATTTTTGCTTCGCCCAGCACAGCTGCCCTTCTGCAGACTGTTGCAAAGGGGCCAGTTTATTCCAAATTCCACTGCGAGTGTTGGTTAATATCGAGTGAGATGTTCAAAGCCAGTTAACCATCTACGAATTACGGGGGGTTGCTCTTTTTTTAAGTGGATTCATTGAGAAACACAGATAAAACTGCTAACACATGTTTCTGTTGTTCGGCCTTAGTCTTATCACAGTTTGAAACTGTGGAAAATCAATTACGTGCTTTGAATTACTCCCTTCCCTGGCACCAAAGCGTTTCTTCATTCTTTCCGGATAGTGAACACTTTGCAACATCTACCAACTAACAGTCTGTTAGGATTCTCTGCTAAATGGATGTCGGACAAATAAACGGAGCAGAAGGCTGGTGGAATGCTAAACATCCCCGCTCCCCTCTGTTGTGGCCTCCGTGCAGCTTGGGACCTTTCTGACTTGCTGCTCAACATCTGGACGGCATGCGTGTTGCTTCTCAAGGACACAGGCGTGCACCTCCAGTGAATTTCAACTTTCAACATCTCTCTGGCTCTAATCTATATTTAATGTTTCATGACTGGTAGTCAAAGAAGCTTCAGCTAAATATCAGGTTGGAATGAAAATGATCCTTGGGAGAACATTTGCTTCCAGCGTGCAGGCAAAGTGTCTGTGACAGAAGCTTTCCCCTGAGATGTGTCGCCCATTCTCTAGCAGTAATAATAATTACGCCTTATGATTGCTGTGCCCACATAATCAAAGATCGCTTCATCAAATATGGTCCCGAGGGGACACTGCCTCCGCTCCTAGCTGGATGTCAGTCACAGAGAGCAGCACCCCTAGGGATCCCCAATCTTTTGCTTGCCCTTTTCAGCCCCGTGTTGTTAGCATTGTGTTTCTTCATTTTCTTCTGGATGCAAATGATGTGTAAATCATGCCCTCCAGAAGGCACATGTGGTGAGGGGGAGGGGGTGGGGGGGGGAGGTGGGGCTGGTGTATTCTTCTCCCCGGCCCCCCTCCCCAACCTACCACAGGGATTTCTCGCATGGAACATAATTACATCTGTGCCATATGGGCTCATTTATATTCTATTACAGGTTAAGCTAATACGACTCAGAAATATGCTAAAAATACCTCAAAGTATTCTAGAGCTGTCAAAACACTTGTCATGTCTTGCTCACCCTTTTGATTGCTAGTGTTTTTGTTTTTGTTGGGAGATTCAGAGAGCTAAGAAAGCATGCTGGCATGCTGGTGTCCAGTCTATAAATATAGTTTAATTTCCTGTATTATTGCAATCCGCAGGCTTGCAAAGAAAAGATCTTTCTTAATAAACCTGGAATGGCCCCAAGACATGGGCACTGAAGCCCCTGCACTTGTAGATTTTAATTTCCCAAGAGGTAGAAAATACAGATTTCAGATGTGTGGTTTTGTCAGCTTTAGAATATTTCTTGTCTTTGTTTGATGTAATTATTCATTGTGATAGAGAAATACCTGCAGCGGGCTGACACAGGAGAAGCATGCTGCTACAGTTAGAAGAGTCGGTTTGGATGTCAGGCAAATCTTGCCAAGATTTTACGTGTGGCATGATAATGGGAAGTATAATCTGCAATGAGTAATGAGTTCAATAATGATTTACAAGCCATGTTGGGTTGTTTTCATGCAATGGTTAAAGTCCATCCACCCAATCATTTCTACCATCATTTTGGAAAATTGGTGGGTCATGCCTGTGTAGAAGCTTAACCTAACAGTTTATCTTTCATTTTTTCATTATTGCTATCAACATGTTAGTGGAAATTAATAAAATTTGTCTTGGGAACAGGAGAGCATGCAGAAAAGTTTTATTTTTCCATGCTTGACAAGCAACATTTCCAAAGCATATATGGTGCTAATTATGCTATCAGCCATCAAATACACAATCCATTCTACTAAGAACTGAATTCACACAAAAACATACTTTTCTAGTTTTCCAATAATTGCTCTACGCTATCTGGTTGAAGGAGTGGTTAAGACTGCCCGGTTCCAATCTCAAATTCTGCTACTCGCTAGCTTGTTATCTTGGCAAATTCTATAATTTTTCTAGTTCCCTCATCTATAAAATGAACATAAAATAGCAGATACAAACTATTATATATAGAATGGATAAACAGAAAGATCCTACTGTATTGCACAACAATACTATATTGCACAGGATATTGTATTCTATATCCTGTGATAAAATATAATAGAAAAGAATGTGAAAAAGAATGCATATATATGTATAGCTGAGTCATTTTGCTATACAGCAGAAATTAACACAACATTGTAAACCAACTATACTTCAATGAAATACATTTTTTCAAAAAGTGAGCATAAGAACAGTAGCTCTCTCCATGGGGTTTTTGGAAATACTGAATGAGAGTGTGTGTAAAATATGAGGCACAGTTTCTGGCATGTAGTAAATATTTGTTATTATTATTGTTGATTTTAGCTTTAATGTAAACAGCTTCTTTATACAGCGATAGGGCTCTTTTAATAAGAAAAGTATATTTTTGCCAAAATCATGTTAGTTGCATAAACTTCCACCTATCTTAGATCATGCAGGCCAGAGTTTCTTGGTACTTTTGGACTATGCAGCCAAGTTCTTACTTTAGAATCAACAGAAATTTCATAAATTGGCATGGGAAAAAATAGAAAAATTCAATGTTAATATATTAAAAACAGGTTTTGGATGTCTATAACTTTGAACTATTTGTATATTTATGATTGTTCAGAATACAAAGTGTCTGAACTAATACAATTGAAATGTTCCATTTAAATGAGAATTCCAGTTTATAGTGGGCAGATATTTTAACCAGTAACTATAACTAAATTTTTAGTTTTTATTTCTTTCAGGTCTTAATATAGAGCTATCTCAAGACTTTGAAGGTGTGTGTGTGTGTGTGTGTGTGTGTGTGTGTGTGTGTAGAAAATCTATACTGTAGATACATGCACACAAGAGAATCTAATTTTGACATCTTCATTTAGCCTCATGAACTTGGGTAAGTCATGTGCTTTCCTTGTCTGTGAGATTGGGCTCTCTATTACCCCTCAGGTCTTTTCTCCTTTCAGGCTGTTTATACTACCATAAACGGGCTTCTCAGGCAGTGCATTGGTAAAGAACACACCTTCCAATGCAGGAGGCACAAGAGATGCGGGTTCGAACCCTGGGTCAGGAAGATCCTCTGGAGTTGGAAATGGCAACCCCCTCCAGTATTCTTGCCTGGTGAATCCCATGGACAGAGGATCCTGGTGGGATACAGTCCATATGGTTCTCAAAGAGTCGGACATGACTGAGTGACTCAGCATACATACTACCATAAAAGTGGAACTTTAAAAATTGGAATTATTATAAAAAGGGTTATAAGTGACCTAGACACCTCAAACATATTTTTGAAAGGAAAGTCTCACATAAACTTGATGTAGAAATAGGAGTCTTCTTTTTCATTTGCTTTGACCTTGTGGTTAGGGATCGAGACAAAGACAGGTGATATTTTACAGGGGGAGCCACTCCATCTTCCTCCCTCCCCAGGCTGTAGGCACTAAGTTTTTGAACAAGGATACCAAAGATCTGGGGCTTTCCAGGTGGCGCAGTGATTAAAAAATAATCCACTTGCCAATGCAGGAGATGAAGTAGACGTGGGTTCTATCGCTGGGTTGGGAAGATTGCCTGGAGTAGGAAATAGCAACCCACTCCATTATTCTTGGGCTTCCCTGGTGGCTCAGTGGTAAAGAATCCGTCTGCCAATGCAGGAGACCCGGGTTTGATCCCTGGGTCAGGAAGATCCCCTGGAGAAAGGAGTGGTAACCCACTCCAGTATTCTTGCCTGTAGAATTCCAAGGACAGAGGATCCTGGCGGGATACAGTCCACAGGATCACATGTCAGACATGACTGAGTAACTGAGCGTGCATGCAGGCCAAAGATTTAAAAGGTGCAGTAGCTGGGGAAACAGCCATGTGACCCTAGGCCCTCAGGACTTCTGAAACTTCATGTTTAAAACTAGTATCGTTCAGCTCTCAGAAAATGTTTCTTCTTTTTTATCCTTCCTCTCAAAATCACCCCCAGAGACTTTTCTGCAGAGACGATTAGACACACAAACTTCTGATGGTTAAAGTTCAGCCATATTTTCTTTTTAGTTTTCTCCTTTCAGTTGTAAGTTGCTTTAAAGTAAAAATAAAAGTTTTCCTCTTTAACCTTACATGTTAAAAATAAAATAAATCTTTAAAATGGTAAATGGGATTTGTTTCTCAGGTTAGGTCAGTGTGAAATTACTGTGTTCCAAAATGTCATATGGTTCAACCCTAAGCCTTTTCTTAGAATATGTTGCCTAACCTATTCCTCTATTGTCAACATGAGACTACAGAGGGTGTTCGAGATAAGGGCTGGTAGAGATCTATTCTATTGAGAGTCTAAAGCAAGTCTTTTTCTTTTCCCCTGTAGTTACCCTTAATAGGTCAGGAAAAAAATGATCTGGGAAAGCTGGAAGTAAAGGTGGAACAACATAAGACAACCAGTTAGTTCACAAACACGAAGTTTATTTGTCCCTGGTAGGGAATAAGTATGTTTGTGCTAATTACTTAATTATAATTTTTATTAATAAATGAACTGCATTCTCTTTAAAAATGCCCAGTTACAAGGAACAAAGACACACCCCTCCCATTGGAAGCCTTGTTCTCCCAACTTAGCCTGCTTTTTTTTTAATTGGAGGATAACTGCTTTACAATGCTGTTGGTTTCTGCCTTTTAAAAAATGCGTAATTATATATGTATCCCCTCCCTCTTGAGCCTCCCTCCTCCTCCCATCCCACCTCTCTGGGTGGTCGCAGAGGACCAGGCTGGGTTCCCTGTGTTAAATAGCAGCTTCCCAAGCAAGCAAGTGAAAGTCGCTCAGCCGTGTCCAACTCCTTGCCACCCCATGGACCGTACAGTTCATGGAATTCTCCAGGCCAGAATACTGGAATGGGTACCATTTTCTTCTCCTGGGGACCTTCCCAACCCAGGGATCAAACCCAGGTCTCCCACGTTGCAGGCGGATTCTTTACCAGCTGAGCCACAAGGGAAGCCCAGCAGCTTCCTACTGGCCATCTATTTAACACATGGCAGTGTATATATGTCAACACTACTCTCTCAGTTCAGCCTACCTTCTCCTTCCCCTGCTGTGTCCACAAGTCTGTTCTGTCTGTCTGCATCTCAGTTCCTTCCCTGCAAATAGGTTCATCGGTACTGTTTCTCTAAATTCCATACATATGCATGAATAGATATCTGTTTTTCTCTTTCTGACTTATTTCACTCTGTATAACAGGCCCTAGGTTCATCCACTTCACACACAACTGATTCAAATTCATTCCTTTTTATGACTGAGTAATATTCCATTGTATATATGTACCATGATGTCTTTATCCATTCATCTGTTGATGGACGCCTAGACCAACTTAGCCTTGAACAGCAGAAGCTGTAGAGAAGTGACCTAGGTTATAGCCATTCTGTCTCTCCACACCAGATCTAGATGCTTAAAGCTTTAGAAATAGAACTACATGCTCCCATATGCTCTGTAAAAGATAATTATCCTAGCTAGAAGGAAAGATCATTTCAAATGTGAACATCCATTTACAGAACTCTCAGAAGAAATTTCTAGAGTCTCAATTTGTCCCAATTGGGACAAATTCCTAGAGTCCCAGTTAACCGAAAAAACAAGCTATTGTATGAAAAAAAGTTATCTGAAGATAAAAGAAAATTTAAACTTTAACCACAGAAGGGTGACATATTTCCATAACCTATGTAATCTATCTAGAAGACAGTGAGAAACCTGAGAGTTGTGACTAAATTTTTAAAAAACAGTCAAGAAGCTTAATGCACTGCAATTATAATTTGATGTTACTGTCTTGTTTGGTCTCTTTTTAAACTACTTTTCCCTTGTTTTGTTGTGCTTTTTTGGGAGGGAGGTAGAAAATTTAGAAAATCACAAATGATACAAAGAAAAAAATAAATTTCACATCAAGATAAACTTCTTTCACATTTTATTGTCTTCTAGTCTTTTCTCTATCTGTAAAGATATAATTTAAGGTAATTATGTACTGCATACAAAATTATATATCTTAAATTTTTTCCCCTTTGGCATTCTTTCATTTCCTCATATATTTAAATATTTTCCCCAAATTCTATTTTTAACAATTACATGATATTTCATCGCACAGTTGTACCATAACTTTGTTTACCTTAATTTGCCATTTGAGATTTTACCTTCTTGGTGATTTCAACTCTGCAGTGAATGATCTCTCCAGGGTCTTGAGTACTCAGATCCCTGACACCTTTTCCTTAGTGGTGGAGCCCTCCCTGCTTCGGTCACCCACTCCCACGGGCAGACCCTACCGGGCCACGCCATTCCCACTCTCCCGGTGTTGTGTATCCCACTCTGACCAGCATCTTCTGACTTTCTGGATCACTCCCTTTAGTATGCTTTTTTTTTTTTAATTTATTTTTAATTGGAGAATGGCCGCCTTACAATATTGTATCGGATTCTGTCATACATCAACATGAATCAGCCATGGGCACATATACATGCCTTCCCTCTTGAACCTCCCTCCCACTTGCCACCCCATCGCACCCCTCTATCCTTCAGTATTCTGACTATAATTCTTTGATCCCACTGGGGCCTGCAATTCTGGCACCTTTTCATGGTCTCTCACTCCTTCATGTCCAGGCTCCTCTTTACCCAGCTGAATTCCATCCTCAGCAATCACCGTCTCTGTGCACACCTTCAGGTTCCTTGCCCTCTGTTGTTCTGTCGGGTTTGTTTGGTGAAGACGTAATGTTGCCTAAATACAGCTCTGTGTCTGTGATGGAGGGTCACTTGTCATGGCCAGGAAGAGCACGTGTGTGCAGACTGATCTCACTTTAAATTCAGAAGCACACGCTCAGTGAGCCCTTAGTACTCACTGTACCCTTTCTATACACTCTAGTCCCTTCATTCACCTGTTCACCAACAAATTTGACATCTTCTGTGTCCTCAAACCTCCAATGTCTTTCCCCCCGTCTTTGTCATCTCAGCTGAGGATATCACATTCTGGTTTACTGAGGAATTGAAGATATTAGAAGAGAACTTCCGCCGACTCTAATCACGTCTCCACCCTCCACCTTCCACAATCACAGCTCCACCCTCCCATCTGTCCCCTCCTACACTGTTGTCCCATTTGCGATCAGAGACGAGCTATCCAGTCTCCTGACTACACGGACACTGGTTCCCATCCTTTTTCGCCTACTTGTTTTAGCAATTGTTCTCTCTCTCCTGTATTATCTGGGAGACAGCGAAGGACAGGGAAGCCTGGCATGCTGCAGACCATGGGCTTGCAAAGAGCCAGACATGACTTAGCAGCTGAACAACAACGCCTGTATTACCAAGACGTTAGCTCTGCACTGAACCGTTTCCAGCAGCATACCAACATGCTGCTCTCCTCCCATCTTTCCTTTACGAGCTATCACGTCATTTCTTTGGGCACTTCTAGCAAAATGTGTTGAAAGGGATGTCACGACTTGCTGTTTCTGATTCTTCTCCTTCTTTCCTCTCCATAGTCCTCTCCAATCAGATGTGTACCTCTCTCCACTATTTCACTGACACTGCTCTTATCAAGACCATGAATGATCTTCCAATTGTGAAATCCAATGGTCAGTTCTCATTTCTCATTTGTCTCCACCTTTCTCCATTTGGCTTCTGGGACGCCACCCTCATCTTCTGCCTGACTAGTTGTTTCTTCTCAGTCTTACTGGTTTTTCTTTCCTCCCTGATCTCTTTATATTGAAATTCCTGGTCTCTCAATTCTTGATCTTCTTTTCTTTTCCATCTACACTTACTTTCTTGGTGACCTTCTAAAGACTTGTGTCTTTAAATACCACTTTTTAAAAGATTATTTTTAGGCAGACCCTTTAAAAGCCTTTATTGAATTTGTTACAATATTATTTTTGTTTTATATTCTGTTTCTTTTTTTTTTCTTTTTTTGACCATGAGGCATGTGGGACTGAGCTCCCTGACCAGGTATCAAACCCACAATCTTCTGCACTGTAAGGTGAAGTCTTAACCCAGTGGTTAAGGTTAAGGACCTTTGTTGGACTATGTTGGTATGCTACTGGAAATGGTCCAGTGCAGAACTAACATCTTGATAATACAGGGGTTGTTGTTGTTCAGTTGCTAAGTCATGTCTGGCTCTTTGCAAGCCCATGGTCTGCAGCTTGCCAGGCTTCCCTGTCCTTCGCTATCTCCCAGATAATATAGGAGAAAGAGAACTATGGTTAAGGACCACACTTAAATGCCTAGGACTCCTAAACTCATCTCTTTACCCTAAACCTTTCCCTGATCTCCAGGCTCATATATAGTTACCAACCACATTGCCATCTGCTTGTCTCAAACTGAACATGCCCCAGACTTAGCTCCTGACACCCACACTTGCATTCCCTGTAGCTGTTCCCATCTCACTTAAATGGCAATGCAATTTTCCTGGGGCTCAGACACAACTTTGGCAACATCCTTGACTTTTATTTTTCTCATGCCCTATACCCAAGTCTCATGCCCTTCCCAGGTGGCGGTACTGGTAAATAACCCCCCTGCCAGTGCAGGAGACATAAGAGACATAGGTTCAATCCCTGGGTAGGGAAGATCCCCTGGAGGAAGGCATGGCAACCCACTCCAGTATTCTTGCCTGGAGAATCCCATGGACAGCAGAGTCTGGTGGGCTACAGTCCAAGGTGTGTCAAAGAGTTGGACATGACTGAAGTGACTTAGCATGCACATATACCCAATTCATCAGAAAATTTCTTCCTCTGCTTTCTTCATACATCCCAAACGACCATTTCTCAGCACCACTTCTGCTACCATCTTGGCCTGCATCACTATTACCAGCTTCCTAACCTTTTCCTTTGTTTCCAGCCTTATCCCTTCCAACATCTATTCTCAGCACAACAGCCAATTAACCCTCTTATATCTAAATCTGATCAGATTACATCTCTGCTCAGAATCTCCTAAGGGCTTCCCAGTTCAACCAGATTCGAAGCCAGAATCCTTACCGTGGTCTTTGGGGCCCTATGTGTTCTGACCCCAGTTCCCTAGCTGAGCCTTTTTTTTTTTTTTACCCCTTCTCTCCCCTAAATTCACTTCCCTTCAGCCACACTGGTCTCCTTGCTGTTCCTCAAACATGCCTGGCAAGTTCCCACTTCAGGGCCTTTTTGAGGGCTGTCACTTTTGCCTGAAAAAAGCAAATACTCTTCATACGGACGTCACCTCATCAATAAAACCTGCCCCCAATCCCTTATTTTATATTGCACCTGTTCTCCTGATTCTCCTTATCCTGTTTTCTCATTTTTTAAAAATTCAACATACTCTCTTTTTTTATCTTGGCGAACCAGTAGTTTTTATTTTACTTTTTCTGTCCATGCCACGTGGCATGTGGGAATCTTAGTTCCCTGACCAGGAATTGAAACGTGGCCCCTGGGGTAGAAGTGTAAAGTCTTAACCACTGGACTGCCAGTCCTGTATCACATAGGAAGTTTCTTAACGATCTGTGTGATTTATTTATTTATTGCATTTGTGTTTATTCTCAGCATTCCTATCTGAAATGTAAGCTCTCACAGTTTCAGAGGCTTCATTTTCTTCATTGTGATATGCTGAGCACTGAGAAAAATGTCCGGCACATCATAAGTGCTGGATAAATATTTGTTCAGAAACTTTAATAAACAGGGAAAAGGCAAACATTTTAGAGGTATGTTAATCTTCTGTTGACTTCAGTCAACATTTGTTTTGAAAAGCTTGCTCTCTGAGTTCAAGTGCAATTTCTAACTTTGGTGTAGAACCCCTTACTTGAAGCTTCACCTTGCCATTCTTTGGAGGAAATGACTTTCAGAAATGTTTTGATGATGGATGAAATGAGAAAGAATAGCCAGGCATACTGAAAAGTCCAGTGAAAAATTATGACAGCCATCTGGATATTTCAGCTACATGGACTCCAGCAGGGAACCCCTGTCATCTAGTGGAATGTATAACTCCTAGCAGAAACACTTTAATTTGTGAACTGGGGCATGCAGGGTGGTGAGTTGGGATGGGCACGATGGAGGGTTGGCCGTGAAAAGGAAGTGGCAAGGAAAATGGAAGGAAAATGATGCATTGGAGAAAGCATCAAGCACTCAACCCTTGTCGGTGACCACACGTGTAGTTGTATGCTGGCAGTGTCTGTCTTTCTGACAACAAGACAGTGACATGCATTACTGCACAGCGTAGAAAGGCCGGCCCTTCTATTTTGCTCAGATCGTAACTACTGTGTTGGCTTTGAACTTATTGAGAGTCCAACTGTACCAAGTATGCTGAAACTTCTGTCCCACCCCACGATTCAGAGCCTGAGTACATGCTACTGCACATCTGCTGGGGGAACAGATCGAAAAGGATTTAAAGGGATCCTTTTCAAGTATGAAGGCATTCAAATCCAGCCAGGGGGACAGGAGGGGCAACCACTAAGCAAGCACGTGCATTCATCAAGAGGCACTCAGAAACAGCGCTCGACCCACCTAGGAGGATTTTGCAAAGGAAAAAGCTGGTTTCCGCCAAAGAGGAAGGTAAAATTGCTCACAGGAAACCAGTCATGTGTGTGCACCCCACTCTGTAGCCATTTAAAATCATTTCCTCCTGATCTGCCATAATCGGTTTCCTATTAGTTTCTTTTTCCCCAGTTGAGAAAAATGACGTTATCATTTGGTGGAGAGGGTGGGGGAGGAAAGGGGCAGAAGTGAGGGGTGGGGGGACCCAGCAGAGTAGCCGCTCTCCTTGCTGAACAGTGCTGTGTTCCTTGTTTGGGAAAAATGAAGGAAAAGAAAAGAAATATTTTACTAAGTCCTCAGTAAGGATGCTGAGGCTTCAGAGCGGCAACAGGCAGCCAGGGTGGCTGTTGTTTGGTTGCTCAGTTGTGTCTGACTCTTTGCCACCCCATGGACTGTAGCCCACAAGGCCCCTCTGTCCGTGGGATTTCCCAGGCTAGAATACTGGAGTGGGTTGCCATTTCCTACTCCAGGGGATCTTCCCAACTCAGGAATCGAACCCATGTCTCCTGCATTGGAGACAGGCGGGTTCTTTACCACTGACCTACCCGAGAAGCCCAGGGTAGCTGAGCAGTTTTTGTCAGGAAAACAGAGAAAACTGATATGTAAGGAAAGGCATATAGAGAATGCTAGGATGTGTGTATGTTGGGGGAATACTGCAATTTTCAATAGAATGGTCAGACAGTGATTTACTGATAAGATGACATTTGAGCCACTACCTAAAGGGAGAGAGGTCTTAAGTTGCAGGAAGGAAGGACATTCCAAGCGGAGGAAACAGCAACGATTTCAGAATGGAAACACAGTGTGGGCTTGGAGAACATCACGGATGTCGTGTGACTGGAGCTGTGACACGGCTTTATTTCCCCCTGTGACGCTCATCGCTGCCTGACATGCTGCAGATTTCCTTGTTGATTCCTTTATTGCTCATACCCCCAGATCTAGAGCAGTGCGCTTGTGGTACGTGGTGAGCACTGTAGGAGGTGCATGCTTCAGGGGTGAGACTACTGGGAGTCCTCAAAGGAGAGCCCTCATGGGAGACTGCCTACAGCTCAGACAACTGCATGGGGTCACGTCTTCTTCCCGTCTGGTAAGACTGATCCGTGCAGGGGAGAAAGGCCTATATGCCATGCCCACCGTGGGACCGCTGTGAAGGACCAGCCAAGTTCCGGACCTCTCCGTGTGGTTGGCTGAAGCCTTCCTTCAGACTACATCAGTGTTCAGGTTTTCCTTCTGCGCAGTTCTGCTTCCTTCCTCTCCTTTCCACAGGTGTGGATTTCAGGAACATCTCCTGTTTGACATGCTGTCTGGTGAGCTGCAGTCCATGGGATCACAAAGAGTCAGACATGACTGAGTGACCAACACACACACATGCTGCTAAACCTGGGGCTTCCCAGGTGGCTCAGTGGGTAAAGAACCCGCCTGCAATGCAGGAGACACAGGAGGCCTGGGTTCAGTCTCTGGGCCAGGAATCTCTCCCAGACCCCTCTGGCAACCCGCTCCAGCAGTCTTGCCTGGAGAATCCCACGGACAGAGGAGCCTGGCGGGTTATGGTTCAGAGGGTCGCCCAGAGTCAGACACGACTGAAGTGGCTGAACACACACACACACACTGCTAAGCTCTGTCTCATAGTCTGCTTCCAGGGACACCCAACCTGAGATGACTCGGGAGTGGCGCTGAGAAAACAGATGCTTCAGTGGGATGTTGGAGCTGAACCACCTGCCGACCGATAGGCAATGAGGACCCCAACGTGGATGGTATGTGGCATGCCCCTCACACTAGGTAGCAATTTATTGGTGGTAAGTCAGGATTGCATACTAGTGAAAATAAAGGCATTTGTTGGTACACTGTAGAGGCATTTGAGAAGTATGGGAGAAATCATATCTATGAGGACTTTGGAATTGAGTGGTGATTTATTGCTAAGCTCAGTTAACACTCAGGGAAAAGATTTTTTAAAACATGCTAAGGGCAATTACTCAGCAATTAAAAGTCAAGTTTGAAAGCCAAGGGGAGTCTTCCTGGTAGCATATGAAGAATCTCCCATTTCCTGCAGTGGAAAGACATAAAAAGCTGAGGAACAGGCTTAAGATTTAATTATAAGAGAAGATGAGCTCTGATGAATACTAACTCCCAACCAAGCATGGTCTTCTATCCCAAGGTCAGGACTTTCATTGTTAGAGAATGGACCCTGACACAGGGCATAGGGCTTCTAGGTTAATGCACCCGAAATCCGAATCCCTAGCTTCAGTGAGTATTGGTAAGGGTCTACCAACTGGCTCTCCAATACACTTCCTGGGCACACTTTTAAGTTTATTGTATATCATTACCTCTCCATCACTTTCTCTGTCTGGACAATCAAGAAAACAATAATAAATTAAGCCCTGACTTATAGTGCTGTCTAATTTCCATGGGATAAATCCTCCCACCATGGCCACTGTCAGGGTGACACCGCTGAACATGGAGTTTAAAAAGCTGTTCATTAGCATCCCGTTTTATATATATATTATGTATACACATAGTGAATAGTGTGAAAGTCGCTCAGTTGTGTCCGACTCTTTGCGACCCCATGGACTATACAGTCCAGGGAATTCTCCAGGCCAGAATACTTGAGTGGGTAGTCTTTCCATTCTCCAGGGGATCTTCCCAACCCAGGGATCAAATAGAGGTCTCCCGCATTGCAGGCGGATTCTTTACCAACTGAGCTATCAGGGAAGCCCATGTGTGTACATGTATATATATTTCTGCCATACAGATACAATAGACGTAAATAACCTCAAGAGCATAAATAACATTAAAATATAATCAAATTAGTAAGAAATGATGATGAGTTTTGAATACTTATTTCCCTTAGGTTTATCTGTAAATTTTTATAATCTTGTTGATAATAATGGGTGTCTTTACAACTGGTTCACGAAATTCCTGGGAACTGAACAATTGGCTCTTGAGAGCAGGAGAACACGTATAGAATTTTAACTTGGTTGAATTGCAATCAGACGATTTGGTATTAAATCAATATTCAAAACTTATTGGGGTCTAACATATTAAGAGAAAGTGAAAGTGAAGTCATTCAGTCGTGTCCTACTCTTTTTGACCCCATGGACTGTAGCCAACGAGGCTCCTCCATCCTTGGGATTTTTCAGGCAAGAGCACTGGAGTGGGTTGCCATTTTCTTCTCCAGGAGATCTTCCCGACCCAGGGATTGAACCTGGGTCTCCCACATTGTAAGCAGACGCTTTACCATCTGAATCACCAGGGATGTCCTACACATTAAGATTTTCTTTATATAGTTAACACATCTGTGAATGGTAGATTATAAATTGACTGATCCCTTAGGCTATCATTTTGCCAACTTCAGTTGGGAATAACTGAGTTTTAAACTGTACATACATTTTTTAGAATCTATCATCTTTTTACATATGCAAGAATCAATTCAATTCCCTTAAACAATAGAACACAACAATTGTTCTCTTTTCACCGAAATTTTGCCAACAGCAATGACTTCCCAGCGACAGAATCCCTGCAGTTGGTTAGGGATTATTTTACAATGTGACAAAAGATTGCAATATAAAATTTGTTCCAATTAACATTCTTAAAATGTTTGCCTGCCAGAGAAAGGACTTTTCTTTAAAGTGCTATGCATTAGTCTCTCAGTCATGTCCAACTCTTTTCGACCCCATGGACTGTAGCTTGCCAGGCTTCTCTGTCCATGGAATTCTCCAGGCAAGAATATTGGAGTGAGTTGCCATTCCCTTCTCCAGGGGATCTTCCCGATCCAGGGATTGAAATCAAGATCTCCTGCATTGCAAGCAGACTCTTTACCATCCGAGCCACTAAGGAAGCTCCTTAAAGTGCTATGGATTTTCATTTAACATGTTTTAGTGTAAACCTCCTGTTTCAGCTTATTGGAGTTGACCCTAAATAGTGGGATGAAGCCAGGAAATCTGGTATAAGACAGAAGCTAGTATGACCATACCCTTAGGTTGCAAAAATAAATCTTGAACAATGATAATATTTGGAGTTATTATTGTCCTATATTTTATTTGAGCATTTCTTCACTGAGCTATGGAATTATGTAATCAATCATTCATTCATCCCTTTATTTGTAGAATGCCCAGTTTGTTCAAGGCACTATGAAAACAGTTTAAAATCATTTATCTGGGGCATCTTCCCAACGCAAGGATTGAACCTGGGTCTCCCGCTTTAGCAGGCAGCCATCAGGGAAGCCTCATTTATCCAGAGGCAACTTAAATAAAGAGGTAAACCGAGGCAAGCTTGAAATAACCAGAAATTGAGTTTATTTGGCAATAGCAGAGGAAGTACAGTTCAGGAAACACAAAAGGCAACAAGTTGCAGGCGTATCTGGGGAAGGTCGGAGGTGAGCTGTATCTGTGATGAGGAACACAGAGAGGGCGCATCCAGCCACAGTCCAAGTAGTAGTTCACTGACTTGAGGATGGTGGAGATGCCAGGACACTTCTTGATCAGAATAAAGGATTTGTTTTTCCTAGGATGGATTTGTTCATTTTGTTTGCTGGCTGATTTTTGTCTCGCCTCTCTCAACCAACTGGAAGGAAGACAGAACTCTGGTCTCCTCTGCTCATTGCTATTTCCTTGGTGAGTGTCTGGCACATAATAAGAGCTCTGTGATTAATTTCTGAGCAAATATGTAAGTGAATGGGGGCTTCCCAGATGGCCCTAGTGGTAAAGAACCTGTCTGCCCGTGCCGGAGATGTAAGAGATGCAGGTTCGATCCCTGGGTTGGAAAGATGGAAAGACTGAAGAACCCACTCCGGGATTCTTGCCTGGAGAATCCCCATGGACAGAGGAGCCTGGCAGGCTACAGTCCATAGGGTGGTAGAGAGTCGGACACGACTGAAGCGGCTTAGCACGACACACACATAAGCAAATGGGCATTTTTAATTACTTTGAGTTTCTGTGGTGTATTCTTCACTGGGAGTCCCATGATGGATTCTAACATTTAGATGATATATGTTTAGCTTATGTACTTAACATTCTGAATGCTGAGCCAGCTACTTACTGGTTGTCACAGTTCACTTAAAAACATTAAGGGATTTGTTACCATGATCAGGTTTGTTTTAGACATTTATAGGTCAAGATTTTCACTGAATAGTGCCTCTCTCTTCAAAATATTTATAGACTTTGTGTCATCTGTCTTATCGTGTTATCACTTTATTTGCAGTGATAATTTAAAATTAGAAACTTCGTTTTACACAGCTGTTTATCTTGTATATAGCTTAGGTTTCCTAAATATGGACTGAGTAAATGACCAGAGATATAAGTGATCATGAGATGTATGACTTAAGCCTACAGGGAAATGTAACCTTTGTGTCTAAATAAACAGAGTTTGGGTTAAGAGGTCCAGGAAGTGAACCAAAACCTAGTCTAATCTAAAACAGACAAGTTATAATTAATGATATCACTGGTAAACCTGCTTGAATCAGGCAGACCTAATTATGTCCTGCTTCACAGTTATCACACAACTGTGATATCTCAAAGAGCAGACTCTATGTGCCAATATTACCAGAAAGTTCACTGTTCTCCAGGGCTGCCCACAAAGACTATTTCCAAAAACCCTGGAGGAAAACTCGTATTTCCCACAATTCCCTCTCATTGTTGCTTGCCTTCATGGCCATGCATCGGATTGTAGACAGATTTCTACAATCATTCCAAAACTGGATTGCCAGTTCAATGTTCCTGATTTTGCTTTGTTCATGGGCCTGTCTCAACGTTCCCAACCCAGCTACTATCATGCAGTAACATTTAAGGAACCATACCAAGCAACTTGGGTATCACAGAATGGCCACAGCCAACTCTCTCATCAATTCCCGCCTGTTCCTACATTGTGAAGATAGTTCACCTTCTGCTTTCCTTTCCCTGGTCCAGCAAGTAGAATTCCAAATCCCAAACCCTTCCCTCAGTTTCAACTGATGTCTTCATGGCGATGTCTGAGAGATTGAATTATTGGGCCCAGTTCTTCACCTCTTCCTTTGTCCATACCCTCTGCCTTATAGCTTTGCATTCCCTCTTATTAAAGTCCCTGCCTCTTGACTTGGGTTCCTCCATGTGTTTTGTTTGGGGTTGAAGGATGTTAGCAGCTGCAATGCAAAAATCAGCTTGGAAAGTGTTCATGTGGTTGGGCTTGCCGCTTGCTGTGCCTTTGCCATCACCATAAGAACGTATCCGGAAGAGCCCAGTGGGACCAGAGAAGATGAAAGACATGAGGGAAAGACCCAGAGCTGCAGAGCTGCAGTGCGAAGCAAAACCAACCCAGCTGACTCAGATCTGTGGGAAAAAAAACCAACTTCTGTTTCAGTCACTGCGTTTTGAGGTTTTGTGTTGTGCACCATTATTGTGGCAAAAGCTAATGCATTGAAGATGTAACTCCATGGTAAAGTCAAATATTGACATCTTTGTGCAAGGCAGTTTGGCTCCTTACGGCCCCTAGTGTCCCCATTCCAGAGTAGCATTTTGGCTTTACTTCTGCGTCATCAAAATGCATGTTAGAGTGCTTTCTCCAAATAAAAACTCTTCCTATAAAGGTGAATTTTTCCTCTTACTGTAGAGACAAACCAAAAACTACTTCTAAATGGCCACTTTTCCACCTCTGAAAAAAAAAAGTATAAACCTTGCTGAGCTCTACGTTCCAGCTGAAAAGTCAGATTTGTCAAAAAGTTTCAGAGAAGAATTGGTATTGGTGATGATTCTAAAAGACAGGATAAGATCTGAGTTGACAGATAATAGACTGAAAGATTGTTTAAGTAAGAAGTGAAATGAATGAAATGTGATGACTGGAAAGCACAAAGCTCATTCAGAACCATTTAAAATGTAATTTACTTTACTTATATCTATTTTATATTAATTATTTTATATTATTTTACATTATATGATTTGTATATATAATTTTTTCCCATTTATTTTTTTATTAGTTGGAGGCTAATTACTTTACAATATTGTAGTGGTTTTTGTCATACATTGACATGAATCAGCCATGGATTTACATGTATTCCCCATCCCAATCCCCCCTCCCACCTCCCTCTCTACCTGATCCCTCTGGGTCTTCCTGGTGTATAATTTTAAAATATCTCTAATTGTCAAAATGAAGATAATTTATTATTGAACTCAAAGACCAATCGATATTAGAACTTCTGAGGGTATTGAAGAAAGTACAAGTGTAGTGAGAAATTGCCCCAAAAAGAGCTCTGTTGAAAATGGTAAGTAGATACATTACAATGCCAGTGCAGTTTTTACTTTAATCCTATCATTCCCAATTCCCCTAGAAATTCCACTGAGATTTGCTTTACATCAGCATTCTTTATGTCATTAGTTCTTGTTTCTCAGACTTACCTTGAAGCATATTTGAATCGCATGGGTTCAGTATATTCCATCTACCACTTATCAAACTATTTACATTAGTTTGCATGTAGCAGGTGCTCAAAATAGTTTCTATTATTATTTTTAATTAACCCGTATTATTAGCAATGCCTAATCACATGGATTTATCATCTCAATAGCCCTGTGAGGGGGGTACCAAACTTAAGTCTCTTTATTTAGTTGAAGAAATTGAGGCATAAAGAGATTGAATGATTGAGAGATGAAGTGCAAGTCACACAGAAGTAAGTGGCAACACCATGACCCAAGTTCAGATCCACCTAAGATCAGCACCAATCAAGCAAATAAGCAAGCCATTTTGAATTGTACTGATACACATGATTTGAAAGACCATATAGAAACTACTATATGCCAGCCACACTTTCTGTTTTAGCCTATGGCCAAATATAATTGCAATGCAAAGAAATGTGCTGTACATTATATAAATGTATGTGTATGAATATATATATATATATATATATATATAGTTGATTTGCCTTTCTCATTTCCTGATGATAAAACTTGAAGAATAATTGTTTCTGTGACACATGAATTGTAAATGTATTTTTTTTTTCAATTTGCATTCTCTGGAACGCTCATTTACCCTCTTCAGCTTGGGAATTACAGTGCACTCATAGCTAGCAAGAGTGAGCTGCTGCTGTCTTAGTGCTTAAAAATCTCATAAAAAATTGAAATTCCCACCTTTATTCAAGCCTGTCAGGAAATCTCCCTATAGTCCTTTGTATTTGAAAATGCATTATAGTTTGTTTAAAGCACTGTGGGAAACAGTTTTACAGTTGCATATAAAATCATTTTGTGAGCTGCCAAATGAAAACTGGGAAAGTTCAGTGAATGGGGATGCCTCCTTCAAAACCTCCTGTGTGAAATGGAGGTGTCATGTTCCCTGCTTAACTAGCAACGTGGTTACTTTATCTCTGCATTTAACCCCTAACTACAAATTGGGAATTCTTTAAGACATACCCATTAGTTACAGTGAGACATAACCCATGGTAACTAGCAGAAAGGAGACAATGAATATCCCTCCAAAAGCTATCCTCACTCAGGAAGGGTTGAGAGTTGAAATGGAGCTGTATTGGAGCAAAGATTTTTATGCTGTTAAAATTAGGCTGGTATTAACCTAAACTAAACTAACTAACTAATTAACCTAAACTAAAACATTTTAAGTTAAGATGTTTATTGTAATCATCGGACAACCACTAAGAAGTTAACTCCCAAAATACAGTAAAATAAACAACAATGGCACCCTAAGAACATCTATTTAACAAAAAAGAAGGCAGTGATAGATCGAGCAAGGAATATATAAGATCAGACATGGAAAAAAATAGAAAGTGGCAACTGTAAATCTCAATTTGTCAGTAATTACATTAAATGTAAATAGATTAAACACTTCAATTAAAAGCTAGAGATTGGTAGAATGGGTTTAAAAAATATCCAATTACATGTGCTTACAAAAAACATACTTTATATTCAAGAATACAAACAGATTAAAGGCAAAAAAGATGGAAAAAATATACCATGCAAGCAATAACAAATGCAGAGCTGAAGTGGCTATATTAATATCAGAAAAAAACAAACTTTAAGACAAAGACTGTTAACAGAGATAAAAAATAGGACAAAAGTTTTAATCTATTGTCAATCTGTCAGGAAGGTATAACATTATAAACATAAATGCATCTGACAACAGAACACCAAAGTACATATATGCAAAAACGGACAGAACTGGAGGGTGAAATAGACAATTTAATAATCATAGCTGGGGAGGCTTCAACATTCCACTTCCAATAAAGGAGAGAATAGGCAGAAGGTCAAAACCAAAATGGAAGACTTGACCAACACTATAAACTAACTACCTAGACCTATCAGACATCTATGGGACATTCCAATCAACAGCAACAAAAATGCACATTCTTCTCAAAGTCACATGGAGCAGTCTCCAGGATAGACCACATGTTAGTCATAAACAGGTCTCAGTACATTAGAGAGGACTGAAATCATACAAAGCATACTCTCTGGCTGCACTGTAATTAAAGCAGAAAAAATATTAGGAGAGGATTTGGAAAATTCACAACTCACAACTAGACGGAAAATTTTAAAACACATTCTCCTAAAAAGCCAGTGGGTCCAGGGAAAATAGAAACTATTTTGAAAAAGTATACATCATGTTGAAAACTATGAGAGACAGCTAAGTCAGTGCTTAGAAGAAAATTTTATATCTCTAAAAACCTATATTTAAAAAGAAAGATCTCAGATCAATAACTAACCTTCTACCTTAGGAAACTAGAAACAGGAAGAGTAAACCCAAAACAAAACAGAAGGAAAAAGAAGAAAAGAGATGATTTTTCAAATGCAAAGAGTATTAGTGAGCTTTCTGTAAACTTTTAGTGGAAGTTTTCATTTGAAGAGCTAATCTCTGTACTTAAAAATTACCGTTGCTTGACCTGCCTCACAATTTCCCAGCTCACCACTCAGCTGGGAAACTGGGTCTGTGGGTAGACACTGTTTGCATGTGCCATACACTAGGATGTTGTCAAGATGGAAACCATCTATGCTGGTGGACGCCTCCAAGGCTGAATAGATCAAAATACTGTCTAACTCTAGGGAGGAGGAGAATTTTGATTGCCTGTTTGTTTGTTCATTTGTTTGCTAATGGAAAGGTAGAGCATAGCAGGGAAGGTTGTTCTCTTGAGGAAAGATTCCACAAACCCTATAAAATCAATGAACTGAACAGTTGACATATTGATCCAGACGACAGGCTTCCTCCCCTCAGATACTACATGACCTGTTATACTGAACAGTTGAGCACTTGGCCAACATGCGTTTAGGGCCAGCCCTATTCTGTTCTCACTAAACCAAAACTTTGAAAAGGAGATGTCTTGGGAACCTAGGAGAGTCAGTTACATTTAAAACACAACACATGACTAACAAAGATTAAAAACTAAAGTTAATACAGTAAGTCCCCTACATACGAGCCTTCAAGTTGCAAACTTTCAAAGATGTGAACGTGTATTTGCATAATCATTCACGTAAGTTAGTTCACCTGCCGGGCATACGTTGTCACATGTGTGCCTCCTCTATGAGTGCATTGTTCAGTTGCTCAGTTGTGTCCAACTCTTTGTTGAACCCCATGGACTGCAGCATGCCACGATTTCCTGTCCTTCACCATCTCCCGGAGTTTGCTCAAACTCACCGAGTCGATGATGCCATCCAACCAACTCATCCTCTGTCGTTCCCTTCTCCTGCCTTCAATCTTTCCCCATATCAGGGTCTTTTCCAGTGAGTCGGTTCTTTGCATCAGGTGGCCAAAGTATTGGAGTGTCAGCTTCAGCATCAGTCCTTCCAATGAGTAGTCAGGGTTGATTTCCTTTAAGATTGACTGGTTTGATCTCCTTGCTGTCCAAGGGACCCTTAAGGGTCTTCTCTAGCACCACAGTTCAAAAGCATCAATTCTTCTACACTCAGTCTTCTTTATGGTTCCAACTCTCACATGCATACATGACCACTGGATAAAGTACTGTATACAGTACAGTATTTCAGTATCTTTATTTCAGCCCAAGATAGCTGGAAGCAAGTGTAAAAGTAGTGATGATGTAGCTGCTACCGCTAAGAAGTGCCAAGTGACAATAATGGAAACAACAGTGAAATAATTGAGTGGGGCGAGGTGAAAAGATGGTAGACATCGCTTGTTCTTATACAGTATTACAGTACAGCACTATATAGCCGACTGTTGGGTACCTAGGCTGACTTTGCTGCTGTGAACAAATTGGACTTACAAATACACTCTTGGAATGGAACTCATTCACATGTAGGGGACTTACTCTATTTATTGATGGATTACTATGTCCCAAGCTTCCCACTGAATTATCACAGTAATTCCATAAGGCCGGTATAGCTATCCAATTATACAGATGAGAAAACAGAAGCTCAAAGAGGCAAGCAACTTGCCCAAGATGGCATTAAGTGATAGAACCTGAACTTGAACCAGCCCTGACTCAGAAGTCTTAACTAGGGCTTCACTGATGGCTCAGTGGTAAAGAATCTGCCTGCCAGTGCAGGAGATACAGGTTCAATCCCTGGTCCTGGAGGACCCCACATGCTGCAGAGCAACTGAGGCGGTGCCCCACAACTGTTGAGCCTGTGCTCTAGGGTCTGGGAATTGCAACTACAGAGCCCAAGTGCTACGAATTCTGACACCCACTCGCCCTAGAGATCATGCTCTGAAACAAGAGAAGCCACTGCAATGAGAAGCCCTTGAATCGCAATGAGTAGCCCCCACTCCCCACAACTAGAGAAAAGCTTATGCAGCAATGAAGACCGAGCACAGATAAAAAATAAATAAAATTATATGTATGTGTGTGTGTGTGTGTGTGTATCTATATATACATGAAAGGTTGGTAAACCTTTCAAAAAGGAGTCTTAACCACTGTAACTATGCCAGATATCACATCTGATATCAGACATCTCATATCAGGGTCTTAACTATCCTACAATAAAATCTCTCCTGTAATCTGACTTAGTAAAACATTCTGAACTTCACTTTGTTTAATTACTTTTGAGGATATTCACAGAAATGAGGAATCAGGCTATAGTTTCCAGTAGAAGAGAATTTTTTAAAAAAAATTTTTGATTGAGTAGACAGCAGTGATTTATAATTAGTCACTGGTTTATCAGTTGATTACCCATTGATGGGTGTTTCTGTAATAGTGAAGTGTGCTTGAAGTGAAGTAGCTTCCCCACTCTCCTACAATCTTATTTACCCTATAATTTGCAAAATAAATCATTTATTCAGAGGTAATAAATACAGAAACTTCACTATAGCCCCTATCTGATTTCTCTCAAATGCAGGATTTATGGAATCCAAGCTAACGATTTTAACTGAGAGGCTTTGCATTTCTGGCTTCTCTTCAACATAACTGTTAGGGGGAGGAAGGGGTGGCAGGGAGAAGACAGTCAGCTGCCAGTGTGACAGAGCGCACTGACTGCTTTCTGGAGAGAAAAATCGATTCCGGGGACATTTACAGCCTGTTCAGAAGCTGTCAGAAAGCCTGGGGCTGGCCTTGCCCTCTGGTCCTCCTGCCCCGAGGGGGCTCCAGGACAAGCTCACACAGAGCCGGCTCAGCACTCACCCCGACCTTGCACCCCCTCCCCTTATCTCACAAAGTCCAAGAGTCTCTGCTCCGGGAAAAGGTTGAATCAGCCTTTTCAATAAAAATTCATTCCCCAGTATCTTTCCAGAAGAAGTTAACTACTTTGTTGCCAAGAAAGACCTATGCCACATTTTGACAAAATAGTGGGAAAATATGCAAGTGTGTATGTGTCTCTTTGTTCTTTTAAGTCTTGACAAGGAAATCTGATAAGGGATGATGTAGGACTCCTGGTTTGCTGCTTATTTTTTATACCATTTCCTGCAGTCCGAATCTTTGCATTTTTCAGTTACAAGAGTAACCCAGTTCCTAAGGTTGTTGTTATGAAAGGTGTCCAGCATGTAGCAGATAATGGCTGTTCGGTAGAGTTCCTTGCTAGGGGGAACCGCTGCCCCCCAGTCTGGGCCCCCCCACTTGTGCTCCCACTGCTCCCAGAGGTAGAATCAGGAGCTTCACCTGCCGTGAGAATGAACACTGGCCCCAGACCCAAGTCACCGCTTCAGGAAAGGGCTTGATCCTTAACAGAAGTGGGATGTAAATGTCAGAGTCTTAGCTGGGGTTCCTTTGAGACCTAGCAGGAAATTCTCTTATTCTTTCAGGCCATTCTATCGGGAAGATCTGAAGTTAGCTTGTTGTTATTGTTTAGTCACTCAGTCCTGTCTCACTCTCTGCAACCCCATGGCTCACCAGGCTCCTCTGTCCCCGGGATTTCCCAGGCAAGAATACTGGAGTGCGTTGTCATTTCCTTCTCCAGGGGATCTTCCTGACCCAGGGATTGAACCCAGGTCTCCTGCATTGGCAGGGGAATTCTGACACCCAAAGTTAGCCAGCAGTCATATTTTTGAGCTCCATGCGGGAGCAGCTGTCTGGGATAAAATAGAGTGGTGATGAAACATGGAGGGAGGTGGAGTCAGTGGGGGAGACGATGAGGACGTTACCTGAGCCCCCAGCTTCAGCTACCCCTTGGGCCTGCTCTACCTGTGTGTTCCCAGCGATGTGAGCCAAACCATTCCTTCTGCTTTAGGCTACATTCTCCTTGTTCCAAAACTTTTCTCTAAAGAGTCCTAGTAAAGCTTCCTTCCATGCATATTCAAACACCTATTTCCCCCCTTTCCTGATTTAACGAAGTAGGATCATTCTGTACATCTTGCTTAATAATTTGCCTTTTCACTTAACGTGTCATTGGCACTTTTTTAGGTGGTACATTTAAAACAACCGCATTCTTTGGAGAAAAATAGAGCATGCCATATGAACACGTCGTTCCTCCATTATTTTTACACGGTTCATTGATGAGTGGACATTTTGATGGTTTCTGTTTTTGGTATTACAGCCTGCAATGTACTTCTTAATAAAAATAGGCACTTAGGTAGGCATATAAGATAAATTCCTGGCGATGGCACTTCTGAGTTAATCATTTCATGGAATTCTTCATAGAAATGGCCGAATTGTCTTCCAGGAAAGTCGTGTCAACACTAGGCTCATAACAACAGCATACGTGAAAGAAGCCCTTTTCCCCACATCCTCACCAAGATGTAGGGTGTTGTTACTCTTTTTAATCCTTTGCAGACTCTAAGGTAAATATATATCTCATTGTTTTCAGATGTGATCTTTAAATGCTAGTGGGTTGAGACTCCTTCCTTCTGCTTAATGGTCATGTGTGTTTATCTGAGACACACTTGCCTATTTTCTGCTGGGATCTTCATGTTTTCCCTGCTGATTTGTGACAGCTCATCATATATCAAGTATATCAATTCACTGCCTGTTAATAGCTTACCATTCTTTTCTAAGTCATCTCAGTTTTTAAAATTTTAATTGATGAAGTCTTCTGCTAGGCAGAAAATTTAATTTTCACAGAGCCAAATATATAAACACTTTGCTTTTATTATTCATTTAAAAAGCCCTCAATAATGTTATAAATTCACTCCTAACAAAATCTTTTATTATTCCAAATCTTTTAATAACAACCTATAAAGAATACAATTTTGTTGGATAGAAGATTGTGTGCTAGCACTTTCAGACTACTAGATGTAATTGGTAAAAATTTTGTGAGGAAATTACTATATGTCTCTTTTAAAACTATTCTAATTCAATGTATGTGGTGATTTTTCCCTCTGAAAAATTTGTTCATAGCCCACCCTTCAATTAAGTAATGATGAGTAAGGGTTGAGATGAGGGCTAACAGACTGGGTTCTAGACCATCTCTGACCATCTTGGTCAATGACTTCGGTGAATTTTGGCTCTCAGGTTTAAGGTCCTTCATCTGAAAGGAGAGGGTTGAATGAAATAAGCTTTGAAAAACCTTTCTAGCACCAAATTTCCAAGCATCTATAAATTCTTTGCTCATATTTTTATTTATTTAAATATTGTACTAAGTGATAAATCATTTTCTAATACACAGTAATTTGTATTCCATAGTTTTTTCTAAGGTTCTTTTTGGGGGGGTGGTCAGAGGAAGGAAATTATGTTTATTAAGTGCCTATCAGGTTCTAGGCACTGTACATATATGGTGTTACTTAGTTGTACACAACAAACTTTGAGATGGAAAATGCAAATCCATTTTACAAACAAGGAAACTATAGTCCACTGAGGTTGTGACGGAACAATTGGTGGGCTTATGAAAAAAACAAAATAAAATACACCTTGACCCTTAACCTATATATATAAAATTTAACTCAGTATGGCTCACAATCCTAAATGTCAGAGCTAAAGCTATAAAACTTCTAGAAGAAAGCATAGGAGAAAATCTTGGCGACTTTGAACTTGGCAAAGACTTTCAAACACAGCACTAAAAGCACAGAACCCAAAAGGAAGAATCCGTAAATGACACTGTATCAAAGTTTTAAAGTTTTGCTCTTCAAACAACACAGTTACAAAAACGATAAGTCAAGCCACAGCCTAAGCAAAAGTATTTGCAAGACGTATATCTAGCAAAGGAATTGTGTCTAAGCTATATAAAGAACTCATGACTAATTAACGAGATAAACAAACCAACGGAAACCGGTAAAATTTTATAAGACACGTCACTAAAGAAGAAATGTGGATGCTAAATAAAAACATGAAAAGAAGGACAACATCGGCATCCATAGGGGAATGCACATCAAGACCACAATGAGCATCACTTCACACGCATCAGAATGGCTAAAACGGGAAGAAGTTGACTGGACCAAGCCTTGGGAGGATAGGAAGGAGCCAGAAACCTCATACACTGCTGCTGGAGATGCGAAAGAGGACAGCTGCTTTGGAAAACTGGCGGTGTCTTAAAACTTTAAACATACACTTAACTATGACTCAAGAGAAAAGAAATCATATGTTTATACAAAGATTTGTACATAAATGTTCACAGAAGCTCTATGATAAAAATAAAAAACTGGAAACATCTTAAACAAGCATCAGCAGGTAAATGGGTAAACAAACTCTGGTAGATCCAAACAATGAAATTAAATAAATAGAAATATCTGGAGTAAGTAAGAATACATAGAATAAAAAGGAATAAATAATAATAGAAGAGAATAAAGTACCGATACACACAAAAGCATAGATGAATCTCAAAATAATTATGCTGAACGAAGTCAGAAAAAATAGAGTAGATATTGTATGACTCCATTTACAGACTCTTATAACAGAATCTGTAGTGACAGAAAGTGAATTAGTGGCTGTCTGTGGCTGGAGGATTTACAGAGGGGCAAGAAGAAACTTTGGTGGGTGACAGATGGGTTCACAATACTGATTAAGGTGATGGTTTCATGGATGTTTACAGCCAACAAAACATTAAACTGTACACTTAAGCATATGCAGCTTTTTAAGGTCTGTTTTATCCACTTTAAACTTGTAAAAGTGAATATATTCAGAGGGAATTTCTTTGATGCAGTATAACAGATAAATGCACTAGTACTGAAGACAACTAACATCAACTTCATTTATATAAAAGAATTTGCCAAGTTTTCAGCCTATTTTAAAGAAAGCTTTTAATGGACAGCTTAGTTACTTATGTATAAAGAAAACTTTTTAGTTAATCATTGCATGTTTATACCAGTATTCCCATGCCATATATTCCTTGCATTAAAATTTTTGATTAACCTCAGAATGACTTTCACTGATATCACCCAGAGTAGTGATAAATTAATCTCTTAGGCATAGAGAAGAATGTTGGGTGGTATCAACTTTTTTTTCATCTGGAAAGTAAAAAGTGCTTAAGATTCTTTACCTAAGAGGTGATCTTAGAATAATTTCACTCTGGTATTATTTGCAAAACCAATGTGTTTTTATTTTCTTAAAAAATGAAACTTCTTACCTATGATAATCAGATGTTTTAAACATAAACAGATTTTTAAAAACATAATCTCTCCCATTCTGTTGTTAAATTGATTTGTAAGCAAATACCTCATAATCATTAAGTCCAAATTAGAGCCCCTTCAAGGCAGCCATGCATGAGGACACACGTGTTGTTTCTTCTGCTGGTACTGCCCTTTCTCCAAACATTTTCAAAACTTTTTTTTGGTAGAGTAGTCTTTGAGCTAAAAGGAAAATTAGTCTTTTTATTATAGTTAAAAATTGTCCAAAATATTATTGCAAACTTTTTTAACCTACACAGTCTACCAGGGCTGGTTCCACATCACTTTAGACTATTTTCAAAACTTCCCCCAAATTAAATCCCCAAACAAAAATTTGCAATAATATTTTGCAAAAATTCTACTCTTACTAGACTAGACTAGTAGGTTGCTTGACTAATATCCTCATACAGTGGCATGTCTTTGTATTTTCAACAATAAAGAAACAAGGCATTTCATCTTTTACATTTAAAACTGTTATTAATAGATTCGTTCCTCATGGAGGAACCAAGACTTAAAATACATATACAATAATACGATGTTAATAAAAACAGAAACTATGAATACTAAGATTATTTTAGCTGTTATAATTTAAATATTAGAAAATGAGTTTTTCTTGATCCAAATTAGTGAAATCTTAAAAAAAGACTGTCTCCAGAGACTATCGTGTAAGAAGACTATGTCATTTTCAGACACATTCTGAAATTCTAACTCATTTAACAGTAGAATTACAGAATAAGGTTTTAATTAAATTTGTTTCTCAAAAACCTGTCAGATATCCATTTCTTTGGGAGACACTTTCACCAGTTAGCTGCCCAATTTCCCAGGTTGAGCTTTATTCATTACTATTAAGACTATTAGAGATATTAAGAATATTAGAGAGATTACATTTATTGCTTTTTCATCTTACCAGAAAATACAGGCTGTCTTGCTAGACTAAATGAGTATCTTTAAAGGCATGCAGTCATGACATCCCCACAACAATTTCAAGGAAGCTACTCAAAAGTACCAGTGATGTCACCAACAGGCATATCTTGCCTCTCCTTTAAAAGAAGAAATGAGCAAGTTAGAGCTGAAGCTACAAAGAATATGTAGTCCATTGGCATTGCTATAGAGGGGTTCAGTATGTCCAGGGCCCTGTTTAGATAACTAATCTGTGTGCTTACACAGACTGGGAGTCTTAGAAGCTGAATCCAGGCCACGGGATGTCTCAGCTGAGTCTTCTTGGCAGAAAGCTCTTTAACGTGATGCCCAAGCCTTTAACATAGCTAACTAAAAGCGCTCCGCTCACAGAATGATTAGAATGTTTGTTTTTGTGGCGAGTTCCTAACAAAGATTAACGAGGCTACAGTGACCACAAGCGTTGCAAAACCCACAAAATGTGGATCACCTCGCTCACAAGACGTTTAAGGTCTCTACGTTCTCTTCTTTTGGAACACAAATGACTGTAACTGGAGATCTTCACAAGGACGCTGAGACATCCTAATGGAGGCCCTTGGGGACTGATCGGAATGCCTAAGCTGTGAACTTGGCCACCTCGCCAGCTCCCATGGAGAGCGGTCCAGCCACCACAGCCCATTCTTTAAGATTTGCATGACCACTTTGACCTGCTCTCATGGATCCTATTCTGGTAAGTTGCAGGAGACCTTGTTTTTGTTGGTTTTATTTCGAAATGCAGCTTGCCCCAATAAAAATACTGGCGCTCATAGGCCATCCCAGACTAACACATAAAACTCATATAACCCAGGCTTTTGGATGTAACCTTTGCTCCTGAGGAAGCTTCTACCAATCACATCGAGCAAGAAGAGGAGAAACTGTTGGCATTGGAGCAAGTATGATTCAGGTTCAAATCTCAGATTTTCACATCACTGTGCAGGCTCACAGTGTACACAGCACCTTCATGCCCAGCCCTCTCCCCGTCTCTGACTTCATCTGTGTTCAGTGGGAAGTGGGCATAGCCAAGGATACAGCTGGCCTCCTCCTCACCAGGAAGTGACCAGTTGTACGTCTCCAGGAGGATCTCCAGCCAACTTTGCTGCCACTGCTAGGATGAGATCATACCCTGGTGGCACTTGTTTCTGAGCTGTGTAATCACAGAGTCAGTAGACATATATCTTATGTGATATGTGTAGATCACATCATTGACTGTAAAGCTCAATTTAAAAGGAGAAGGGTTCCCACCAAGCATGTGGCATCTCAAACTGACTTCTTAAAAGGTGATCTGGATTTGTATGTGTGCATGTGTGTGTGTGCTCAGTCGTGTCTAACTCTTTTGTGACCCCACGGACCATAGCCCACCAGGCTCCTCTGTCCGTGGGATTTTCCACGCAAGAGTACTGGAGTGGGTTGACAATTCCTTCCCCAAGGGATTTTCCTAACCCAAATCTAACCCAGATCTCCTGCATTGGCAGGTGGATTGTTTATCACTGAGCCAACTGGGAAGCCCTTTGAATTTGTATATTTGTGTGTATAACTCAAAGAGTGAGATCAGATTTTTGTGAACTGGTCAGAAAATCCCAGCCTAGGAGATGCTAAAGGAAGAATCATCAGAATGCCTCCTTCTTCACAAGTACCCTTTCAGAGTTGTTAATTTCCAATTCTAAGTATCAGGAAATAAGGGCCATTGGTGATTTTGCTTGAGTATCTATGCTCCAATAAATGGCTAGGTGATGTGTCAGCCTTTCCATCTCCCTTTCTTAACTGTCCTCAGTTCATACTTGATGCCAGCCCATGAAAGAAAGTTGCCTCCGAGAGGAAAACCAAAAAACCTTCCTGGGAAGCTCCTCCACCCAGAAACGCCTGCAAGCAGAATTTAAAGGAGACCCTTTGTCTCTGCTTATTTTTCTAGTGGCTGGGCTCCCCAGCCCCACTCCCTTTTCCCGTGGTCAGCACAAGCACTCTGGATGCTTCACAGAGCCTCACTTCACTGTCAGACACAGCCCGAAGGGCCCGCATCCCTGAAGGATGGGAGAGCTCAGCGCTCACAGCACTGAGCCCCTGGCCTTTTCTTGTCAGGGATGTGGCCGGAGAAAGCTGCGGGCCATGTACCTGCGTGGGAAACGGGGGGACCTCTTGCTGACTGGGCTCTCACAGCCTGTCATTGCAAAATGAAACTTGCTGTGCTCCTAATCCAGAGAGGCAGTGGGAATCTTCATCCATCTGCTGTTGAAGGCACCGTTAATGTCATATTGGATTAGGTGATAATAGTGAGATAAATCCTGTAACGACTTATCTCACCCACACCACGGAGAGAAGAGTGAAGCAGAGCGGGCTGGGTACCAGGCCAGAGGGCGGTGAGAGGACTGCTCCCCGAGCCACGTCCAGGTAAGGAGGGCGTTTGGTTCTCTGCCCGGATCACCACGTGGTCCCTCTCCAGGGGCCTCGTGGAGTGGGAGCCAAGTTTATTCCACCCAGTAGGACTGACTTTCTCAGTTGGTTTCTTTATTTTCTAGGTAAAACACACCTATAAGGAAATAACCTTCATTACTTGCTACCGCTGAGAGAGCCTGTCTCCATGACTGATTCTTTTTCCCAGTGTGATTCTCCAGAGTGAAGGGTGGAGGGCTGGACTGGGGTGAAGAAGGCAATATTTTCCTCTCACTTTGTCTCCCCCAAAGAACCTAGGAGAGAGGCCGGAACCCTACTCACTGTTCATTTAAAGAGGACCTATATGGTTTGTTGGGCTTCCCTGGTGGCTCACAGGTAAAGCATCTGCCTGCCAACGCAGATCCCTGGGTCAGGAAGATTCCCTGGAGAAGGAAATGGCAACCCACTCCAATGTTCTTGCCTGGGAAATCCCATAGACCGAGGGGACTAGTGGGCTGCAGTCCATGGGGTCGCAAAGAGCCAGATTAGCAGCTGAACAACAGTCTGGTTTGCTGCTCTTTACCCAGTAGAGCAAGCCCAGGTCATCACTCACAAGAAGGAGCTAGTGAGAAGGAAACCACGCTGAGCTTGTAGATGGGAATCCTGGCTTCAGACCCAGACTCTGACTTCACCAACCACGTGAACTTTCTGGACTTTGTGTCCTCGTTCATAACTGCAGAGATTCTCAGAATCTTGAGATTCTGAGAAAGGAAGAATCAAGTGAGAGGAGGGATATGAAAACACTTCATATGTGGAAAAAGAGATGTAAAAACATAAGGCTTTTATTACCGCCCACTAGTCCAAGGGTCCCAATCTGGTCATCAGAGGGGTCTGGAAGCTTATTTAAAAAGTATGGACTGTATAGGCCAGGGAACTCTGTTCCATGTTATGGGGGAGGAGTTTGGGGGCGAATGGATCCATGTGTATGTATGGCTGAGTCCCTCTGCTGTTCACCTAATACTATCACAACATTGTTAAATTGGCTATATCCCAATATAAAATTTAAAACATTTTTAATTAATAAAGACATCTGGAAAATGACCCAAAAAAGCATGGAATTCTGGGGCCAACCCAGACCTACCAAATTAGAATCTCAGGGGTAAGGCCTGGAAATCAGTACTTTTAGAGCTTTGTGAGCAATTCTGATGCTTAATCTGGCTTGGGTTTGAACTTCTTAAAGATGAGAATTGTGTATCTTAGTATTTTAAAAGACCTCCACACCTAGCACACAGTGTTTATATAACAAAACAGTGACCAAATGTTCTCTGTACAAATATTTATTGAGCACACACTGGGTGCCAAGTGCCAAGCAGCATGCTAGCCACCAGGAAGACACACACAGCAAACCCTGGCCCACACTGAACCTGGGCTCTGCCTGTTGGTGGGGTAGGTGTTAGATGCAGGCACAACAGTTTCACTGCAATATACCGGCTACTATCAGAGAGCTCAAGCCACTGAAGTGTTTTCAGCAGTCTTTTGATATGGTCTGATGTCCTTGAACTTGTCAGTCTTGCCTTGATGATTAATGCCTGAGAACATTCTATTTTCAATGCTTTGTTATGGGCAATATTTCCTGCAGAAAATAGTGAGAAGCATGTTGGGGGTGATTGCTAATGGAAATATGAAGTCTGAATACCAAAGGACATGCCATTAAAGGGGAGAATGAGTAAAGAGATCTTCTGGGAAGATGAAAAGAATTTTCAAAACATAAGGAGATTGCAAAAAGTTAAAATTCCACTATCTGTCTTGGGATGTGAAGAACAGCAGAAAGTTCTCAGTTCCACCCAAAATGGCCCATCAACCCCAGTGTCTGGCTAACCCTAACATAGCTGGCTGACCTGAGTTTTGCCCATCCCTTGAACCAAACTTGAACCCTATGTAAGTGCTGAAGTCATTTGGAAGATCATTTGAAAATATTTTCCTATCTTGGCCTCCTGGCTTGGACTGAGAATGCTCTGAGGAGGGCCCTGTGGAATCACAGCGGGGAGAGAGTGCTTTCTTTCTATATTTATACGTGCTTTTTTGATGATTTCCTTGCAAATGAATGATGAGCATTGAGAGACTCCTTGATTTGTACAGGGTGGTGTGAGCAAACAGTTTCCCATCAAGGCATTATGGTTGGAGAAGAAGCGCTGGATTCAAAGTGAGAAGCCATAGTTCTGGTGTCCTGCTCTAAGCCAGCCATTTGATACATGCTGCTAAAGGAAAGAAGGAGTGAATAAATGAAGGAAAGCAGGTAGGTGTGATTAAGACATCTCACGTGGGTTCTTTGGTTCATTGGTACAGAATCTGCCTGCCCATGCAGGAGACAGGGGTTCAGTCCCCGATCCGGGAAGATCCCACATGCTGCAGAGCAACTAAACCCACGTGCCACTTAGAGTCTTGGAGCCACAGCTCCTGAGCCCATGCGACCAAGAGTTGTGCTCTGCAACGAGAGAAGCCACTGCAGTGAGAAACTGTACCTCAACTAGAGAGTAGCCCCTGCTCACTGCAGCTAGAGAAAAAGCCCAAACAGCAACAGAGACCCAGCACAGCCAAAAATGAATAACTAAAATGATACAAAGAAAGACTTCACGACACATGAGACTAAATTACAGCAACCACAGAAATCAAGGATCAGGGGGTTACCATATTGGGGGTGTAAATGTATCCCAGATGCCGGGCTAGCAGTGGAAACTTGAGATGTTATAGCTCCTTCTAGGTGTTCACAACCTGAGACCCACTGAGCAATAAATTCAGAATTCCACAGGCAGCTGGTACAAGAGAGGTCTGATATTGGGTGTGCATTGGGGAGGGGTTAGGACTCTGAGTCCTGAAGAGAGAAGAGGTTTGGATAGACAGAAGAGAGGGGAAGAAAGCATATTAAGGAACAGGCTAAGCAAGCATACAGAAGTCTTAGAATCATGAGGATAACGTCTATGAGACAGCGGGCTGACCCAGATGATGGAAGGAGGTGCTGGGAGGTCACTGGGGAGCTGGCGGGCCTTGAAGTGGGCAAAGCAATGAGCGCTTGGTGTAGTAGAAGCTCAGGAAGGAACAAGCCACCACCGGAGGCTCTCGGGTGGAAGAGCAGTGTGCCCAGTGACGTCTCTGGCAGAGTGGGTACCTCCCACCCACCCCGGGATGACTCTTGCACCTTTGCTTGGCTGCTGAGGTTGAGGGAAATTCAGGGATCATGTCTGTGGCTCTCCAGGTGAGCAGGTCCCCAGACTGGCCCCTCCCATGCTCGCTTGTCCAAAAATTAACCAACATGATGGAGAGTAGATTACACACTCTCAAAACAAACCAAGAACCTCTTCCCTCTAATAGGATTCGCCAGATGACAGATGATGCCAATCCCTGTAATTACTTAGATACTTTAATTGACTTTCAGTGGCAGTAATAAGTAACTGGAGTTCAGGCTTGTAGAATTTCCTTCCTAATTGTGGCTGTTAAACTAGTCATTATAGGGATAAATAACACGCCACTTTATTTAAACCGTTTCCTCCGTTCATGCAAATTCCGGCGGAAGTGCCCCGACACTTGCAGGGCCTAGGAGAGCGGTTTGGGAGTGGGGGGCCGGCGGAGCAGCATTGGGAGGGCTGCTCGGGCTGGCTGGCTGCTTCATTTGAATTAACAAGCCACACGTTTCCAACACTGACGCATTTCCTAGTGCTTCGACTTTAAAAGGCTGGAGAAAGGATAATTGACCGCAGCTTGTCAGCACCAGCGATTTACTGTCATTAGTGCAAACTCAGATGAATTCTTTTAATATCATGGAATATAAAAAATGGGCGGCGAGTCTCCCTGCTCTGTAAGTTAAGACTACTTAAACAGCTTTTCACACTTGGGTTCTGCATTGGGATGTAAGGGAGAGAGGAAATCATAAAGGGCCCAGGAGTGGGAGTGGAAGACGGCAGTGGACTCCCTTGGCGGAAGTAAGCAAGAGTAGATTTCAAAATCTCGGATCAGATCCACGTCAACAGACCTCTCAGGGTTGCTTGTTTTCAGGGTGCCATAAAAACTAAATAGGGATGAAGCCACAGCCTGTCATACAGAGTGAAGTAAAAGGAAAACAAATATTGTATATTTACACGTATATCCCTGGTGGCTCAGATGGTAAAAAAAAAAATCTGCCTGCAATGAGTGAGACCCAAGTTGGATCCCTGGGTTAGGAAGATCCCCTGGAGAAGGGAATGGCTACCCACTCCAGTGTTCTTGCCTGGAGAATTCCATGGACAGAGGAGCCCGACAGGCTGCAGTCCACAGGATCGCAGAGAGTCCGACGTGACTGAAGCGACTTAGCAGGCACAGAGTAGAGATGCAGATGTAGAGACTGGACTTTGGACTCAGCCGGGGAAGCAGAGGGCGAGACAAATTGGAAGAGTGGCGCTGACACACATACACTTCTCCGGGGGATCTTTCTGACCCAGGGGTGGAACCCGGGTCTCCTGCATTGTAGGAAGACTCTTCACCCTCTGAGCCACCAGGGAAGACCCTGTATACGCTGCCATGTGCAAAATAGTTAGTGGGGGCTGCTGGATAGCACAGGCAGCGGAACTCAGTGATCTGTGCCGACCGAGAGGCGTGGGGTGATTGTGGGAGGGAGGCTCAGGATGCAGGGGATGTATGTGTCCTTATGGTTGATTCCCGCTGTTGTGCCCAGAAGCCAGCACAGCACTGTAAAGCAATTATCTTCCAATTAAATTAAAAAAAAAAAAAAAAAAAAGCAGACCTGAAGCTAATAAAAAAGCGAAATAGACATTCTTTTTTTGTTTTTAAGTTCTCAATATTGATTTCTATTTTCCAGGGTAGTATTTAGAAAATTCTATTAAAACTTGTCTTCTTTGTGTCTTGGCCTAATGGTAGAGAAAAAGAACTAGAAATAAAGCAAGGTAGATCTTAAAACCTTTATTACACCATAGACAAGTTTGGGAAGCCTGAATTTTTTTCATTCAGGGCCATGTAGATAGAGTCCCTCACATGTTCTATTTTGTTTTGTTTCTGAACCATCCATTCTTCTGAGGACGTGTAAAAAAAAACAGCCAGTGCCCAAAAAAGTCAAAGAATGCCTGGAACTGGAGCAATTTATTTTTGTTTTGCTTCCCTACAGTTCCTTTTGCAAAAATATTTGCTGCCTAACTCTCAGAACCCAAGGCAAGCTGCCACTGACAATTATCTCATTTTGATTTTGGGGAGGAGGGCTTTATGCCTGTCTGATCCTTGAATTTAGATTTTCTTTGCGGTCTGTCACCTTCCTCCACTAAGATACAAACATGTGGGCCTGGTTCCTGTTGTTCTATAACTGAAATGGAACTGATCTCACTCATTTCTGTAGGGCTCAGCACTGAAGGTGAATATCTCTGAATGATGTTGCAAATTACTATTACTTGACTGGCAGGTGGTAAATGCTATTTGTTCTTCCCCCCTTTTTCTTTCTCCAACATGTAACATACCTGAGAGGTGGAAGTCATAGAGCATCCCTTCTGAAAGGAGGGCACAGAGTTGTAACATCCAAGAGAGTATTTAGTTACTGGATACTTGATTGATTCCCTTTCACGGCTGAGTGTCACGGCAATAACATAGAGGGAGATGAACATTTCACTAAATGACCTCATTAGGAGCTACATCGTTTACACACATGAACCACAACCACAATGAACTTAAAGGCACTACAAGTCTCGGTCTCTCCTTGCACTGGTCCTTGGTCCAGGTCTGAAGCTAAGTGGTGTGGGCTTCTCAGGATCAGTGAGTGGTAGAAATTCCAGAGACGTAGGACCGCAAGGTCTCCCCGCAACTTCTGGTTTCTGATGTTTAGAGTGAGTTGTTGCTACATCTACATCCCATCAGTCTGGGGATGGCTCACCTCCAAACTGCTTTGAGAGAATCATAGTTTGAGTTTCCTGATTCCATTTTAAATATTCAACTGGAGGTGGGACAGCAGAGTCCCTAATCCCCTGGCTATTTGTCCAGACCTTGTGCATCTATGTTTCACAGAGAAGGGCATCATATTTATATTTAAAGACAAAAAAGTCATATAAAGAGAATAGACTTAGGGTGAAGAGAGAGCTGAGGAAGTGTAGTCAAAACTGTCAAAACCCAGTTATGGAATGTTAGCTCCTGCATCCGCCTGCCAATGCAGGAGGCTCAGTTTCGATCCCTGGGTGGGGAAGATCCCCTGGAGAAGGAAGTGGCAACCCACTCAAGTATTCTTGCCTGGAGAATCCCATGGATAGAGGAGCCTGATGGGCTATAGTCCATGGGGTGGCAAAGAGTCAGACATGACTGAGCACATACACACTCCGATCCCTACCAGACGGATAGTAATGGAACTACCTTTAACATGTGTGTGAAATGATGGCAGTCTTCATAGGAGAAAAAGAAAATGGCAAGAAACAGCGGTGTACCTGACCGGGCTGCATTAGCACGATGCTGTGTTGTTTAGTCAGGGCTCCTCCCATGCTCTCCAACACAGATTGGACCTAGGCCTGACCAGGATGACAGCACTTCCTCTTGAATGGATGGCCGCGTGTTCTTTTACATAAAATCTACATCCTCTGTCTCTGCCTCGTGTGTAGCTTTAACTGGCCTATCGTATGCCTGGTGGAGTGTCTGAGTCCAAGGCAGGTTGGAAAAAAGACAGCACAGCAGACTAGAGATGCTTGCAGAAGGGTTGAAAGTGAAAGTGTTAGTCACTCAGTCGTGTCTGACTCTGCACCACCATGGACTGTAGCCTGCCAAGCTCCTCTGTCCATGGAACTCTCCAGGCAAGAATACTAGAGTCAGTTGCCATTCCCTTCTCCAGGGGATCTTCCCAACCCAGGGATCAAACCCAAGCCTCCTGCATTGCAGGCAGCTGCTTTATCATCTGAGCCGCCAGAGAAGTCCTTGCAGAAGGGGTGGGAAGAACAAACTCAATTCTGGTCATGCCCATGGTAGAGAGTGTACAAAATGGACTTACTTTAGCTCTAGCACCAGGGTGTGGTGGGGGGAAAGGGAACATTTGCTTTTTGTTTTCACATCTATCTATCTATCTTCCAGTTTTATTGAGATACAACTGACAGACAATGCTGTATGAGTTTAACATGTACAACATAATAATTTGACCTACATACATCATGAAATATTTATCACAATAAGTTTGTGTGTATGCGTGCTGAGTCGCTTCGGTTGTGTCCGACTCCCTGTGATCCCACGGGCCATAGCCCACTGGGTTCCTCTGTCCATGCGATTCTCCAGGCAAGAATACTAGAGTGGGTTGCCATGCCCTTGTCCAAGGGATCTTTCTGACCCAGAGATCAAACCTGAGTCTTTTATGTCTCCTGCATTGGGAGGCAGGTTCTTTACCACTAGTGCCACCTGGGAAACCCATCACAATAAGTTTAGTGAACATCTATCATCCCATATAGATATAAAATTAAAGAAATTGAAAAAAAGTATTTTTCCTTGTGATGAGAACTCAGGATTGATGTTCTTAACAACTATCATATATAACATATGGCAGTGTTAATTATTTTTTTAATATTGTATATTATATCCCCTGTACTTATTTACCTTGTAACCTTTAAATTTAAATATGGCAGCTTGCCACTCAGAGTTGTTTAACATCTCTCTCCAGGGATGGCTTGTCCCATATGACAGGTTATAAGACATGTTTGAAATTAGAGAGAGATGCTGGGAGATAGGGAAGGGGAGGGTGGGAGGGAAGGAGAGGAGAAAGAAAGGAAGGGGAGGGAGAGAAAAGGAAGGAAAGAAATGAAGGCTGGATTTTGTTTCTATAGCTGTTTTACTTTTTACTATGGATGCTAAATAACCTGTGCTGAATGTTTCATCTGGTTGGGTCCTAATGAGCACGTGCACTCCTGAATCTGATAGGCGTGTCGTACGTGGGCATGCTTTCCTGGATGTCATCCGCCTTGCAGAACGCGCCCCTCTTCACTGTCGACTGCACTCCCCTGACAGCTCAACTCGTTTTTCTGGGAATAGCGAGACCACCAAGCACCAGCAGGCTGACCCTGAATATTGAGGAAGGTGGGGGGGAGGTGGCAAATATTAAATCCTAACAAGACAAGGCTGTGTGTGGAGAGACACCACTGGGAAAGCGCCAGGTGGTTCCCACAGTCACAGGTTCCCCTGATTTCACCGCCTCACTGGGTTTGTGTGCACAAAGGGAAGCTGCAGTAACTGGACTTGGCCCCTGAGATGCTGTGGTATGGATTTTGATGATGGCTATTAACATGTTTCAGTTTGGCCTTAATATCTGTGTGCCCCCTATTGTCCTGTGTTTCCTCTCCCCTCCCCAAATTTAAACAGCTTCACTTTCATCCTCTTGCAAAGCAGTTCGTACAAGTGCAAAGAGGTATAAAGCAGTAAGGAAAAATAACTGTTACCCTTACTGTCAGTAATAACACCTTTAATATTTTTCTAGATATTTTTCTGTGCATATATACACACAAACACACATAAGCACAAACATACATACGTTGTTTCAAAAACTTCCTTTTTTTATTTAGAAACATACATGTTCAAATTCCCATGCCCATAACTACATTCTACAGCTTTCTCTCTCTCTCTTTTTTTTTCTTCTATTTTTGGCCTTGCCTCATGGTATGTAGGACCTTAGTTCCCTGACCAGGAATCGAACCTATGTCTGCTGCAGTGGAAACAGAATTTTAATCCCTGGATCTTGAGGGAAGTCCCTGGTTTCTTAGTATTAATCATGTGCTGTGCTATGCTTAGTCGCTCAGCCGTATCCAACTCTTTGCGACCCTGTGGACTGTAGCCCAGGGGGCCACATGGGATTCTCCAGGCAAAAATACTGGAGTGGATTGCCATGCCCTCCTCCAGGTGATCTTCCCAACCCAGGGATCGAACCCAGGAGTATTAATCATACAGCTTCTTTTTTCATTGTTTTAAAGTACTTGTGGATATATCTTTGGATACTTTTATAACATCTTTAGGATACATCTCTAGAATTGCTGATTTGAAGATTAAAAACATTTGAAATTTAGCTATGTTCTGTATCACTTATAAAGTCGTATTAGTGATAAGTATCATGGATGAATCTATGGTGGATTTTTTTTAAAGGATGTTTATATATTTATTTCCTGCCTTTTCATGATATAGAAAAAAATATCTAATGACAATGTAAGACTCTTTTAGAGTCTTTTAGAAAAGTCAGGTTATAGTCAGATGATTATTTTACCAAGTCAATTTTCCTTTGACAGTTTCTGGGTTTTTGTTATTATTTGCTGCTAAGAAGTAAAATCATTTACAGTTATTTCTTTAAGTTCCTATGTGATTTTCAGTTATAATTTTGTGGTTTCATGCTAATGATGTTGTGTGGGCATGGTGACTCTGGGGTAGCGTGTAGGCAGACATATGTGGTTTTGGAGTTTTGGTTACTAAACAGCTAAATGATGCCTATGGCCCTTGTACTGTGAATGCAATATGAATGCACAGGACAGTTCATCCCCATTCAGTGTGAAAATGGTACCCAACCCCTTGGCCATCAGCCAGCAGTGTGTCTATTCAGGCCTGTGTGTGTGTGACAACTGTGCCAGGAAGACACAAAGTTTGTATCTAAGTTTGTATCTAAGATACAAAGTTCTTAGACCATTGCTAAAGAAACATGTCCACAGTCAGATGAAAAAACAGAAGACAGGTGAACGGAGGGTGCCACAGTGAATGGGAAGGGGGTAGGGAAGGAATTACTGTGACGGAAAGGTATGAGAAACCCTGGGAAAATGTGCAGGAAATTAGGGAAAGTACTGCTTTTCCCAGAAAAAGCCATCATATCTAGGCTTTTTAGACATTAGCAAAATAATCAGATTAAAGTTGAAGAAACATAGTCTCAGTGGCAAAACTAAAACTCAGAAGCAAAACAAGCAGTTCTATCATTCCAATGAGTTTGGTTTTCATGGATTTAAATATATGTGTGTGTGTACGACTGTGAACTTGCATAGAGTTCATTGTTGAGGAGCAGGAAGGCATATATCACAGCATCTGATATATTGTATCATGAAGCTCAGTTCTTTAAACACTCAGTCATAGCCACCCCCTCTGGGTGCAAGCAGAGACTGAGAACCAGTTCAGCACTGCTGCCGTCAGCACCGGTATCTGGACCCTTCATTAATATTTATGGCATCATAGACTAAGCATAGACCCCTCCACGACTCAGGCAGTCAATGCTGTACTCTGAAAACAGTTTAGTCTTGGCTTTTAATGTCAAAGTAAAAGATTCTAAATGCTTGCAAAAAAAAAAAAAAGTGCCTCAAGTAAGATACAGTTCAGTTCAGTCGCTCAGTCATGTCTGACTCTTTGCGACCTCATGGGCTGCAGCATGCCAGGCTTCTCTGTCCATCACCAGCTCCTGGAGCTTGCTCAAACTCAGGTCAATCAAGTCGGTGATGCCATCCAGCCATCTCATCCTCTGTTGTCCCCTTCTCCTCCTGCCCTCAATCTTTCCCAGCATCAGGGTCTTTTCCAATGAGTTGGCTCTTCGTGTCCAGTGGCCAAAGTATTGGAGCTCCAGCTTCAGCATCAGTCGTTCCAATGAATATTCCCAGTTGTCAAGTAGTATACCCAGGCAAGAATATATTGACTGAAACAGTTGGGAGGCTGTCCTTGAGATTCTGAATATTCCTAAAATGTGGTGAAACCCGATGAAGATGTTTCAGTCAAGAAGCAACATGGTTTGTTTTTTCCAGAGCTCACTTGCTTTCCATGTGAAGGATTCGCTGGAGGTGAGAGATATTGAGGTGGCTTCTTGCCAGGTATAAGAGAGTATCATCTCATTGAACTCGCAAATTCAGACTACTCTGCTCCTCAGTCAACCAGAAAAGGCCACAAGGTCTGTGGCCTGTCCCTAGTTAGGCCTGGCTTTTTCTACCATCTGTCCGGATTATCCTAACTTGTCCTCTGTGGTTCTTTTCTGAGGTAAGACTCTCAATCTAAACATTTAAATGGGACAGGCATGTGGGACCATCTGTCAGTCTTCTACGCTGGTTGGAGCAGAAAGAGATAAGAGGTGGGTGGGAAGGCGAAAAACTGGCCCCCTTGGGCGGTCATCTGCCTCCAATGATTTAAATCCCTTCAGGATAAAGGGAGGAAATTATTAAGGACCAGACATGCTTTCAAGACACAGGATCCATAAAATCATGGAAGTTTGGAGCCTAAGAGACCTCAGGGAGCTGACCTCTGGTTTTCAGCAGGGTTCTAGAAAGGGTATTAGAACTTGAAATAGAGAGCCTGGTGGACTTAGGACCGTTTGTGTGACTTTAGGGAAGTAACTGACAAACTCTTATCCATTAATTAAGGACAATAACACCTACCTCTCAAAGTTTTATGAGAATAAATTTTCTATGTGAAGAGCATAGAATCATGTGCAAAACAGCTACTCTTTCAGATCAAGAAACTGAGCCACAGAGAAGCTGAGTGGACATGCAGAAAGGTGGTTAGGTCTCCTCCCAACCCTGACCTATGAAACCTATGGCTTTTCTAAGTCTGTGAGCATTACCAACCTGACATTTAATGACAATGGTAAAATCTTCTTTCAGGCCCTGTGTTCTCATGTTCTCTGAATTTTAAACATGCCTCGATTTCAAACAGCAGATGCCATTGAACCCTGCCTGTCAGTCTTGACTTAGGCGGTGAAGACTTAGGGTGGGTTTTTAGCTAGCATTTCACAAGCTGCTTGGGGGTGCCTTAGTATCTCCGAGTCTCTTGAAATCCCTCTGTGGTTGCGTCTGGAAGGAGTCCCGGTGCTGACTTCACACGGGTGTGTCAGCACTCGGCCTCCCTGATTTGCCGTTTCCTTTTCACTGTTGCCAGTTAAAAATGGCTGTCTGCTTGTTGAGGCAGCCATTATGCTCATTATGAGCAACTGAGCAAGAAGATGGGTTGATCCTCTTTACTGATTCACCCTTTCACCATCAGCCTGGTCTCTTCTTACCCCGTGCAGACCTACCCTTTCTCTCCCTCAAGCCATGGTCTACTGGACATGAGACAAGTTCTTCAGTAAGTCCAGTGGCTTGATTGCATCAACGCTGGAGACGCCCAAGATGCCTGTGAAAAGGATTAATTGCGAGAATGGGAAAGTAATTGTATTCTGGGAATGACTTTTTAATAAATGCTCACTGAAAACAATTTTTTTCCTGATGATTTTATTTTCTGCCTGGACGAGACTCCTATTTTGACTGTGTTTACAAAGCTCCGACTGCTTCCCTGACCGACAGAGCTAGTCACTGATGGCTGGACCTTCCACACTGCAGCCCTGGATCTGATTATCTCAGAGTGGGGATGACTAACCCCCACATCTCCAGTGTCCAATGCAGACTCCCTTCTACCCTGTTCTGCTGCCTTCCCTGTCATGATGACAATAACAAAAACAGCAATAACTATAGCTAATACTTATATTAGAGTTTCCTATATGCAGGGCACTTTCCTAAGCCCCATACCAATATTAACTCACCTAATCCTTACATACAATCTACTTTATAATCTCAAGGAATCTGGGAATAGAAAACTGCTGGTCAGAGCTGAGATAGGGTTTGCTGTCAGATGGTAAGGACTTTTAGTACCAAACAATGGTTCTCAACATGGGGGGAAGTCTGACAATATCTGGAAACATTTTTTACTGTCTCAACAGGGAGGTAGTAGAAGCATCTAATGGGTAAAGACCAGTGCATGTGCGTGTGTGTGTGTGTGTGTGTGTGTTCATCCGCTCAGTTGTGTGTGACTCTTTGTGGTCGCATGGACTCTAGCCCACGAGGCTCCTCTGTCCATGGGATTCTCCAGGCAAGAATACTGGAATGGGTTGCCATTTCCTCCTCCAGGGGATCTTCCTGACCCAGGGATAAACAAGCACCTCTTGGGTCTCCTGCATTGCAGGCAGATTCTTTACCAGTAGCACCACTTGGGAAGAGACCAGGGATGCTGCTAAACATCCTACACTGCACAGGCCAACCTCTCCCCACCTCCCCAACCACCTGCAACAAAGAGATATACAGCTCGAAGTGTTGCTAATGCAGATGCTGAAAAACCCTCGTGCCACATTATTTAAATGCTCTTATCCAGATTGCCTAAATGCCAATTCTGCTTCTGTAACTTACTACGCTGGGTCTTGGGCAAGCTGCTTAACTTTTTATTGCCTCAGTTTTCCCAGCTTTGCAGTAGAAATGACTAGGGCATGGCAACCCACTCCAGTATTCTTGCCTGGAGAACCCCATGGACAGAGGTGGGCTACAGTCCATGGGGTTGCGAAGAGTCGGACATGACTGAACTGACTTGGCACGTGCATAGTAGTATTAAGTCATGGTGCTGATGTTATGATGAGATGTACTAATACATGTAAAATGCTTAGCTCAGTATCTGGCATGAAGTAAAGGCTCCCTGGGATAGCTCCCATTTTTATTATTTAGAGCCTTTCTGGCCTTAGGGAGACAAATTGGGTTTCCCTTTGTCTTGAAAGAACACCTTCAGTTCATGCCATCCAAGGGAATAGCTTTTCTCCATCTTCATACTAAAAACAATGTCCTATCTTAGCCTACTAGGAAGTGCAGGAAAAATGATCTTTGATTTGTTTCAGTGAGATAGCTCTCTCTCATCTCCCCCCCCCCCCCCCGACTTTGTTTTTACAAAAGAAAGCCAAGGCTCTCTTGCACTTGCATTTTCTTGCTCTGCTGGCTCCACGCCCACCTACCATGACTTAGATTGTGTCCCTTGCTCCCCCTGCCTTCTCAGGCCATGTGCTACACTTAGTGAGAAGGGAGCCTCACTAAGATGGCTGTGAAAGAGTCAACATCCCCTCCAGGATGGGATAATCTTGCTGGAATTATCCAAGCACTGAGTTTGAGAGAGGTTCCCTGTCTTACCTGAATTATCCAGCCAGTGAGTAAGTGAGGACTTCATATAGCCTCTGACCTCCCACTTCCGTGTTTTCTCACTAGGGGAGTGTCAGGCAACGACGCCTATATTTCAGGTCTTCAGGGTCTCATGAAATTAACTTTTTGTGTGTGTGGTGGAAGATATAATTTGAATATAAGTTGGGACCAGATTACAGCTCAAACTGGCTAGGCATCTGTGAGTTGGTGGAGCAGGCCTGCTAGAAGATTCTACAGGAAGAGGGAAAGCTTCTGCTGGAGGGAACAGGAAGCTTGGAAAGCGTGCCCTGGAGCTGAAATTTCAGGCTTCTAGGGAAGGGTGGTAGTCCTGAGAATGGAACGGTGTTGATCACAGAGTTCATGAAGACGAGTCCTCTCTGAGCCCAAGGAGTTTATGTGTGAGTTGTGTGGTGAGCAGGGAGTAGATTTGGAAGATTTGTTTCAGGAAAATTTTGCAAAACTTTGCGCCCAAGGAGCACAGCTGTGTGTCTACCTAACAGAATGTGAACGAGAACAAAACACCAAGAGGCTTGGCAAGTCGCGGTTCCTGGTGTGGGCGCTGCGGGGAAAACGTCTGTTCCGGGAGGCATGGCAGAACCGTCCGGTGTGGGGGCAAGATGGCAGAGAAATGGGAGGGTCCACTGGGGCGGACAAGGTATCCTCCCTCAAAACTCACTAGACATTTCTAGGAAACACTTCTGCAGGCAAAGCCTGCGAGTTCTGATTTATAATGTGACTGCATTGGTGTATATAGGCCTGAGGAAATGGATGTTCTTGGAAATTTCCCAAATATTTTGTTACCTCAAAATGCTAACAAATATGGTGGTTTGTTATACTTTTATTTAAATCCTTCAAACTGGCATTTGCCTGTGGCATGCATTCTAGACTATTACTTTCACAAGTCTGCAACACATTGCTAGAAGTAATATACTTATGGAACAGCCTGAAACCCTGGATGAATGCTTCCAAGATGTCATTTATGAATTACCTCAGTATTAGACAAAGCATTCACAGCAATCAAAACACATTAATTTTAAACAATGTTCTGTGTTTTAGACCACTGTCTATATTACACACACACACACACACACACACACACACACATATATATAAAACCTACTAAATTCATGTTGAAATAGTTTTAATACAATGGAGGTCCATAGAAATGTCAGGCAAAATATAACTGCCCAAATTACAAGGTAATTGGTAAATGTTTGAATGGCAGCCCAAGGTTGGATTTTAAAAAGACAGGAAGGTACTTCCCCAAAAAAATCCAAACTGTGAAGCAAAGACATAGTTTGGAATTCCATCCACTTGGAATTCATTTATTCAGTATGTTGACTGCCTATGGTTGCCTGGCAGAGATTAGGCAATGGAGGTAAGGGGGTATTGTGAATCTATCAGGAGTAGATTGGTGAAGACAGTTAGTGTACTAGTTATCTATTAATACTTAACAAACCATCTCAAACTTAGGAGAAACAGTAATTCTATTACCTCTTACAATGGCCCCAGTGGGTTGACCGGGTTCTTATCTCAGAGTCTTTCATGTGGTAGAGAAGGTGGAACAAGCTGAATCATTTGAGATGACTCTACTTATCTCAAGCGTTGGCAGGGTTGCCTGGAAGGCTGAGATGTCTTTCTATATTAATATGTTTCACTTTGGGGCTAACTTCGGCTTCTTTAAATAGGCCTCTTAAATCTAAATCTCAAGAGTGGAAGAGCAAAAGTAGCCAGATGTTCCAAAGGCTTAGACCCAGACTAGCATAGTGCCAATGATGTCTTGGTCTATTGGTTGAAGTGGATCACAGGGTCAGCCAGATTCAAAAGTCAGGGGCTATACAAAGTTGTGATTTCTGGGATATGTGGCTCATGGGGGGCTGTCTCTGGAGCCTGCCTACCGTAAATAGCCAAAGTAATAACATCAGAGACAAAAGATAGGGAAAGTGAGCTCTGAGCTAAGGCAGACGAAAAGAGGTCATTCATAGATTGATTAAAGCATATTAACTATTAAAAGTGTAAAAAATATGCCTGCAACGCAGGAGGTGTGAGTTTGATCCCTGGGCTGGGAAGATCCCCTGAAGGAGGGCATGGCAACCCACTCCAGTAGTCTTGCCTGGAGAATCTCATGGACAGAGGAGCCTGGTGGGTTACCAGTCCATGGGGTCGAAAGAGTCATACAACTGAGCATGCATCAGTTATCCCCAAAGGATAAAAAGTTATACTCATGCTTTAATAGGGATCTTTTTAAATCCTGAAAGATTTGCTGCATGACAAAGAAATGGATGAGAGTGATCTTGGGTTTCTAATTATGCTACACCAGAAGAGAAGGAGGGCCTTATTCATTTGGAAGGGGTAGAAGAAGTCAGAGGAGAGCGCGACACTTTAATGCAGAGAAAATCTTGAAGGGCGAGGCTGTGGAATTCGTACTGAACGCCCTTTGTTTTCCTGGGGTAGTTAGGAAAGTGAGTGTTTGCTCAGGGTTGAGAAGAGCAGTTAAGTGTGGCATATGCTGTGGAAAATGGAAAATGGTTCCCGATGAAGGACATGGTATGCTGAGAAGCCCTGAGCCCACCTAATGCTGACCCATGACCGTGTCGCGTGGCCCATTAGCAGAACTGTATGGTTTCCTTCTGTAGCACATTTGAAAGAGGGGACAGAAGCAGAAATCAGTAGCTAGGTCTTCATGAAAGAACAGATTGTGAGTGTTGGAGGTATAGTCCTGTTACTTTCTTCAGGAAATACTATAGGGAGACAGCTTGAGGATCTTGTAAGCATCATCTTTGTTTTTTTTTTTGGCATCCTCTCTTTCACCTTCCATCCCTCTGCTACTTCCATGAGGAGCACTCTTGCTTGGTACACCTTCCTCCCCTACCCCTTCCTCCCCTTCAAAATAAATCCTACACATAAGATACGGCCTCTAGGACTCATTCTAGTTGAGTTCAAGATGGAAAGGATACTTCATAATTTATTTATTTCTGCAGTCTTTCCATATCAGTAATTTATAAAGTTTAAAAACTAATTTATGTAAGTAATACATATTCATTATAGAAAATTAGAAAATACAGATGAGCAAATGACTCTTGAGAGTCTCTTGGACAGCAAGGAGATCAAACCAATCAGTCCTAAAGGAAATCAACTCTGAATATTCATTTGAAGGACTGATGCTGAAGCTGAAGCTGCAATACTTTGGCCACCTGATGCAAAGATCTGACTCATTGGAAAAGACCCTGATGCTGGGAAAAATTGAGGGCAGGAGGAGAAGGGGGCAACAGAGAATGAGATGGTTGGATGGCATCACCAACTCGATGGACATGAGTTTGAGCAAACAGCTGGAAATGGTGACAGGCAGGGAAGCCTGGCATGCTGGGGTCACATGAGTCTGTGGGGTCACAAAGAGTCAGACGACATGACTTAGCAACTGAACAACAACAACAAGATGAGCAAAAGAAAACTGAAAATTACGTTTTTCCCAGAAATAACTGTGTCAATGATTTGACACAGACTGCAGCTTTTGTCTTACACGTATATACAGTTGTCTTAAGTAAGTGGTAGGCATGATCATATTCAGAACTAGCTACATAATTTGGGGGGCCCAGTGTAAAATTTGGCTTCGCAGATGGTGCTAGTGGTAAAGAACCCACCCGCCAATGGAGACATAAGAGACACAGGTTCGATCCCTGGGCGGGGGGGTGGAGATCCCCTGAAGAAGGGCAAGGCAACCCACTCCAGTATTCTTGCCTGGAGAATCCCATGGACAGAGGAGCCTGGTGGGCTATAGCCCATAGGGTTGCAAAGAGTTGGACATGCCCGAAGCGGTTTAGCATGCACACAGTGTAGAATTATAATATAGGTCTCCTGGTTCAAATGTTGAGAATTTGAGATGTTGACAGAAGACCATTAAATCAATTGTGGGTCCTTCAAAGTGTGGGGCCCTGTGCAGCTGTGCAGGTTGCATGCCCATGAACTCAGCCCTGCTTCTCCCTTCATCTCAAGCATAAACAACTTACTGGCTGCAGGACTTTCTCCTCCCTTCCCTCCTCCTGGCTTTCAGGGAAGCTCTGGGGCTGCCAGAGTGTTTGCAGCTACAGATGTGGTTAGCCCATCCCAGGGACCCTCCTCAGGTTTCATCCTCAGCAACATGTAAAACAAGTAGTTTGTTTTACAGTATTTTCCATTTTCTCCTTTCAGTTCATGCCACCTTCCCTTCAGCCGCATCTCCAAAGGTGCCAGGCTCTCCTACAACTCCCTGGGGACTCAGGTCCCCAAAGCCATCCGGCCCAGCAGACAGAACGAATTCAGTCACAGAGGATTTTGACCCCCAAAACCTAACAGAATTGGCCTTGCTCTGTCTCAGGCATGTCTGGAACCTGTCCCCCTTTTTTCCTCTCCCTGTTTCTACCTTTTGGCATAGGAATGCTTGTCATATGTGTGTCCCATTGTTGTATTTTGGGAGCAGATAACTTGCTTTCTAGGTTTCACAGGTCAGGAGATGGAGAGAAATTTTGCTTGAGGATGGACTGTGCCCAGAGTGTCACTCATACTTGATTTAAGATGATTTAGGAGATGAGATTTGGGATCTGGGGAGTCAGTTATATTTAGAGGAGATTTTAGACTTAGAATTGATGCTGGAATAGATTGAAACTCTTAAGGATCTGAGAGGAGGTGCATGTGTTTTGCCCAGGAACAGATGTGAGTTTTGGAGACACCAGAGGGTATACTATACTGAGCTGAAATGTGTCTCCCCAAAAGATACAGTCAAGATTTAACCCCTGGTACTTGTGAATGTGACCTTATTTGGAAATAGGGTCATTGCAGACATAATCAAGTTAAGATGAGATCATACCAGCTTAGGGTGGACCCAATCCAATGACTGGTATACTTATAACAGGAGGGAGATATGGACATAGGAAACACATAGGAAGAAGTCCCTGGAGACAGATATTAAAGTGATGCAGCTACAAGCCAAGGGACACCAGCGATAGCTGGCATGCTCAAGAAGCTAGAAGAGAAGTATGGAAAAATTCTCCTTTTAGAGCTTCTAGAAGGAACCAACCCTTATCAACACTGTGAATCCAGAACTCTAGCCTTTACAACAGTGAGAAAACAGAGAAGATGTTAAGCGGATAGGGATACAGTATCACTTATGATCATTTGAAAATGATTACTATAGCTAAGCATGACAAAGGGACTTTAGGGGAAGAAGAGTATTGGTAAGCAGACAAGTCATTCCCCTGTGACTTACTCACTGGCCCATGAGAGGAGATGCTGGTGGCTTAGACAAGGGTTAGGGACTTCCCTTCTGGCTCAGATGGTAAGAATCTGCCTGCAATGTGGGAGAACCAGGTTCGATCGCTGGATTGGGAAGATCCCCTGGATGGCCACCTTCTCCAGTATTCTTGTCTGGAGAATCCCATGAACAGAGGAGCCTGGCGGGCTATAGTCCATGGGGTCACAAAGTGTTGAACACAACTGAAGTGACTAACACACACACACACACACACACACACACACACGAGAGGCATGACATTAAAATAGGATTAATATTTCTTAAGCAAAATTCTCTTAAAATTCGGTTAATTCTTTTTAAAACAACGAGCCCAAGGGACGTTGTTCCTCTGCTCTGCCTCCTCACCTGGACTCTCTCCCCTGACACTGCATCACTCCCACGTCTCTGGGAAGCAGCCGGCGTCCCCAGGTAACCGCTTCCTGGTAAAGCCAGTTCTCTCATCAGATGCAGACCTCTGAGGCTGCAGAGTCAGGGCTCATCTGCCCACAGCTGGCTGGCACTTCACACCCCAGATCCTCAGGCTGCCTCCTTGGGGCCTCCAGCCTTTCCCCTCCCAGGAAGAGGGGCTGGCTCTTGTTTCTGAGGCCCTCCTGGAGAGGAAGAGCAGGGAGAGTGGGGAGTATTGTTAGCTTTGTCTTATTAATAAAATAGGGTCAATGATTTATTCATAGCTGGGACAATGGCGCTCTGCTCTGGGGAGCCGCACGGAAGCGTTGCATTGCAGAAGGGCAGCTGCCAAGGAAGAGAAGTGAGCTCTGAGGACTGGTCCTGGGCTGTTTCCTAGAGGCAGAAAGCAGGTTTCTCTGGCCAAGTTGGGGCTCAGAGGCAATTGTTTGTATACTGTGGCTGTTGTGGGATAAATGCTGGCGACAGAGGTCCCTGGGAAGATGCCCCCACCCCCCACTTTTCCATTTCTCTTCTAATGAGTGTTTGTTCACCTTCTTGCTTTAGTCTCTCCTCTTCCTTGGTACCTGGAAGATGCCTGAATTTGTAATTCAAGATGCGTTATCTGGGGAATATCAGTGGAACACACATCTGCACGCAGTCCCCATCAAAGGGACCTCATCCTAGGAAGCAGAAGAGAGAAATGGTATCTGGGCTTTTCTGGTGCCAGTCTAAGCACACACGATTTTTAAAGATTAAATCTTTTAAAATCACCTCTCTTCTTTGCCAAATGAACTGTAGAATTTTTTTAAAATAAATAATTAGGAAAGTGGTTTAATCTACTGTGGGATCCTGATAAATAACTGGGAGAGAAAAAAATTTTTTAATGCCAATTACCACCACTTGTTAAGAACAGGATGGATTTCTGTTAGTTCCGTGGTTGGCTAGATGATAAGATGGTCGGTGTGGTTCAGAGGGCAAGGTGAGGCGGGATTTGACAATCTCCAAGAAAACAAAAGAAAGAGCACTCGTTTTCCACCAAAGCAAATCAGCCTTAGCTGGAATGGGCAAAAAGCAGATTTATTTTCTGTTGTTGCTATTGGGGCTTCCCCAGTGGCTCAGAAATGAAGAATCTACCCTCAATGCAGGAGCCACAAAAGATGCGGGTTCAATCCCTGGGTCGGGAAGATCCCCCTGGAGGAGGGCATGGCAACCCACTCCATGGACAGAGAAGCCTGACAGGCTACAGTCCGTGGGATCGCAGAGTCGGATACGGCTGAAGCGACTGAGCATGCACGCACGCATGTTGCTGTTTTGGCTGCACTGCCCTCCATCTGAGCGTCCATGGCCTCCCCCGAGACTTCAGGAGATTTACATCAAATGTCAGAGAGCAGAGCTGGATATTTTCCTCCTTTGGTGCTTGGCTAGAGGGAGAAGTCAAGGCCATAGGAGGTACTGAAGAGATCTCATTGTTGGTGTGTATGCTTCCACCCAGCAAGGCTTCCTGGGGGACTCCCCACCCCCTCTGCTCAGCTTCCTAGAGAAGACATCAAATGTTTCAAAGCATTTCCACCTTCACTAATTTTTAATGCCTCTACCAGACTGAGACTTGCCCACTGGAAAAAAAAAAAAATCCATGCTCATTGAAACAGTCAAAAATAAAAGTGATCTTCTAACAGTAGCCCATTTAACTTCCTCCATGACTACCAGCAGGAGCCAAGGCAGATAGCTTTGGCCTAGTATATTAAGCCTTAATAGTGTCCTGGGGAAATGATCACACTGGAAATCAGAATATGTTTCGACATAATTCACAAAATTCAGTCTCCTTCCAGAAGAATCGAAGAAGCTCTCACCCGGATCCTCCCCTGTAACTTCTCCAGTTCCTGACACCACCCTGCCCATCCTTTTCCTCTGCTCCCTCGCCAGATTTCCCCCCAAAGCCACCCACGAGGGTCCATGTGGGAGCACAGACTGTAACCCCACAATCTGGTTTTCCAGGCCATCAGAAGATAACACTGCCTATCGGCCAAAAAATAAAGCTTCCTGACTACAGTTGCAGAAATTACAGCTAATTACACACTCCAGGCTTCCTGCAGAAGATATATATTTTAAGCTGCTGGGCTGACTTTCTCCCTTGGCTGTATTTAAAGGTTAGTTTCTGACCTGCTTCCTGGTTTAATGGAATAGTTTAAATATTACAAATCATTACTTGATTCTGATAAATTACGGCTCCCCTGACACCTCACAAAATCCTTATCGTGCCAGAGGAAATAGTTGGAAGGACGAGCGCCGTCTCCGTGATAATAAACAGGATAACAAACCAGAGGGCTGCAGATTTGGGGGTCCCCGGCTTCTTGGGTGGTTGAAAGTGTTTGACCCTAGCCTCACACTCACCCCAGCACCTGAGGCTAGTGGCTAAAGCAGCGTGAACTTCACTCCCCCGCCTCGCAGGACTGTTCACTTGGCCTAATTGTCAACTCCTGCGAAGAGCATGTAACATCTCACTTTCCCAGAGACTGTGGAAGTGTTGAGCTTTGCTTGTAGCTGAGGAGAGGTGTGTGGAGTTTCCGCCCTTGATAGGCAAGCGCTGTGGATTGCCTGAACCTCCCTCCAGAGGACGCTGTTTAGGATAAAGGAATCCCAGTTTCTAGTCCCAGTGGTGACCTGGACTCAGGCTCTGTGTGTAACGGGATGTGGGCGGAGGGCCTCATCCACCTTATCTGTTTACAGTATGTTGCCGATCTTATCAAACAGAAGAAAGTAACCAACACACACACATATGCAACCACAGAAGTGATATTCAAGCCATCGGGAAAAGGGCACGCGAAAAGCCCTTCTCCACTCCCCAGGAACTGGAGGGAAGAGATTCAAGTCTCTTGATGCCAGCAAAGCAGAAAGAAGCAAGACAAGACTGTGGAGAGGTCTGCCTTGCCAGCTAAGTCCTGAATTTTCCTGTCTCTCGCTGTTGGACTAAGACATCCATGTGGAAAGTGAAAAACCCAACCACTTGTACAGATGATTTGTTTTATGTGGTCCCAAATGTCCTGATTTCCCCCTTCAGTGACTAGAGGATTTGAAAACAAAGTGACCACTGAAGGATCAACTATGGGATCAGATCGCTCACTATATGAAATTTTCTTGGAGAATACTGAACTCTAAATAATAGAACTTTTGCAGTAGTTGATAACCCAAAATTATTTTTTTACAAAGGATGAGCCTTGTGTATGAGTGTATGGGTTTAAGCTGCTGCGTTGATAAGACTCAAAGGTCTACCCTGTTACATGACCTGTTAAAAAAATCTCTTACACTGCTGTGTATAGGTATTTCAACCTTAGAAACAGATTTAGTTTTTTCTCAGGAGGTTCCCCCATTAAAATCCAAAGTCCTTGGTTCACCTGGGGAGGGGAACTCTAACACAATGGTTAAGGCAAGAGTCTTAGTGAAACAGACGCACTATCTATGCCTTGCAGAGAGGAGATGATAACTGCAGAAATGTCCAACAGGGGCTGAAAGAGCTCCAAAGCAAGACTGACCATCTTTGCAACAGGCAGTGTCAGGATCACTTCTCTTAAAGGCCATTAGCAAAAAGGAGACATGACCTCCCACTGGACAGCTATTGTTGCTATTGTTGTTTAGTCCCTAAGTAGTGCCTGACTCTTTGTGACCCCACGGACTGCAGCTTCCCTGTCCTTCACTATCTCCCGGAGCTGTCTCAAACATGTCCATTGAGTCAGGGATGCTATTTAACCGTCTCATCCTCTGCTGCCTTCTCCTTTTGACTTCAGTCTTTTCCAGTATCAGGGTCTTTTCTAATGAGTCGGCTCTTCGCATCAGGTGGCCAAAGTATTGGAGCTTCAGCATCCCTTCAGTCCTCCCAATGAATAGTCAGGCTTGATTTCCTTTAGGATTGACTGGTCTGATCTCCTTGTAGTCCAATGGACTCTGAAGAGTCTTCTCCAACACCACATTTCGAAAGCATCAATTCTGCAGCACTCAACCTTTTTTATTGTCCAACTCTCACATCCATATATGACTACTGGAAAAACAATAGCGTTGACCTACATGGACCTTTGTTGGCAAAGTGATGTCTCTGCTTTTTAATATGCTATCTAGGTTTGTCATAGCTTTTCTTCCAAGGAGCAAACTCCTTTTAATTTCATGGCTTCGGTCACCATCTGCAGTGATTTTGGAGCCCAAGATAATAAAATCTGTCACTGCTTCCACTTTTTCGCCTTCTACTTGCCATGAAAAGATAGGACCAGATGTCATGATCTTAGTTTTTTTACCATTTAGTTATTAGTCACTTCCAAATAGACAAGTGAATACTCAAATGGAAAATGAAGGTTCTTTTATATGTATGTACACCTAGTGTACATACTACACTAGTAAAATTAGTATTTGGAGCCTTTTATTGTTAAGGTTGTCATTTCTGAGACTGAAAGAGAGTGAGTGAGCAAAAATGGAAAAAACAGGGTCCTTGGAGTCACTTTCTCTGAGACAAGTGAGACAAAAACTCTACTAGTGATAGATTTGAGGGTAAATACAATAAAAGCAAAACCCAATTTTCAAGGGAGATCACATCTAGCAAAGATGAATGCCATGAAACTTGTTTTTGTTGTTGCCGTTGTTTTTCACTCAGAGCAGAGGAGGACACAGAACTGGAGGAACGTCAGCTCACTTTTCATTGGGGAAAAACAAAATGACTCACAGATTCCAGTTTGCTTTGGAAGGAGATGTATGTGAGGGGTGCTTCAGCATCTTCATAGTACAGAAGGAAGGTTTTAACATAATACCTCCTTCAGCAAGCCAGTTTATCGTACTCAACAGAAATGACAGAAGGAAATTTAAAAAAAGGATGGGAAACCATTCTGGGGTGAGCAAAGTCTGACAACAGGATGGGAAAATCCAGCTACACCAAATATTTATTCATGCTTATATAAACCTCAATTAGCTATCTTCAAATGCTAAGTCTCTGCTGAAGAAAAGGAGCATTTGGAAATGCGACTTGGAAGTTGGTGGATGTCAGTTATTTTGCTGCATTGTTGATTAATGTAATTGAAGTATATATTACAGAAACAGAAAAGGAAATGTGACTTCTTCAGGGACCCATTAATTTCTTAAGGATAAAGTGTTTGAAGGTTCAAAGGCTTTGTTGAAGCTTATTTTAAATTTAAAATTTCCATTGCCAAGGGATTGATTACCATTCTTATATTAGCTTTGTCAAACACCAAGTTGATCTTAGTTCTTTCAAAGTTTTGTGGCACTTAACTGTTTTCAGAGCATTTTTTAAAAGAGAAGCCTGTCTTACAACTTCTCCCAAGGACAGACTTGTTTTCCCTTTACAAGAACAGCAAGAAAAAAATTTCTAAAGTCTTGAAAAGAGCAATTCCCACTCTCCCCATCTTTGGGATTTTGAAAGTCATTTCTATGAGTCAGGTACAGCACCTCCTCACTCAAACACTTCCCCGGATTAGTTTCTGTTTGGTTTTCCTTTGACTTTAAAACATCAATTTATTTGAGTGTCTTTGGGCATCTGAAGCTCAGTGATGTTGTTTAAGGACCCCCTCCGACAGATTAGTGAAGCTTTTCCCATCTCTCCACCCCCGATGACTACAGAGAGTTCTTTTTATATCTCTTCTCTCTTCCTCTGATCACTGTTTAAGGCGCTCTCATAAACACCGCCCTTCGAAAGTGAGCCAAGATGTCCCAAGCACCCGTCTTTGTTTGTGCTGTCCCAACAGTGAACTCGTTAGTTCAAGAAGTCAGACAGCAGCATTTCCGGCTCCCTTTGAAACCCAGCCCAAAAGAAGACTGTGGTTTCACACAAGAGCAAGAAGAGGAACTACGCCAGTGGGAAATCGGGGTTAAGGTGGCACTTCTATCCACCCAGGTGAAGCTGGTCTGAGAGGACTGGGAGGCTGCATTAGAAATGAAAGCGCTATGACCCAAGGATCTGCCACAAGGAAATCGAGAGGGGAGTGCTGAAAGCCTCAAGCAGTTGCACAGAAAGTCTTTGTTTCTTAACAGGGAGAAAGCGATTTTCTCCTCGTCAGTTTTGCTTTTCCCTGCCCGTCCAGTCCCGATGCTGCTCCTTGGGTGTGCTCAGTCAGCCAGTCGTGTCCGACTCCTTGCGACCCCATGGACTGTACCCCACGAGGCTCCTCTGTCCATGGAATCCTTGTCCGGGCAAGAATGCTGGAGCGGGTAGCCATTCCCTTCGCCAGGGCATCTTCCCGACGCAAGGACTGAACCCGGGCCCGCTACCTTGCAGGCGGATTCTCCAAAGCAGCCCCGACGCTACCGCATGGTACTGGGGGTGCGAGGTCAGCCAGCAGGGGGCGCTCTGCCGGGCGGCGCCTGCTTCCGGGCTGTCTCCGGGTGGCGCACGGGGCCGAATCGCGGCGCAGCACCCAACCTGGACCCCAAGCAGCGCTGAGAGCTGCTTGGCGTCAGCGAACGAGGACACACAGTCTCCCTTCTGGTGTGGGAGACTGTGCCTCAAGAAAATGCCATCACTCACGTTGACTGTATTTTCAGTGTTTTTTCTATTTGAGCCCAACTGGGGGCATGACTGTCAAGATCCTGTTGCAAATACCTGGAGGGCAGCCCCGGGCCGGGTCTGAGTGGAAGAAACATGACTTTGAAGATGCTCCCCTCCGCAGTGGTGTATTCTACGCCCCTTCCTTGTTCCAGATCTTGGTCTCAGCCTTCTCCCTGCCAAACCGACGCCCAGGCATAAGCACACTCCAGGTACTTGCTGCTGAATCCCCCAACCCCAGAGAACTGGTAGGCGAATCTGGACTAAAATGGCTTTAATGTGCTCCAAATATCTAGGAACATTTGCTTATTAACTAGCTCTCTTCCCTCTTGGCTGAAAATAGTAAGTTGTGTGTCTGTGTGTGCGTAAATAGGGATAAAGAGTGGTGAAGACATTCGGGGACAGGGACGCTTGGAGAGCACGCACATGTTAAACCGGAACTGGAGCTGATCCGCTGTTGAACACAGTCAAACGCCCATCGGTGGGCCCTTAATAAAGGCAGTGAATGATGGTGATGATGATTTGGACTGCGGAGGAAGGGAGAATGTGATATGGAAGCACAAAAGAGAGGCTACAGTTTCATTGCTGCTAAGAAATATCCCCAGTGGGTGGCTGGTGGGCAGCATGGAGAAACGTTTAAGGGGGCTGGGCTTTGCCGATCCTGTCAGGCTGAACCTCACCCCACTCCTGGGTATCACATTCCAGTCTGGTGAGCCCTGGAGGGAGTCTGAACTGGCTCTCTTTTGGGCAGTTGAGAGGAGCTGGGATTTTACATCATTTTTAAACTTTGGGTATCAAAGAGCCTGGGGACACCTTTGGCATTCTCCACTCTCAAAGAGCGTCTGCGAGAGCTGCAGGGACGGAGCTGGTGAGTGACCTCTGCTGTGTTTGTCGTTAATAGTAAGAGGACAAATGCGCTGGCAGGTACCGCTCCCTCCCCATTTCTTCAGGATTCAACAGGCTCAGACCTACATCCTCATCCTAGGGTCAGGCAGTGTCCTAGGCGTTCAGGATACAGGGGAGTAAGTGGTCCCCGCCAGGAGCTGAGGGTGTGGGTTGTGTTATCACCACTTGGCAGATGACAAAAAACAGTAGGAGAGGTTGAGTGGCTCAGAACCAAGGTCTCCTAAAATCAGAACCTGGTTTCCTTGCCAAGGGGGAAGGAAGCGGGGAAGGGACAGTTAGGGAGTTTGAGATGGACATGTACACACTGCTATTTTTAAAATGGATAATGAACAAGGACCTATTGTATAGCACAGGGAACTCTGCTCAATGTTATGTGTCAGCCTGGATGGGAGGGGAGTCTGGGGGAGAATGGATACGTGTATATGTGTGACTGAATCCCTTTGCTGTTCACCTATCACAACATTGTTCACTGGCTGTACCCCAATACAAAATAAAAAGTTTTTAAAAACTCAGAACCTAATTTCCTAATAGCTTCACTAGTTATTCAGCTTGAGAATTTGAAGGCTGCAAGAGACCTTTATGGTTTTCACAGTCATTTCTCCTCCTGGGGAGAAGACAGAGAAACCAGGCCATGAGACAACTCTTCCCCATCGCATCCCCACTAAATGGATGGAGGATTCGAGCAGGAGTGGTTGTGGCCTGGCCAGTCATACTCAGCGGCCAGGGCCATGTTATTGCCATGCCTCTACCAGTTTGTTCAGCTTCAGTCACCTTCTCACACGGGCCTAGTCCCACCTTTCCGTCCCATCCTGGATCAATGAGTGGCGATGATGGTGAATCAGAGCATGGCTGAAGCAATAAAGCTACTCCTTCTGCTATGACCACTGCGTTTGTTGGTACTGAATTCATCTAGGTGCTGTTTTCACTAGAGTGCTACATGAATATCAACCCTGCAGGTGTTTTTCTTATCTCTGCAGTATCTCTGCTTGTGAGTCAAACAGACTAGGATCAGAATAATAGATCACTATTATCATGTTTTAAATTTAGGAAACTGCAGCACGTAGAATTTGTTACATGACCAAGATCACATAGCTTGTAAGTAGAAAAATCATGCCAAGATGTGACCTGTTTCTGTTTTTATTCCAGAACCCACACTTGCTTCACTATGGGATGCTATCTAATTAATCCCAGCATTTATTGATAATAGGAAAATTAGGCATTTTCCTGTATATCAGAAATTATGCATGCTAAGTCGCTTCAGTCGTGTCTGACTCTGTGTGATTCTATGGACTGTAGCCTACCAGGCTCCTCTGTCCACGGGATTCTCCAGGCGAGAATACTGGAGTGGGTTGCCATGCCCTCCTCCAGGGGATCTACCCAACCCAGTGATTGAACCCCATCTCTTATGTCTCCTGCATTGGCACGTGGGTTCTTTACCATTAGTGACACATGGGAAGCCCCATCAGAAACTATTCAAAGTCCTATACATATATTGTCTCCTCTTTATAATTGTTTCTATTTTATGGAAGTGGGAAGGAAGTCTAGGGAGTTTAAATAATGTGCCATAGCTAGAAAGTAGCAGAACTCAAACTGGATCCCAGGAGTGTCTGACTCTGAAGCTCATTTTCTTAAGGACTATGTATGCTGTTTTGGAGGAGGGCATGGCACCCCACTCCAGTATTCTTGCCTGGAGGATCCCCAGGGAGAGAGAAGCCTGCAGGGCTACAGTCCATAGGGTCACAAAGACGTGACTGAAGGGACTAAGCACTCATGAATGCGGTTTAGACAAGAGATCTGGAAAGGAGTGATGGACCGCTGTCATACTTAAAATTTCCTTTCATCACTGCATACAAGTTTCTTTCACTGCCTTCTTGGATACAGAAGAACTGAATGTTCAGTTTAGAAATGCATGTTAGTGGTTAGTAGCACAGGAGAAGCAAATATACAGAAACACAGGTCCTGGAATCATTAAACCTTTGACTTAAGAGGAACCTTTCCAGATCAAGTAGTCCAACTTGTTTTTTTTAGTCCAGAAAGTTGATGTTTTCATAGCCCTGCCAGATGGAGGAGACCTCATACCTAAAAAGGAGAGTTCCATCCTGGATTATCTAAAATGTATTTTTTTTCCTGAAATTTGATTTACTTAAAAGAGCCAAGATACTGAATATCAGATTAGGTTTGTTAACACTGATAAATGTGCTGCTATGTTTAATTAGCCTTGACTTCCAAACTGTGCAGGTTAACTGTGGGTATCAGAATAAGGGATTTCCTACTGTGCTTTTTTGTGTCTCCAGTTTTCTATGCTTATATATATGTGTGTACATATATAAAATCACCTTTTAATATAAAAAATCACTCCCACAGTTAGAAAAACTGCGATTTTTAAAGAGAAACAGACACATCAGATTTCATTAGTATTACATGGTGAGGTGGAAACAGCATAGGCCTCAGAGTTCAATGAACCTGGCTACTGAATCTCTGTTCTGCTTTTGTAACTTGTGTGGCTTTAGCCTCTTTTTTCACCTCTCTGAGCCTTGGTCTCCATCTGCCAATGGTGTTTCTACCTACCTTCCAAGACCGTGTGAAAATTTAATGAGATATTGGTGTAACTTGCTTGTTAGGTCTCTTCCCTCTTTTCCCCCTTTATTCTTGTCACCAGTTAAAAATACAACTTTCAGCAGGTGAGGGCAGCTGGGAGTGGGGGTGGGGCAGGGGACTGTCAGATTAAAGTTCCTAAAAGTGTTTGGCAAATGATGAATTACAAAGTCCTAAGGGTCTTCCTACAGTGTCTTGGGGATGGCAGCTAATGAAGTCATAAACATAAAACAGATAAAAAGGAAATTGGACGAGGAGGAGGAGGTAGCCCGAGATACAGTAAGAAAACATGTCAGGATTCTATAGCATTATAATGTAAGTCCTCATCTGCATCTCATTATCTTAATAATCCAAAAAAAAACAGCCCTTCACTGGCTCACACAGGGGGATGCGAAATGATTCCCTTGGACAGGGTCCCCAGCCTCTATCACATTAGATATTATTTCCAAATGTTGAGTGTCACGGGAGTGTTTCACAGTCTCCTAACCATTAAACAGTTTGGCTCTCCTCGGGGACGGGACGAGTTTAGCAACCCCAGAGCAGCCCTCTGGAAGAGACTTCTCTGGGATTCCAAAGTTCCAGCAGAACACAGCACAGCATGGTAGGTGGAGCCTACTCCGTAAGAAGCATTTTATCCAAACCTGCATCCTCCTTTTAGGGTTTACAGACAAAACTCAGCTCAGTGGGCCAAGTAGGACTTCTTTCTTTTTGTTTTTTTTTTTTTCTCCTGGGAAATATAATGATATATGAGAACTATTTATTTGAAATATTTCAAACTTCCCAAGGACTTGCAATAAGAATCCAAAGGATCTCATATGCCCTTCACACAAATTCCTCAAATGCTAACATTTAGCACAGTTGTTTTAATTATAATCTAATTATATATAATTATTATCACTATTATTTTCTAAAATCCTTTGAGAACCATTTACAGATATGAAGCCTCTTTACCCCTAAATAATCAGTGTATTTCCTAAAAATAAGGGCACGTTCCCACATAAACACAGTACAATTATCATCGTCAAGAAATTAGTAGTGCTGTAACACTGTTACCTAATCCGTGGCCCTTTTTCAAATTTCACTCTTGTCACAATGATAGACTTTGTGACAAAAGGTTCCAGTCTAGAAGCAGACATCGCCTTTCATCTCTTCAGTCTCCTTTAATCGTGAGCTCTTCTTCCGCCTTTGTCTTTTAGGACCTTGACAATTTTGTAGGCTACAGGCCATTCATTTTGGGGAATGCCCCTCAATTTGGATTCGTCTGATGTTTCCTCGTAACTATTTTCAGCTTATGCACATTTGGCAGGAATATCCTAGGAGATGTTTCTCAATGGATCATTCCAGGAAGCACCTGATGTCAATTTGTCCTATTTAACCATCGTAACTGTGAGATTGTTCTTCTCTTTGTAATTAATAAAAACCTTGTAGGGAAATACTTGGAAACTGTTTAAACATTGTCTTTCTCCTCAAACTTTCCCCTTTTGTGATTTTTTGGCTAAAAATAACAAAGTGGTACTATTAATGAAAGTTCATCTCCCCAGAAAGGCATAGAGAAGAAGGATGTGCTTTGAGGTGCACGAGGCCATCCCATGACAGAGCCCAGACGCCCAGAGATCAGGCTTGCGTTCTCTCTTGTCTCTAAGGCCCTGCGTCTTTTAACAATTCCTTCCGCTCCCCCGGGAGAGAGCTCTTTCAAACAGTCCTCCAAGCTGGCGTTGGGACAAACTGGCCCCCTGCCAGCCTCAAGAGAATCTCATGCCTGTCTACTCCCGTCCCTGAGACTGCAGTCTGTGGCTTGTCTGGGGGGCTTTTTGCAGAGCTTTTGTCTTTTCAAATCTCTGGGTCTCCTTACGCTGGCTTCTAATTGTTTACATTGGAAATGGTGAGCGTTCGCCTCTGGCAGGGTCCTAAGCTCCGAGCCCGCTGTCTGAACTGGGAGACTAGAGTGATCACCAGTTGGGAGGCTATCAGAAGGGCAAGGAGAAGCCCCCCCACCACCCGAGAGCTCAGGGATTATTCTTCAGAAGACCCTGTGCAAATGCAATCAGCTTGAGAGAAGAGGCACCAGAAGCATGGCAGGAGTCGCAGGGACCCGTCCGGGGGTCTTCCCGCCATGGTCCTTCCCCTCCTGCTCCCTCACTGGACACACCCTTGGGGTGGGCCTTTTCCTTTCAGATGCTGCTTTCTTACTTTGAAACAAATGAAGGAAAAATTAACAAGAGAGAAAATCACATTCTCTTCCGTCTTCCTAGGGTCCTGTGAAAACTTTAAGTGGCTGCAGTCTGCCCTACCTGCCAAGCTCACTTTTTGCAAATGCCGAGCCCGGCCTGGGTGCCCACAGCCACAGCCCGCTTCGGAGAAAGCCACATGCCTGCTTCCTTCCATCCTCCTTCGGTCCTCCTCTCTCTCCTTCCTTCTTTCTCCCCCTTTCTTTCTTTCCTCCTTCCTTCCTTCTTCTCTTTCTCTCTCTCTCACTTTCTCACTCCCCTTCCCCTCGCTTTTATAAAAAATCCATGATGTGAATTGAAGTATCGTAGGTAGTTTTTAAAATCAAGACATAGTTCACATACCATACTATTTGCCCATTTAAAGTGTACAGTTTGATAGTATTAGTATATCCACAGAGTTGGGCAACCATCACCACAATCAAATTTAGAAAAGAAAAAGAAACTCAATACCTAATAGCAGTGACTCCCACGGGGCAGTTTAAAAAGTGATTGACGCTGTTTCTTGAGCAATGTTTGCTTATCTTTTGTTCTTTTCTTGGACGTAGCTGTTCAGTCACTATCTTTCAGAAGAGCTGTGCCTGCAGTGGGTTCTCTGAGACGACTTAATTGATGGCAGTTATGCAGTTGGGTTTCCTTCCCCAAGGAGCACTCACCTGAACTTGGCTTTCCAATTTAGCATTTCTTCTGACTTGTTCTCTGGAGAATCACGAATGGATTATCCTTAGGAAATGACAAGATTATAGGAATCATCTTTTCTAGGATTTACAGTTTTAGTGGCACTTTTATATACACAGTGTTACTTTTTTCCTCCCAAACAATAGTCAGAAGTAAAAATAACAACAGACTTCACTTAATAAGTGCTTATTCTATGCTTGGCAACTCTAAGTGCATCCCATACATGCATTAACTCATCTAATCCTCAAGCACCAGATGAGACAGGGCTCTGGTAAAATTAGCCAGAAATGCAGAGAGGTTAAATGATGACAAGCCCAAGATCGTAGTGCTAGTAAGGGCAGAGCTGAGATGTGAGCATGTGCAGTTTGATTCCAATCTGAACTCTACATACCACTCTAATTGCCTTTAGTGTTCCCATTTGGGAAGCAAGGACTGAGCCTTTGAGAGGTTATACATTATGAGAAGAACTAGTTGGGACCTGAAGACATGTATTTGGACCCCAAGCTTAATGCTATAATGAGGCAACATGCCTCCACCATCACGCCAACTAACCAATGAGTTAGTGCAGCATCTTGCCAGGTACACAGAATCAAGTCCTGCAGCTAAGCCAAACAAACAAACAAAAAGAAATAGAAAACATTCCTGGTTGAGGCTTGTTTTTCAGCTACGAAGTCGTTATTGTGACATTATAGGATTGGCCCTACTTTCGGTGGGCCAGAAGCATTTTTCAAACCGATTTCCAAGGTCAGTTTTTCCTTCCTGTTTTTGCCTTGGTTTGCAGCTTCTCTTGATTTCTCTTTCTCCATGTTTCCTATCCACAAACAAGGAATGAGCCACATGGATTTAATAACTGGGGCAGTGATTCATGTAGACTTTCATTTAATCAGAAAGAACAGTGGAAGGTCCAAGAACTCATTTGGTTGTATATCATTTTAAAAGAGTTGACACACATGTCTTTTAGAGTAGGGAGAAAATAATAAAATTTAAAAAGCAAAAGCCAGCTCAGGCCTGCCAGCTGCAATGACTGGTTACACAGAAGAGATCCATGGAATTCTGAAGCCATTTGGGTTTTGTTATGTTTGCTGAAATAGCACCAACTGTGATCCCTACCTCTTTAAACGGTTTAATGACTTCTGGATAAGCCTTTGGAGTTAAATGGTTAAATCACCAAATGCTCCATAAAGTAATTACGCAAACAATTTTCTGGCTAATTATCTAACATGAACAGAAGCACACAGCTGCTAAGATATATAATTGCTGTCTCATCAAGGCTAGCTATTGTATGTACACAATTCCTTTACTGATCTCAGTGTGGTTTGGTGGGAGGCCACTAACATAATATCTCATGAAATGAGCAAGTTAAAATTCCAAGCTCTGGTCCAGTTAGTGACTCTTTTTTATTTTTTATTTTAAAAGGAATGGATTAGAGCCTCAAATCCATCCATAATAGTCAAGCACATAACTAGTATGCACATTTATGTGGTATATCTAAATCTTGGACATGTGTATTTAAATGTCCAATGTGGATAAATATAAATATTCTAACTTACTGGGTATAAAATGTACATATAGAAAAGCACACATATCATAATTGCCCAGTTTACAAATGAGCAGTCTCATATAACCAACCCCCAGAGTATCACCAGGACCTCCTTTGTCTTCCTCCCAATCTCTACTCCTTCCAAGGGTAGCCACTATCCTCACTTCTATCAGCAGAGATTAACTGTACATGTTTTGCACCAAATTTAAATGAAGCCATACAACTTATGCCCTGTGTGCCTAGCTGCTTTTACCAGGTCTGTAGAATTTATCTATGTTGTTGCAATTTGTTCAATTCTCATTGCTATGTACTATCCCATTGTGTGACTACTACGGTTTATCACTCTACTGTTAACAGGTCTCTGGACAGTTTCTGGTTTGGGGATATGATGAATAAAGCTGCTGTTAAGTGTTGAACATATGGCTTGGTAAACATATCCATGCACGTGCGTCTACAGCTGGGAGCAGAATTGCTGGCCTGTGTGGTGTGTGCATCTTCTGCTTTAGTAGATGCTGCCAGTTTCCCAAACAGTTGCGCCCCTCTGCACTCCTACCAGCACTAGAAGAGCTGGGATGAATGATGTGAAGAATTCTCACCAATGCTTGCTAAATTTTACGGGATGGTACCGAGTGAGGAAGAAGAGTCAACAGCAGGTCTAACGGAAAGGCTTCCTCAGAACCTTGTGAGGGAAGGATAGGATTGAAGAAAGAAGCCTGGTGAAGGAAGCAGTCATGTTCGAGGTCATTTGGGAGGTAGGAGAAGACTATGGATCTTTATCACCCACTCTGTCTTTTTCTGTAGCCTGTGACATGGTCCTAGAAAATCACCCCTCTCTTCTTTTTCTCTTTAGTCCACGTGGCTTGGGCTCAAGGGCTGCTCAGGTATGAAGTCCACTCTGGAGACTTGGGGGTGCCCTTCCTCTCACGCGGCTGCTCTTCCTATGGTGTATATATATATATATATATATATACTGAACACAGACGTCTGGCCCCTCTGAGGCTAGGGGGATGAAGGATGAGAAATGAACAGCAGGCAATGAGAAATCAGAGAGAACAGAATGAAAATCTGAGTGGGGTCCAGTTATCTGGTTTTGCAGCTTTAAGCAAATCACTCAAATCCTCTCATGGCTTTGGTTTCTTTAGCTACAAAAAATTGAAGGCAACCATTCTCAATTCACTGGGTTTATTTGATTATCAAGTGAATTAAAAGGATATATGTGGGAATGTTTTGGAAACTCTAACAAGCAAACATTGGCTATTTTTTAAGCAGGTATTATTATTAATCAAATTGTCATGTTGAACAGGAGTATATCTCCAAGAATTGGCATCAAATTCCATTTTTCTATTCAAATTATAACATTTGCACTAGCAGACTAAGACACAATCCTTCTCAGTAATATTAAAAAAAGCAACAGATAGAAATGTCTGAAATAGTGGCATTTACCCAGGATTACCTGGAATTCATTGGGCTCAGTCATCCAGAGCTCTATCAGACTTGCACACATTGATTAAGTCTTTTAACAAATAGGTTTTTATTGAATACTCTTTTGTTTCAGTATGATTCTACACAGAGATTCACAACAGTATTCAAAGGTGGACTTCAAGTGGTCCCTGAACCTACTGATCATGTATAGAGGGGAATGTGGGAATGACTTCTGTCATAGGAGTCTCATAGAACTCTGTAAAACCAGCCCCCTCTTCAAATCTAAAGTTAAGAAACACCATGTCAGGGATGTGTCAAGTAAAGGAATATGAACTCCATATAAAACAATGCAGTTATTTCTATAAGAACTGCAAATTAAGTTGACAACAGATTAGCAATAATAGCAATAATAGAGGCTACATTAGCAATAATAGATGCTACATAATAGAATAGTATCTTTAAAATGCTGAGGAAAAATAGAAATTAACTCAGAATAATACACCAAGCTTGATTATTATTCAAGCATTTTCAGAAAAACAAAGATTGAGAGTTTACCAACTCTAGACCTTTGTCAAAGTAACCATTCATAGATATCATTCAAGAAACAGGGATTTTTAAACCTGAAGTAAAAGGGCAAGTGGGAATGATGAGCAGAAAAAGTTGTAAATGGTTTAAATCTAAAGAAGGACTGTTTCAAAAAAACCAATTAGGAAGTTGTACAAACAACAAGAAACTAAAATGCTAGATGACAATAACATGGACAAAAGGATTTGGGAGAGGCTGAAATGATAAATTCCAAGTTCTGTATGGAGGGAGATGGAGATAGGCTTAACCTACACTTTAAGCAAGAATGCCTTTTAAAATTTAAGAGTAATGCCTAAATAATAGGGAAAAAATATGTCATTTCAAAAACAAGTACATGCAAAAGAAAGAATTAAAGAATTCTAGAATGATCTAATAAGAAACAGAGGAAAAATATATGTAAAAGCTAAGAAAAAACAAAATATGGCAGAAAAAGTCTAGATACATTAGTAATCCCAGTAAACATAGATAGATTAAACTGATTTGTTCAAAGGCAGAGATAAGATCACTTTTAAGAAACAGAATCCATTATGTGTTGTTTACAAGAGTTGTACCTAAAACATGATGATGCTAAAAGATTGAAAATGATAGGGAAAGATAAAACAAGGAAAGAATAATAGTACTAGAAAAGCAATATTAAGGCAAAAAAAAAAAATCATCTGGAATAAAGTCATGATTTAAGGATTGCAAAAGTATTATTATAAGAAAGTAAAAGCAACGCTGAATCTGTATATTTTGAACGAAACGGGCTCTTAGCTTGCAAAATAAACTTGACAAATTTCTCTTAATGGGAAATATTTTTGCATGCCTATTTCATAAACTTATCAAGCAGTAAAAGTTCATAAAGACAGAGACATTTTTGAGCAATACAAGTAACAGGACAGCTGTAAATGAGAGCTGTATAGAAGAAGCCTGTGTTCCTCAAACAGAGAACTCACATTCTCATCAATTACACATTGAAAACACTGACTTACAAAAGAAGTCCTGAGAAATACCAAGAATTGATAACACTGACCACATGCTCTTTCTATAATGCAATTATGTCAGACATCAACAACAAAAAAGAGCCAAAAAATCAATATATTTGGAAATGAAAATAATCTTATAAATATTCATGAATCAGAAAAGAAATAGTAATGGAACTTATGAAATATTTAGAACTGAATGACCACAAATTATCACCTAAAAAAAATTGTGGGATGCCAACCTGACCTTAAATTTGCAATTACTGAAATAATGTGGAAAGTGCAATGCTATTTTGGCGGAGGAGAAGATCGGGGAAGTTTTTAAAGGAGGAATGTCTGATCTAAGAATTAAAAGATAGAGAAGAAGAACAGGTAGAGGAGGAACGTGAAGGAGAATATTCTTGAAAAAAAATAATCAGTGGTAAATTATACTAAGAAGGAGCTATTGTGCCTAAAGGTAGTTACACTGGCTTTGTTGGAACTTTGTTTTAGACATATTCTCTGAGTTTTCTTATACAAAAATTCCTTTAAAGTTAAAGCAGAAAATTCTTAAAGTAATAAATCTATAATTGGGTTGGCTCTTTATAGCACAAAATAATTGGTTTGAATGTTACAAGGAGTTTGGAAATGTTTCATAAACCATTAGGTGGTAATCCCTAAACCAGCAGTAGGAAATGGTCCCTAGAAAAAGATCCTGTGAAGGAATTAGGATAATTGACATCAAAACTACATATTGGGGTTCCAATTCCTGTAGGGAGAGAATAGCTTTTATTGGATTAATGCTTCTGAAGACACTACGTATCATGTCTGACTCTTTGTGGCCCCATGGACTGTAGCCCACCAGATTTCTGTCTATGGGATTTCCCAGGCAAGAATACTCCCTTCTCCAGGGGATCTTCCAGACTGGGGATTGAACCCACGTCTCTTGAGTCTCATTGGCAGGCAGGTTCTTTACCACTAGACCCCCTGGGTGGCCCCTCTGCAGATTCTAGATGATAAAGAGCTGTTTGAAAGCACTGAACCAGAAGTAGGCAGAAACAGGGGAGCATTTGGCCCTTGAAAGAAGGGAGCTTGTCCCCTGAGGAGATTCCCAGGTTGCATGCTACACGGGGTGCTAGAACTTAAGCAAAAAAACCTACAATCATTTCTGCCTGAAGGGATAAGGAGAATGGCTGGAAATGGAAGGTGTGGATCCCAGAGGCGAGGAAGCCATGGTGAAGGAGCGGGCTCAACTCTGCATATAAACTCCTTTCAAAGCCATAATTGACGCCTCCTGGGTGGCTCAGGGGTAAGAAATCTGCCTGCCAAGGCAGGAGACAGAGGTTCGATGCCTGGTCCGGGAAGACCCCACATGCCACTGAGGAACTACGCCCATGAGCCACAACTGCCGAGCCTGTGCTCTAGGGCTGGGGAACGGCTAGCCCTGAGCCCCCGAGCTGCGTCTCCCAGACCTGTGCGCCACAAGAGAAGCCACTGCAGTGAGAAGTCCAAGGTGACAAGCAGAGTCGTAGCCCCCTGCTTGCTGCAACTAGAGAAAAGCTCACACAGCAATGCAGACGCAGCACAGCGCAAAATAAATTAATTTAATTTAATGTAAAAATGACCGTCATTGACTTCTGAGTAGTACAGGCACAAGTAGGATTCCAAATATCCTAAGGCGAAAATGACATCTGGGACACTGAGAGAGTTGAGAAAAATGGCTCCTGCTGGAACCACAGGGGAAACCATTTGCAGTGTGAATTATGACAAGTTAGAAGAGCTTGGTAAACACCTTGGATTTGCCATTGAAACACCAGAGAGACCTTAAGAGTAAAGACCATGTAAGGAGATTAATGGTTTTACTCTGAAACTAAGGACAAACGAAAATACTTCCAGTAAAGCATAAAACCAAGTCTACAAAAGTTTATGGTGATCGGTTAGTAATCTGACTGCTTGCTGGAACAAAGTTTTAACACTCTTCAGGATAAGATCGCAGGATACCTACCCTCTACAATGTGATGTTGTGATCAGCAACCCAGAGAAAAATCAGACTGGTAAGTGCCCTGGATATTGGAATTATGGGATGTGAATTTCAGGAGAGAGTGAAAGACTGAAAAGGAACCAGATGGAAATCCAAAAATTGAAAAGTATGTTATTTGGCATTTAAAAAAAGAAATCACTAAATGGAAATTAACAGCTTGTAGAAAAATCATTTTTTAAAAATCAGGAAACTGTAAGGCAGATGAATAGAAATTATCCAACCCAAAATGCAGAGAGAAAAAAGATTGGGAAGAGAATGAACATGTGGGTCAGTATCATGTGACTTCATACAGGTGTAAATTGATTTCCAGAAGGAGAAGAGAGAAATAATAGAGGAAAAAAATATGGTTGAATATTCTTTTAATATTTAAATATTTTAAAATTTGATTAAAAAATAAACTCAGCATCTCATGTATCAAAGATGCTGAATGACCCCAGTGGATAAATATTAAGAACCCTGTCACGATAAACACTAAGATTAACCATTTATAGGAACATCATAGACAAACAGCTGAAAACCAGTGATAAAGGAAAATTCTTAGCACAATCACAGAAAAAGACACCTTTAACATAGGGGACAATGATTACAGTAACTGCTGACTTCAGAAGCAGTTTAAGCCAGAAGATGATAGAATGACATCTTTTAAAACTCATCATCTAGAATTTTATATCTAGTGAAATATCTTTAAAAATTAAAGTGAAATAAAGACATTTTTAGACAGATAAAAGCTGAGAACATTTGTACCAGCAGAACTGACTACAAAAGAGTACTAAAGATTCTAAATGTCTAAATTTTTTACAAAATTTAAATATAAGATGCTAGAAATTATTCAAAAGGGAAATGATATAGGTTGGAAATTCAGATCTACAGGAAGAAAGGGTGAGTACTAGTAATGGTAAAGATGTAGGTAATTATAAAATACTATGTTCCCTCTTAAAAAAGTCTTTGTAAGTCAGTTGATAAACAATTTATGTGGAGCATTATAACAGATGTAACAGTTAAAATACTTGACAACAATAGTACAAAAAAGGTGAGGGTATAAAAGGAATTGTACTGTTGCAAGCAATATAGTATTAATTCAACACAGACTGTGCTAAGTTAAGCATGTATATTATAATTCCCAGGAAAAGATACAAAGTGTAGGAAAAGAGCCAACAGAGGATAAGATGAAATAAAATACTAAAAATTCATTGATTATCACAGCAAATAACACAGGAAAAAAGGAAACAAAAGAACAGGCAAATAAAAATAAACAGAAAGATAAGAGACTTAAACCCAATTATATTGGTAGTGAGATAAAATGTGAATGGATTAAACACTCCAGTTAAAAAGGAGAGATGATCAGACTGGGGAAAACAACAACAAATAAGACCCCAGCTATATCCTGTTTATATAAGAGGTATTTTAAAATATAAAGACATACATTGAAAGTTAAAGGATGGGTGACTTCCCTGGCAATCCAGTGATCAAGACTTGGTCTTCTAATGCAGGGGATGTGGGTTTGATCCCCGGCTGGGGAGCTAAGACACCACATGCCTTGAGCAATATTGTAACAAATTCAATAAAGACTTTTAAAAAATGGTCTACATCAAAAAAATCTTTTTTAAAAAAGTTAAAGGATGAAAAAAGATATACCATGTGAAGAATAAGTGTAAGCCAGGTTAATATTGGACGAAGTTGACTTCAAGGCAGAATATTATCAGAGATAAAAATAGTGTATCATAATGATAAAAAGAATGAATTTATCGGTAGATGCAATAATGGTAAATGTGTAAACATCTACTAATTAGACCGCATATAAAACAGAGCCGAGTGGCAAAGTTGCCCCCCATTTTTGTGGGAGAGCTCCTGTCCTTTCTGTGGCTGTTGCATATCCAGGAATGACGTCAGATGGTTTAAATAGTATAATTGTATGGAAGTGTAATTGCATGTGCGTGTGTAAGTGATTGTATGTGTAATGTAGGTAAATGGTATGCTTCTTCCTGCCTTGAAAGTATATTTGGATTTCAGGTGGCAATTGTTTCTTTCTTTTTTAACTTGAAAATAAAAAACATTACCATTTTTGTGGATAAAACCCCAAGTTCATGAAGTATATTTAGGGATCTCCTTTGCACACTTCTCTAGCCAGGAGCTGTGACTTTGAAAATAAGCTGGGTCAACAGCCCATGGTAGCCTATGTCCTGGCCATAATGCTCCCTGTGGTGAGACCGTCCCCTTGGTGTTCTTTCTCCGTTTTAAGCTCCAGTTGGTCCCGTGGGTTGCTGAAATCCTGGCATTAAAGTGGAGATAGCAATCAGCATGCAGCCATGTTGCTCTATCATAATAATCACATGCATGACAACGCACTGCGTCATCCCAGGATTCAACATCTCCCGAAGTTTGGTTGGCCATGAAGTTTTCTGGGATGCAGAAATAATTGCAAGTCTGACCCACCAGAATGAACAAAAGAGAAACTTTAGGAAAGAGAGAATCAGAGATTCACTGAATTCAGAAGGATCCCTGTCAGTCATCTCAACCAGCAGTTATAAAATTTAATGAACATTAAAAATTACCTGCAGAGGCTGTGAGAGTGCAGATTCCCAGATCCCATCTCTAGAAACTCAGGTTTATGGTCTGGGAAGGGGCCTAAGAATCTAAATGTTTAACAACTTCTCTGTGCAAGTAGACCTCAGACCACACTTTGAGAAACACTGATCTAGTTTCAACAGATCAGGCGTGACAAGAAGTTTCCAGCGTTGGCTTGAACCCCCAGCCATGGTGAGCTCATCAGCCCACAAAGCAGCCCCATTTCATTTTAGCAAGTTCTCCCTTGTTCTCAACCCAAGTCAGTCTCTGCCTCATTTATCATCCAGTTCTTTCCTCTGAAGCTACACAGAAAAGTGAAATATCTCTCCTATTATGATGACCCTTTCTATATTTTTTTATTTTATTACTCTTACTGTTATTATTTTTTTTTCCATTTTTTGGCCATGCTTAGGGCATATGAGATCCTAGTTCGTCACCCAGGGATTGAACCCATGCTCCCTGCATTGGAAGCTCAGATTCCCAACCACTGGACCATCAAGGAAGATCCTATATTTTTAATAGAGCTATTGGGTTTCCTTAATAAATCCTTTTCTTTTCCAGGTTAAATAGTACTAGTTACTTCAATAGTTTCTAAAACTGGTATATAGCTGTGCATATTACCTATCTTTATGGTTGTAGAGTGTGTCTTAAAATGCACTATCAGACCTGATAAACAGATTTCAATTTATCCTCACAACTGTGAAGTGCAGTGAGGGTCATTACTGTCATTGGTTTGCCTTCAGGGATTTGCTTGTTTTTAAGAATCTCTAACAGGTTGTGTGATTTATCCAACTTTGTCCTTTTAAAACAATGTTTTGGCTCTTCTAGGCCCTTTGCATTTCCATATAAATTCACAATCAGCTTCTCAAGTTGTCCAAAAGAGCCTCTTGGAATTTGTTTGGATTCCACTAAACCTATACATCAATTTAGGTAAAATTGACATTTTAACCATTTTAATTCCTGTGATTGATGAACACAATTTATTTAGGTCTTCTTGAACTTCCTTCTGCCTATGTATTTTACATTTTGATGTTATTTAAATTGTTTAAGTTTCCACTTATTGCTAATATAATGACATACAACAAACTTTTATATATATATTGTAAATGTGCTAAACTCACTTGCAGTAGTTTTTTGGTAGAGTTCATAGGATTTTCTATTTAGATTATAATGTCATCTGTGAATAAAGACAGTTTTACTTCTTTTCCAAATTAGGGAAAAAATTTTTTTCTTACCTTATTTAACTGACAGGAACTTCGTACACAATGATAAAGAATAGTGGGGAGAGTGGAGGTTCATGTCCTTTTTCTGATCTCAGAGAGTAGAGTAAACATCCAGATTTTCACCAATAGGTATGAGGTTAGTTGTAGGTTTTTTTGTAGATGCAGTATATAAGGTTGAGGAAACTCCCATCTAATCCTACTTGCTGAAATTTATGGGGTTTTGTTTCAAATCAGGAATGAAACAAAACTCAGCATTCTTTTTCCTATAAACAGACAAATATCTTAGGTTTTCTAGGACATATATTGTCCCTGTCACACATTCTTTGATTTTTTTGTACAACCCCTAAAAAATATAAAGCACATTCTTAGCTTGTGGGCCATGGACCCCTGACATAAGTTTGTTATGCCTGCAATTCTCACAACTCACACCAGGAGGCAGTAGTATCAAATTGCTAAGCCTCCACATTCCCAGTTTTGGGGTACCAGAGAAATGGAATGAATTGACAACTTAATTTTAGCCTTTAAATATACTACTTTTCACTAAAGCATTCCCAGGAAGAGATAGTAATCACTATTTGCCTATATTGACTCTATAGTATATAGAGAGAAGACTAATGAGAAAAGATATGAATACTATAATAAGTAACTGAAAATCAAAATGCCTTCTCTTTTGCTCGTCTACAAAATTTTCAGTTATTAGAGTAATACACTCTGTTCTCTGTTGGCCCAGATGGGCCAGTCAGTAATTGACTCAATTCTTTCAGCCTTTTTATATTTGTAGATCTGAATTATACCACTCATCTAAAGAAAGTTAAGGTCTTCTGAGATCTCCTGGACTCCTCTATTTTCTCTGTCTATTGCATTTTACACCAAAGACTTGTTTCTCTATGTACAAATGCTGAATATTTCATAATACTAGCTCTCATCAGAGAAAACAGAGCACTAGTCAGTCCCCTTGAGGCAATGACATAGCATAAAAGCTGACAGGAGAGAAGCACGGTGCATGTGAAATAGCCCAGGCTTAGGTACAATGAGACAGGGGTCCCATCCCCCTCCTCCACTGCTTCTCAAGTGCGTGACCTTGGGCAGTTCATTTGTATGGGCCTGACATACTAAGTTCTCAGTAACTGCTAGCTTTCCTTGAAGAGAAGAGAAGATGGAAAAGTCTAGAACCATCATTTCCAGATACCTTTTTCCTTTTTAAGCACTCGAGTTTCTCCTTCAAACAATAGCCTACATGTCCAGCCCATAAAAATGAAACTTCTGTAGCAGAGTGGCATTGTGTCTAAGCCATATTTGTTGACTCTATTTCTGGACCCTACCCTTATCCCCTCAGCAATATCCACTAGGCCGTAGGATTTCAGGAAACACAGTTTGAGAAAAAAATTGTTTGCAGCATGGATGTAGGAGATCCTGTGAAGGTAACCAGACTCCATAGAGCCAGAGCAGAGAAGTATTTACAACCTTGGGACTTCTCCAGTGGTCCAGTGGCTAAGACTCTGTACTCCCAATGCAGGGGGCCTTGGTTCCCTCCCTGGTCAGGAAACTAGCTCCCACAGACCGCAACTAAAGATTAAAGATCCAGAATGCTGCAACTAAGAGCAGCACAGCCAAATAAATAAATAGAAATAAATCATTTTAAAAGATATGTATAGCCTTACTACTCAAAGTACAGCCCTAGGACCAGCAACATCACCTGAATCAAAAGCATCACCTGTCTAGACCCACTGAATCAGAATCTGCATTTTGACAAGATACCCAGCTGGGGCTGTGTGTGCTTTAGAGTCTGAGAAACCCTAGTGCAGGAGAGGGGGAAAGCGCCCAATAGAGTCATCACAAATGTAAGGCATACCAAAAGAACACAGCTCAATTGCCAAAGCTGTACTCCATTATCCTCTTTAGAAATTTAATAATTTGTGTAATATTACTGGCATTTTTTCAAATTTCTTCAAGGAGTATGAGTTTATTAAAAAGATAATGTGCTTGTATGCATGCTAACTTGTGTCTAACTCTTTGCAACCTCGTGGACTGTGGGGATTCTCCAGGCAAGAATACTGGAGTGGGTTGCCATACTCTCCTCCAGGGGATCTTCCCCACCCAGGGATCAAACCTGCATCTCTATGTTTCCTGCACTGGCAGGCAGGCTCTTTACCACCAATGCCACCTAGGAAATCCTACAAGGATAACACATTTTACTTTTCTCTTTTCTCTTTGACTCTTCAGACCATTTATGGATTTATAAATCATCTTTTGATTATGTCTACAAACTTCCCTGAGGATTAGTGGGTTGTAATTATTTTGTTTAAAAAAACAAATTTTCCAGCCAGAAACAGAAATTCATAATTACCTGACTCTGTAGTGTGAGCTGTTAATGGAATATTAGCCATTTGAGTAAAAAGGTGCTGCACACAAATAATTAAAAAAGACAAAGAACACCCAGGCGAGACTTTCTATTTCTTCTCCACAGCAGTGGCTCTGCAGCTCTCCATCTAGATGTTAGCATTCTTTTTGTAAATGATTGATTTCCCCACATCTGAATACTGATAAATCTATAACCACCTCTGATGTTAATATTGTGCTAAGATGAAAAACAGAATAATAACAACACAGCAGGGGTCACAACACTGAAAGAGAAATTGAGAATTCGCCATATGGAAAGGGGATTTATTATCTGTTTCTTTGTGATCTGACCTGGAGTCCAGAAACCATGATGTCCTTCCAGTTCATTCCTTCATCTATGAAGTTTGGATTAGTTGTGCACGTGCTAATTCACTTCAGTTGTGTTCGACTCTGCAACTCTATGGACTGTAGCCCGCCAGGCTCCTCTGTCCATGGGATTTCTCAGGCAAGAATACTGGAGTGGGTTGCTGTTTCCTTCTCCAGGGGATCTTCCTGACCCAGGGAGTGAATCTTGCATTGGCAAGCAGGCTTTTTACCACACCACTAGCACTACCTAGGAAGCCCTTGGATTAGTTAGTGATTTCCAAATGGTTTTATAGCTATGTAACCCTTCGGGCAAAGGTCATGGTACAGGAAGCCTATATATGGAGGACATTAAGCAAAAAAAAAAAAAAAAAGGCAGGGGGGACAGGTTGGGAGTTGGAGCGACAGGTTTCAGACACCTGGGCAAGCTGCTCTATCTAGTGTCGCCTAACTCAGAAAATGGAGCAACACAATAAATAGTGCTGGAAAATTAATGAGTTGAAGCCAATGTGTATTCATTTAAATAATACTTGTATTTATTCTTGATAAAAAAATGATTTTTACATTACACTGGTGAGGGGCATCTCTGTTAATGGTCATGGCATTTATTTTGTTGACATCAAGGAATCAAATTCCATCAGTTCTTTCTGAGCAATACCTTTACCATTCCTTCTCTTCTTGAAATTCTCACAGCCACCACCCCAGCTCAAGCAAACATAATTCCTGCCAGGATAATGATGACAGCCTCCCAAAGGGCTTCCCTCCACCTCCAGACCTTTAAGGGGAAAGCTAAGGTTTACACATGCCAAACATGCAAGAGATCCTGCAATTTGCTCCTGGCTTTGTTACAAAGCCCTACTGCCAATGGAGAGCAGAATCCAAAATCCCTGGGTTGGCATGAAGAGGTCCCTGTGTGGCCTCTACTGAGCTTTCTGTTTCTCGAGTGCTTCTTGGTGAGCCCCCTGCCTGGTCAACAGGAACTACCCTTCTATTCTAACTGGCACACCACCAAGTGGGGAAGAACCTCTCTGCCAACGCAGGAGACTCAGCGGACTCGCATTCAGCCCTTGGGCTGGGAAGATCCCCTGGTGAAGGAAATGGCAACCCACTCCAGTATTCTGGCCTGAATAATCCTATGGACAGAGGAGCCTGGTGGGCTACAGCCCACGGAGTTGCAAGAGTCAGATGTGACCGAGCGCAGACACACACAGGTGCCTCCTCTCATTACTCTCTTTGCCTATCATGTCTTACCCATCCTCTTTATATATCTAAATATTCCCTACCTTTGAAAGACATCTCCAATGCTGCCTCCTCTCCGAAGTCCTTCCTGGGTTTCTTCGTCCTTCCCAAAGTCCTTCCTGTCTCTGCTCCCCAGACTAGTAATCACCCTGTGTGTGTGCAGTCAGTCACGTTCAACTCTTTTCAACCTTGTGTAGCCCACCAGCCTCCTCTGTCCATGGAGTTTTCCAGGTAAGAATACTGGAGTGGGTTGCCATTTCCTTCTCCAGGGGATCTTCCTGACCCAGAGATTGAACCCTCATTTCCTACATTAGCAGGCAGATTCTTTGCCAGCTGGGCCACAAGGGAAGCCCAGTAATTACCCTATTACTTAATATATGTATGGACCCCACTCTGAGCACCTACTTTATTCCAATTTGAGTTATAAGCTCTATACATTTAGCGCCTGTTATTTTATTAGTTTTCCCGTTGTTTCTCCTATTGCCTATTTGGAGCATGAAGCCTGTCTAGTTTAATTCTACATTCCTCATGGGGCCTAACACCTGCCAGATACATAGCAGATATCTGATGAACAAAATATGGTCTGTCCTCTATAATATGATTATCACCTCACTGAGAAAACCTATGTTACGAAAACAATAGTTTCAATAGGAAAAGGGGGTCGTGTGATTTGTGTATGCTCAGTCACTTCCATCATGTCCAACTCTTTGGACCCCATGGACTGTAGTCCTCCAGGCTCCTCTGTTCCTAGGATTCTCCAGGCAAGAATACTGGAGTAGGTTGCCATGCCCTCATCCAGGGGGTCTTCCCGACCCAGGGATCAAACCTGCGTCTCCTGCATTGCAGGCGAATTCTTTAATCACTGAGCCACCTGGGAAGCTCAAAAGGAGGTTATGGCTAATAAATTTAAGGTCACAACAAACTGTTTTTCTTATGTGAATTTCAATAATAAGACTTTTTAATATCTCTAAGTATATTTTGCTACTGCAAGTAGATATAATATATTGGGTAAACATAACTCATCAAAACAACCTAAATGCTTCCTCACTTCCCTTTAACCCGCCCATTAGGAGTCTCTTGTCCTTTATATCTCTTGATCCTGAACTTGTGCTTTTGCTTACAAAACACTTCCCAACTAATCAGAGTGAACCAAATCTAGGGAGGGTAATTGAAAGACAAGAGCAGAGACAAAGCAGTTCTTGTTGACCAGACTGTGGGGCTCACCAGGGTCACATGAGAAACAGAAAGCTCAGTAGAAGTCACACAGAGAATTCTTCATGCCAACTAAGGGATTTTGGACTTTGCTCTCCACTGAATGCAACAGGGAAGTCAGTTCCCTGAATTTTAAAAAAAAAAATTTTTTTTTTTTTTGCTTTGTATGGAAAATTATGATCCCATTGGACCCTGTAGCATATGTTGAAAAAGGGAGAACTTTGGCTTACCTGGTGGCTCAGACGGTAAAGAATCTGCCTGCAATGCAGAAGACCTGGGTTCAATCCCTGGGCCGGAAGAGCCCCTCTAGAAGGGAATGGTGACCCGTTCCAGTATTCTTGCCTGGAGAATTCCATGGACAGGTGAGCCTGGCAGGCTGCAGTCCATGGGGTCGCAAAGAGGCAGACAGGACTGAGCAACCAACATTTTTTTTTTATTCCCCACCTCACTTTCTATATTTCCACTGGTATTCTGCCCCCTCTCTTCCCCTGGGGATTATTGGGGACCTTCCCTCACCCCATAAGAGGAAGAGTGAGCTGACTTGGTCAGAACCGGGGTCACAGAACGGACAGAATCTCTCAACACTGTATCTCACAGCCCCTTTCTGCTCCCGGGTCCACAGCTGAGTGGGTAAGGAGATTTGGAGGCCACTCCACAGTAGGAGTCAACCAGTCAAGTCAATCCTATGGTCTGGATTCAGGAGAGTGTTAGAATGACTCCACGTGGGCCTCAGCCTCACACTGTGTTCTCTGACCTAAATATTACCAGCCCCTGCATTTTGAGGAATGTTTGCTGTTTGCTCTGTCAGTTGCAAAGCCGATTCTCAGTCTCTACTCTTCACTTTAGTTTGTTACCATTACACGTATTCCCTGCCAGTCTGAACATGGAAAAGGGGAGGGGAGAGTCTTGGACTCTCTAGCATCTGACACAGAAACACTTGCGTTTGTAAAGTGTGTTATATATGACAAGGCAGGTTTACTTCCAGTAGCTTGATGTTTACTGCTAGTAGCAGGTTTACTTTACTTGATTCTCACAGGCCTGAGAGATACACCAAGGTCTTCTTAGCCTTGTCCATGATCTCCTCAGTGGCAGAGGGTCTGAGTCCTTTGACACCGGAAAAATGTCTCTGTACTTCTTGAAATTGGCCCTTAGCACTGACTTGAGCAAAATTCCTTCTGTTTTCTGTGAGCTAGGGCTAGGAATTTTCTTCAGAAACACTCTCAAGCAGAGTTTCCCTCTGAACTAGGGGACAAAATGCATACACAGAGGAAGACGTCTCTAAGATGAACTTGAGAGGAAGAGATAGGAAAAAGCAAGCTTCGAAGTCCAGCAGCTTTGACAGAAATGCAGGAGAAGAAAGAGGATTTTGGAAGAGCAGGTCTTTATTCCTTGGTCCTCTGAACTTCAGGAAACCTGGAGAGTCTAATTGTGGAATCTGCAATACACGGTAGTGTAGAGAGGGAGAGTTGAGACACGCAGAGAACTGGGAGACCATTGCATCACACCTATTGGTCCTGGAAAGCAGTTAAATATCATTAATGACTCTTAACTGAATTAAAACAAAACTATCTCCTCTTCCCTTCACCTTTCCCATCCAAGCTAACACACACTGCAGGAGTTATCCAACACAGAGACAGACATGCTGCTTAAGCCAGTATTCTATTTATTTTTCAAAAGCAATTTTTTATTTTTCTGGAACTGCTGCTTGGCAACCTGGATGTCAACCTTCACCAGCTGGATGCCACTCATGTCATCTGTAGACAGGACTCCAAAGGAGAAGCTGTCAGTGAGCCTGTATCTTGCAAGTTTGGGCTCTCAAGCTCTGGTCCCTGCCTTCTTGCTAGGACCCTTGGCATGTTTGTCTTCAATCTCGCCAGCCTAGTATTTATTTGTATAGTTGTATTGGGCTATTTCAGAGTATATTTGTCATACACACATTAAGGAAGAAGAAAAGGAGAGAAAAATGTATCGAAATTCATCATTTTTTTCAGGCAGGATGCCAGGTGATTTATAAAAGTTGTCACATTTACCATCATCCCTTAGAGGAAACCAAGGCACCGAATCACATCTCATATTTATAAAATCAACCACAGTTTACAGTTCATATAAATCATCTCATTTAATCTTCACAGTGTTGCTATTGTGAGGAGGGCACGATCCTCAATTTTATAAATGGAAAAGCTGAGACTCAAAAGGGTTGACCAATAAGCCCAGGCTGCAAGGAGAGTTCTGGGAGAGCTGACACTTGTACCCAGATCACTGTTCATTCCACCAAGGCCCCAAAGGCCTGACTTCCATGTCTGACCTAGTCTGAAGGCATGAGAAGAAGGTAGGCTTCAGAATCATCTAGGCATGGGTTCAAATCTGGCCCTGGAACATCCTAGCTCTGAGTCCTTGATCAAATCTTCTAATCCCATGGGGTTCCAGTTTGTTCATCAAAAATGGGGGAAACAGTATCTATCTCATAAAATTGCTACACAATTTAAATGACATTAATATACTATGTGCTTGAAGCTTAATAGTTTTTCACAAATGCTTCTTTCATCTTCTATTAATCTTTAAGTAAGCAACAACAGAGTGGTAAGTAAGAGGAAGTCTAGGATCAGAGTCTGGGGTATACAATCAGAGATTTGAGAGTGCTTATTAAAAAGAATAATACACTTCAAAAGTTGAAAATCACTGTTTTAGGATTGATTAGTCTCAAAACATGTGAACCAGTGTTTTATTGTGTACTTTCTTCATGAAAAGCCCTATATTGGGTGCAGAAAGGAATAGAAGATACAGTCCTGCCTTCATAGAGTCAGGTTTGGTTTGCTGTGAACATCTTTTCTCCCTCCAAGAACCACTGTGGAATGAGGTGTAGACTCTCAGATTCAAGTTTACCCCCCATGTCTCTAAGCACTCCTTCCATCCTTGTGTGGTTTCTTAAGGAGTTTTGCCTGTACCTAAAGGGTTAAACAACCAAAGATGTATTTTAAGCAGTATAAGAAGCCTTTTAATTTCTCCCAATACCACCCCTGACGATCCATTAGAACATACTCAGAACTAGGTTTGCTGGGTCTCTCTCCACTCTTGTCTTATGGCCTGGTGTCAGCCATGCTTAATTGCTCTGACATAGTTTTCTCATTAGTGAGTCATGAAGCCAATTTAGTAAGTCTTCACCTGCATTTCTTTTTTCCACTTAAAAAAACTTTACTGGATTAGAAAATACCAAAATGCATTGGCCTTATTCTTCATAAAGTTTGGTTTGGTTTTTCAGTACAGGTAGCCATCAAAAAAGTTTGAAAAACATATGTTTGAAAAACAAAATCTTACCTTATGAGTACCAAGAGCACTTATGGAATAAGTGGCAAGGATTAGATATTAAGTTTAGCACTTTAGAAGTTATTTTCTTCTGGGCATTTCCACCAAAATGTATGCAGCTGCCATTAGATAAATGGCTTTCTCTTTTGTTATGGCACCATGAACCAATCAGCTGATTTTCTCTCAATGTTATATTCATCTCACCACTACCATCACCATGGCCTCTTCCTCCTATTTTCCATAGGAGAATCTCTGAGGTAGAGCCCTCAGATCTAGTCCCTTACAAGTTGGAATATCCCAGCTCTTACCTCCTACATCCCCTGAAAATGGGTACATGATCAGGACACCACCAGAAATAATTCAGTCTTACTCATAGTTGCCAGAAATCCATAGAGTCCAAAGGATAGAACCGACTCTTGTTGCCAGTGTTGTTCTCATCAAGCCACCTTCTGCTGTGCTGCTTGGCATGGATGACTGGACACATCCTTTCCCTTGGGATCCTCTCCTTCATCCATTTCTACCCATTTCTCCTTGGGGATCTCAGCTTCATTCTGCCACCATGCCCTATATCCAAACCACTCAAGCTACCACTCGAGCTGGTCCCACTGCAAGCTATTACCACTCAAACGGTAGATTCTTTTCACCTAGATCTTCCAATTCTTCAGAGTGGAGTCCTCCTAAGACTAACACCTTTCTCTGACTGATACTACTCATCCTCAAGACATAACTCTGAGATTAAACATGACAGTGATTGGAAGGGACCAAGGGGATGAAGTGGATACTGGTTTTATCTCATTAGATTGAGTCTCTGGTCTCTGTACCACAGGAGTTATCCACATGGGACTGAGCCAACATTGAGATTTCAAAGAAACTATGCTCTATGCCACTGAATACATTTGAATCCAAGGATACTTAAAATATAGTACACATTAGGACTCCCCTGGTGGCACAGTGGATAAGGATCCACCAGCGGAAGGGAGGGGACATGCGTTCAATCCCTGGTCTGGGAAGATTCCACATACCATGAAGCAAGTAAGCCCATGTGCCGTAACTACTGAAACCCATATGCTCAGGGGCCTGCAAGCTGCAACTGTGGAGCCTGTGTGCTGCAACCACTGAAGCCCACTGCCCTAGAGCCGCACACCTCAACTACTGAGCTCCTGTGCCGCAGAGCCCACGCTCCGCAACAAGAGAAGCCACCGCACCAGGAAGCCCGTGCCCGGCAGCAAAGAGCAGCCACCACTCGCCACAACTAGAGAAGGCCCTCGTGGAGCAACAGAGACCGAGGGAAACCAAAAATAAATGAAGAGTGTTTAAAAACTACAGTACACGTTAGTCCCTTCCCAGCATCCAATAGTTCCATACGTGTTCAGAGGACGTGTTGCCAAGGGCTTGAACGATGACAGGCTTTGTGGAAAAGATGAAGCTGAAAGCGAACCTAGACAGGTGGGCAGGACTTGGAGACAGGAAGCAATGGAAACAGGACTTGCAGACTGATAGGACCAACAAGCAGGGCAGCAAAGAGTCAGGAGACCATGCATGAGTGAGTGGACTAGGCTGGCGGGATGGAGCGTTGGGTGGGAAGTCCGTCAGGAGGTAGAATGAAAATATGGATTAAGACCAGAGCTTCGGGGGAGGAGCCAAGATGGCGGAGGAGTAGGACGGGGAGACCACTTTCTCTCCTACAAATTCATCAAAAGAATAACTGAACGCAGAGCAAACTTCGCAAAACAACTTCTGATCGCTAGCTGAGGTCATCAGGCGCCCAGAAAAGCAGCCCATTGTCTTCGAAAGGAGGTAGGACAAAATATAAAAGATAAAAAGTGAGACAAAAGAGCTAAGGACGGAGATCCGTCCTGGGAAGGGAGTCTTAGGCGGCATTGCTTGGGGTAGGGTCCGGGCCTGAGTGCCCTGAGGACAATCGGAGGGAGCTTCTGTGAGTTGCCAACTTGAACTGTGGGAGACCAAAAGAGAGAGAGAAAATTAACCGGCCAGAACACACCGCCGGCTGTTCGCAGAACAAAGAGACCAAGAAAATCCAGAGAAGAGCTCGCAGGCTGCGGACCGGCCCAGCTCCGCCGGAGGCAGGAGGCAGGGGGGAGGGGAAGGTCGCGGCGAGACACAGGGCGCAGCACCCGACCGGCGCGGGCGGGGACTGGGGCTGGGGACGCGGAGGGCGGAAGGCGCGCGCACCCGACTGGCGCCAGCGGAAACTGAGACTGGGTCCGCGGAAGGGAGTGGGCACGCCACACCTGGGGAGAGTGCGCCCACCAAGCCCCTCGCTGCCTGGACCGCTCTGACGGGGAAGGCACAGAGAGCAGGCGCAGCTTTTCCTTCCGCGCTTTTGTGGAACACCCGAGGGCTGGAACCTCGCGCAGCGCGGGCACGCTCCATATAGAACAGCCGGGAGCCTGAGCAGCGCAGACGGAGAGGGCAGCGTCAGCCCCTCCCGGCAGCGCCGGCCCCTCCCCGCAGAGCGACGGAACTAGCTACCTGAATAAGAGTCCACCTCCGCCCGCCTGTGTCAGGGCGGAAATGAGGCTCTGAAGAGACCTGCAAACAGAAGCCAAATAAACAAAGGGAACCGCTTCAGAAGGGACTGGTGCAACAGATTATAATCCCTGTAGAAAACACCGACTACACCGGAAGGGGCCTGTAGATATCGAGAAGTGTAAGCTGGAACCAGGAGCTATCTGAAACTGAGCCGAACCCACACTGACCGCAACAGCTCCAGAGAAACTCCTAGATATAGTTTTACTTTTTTTTTTCTTTTTTTTTTTTTTAAATTTTTTCTCTTTTATTTTCCTTTAAAATTCCCTACTACTCCCCCATTACTCCTTAACTTTCATTTCCATAGATTTTTATGATTTTTTTAATTAAGGGGAAAAATTTTTTTTCTTTTTCTTTTCTTCTTTTTTTTCTTTCCGTTTTCTCTTCTATTTTCTATTTTTCTTTTTCTCTTCTTTTAAAGTCCTCTAGTACTCCTCTACTACTCCTTAATTTTCATTTTCAATACACTATAACCTTACAAAAAAAAAAAAAAGAGAAGCCCTATTTTTAAACCGAAGATTATTCTCTCCCAATCTTGACTCTCCGTTTTCTACCTCAGAACACCTCTATTTCCTCCTTTCCCCTTCTCTTCCCAATCCAAATCTGTGAATCTTTGTAGGTGACTGGGCTATGGAGAACACTCTGGGAACAGACAGCTGCGTAGATCTGTCTCTCTTCTCTTGAGTCCCCCTTTTTCTCCTCCTGCTCATCTCTATCTCCCTCCTCCCTCTCCTCTTCTTCATGTGACTCTGTGAACCTCTCTGGGTGTCCCTAACGGGGGAGAATCTTTTCGCCATTAACCTAGAAGTTTTCTTATCAGTGCTGTATAGTTGGAGAAGTCCTGAGATTACAGGAAGAATAAAACTGAAATCCAGAGGCAGGAGACTTAAGCCCAAAACCTGAGAACACCAGAAAACTCCTGACTACATGGAACTTTAAGTAATAAGTGACTGTCCAAAAGCCTCCATACCTACACTGAAACCAACCACCACCCAAGAGCCAATAAGTTTTAGAGCAAGACATACCACGCAAATTCTCCAGCAATGCAGGAACATAGCCCTGAACATCAACATACAGGCTGCCCAAGGTCACACCTAACACATAGACCCATCTCAAAACTCATTACTGGGCACTCCATTGCTCTCCAAAGAGAAGAAATCAAGTTCCACGCACCAGAACACTGACGCAAGCTTCCCTAACCAGGAAACCTTGACAAGCCAATCGTCTAACCCCACCCACTGGGTAAATCCTCCACAATAAAAAGGAACCACAGACCTCCAGAATACAGAAAGCCCACTCCAGACATAGCAATCTAAACAAGATGAAAAGGCAAAGAAATACCCAACAGGTAAAGGAACATGAAAAATGCCCACCAAGTCAAACAAAAGAGGAGGAGATAGGGGATCTACCTGAAAAAGAATTTAGAATAATGATAATAAAAATGATCCAAAATCTTGAAAACAAAATGGAGTTACAGATAAATAGCCTGGAAACAAAGATTGAAAAGATACAAGAAATGTTTAATAAAGACCTAGAAGAAATAAAAAAGAGTCAATTAAAAATGAATAATGCAATGAATGAGATCAAAAACACTTTGGAGGGAACCAAGAGTAGAATAACGGAGGCAGAAGATAGGATAAGTGAGGTAGAAGATAAAATGGTGGAAATAAATGAAGCAGAGAGGAAAAAAGAAAAAAGGATCAAAAGAAATGAGGACAACTGCAGGGACCTCTGGGACAATGTGAAACGCCCCAACATTCGAATCATAGGAGTTCCAGAAGAAGAAGACAAAAAGAAAGGCCATGAGAAAATACTCAAGGAGATAATAGCTGAAAACTTCCCTAAAATGGGGAAGGAAATAGCCACCCAAGTCCAAGAAACCCAGAGAGTCCCAAACAGGATAAACCCAAGGTGAAACACCCCAAGACACATATTAATCAAATTAACAAAGATCAAACACAAAGAACAAATATTAAAAGCAGCAAGGGAGAAACAACAAACAACACACAAAGGGATTCCCATAAGGATAACAGCTGATCTATCAATAGAAACCCTCCAGGCCAGAAGGGAATGGCAGGTCGTACTGAAAGTAATGAAAGAGAATAACCTACAACCTAGATTACTGTATCCAGCAAGGATCTCATTCAGATATGAAGGAGAATTCAAAAGCTTTACAGATAAGCAAAAGCTGAGAGAATTCAGCACCACCAAACCAGCTCTTCAACAAATGCTAAAGGATCTTCTCTAGACAGGAAATGCAGAAAGGTTGTATAAACGTGAACCCAAAACAACAAAGTAAATGGCAACGGGACCACACCTATCAATAATTACCCTAAATGTAAATGGGTTGAATGCCCCAACCAAAAGACAAAGATTGGCTGAATGGATACAAAAACAAGACCCCTATATATGCTGTCTACAAGAGACCCACCTCAAAACAAGAGACACATACAGACTAAAAGTGAAGGACTGGAAAAAAATATTTCATGCAAACGGAGACCAAAAGAAAGCAGGAGTCGCAATACTCATATCAGATAAAATAGACTTTCAAATAAAGGATGTGAAAAGAGACAAAGAAGGACACTACATAATGATCAAAGGATCAATCCAAGAAGAAGATATAACAATTATAAATATATATGCACCCAACATAGGAGCACCGCAATATGTGCGGCAAACACTAACGAGTATGAAAGAGGAAATTAATAGTAACACAATAATAGTGGGAGATTTTAATAACCCACTCACAACTATGGATAGATCAACTAAACAGAAAATTAACAAGGAAACACAAACCTTAAATGACACAATGGACCAGCTAGACCTAACTGATAGCTATAGGACATTTCACCCCAAAACAATCAACTTCACCTTTTTCTCAAGTGCACACGGAACCTTCTCCAGAATAGATCACATCCTGGGCCATAAATCTGGTCTTGGAAAATTCAAAAAAATTGAAATCATTCCAGTCATCTTTTCTGACCACAGTGCAGTAAGATTAGATCTCAATTACAGGAAAAAAATTGTTAAAAATTCAAACATATGGAGGCTAAATAACACGCTTCTGAATAACCAACAAATCATAGAAGAAATCAAAAAAGAAATCAAAATATGCATAAAAGTGAATGACAATGAAAACACAACAACCCAAAACCTATGGGATACTGTAAAAGCAGTGCTAAGGGGAAGTTTCATAGCATTACAGGCTTACATCAAGAAACAAGAAAAAAAAACAAATAAATAACCTAACTCTACACCTAAAGCAATTAGAGAAGGAAGAAATGAAGAACCCCAGGGTTAGCAGAAGGAAAGAAATCTTAAAAATCAGGGCAGAAATAAATGCAAAAGAAACTAAAGAGACCATAGCAAAAATCAACAAAGCTAAAAGCTGGTTTTTTGAAAAAATAAACAAAATTGACAAACCATTAGCAAGACTCATTAAGAAACAAAGAGAGAAGAACCAAATTAACAAAATTAGAAATGAAAATGGAGAGATCACAACAGACAACACTGAAATACAAAGGATCATAAGAGACTACTACCAGCAGCTCTATGCCAATAAAATGGACAACTTGGAAGAAATAGACAAATTCTTAGAAAAGTATAACTTTCCAAAACTGAACCAGGAAGAAATAGAAGATCTTAACAGACCCATCACAAGCAAGGAAATCGAAACTGTAATCAAAAATCTTCCAGCAAACAAAAGCCCAGGACCAGATGGCTTCACAGCTGAATTCTACCAAAAATTTAGAGAAGAGCTAACACCTATCTTACTCAAACTCTTCCAGAAAATTGCAGAGGAAGGTAAGCTTCCAAACTCATTCTATGAGGCCACCATCACCCTAATTCCAAAACCAGACAAAGATGCCACACAAAAAAAGAAAACTACAGGCCAATATCACTGATGAACATAGATGCAAAAATCCTTAACAAAATTCTAGCAAACAGAATCCAACAACATATTAAAAAAATCATACACCATGACCAAGTGGGCTTTATCCCAGGAATGCAAGGATTCTTTAATATCTGCAAATAAATCAATGTAATACACCACATTAACAAATTGAAAGATAAAAACCATATGATTATCTCAATAGATGCAGAGAAAGCCTTTGACAAAATTCAACACTCATTTATGATTAAAACTCTCCAAAAAGCAGGAATAGAAGGAACATACCTCAACATAATAAAAGCTATATATGACAAACCCACAGCAAGCATCACCCTCAATGGTGAAAAATTGAAAGCATTTCCCCTGAAATCAGGAACAAGACAAGGGTGCCCACTCTCACCACTATTATTCAACATAGTGTTGGAAGTTTTGGCCACAGCAATCAGAGCAGAAAAAGAAGTAAAAGGAATCCAGATAGGAAAAGAAGAAGTGAAACTCTCGCTGTTTGCAGATGACATGATCCTCTACATAGAAAACCCTAAAGACTCTACCAGAAAATTACTAGAGCTAATCAATGAATATAATAAAGTTGCAGGATATAAAATTAACACACAGAAATCCCTTGCATTCCTATATACTAACAATGAAAAAACAGAAAGAGAAATTAAGGAAACAATACCATTCACCATTGCAACAAAAAGAATAAAATACTTAGGAGTATATCTACCTAAAGAAACAAAAGACCTATACATAGAAAACTATAAAACACTTATGAAAGAAATCAAAGAGGACACAAACAGATGGAGAAATATACCGTGTTCATGGATTGGAAGAATCAATATTGTCAAAATGGCTATTCTACCCAAAGCTGTCTATAGATTCAATGCAATCCCTATCAAGCTACCAACGGTATTTTTCACAGAACTAGAACAAATAATTTCACAATTTGTATGGAAATACAAAAAACCTCGAATAGCCAAAGTAATCTTGAGAAAGAAGAGTGGAACTGGAGGAATCAACCTGCCTGACTTCAGACTCTACTACAAAGCCACAGTCATCAAGACAGTATGGTACTGGCACAAAGACAGAAATATAGATCAATGGAACAGAATAGAAAGCCCAGAGATAAATCCACGAACCTATGGACACCTTATCTTTGACAAAGGAGGCAAGGATATAAAATGGAAAAAAGACAACCTCTTTAACAAGTGGTGCTGGGAAAACTGGTCAACCACTTGTAAAAGAATGAAACTAGAACATTTTCTAACACCATACACAAAAATAAACTCAAAATGGATTAAAGATCTAAATGTAAGACCAGAAACTATAAAACTCCTAGAGGAGAACATAGGCAAAACACTCTCCGACATAAATCACAGCAGCATCCTCTATGACCCACCTCCCAGAATATTGGAAATAAAAGCAAAACTAAACAAATGGGACCTAATGAAACTTAAAAGCTTTTGCACTACAAAGGAAACTATAAGTAAGGTGAAAAGACAGCCCTCAGATTGGGAGAAAATAATAGCAAATGAAGCAACAGACAAAGGATTAATCTAAAAAATATACAAGCAACTCCTGCAGCTCAATTCCAGAAAAATAAATGACCCAATCAAAAAATGGGCCAAAGAACTAAACAGACATTTCTCCAAAGAAGACATACAGATGGCTAACAAACACATGAAAAGATGCTCAACATCACTCATTATTAGAGAAATGCAAATCAAAACCACAATGAGGTACCATTACACGCCAGTCAGGATGGCTGCTATCCAAAAGTCTACAAGCAATAAATGCTGGAGAGGGTGTGGAGAAAAGGGAACCCTCTTACACTGTTGGTGGGAATGCAAACTAGTACAGCCGCTATGGAAAACAGTGTGGAGATTTCTTAAAAAACTGGAAATAGAACTGCCATATGACCCAGCAATCCCACTTCTGGGCATACACACTGAGGAAACCAGATCTGAAAGAGACACATGCACCCCAATGTTCATCGCAGCACTGTTTATAATAGCCAGGACATGGAAGCAACCTAGATGCCCATCAGCAGATGAATGGATAAGGAAGCTGTGGTACATATACACCATGGAATATTACTCAGCTGTTAAAAAGAATTCATTTGAATCAGTCCTAATGAGATGGATGAAACTGGAGCCCCTTATACAGAGTGAAGTAAGCCAGAAAGATAAAGAACATTACAGCATACTAAAACATATATATGGAATTTAGAAAGATGGTAACAATAACCCTATATGCAAAACAGAAAAAGAGACACAGAAATACAGAACAGACTTTTGAACTCTGTGGGAGAAGGTGAGGGTGGGATGTTTTGAAAGAACAGCATGTATACTATCTATGGTGAAACAGATCACCAGCCCAGGTGGGATGCATGGGACAAGTGCTCGGGCCTGGTGCACTGGGAAGACCCAGAGGAATCGGGTGGAGAGGGAGGTGGGAGGGGGGATCGGGATGGGGAATACGTGTAAATCTATGGCTGATTCATATCAATGTATGACAAAACCCACTGAAATGTTGTGAAGTAATTAGCCTCCAACTAATAAAAAAAAAAAAAAAAAAGAAAGAAAAAAAAAGACCAGAGCTTCATGGGTATACTTGAATGCCAGAAAACAAGCTTTTAAGCAAATGAAGATAGTGTTTTAGGGATATTAACATTCTAGCGTATGCAACAGGATTTGGTGCAGAGACCCCCAGCAGGGCTGGGTCACAGGAGGAATCAGTGTTGTTATCCTGGCTTGAGGCAAACAGGGCCCCAGCCAGAGTGAAACAGTGAGAACTGAGCGTGCAGCTTTTACTAGACACTGTGCTATTAACTTAGAGCAAGCTAGTCAACAACATTGCATTGGTCTTGAACCAGTTAATTTGCCCTTCAGATGTATCCTTCCTGAATATGTAAACTCTCTCATTAAGACACAAGCCATATGCCGGCTTTGAAGCGAAGCCAGACCCCACCTAACGCTGGCCTTTGCCTCTTTTTTTTCCCCTCATTGGTAATCAGCTCACTGAAGCAGATGTTACTTCCTAACTCGAAGGATGCCAACAGTCTCAGAAAGAAATGGATTATGGAACTGGGGTCTGCACTCAGTGTGATCCAACCCTGGAAATCAAGCTGAGCATTCTCAGCCTCCATGCTTGGGAGGGAAACTGAAAACAGGGCTTAACACTGGGCCTCAAAAGACACAGTGGTTACCAGAGCCATAGTGGAGGCATTTATTTGCCCACAGAAGGTCTTGCCAGTAATAACAATTAAAGTCGATGGCATCCTTTCAATTTACCTTCATGGATTAATTCAGCAAATACTTATTGGCTATGTACCAGGCATTAAACAAGGCTTTGGGGATTAAAAAAAAAGACACAAAGGACAGAGTTCCTGCCTTTGATAAAGTTTCCTGCTGAGCAGGAGAGACAGAACCATAAACAAGTAAATAACATTACAATGGTATCTTCAGCTCTCCACACCAAAAATTGTAAGATATGATGCTAGAGAGATAGCTTGGGATTAAAGTCTTCCCACTGCATACTTTTCAGTAATCACTTGGGAGGTCAAGAAGTCACATATAAACACCTTACACTGAACCTTTTATCTGAATAAAAGCAGAAAAGAAAACTAAAATCAACAAGTCCTCAGTAAAACCTGGGAGTTGGCCCCAGAATTATGTTGCCTTTTCCCCTGGGCCTCTATTTAACCCCAGTTGCGGTTATGCTGTCTGACCTTCTTTTACAGAAGCCTTGAACTTCACAGTGTAGGAGGCCCTTCCACTCCAGTCCCTAGGGTGAGTCAGACTGCTGGAGCTTAGCAGGGGACAATTCCAACCAAGAGCCTTAGGAAAAGCAGGAACTCGAAGGAAGACAGCCAAGGAGAGCCCTTAGTGAAGTCTTTCTGTGGGAGTTGCAGACACAGAGTCTAGAGAGGTTTCGGTCTAGGAAGTTTGGGGAAAATGAAAACCTTGTTGGTGGACATTTAATCTTTTCTGTGACTTGTTATCATTTCTTTTCAGACAGAATCCTGTTCCTCAATAGGTATTGCTTTCCAGTGAAAACAAGAGGAAGTCATCTGAGGAAAAGTCAGCCCAGGATCACCAAGTAAAGAACAGATTTCATTGTTAGTCATTTATTTTTTTTCTATAATAAACTGTAGGTCTTTGCTAAAAAACTAGAATCATACATGACCATGAGTCTTTTTTTTTTTTTTGCACACAGCCTTTGTCTCTCCATAGTATGTGGAATCTTCCCAGACCAGGGATCGAACCTGTGTTATCTGCATTAGCAGGCAGATTCCTTACTAATGAACCACTACGGAAACACCTTTTTTTTAAAGTTTAAACGAGGTGGTTTTTAGCGGCAGAGGATAGCTGAGGTCGAGGTGGGAGAGGGCTGACAAAAAAGATGCTAATTAGAAATAAATGTGTCATTATATTGGCTTTAAGGGTTATTTCAAACTTTAGGAAGAGAAGAAGATATTGAGAACTCTCTTTTCCTTCCTTTTTCCAGAATTTGTAGATACCATGTCTCTACATAGTTTCAGGCCAGTTTCCTTGGAAAGCATACTGCCTCCTTTCCCCCACTCAGATCCTTGTTAGGTTCAGCTTAATGGTAATGTGAGGGGCCAAAAAAGCTTTTAAAACTGATTTCCAGAAGCTTGTGGTTCCTTGCCAGGAACTAGAGGACTGATTGGCCATGCCCTCTGCAGTCTCCTGGCTATTTGTGGGAGTATTCAAACGAAGCAAAGTACACATGTCTATACAGACCCACGCGCGTGCACACACACACAAACACACAGCTCACTGAGAGACACAGAAAAATGTGTTCACATTAACTCAATTCCACTAAACCTGGAAGTGGTTTTATGGAAGGATAAGAAATCCCATTAGTAGACTGTTCTCTCTTCCTCAGATGGAGATGCCTGCTGATCACAGCACTTCCCAGAGAGGGAAGCCATACACTGCCTTTGGCCATGGTGGAGAGAAGACCTGGGTCTTCTCTGGTCAAGGACGAGCCAGAGTCTGTCCATGGGGGCTGGGAATGTTGAGAGGAAATCACGGGACTTTTAAGTGAACATTAATTAATTTGACAGCTGTGTTTTACTCCA